>NC_135233.1:700906674-701531674 GCF_051348905.1 Ranitomeya variabilis | reverse complement strand
CAGAGCTCGTCCTGTCTTCTAGTTTAACCATCAGGTCATTCCAGGTGTACCTAACCACCAGGTCCATAACAGTTTAGGTCCTGTTGTTACCCGGTTAGTAACCCCGTGCTTTGCTCAGCTCCCTTGCTACTGTGTGCAGCTCTCCCAGCAGCAGTATTACCAGAGAGCCGTGACAGTAATGCATTGCTGGAATAAGGGTGTCCCTGTTTTCAGATGGGGTAACAAAAATTGGTGATACATTCCCTTAAAACCCTATATATATAAGTAAGCACTGACCTTAGCCCCATTCACACATCCATGATTCATCTATGTGTTGTATCTGTGTTTTTCAGGTTCCCATTAGAATCTATAGTCTAGGGGCATATTGACATGTCCATGTTTTTGCAGACTATCTGTTCTTAAAAATGCCATCCATGTGATATCCAAGTACTCTCTGTATTTTGTGCAAGCTTCAGGAAGAGGAAAGGGAGGCACCCTGACTCTCAAAATACTTATGTGAGTCAGAGTGCCACCCTTTTCTGTTCCTGATCTTGAACCAAGGACTTGTTGTTTTTGGGTGGAGCACCTGTGTACCACGATACTAGCAAGCTGCTATCAAGTCTCCGCTGACTACTACTTGAGGTATGCGGTCAGAATAGTGCAGCTTTTTTTTTCCTTTGTCTGCATTCACTTTCTGTATTTTTTCTGCTTAATGAGCTAGAGAAACTTGATTTTTTTTCATATGATGAAAATAGAAGCAACACGGATGGTATAAAACAGACACAAGTGCCAATAATAAATCAAAACTGGATACACCAAACTTTTAGTTCACATACATCAAAAATCCCCTTCCATAAAAAAACGTACTTTTGATTAAGACCTTACATATAATTTTCAAACTCCTGACTGGACAGTTTCTTTAAAGTGTTTTCACAAAATTGCAAGTAGGGGATGATGGACTGGGGCCCCCAGTAATCAAGAGCACAGGGCCCCAGAACACTGAGAACTAGACTAATGGAGCAAAGGTGGATGTGTTTGACCTCTGCTCTATTCTTTGTCTATGGCATTGCCAGTAAAAGCTGAAAACAGCTCTCAACTATTTTGCATACTTATGAATGTGCCTTAAATGTCCAAGAAGGGAACATAGCTTAAAGACTTATTTAAACAGTTTATTCACATTTTCATTACGTATCTTTAGGAGCCTTTTTCTTACTTTTTTTCTCAAAATGTTTTGCTGGATGTTACTTCAAAGTTTATTGTCAAATATTCAAACGCCTACTTAGATAACGTTTCTTCCTTTTCTTCCTTTTTATTTATTGGTATTTCTAAACTATCTTGGGGTCAATGGCATTGTTATAAAGACAAAGCTTAGGCTGTGTTCACATGTGCATATATTTATTTACTTTACTGTGTCTAAGGGTACCGTCACACTAAGCGACGCTGCAGCGATACAGACAACGATGCCGATCGCTGCAGCGTCGCTGTTTGGTCGCTGGAGAGCTGTCACACAGACCGCTCTCCAGCGACCAACGATGCCGAGGTCCCTGGGTAACCAGGGTAAACATTGGGTTGCTAAGCGCAGGGCCACGCTTAGTAACCCGATGTTTACCCTGGTTACCAGTGTAAAAAGTAAAAAAACAAACACTATATACTCACCTTCGTGTCCCCCGGCGTCCGCTTCCTGCACTGACTGAGTGCCGGCCCTAACAGCAGAGCGGTGACGTCACCGCTGTGCTGTACTTTCACTTTACGGCCAGCGCTCAGTCAGTGCAGGAAGCGGACGGCGAGGGACGTGACGGACATCAGAGGGTGAGTACGTACTGTTTGTTTTTTTACATTTTACACTGGTAACCAGGGTAAACATCGGGTTACTAAGCGCGGCCCTGCGCTTAGTAACCCGATATTTACCCTGGTTACCATTGTAAAACATCGCTGGCATCTTTGCTTTTGCTGTCAAACACAACGATACATGGCGATCTGACGACCAAATAAAGTTCTGAACTTTAATCAACGACCAGCGATATCACAGCAGGATCCTGATCGGTGCTGCCTGTCAAACACAACGATATCGCTAGCCAGGACGCTGCAACGTCACGGATCGCTAGCGATATCGTTTAGTGTGAAGGTACCTTAATGGAAGCAGAGGGGCACCATTGATTTATAAAGACCCCTTTGCTTTTTGTTTGTTTTTTTTAAATGGAAAAAAAATTCTACCTCTCGTATTTTTTCTAAAAATAAACAACAAAGGAAAAGCAGACGGACCCCCTCTGCTTCCATTTGACAAAATTTGACATTTGACTGCAGTTGATATTAATCTTTTTCATTCTTAACTCCTTCACGACATATGACGTACACTTACATCATACAGTAAGTTGTGTCCCTGACTTTGAGGTGGACTTGAAAGCCAAGCCCTCAACATTCCCAGCTGATCAGTTATCATCTTACAGGAAAGATATGGGCTTGATATGCGAGCCTACAAAATTCCCAGAAGATGATGGCTGACTTAATAAGCCATCATCTGCCTCTAACATCTGTGGGTGGAGCTGAGCTCCACATGTGGCTGTTAATCTGTTAAATGCCACTGTCAACCTCTGAAAGTGGCATTTAACAAGCACAGACTGAGGGGCGCGACATTCAACGTGCCTATTGGCATGCCAGTGAGGTGATCACAGGGTGCCGATTGGGTGCCATGACAGCTGAATTTCTTCTGAAGAACTATGTGCTTGTCATGTAGCCTCCCTCTCTTGAGCTGAAAATTACATTTAAAAGCTTCCCCTAGGCTGGTGTCTGTTATGATCCCAAGTGGCGGAGGATCACAAATAGATCAGCAAGTGATTAAACTAAGGACGAGCTCTAGGGAGATGGTAACTGGACTGATCGCAAATCTGAACCTATCCAAAACAACTATAGGTAGCCGGTGAACGTGCCTAAAAAATTCTTAGACGTCTCGAGCCAGCCTGAGGAACTAGCTACCCCTAAAGAGAAAGAAAGACCTTGCTTGCCTCCAGAGAAATAATCCCCAAAGATATAGAAGCCCCCAACAAATATTAACGGTGAAGTAAGAAGAAGGCACATACATAGGGATGAAATCAGATTCAGCAAAAGAGGCCCACTAGTACTAGAAAGCAGAAAATAGAGCAGGGGTCTATGCGATCAATAAAAAACCCTTACAAAATATCCATCCTTAGATTTCAAGAACCCACACACCAATTAACGGTGTGTGGGGAGAAACTCAGCCCACTAGAGCAACCAGCAAGCGAGGGAATTACATTTTAGCAAGCTGGAACAGAAAACATGATAAACACTGCTGATCAAAAAATGAGCAAACAAAACTTAGCTTATCCTGGATGGACTGGGAGCAAGGTAGTCAGAAGGAATCTGAGTAGCACTGATTACATCGACAGCCGGCCACAAGTGGAAGTAAAACAGAGCTATATAGGAACCTCCCAGAGGATAACGAACCAGCTAAT
The DNA here is from genome assembly GCF_051348905.1 of Ranitomeya variabilis. Classification (NCBI taxonomy): domain Eukaryota; kingdom Metazoa; phylum Chordata; class Amphibia; order Anura; family Dendrobatidae; genus Ranitomeya; species Ranitomeya variabilis. The sequence goes on along the minus strand of NC_135233.1, from coordinate 701,528,225 downwards.
AGCCAGAGACCAGCAGGATAACAAACAAAGCCACCAGGGGGAGCCCAAAGCAAAAGTCACACCAGACCACCAGTGACCACAAGAGGGAGCCCGAAAACAGAGTTCACAACAGTACCCCCCCTTAAGGATGGGTCACCGAACCCTCATGAAAACCCCCAGGGCGATCAGGATGAGCCACATGGAAGGCACGAACCAAATCGGCCGCATGAACATCAGAGGCGACAACCCAAGAATTATCCTCCTGACCATAGCCCTTCCACTTGACCAAATACTGGAGCCTCCGTCTAGAAACACGAGAATCCAAGATCTTCTCCACCACATATTCCAATTCTCCCTCAACCAGCACCGGGGCAGGAGGCTCAACCGGAGGAACCACAGGTACCACATACCTCCGCAACAACGAGCGATGGAACACATTATGAATAGCAAATGATGCCGGGAGGTCCAGACGGAATGACACAGGGCCAAGGACTTCCAGAATCTTATAAGGACCGATAAACCGAGGCTTGAACTTAGGAGAGGAGACCTTCATGGGAACAAAGCGAGAAGACAACCACACCAGGTCCCCAACACGAAGTCGGGGACCCACACAGCGACGGCGGTTGGCAAAGAGCTGAGCCTTCTCTTGTGACAACTTCAAATTGTCCACCACATGATTCCAAATCTGATGCAACCTATCCACCACAACATCCACTCCAGGACAGTCAGAAGGCTCCACCTGACCCGAGGAAAAACGAGGATGAAACCCCGAATTACAAAAAAAAGGAGAAACCAAAGTAGCAGAACTAGCCCGATTATTAAGGGCAAACTCGGCCAACGGTAAAAAAGTAACCCAGTCGTCCTGGTCAGCAGAAACAAAACATCTTAAATAAGTCTCCAAGGTCTGATTAGTTCGCTCGGTTTGGTCATTCGTCTGAGGATGGAAGGCCGACGAAAAAGACAATTCAATGCCCAACTTAGCACAAAAGGTCCGCCAAAATCTAGACACAAACTGGGATTCTCTGTCAGAAACAATGTTCTCAGGAATCCCGTGCAAACGAACCACATTTTGAAAAAACAGTGGAACCAACTCGGAGGAGGAAGGCAACTTAGGCAAGGGCACCAAATGGACCATCTTAGAAAAACGATCACACACCACCCAGATGACAGACATTCTCTGAGAGACAGGGAGATCTGAAATAAAATCCATGGAAATGTGCATCCAAGGCCTCTTCGGGACAGGCAAAGGTAACAGCAAACCACTGGCACGAGAACAGCAAGGCTTCGCCCGAGCACAAATTCCACAAGACTGCACAAAGGAACGCACATCCCGTGACAAGGAAGGCCACCAAAAAGACCTGGCCACCAAGTCTCTGGTACCAAATATTCCAGGATGGCACGCCAACACCGAAGAATGAACCTCGGAGATGACTCTGTTGGTCCATCTATCCGGGACAAACAGTCTCTCCGGTGGACAGCGGTCAGGTCTATCCGCCTGAAACTCTTGCAGCACACGTCGCAAATCTGGGGAGATGGCAGACAAAATCACCCCTTCTCTAAGGATACCAGCCGGCTCAGAATCTCCAGGAGAGTCAGGCACAAAACTCCTAGAAAGAGCATCAGCTTTCACATTCTTCGAACCCGGCAGGTACGAGACCATGAAATCAAAACGAGAGAAAAACAACGACCAACGAGTCTGTCTGGGATTCAGCCGCTTGGCCGACTCGAGATAAATCAAATTCTTGTGGTCAGTCAAGACAACCACACGATGTTTAGCTCCCTCGAGCCAATGTCGCCACTCCTCAAATGCCCACTTCATAGCCAACAGCTCCCGATTACCGACATCATAATTCCGCTCGGCAGGCGAAAACTTTCTTGAAAAGAAAGCACATGGCTTCATCACAGAGCCATCGGGGCTTCTCTGCGACAAAACAGCCCCCGCTCCAATCTCGGAAGCATCAACCTCCACCTGGAAGGGAAGTGAGACATCTGGCTGACATAAGACCGGAGCCGAAGAAAACAGACGCTTCAGCTCCCGAAAGGCCTCCACAGCCACAGAAGACCAATTAGTCACATCAGAACCCTTCTTGGTCAAATCCGTCAAAGGCTTAACAACGCCAGAAAAATTAGCTATGAAGCGACGGTAAAAATTAGCAAAACCCAAGAACTTCTGAAGACTCTTAACAGATGTAGGCTGCGTCCAGTCATGAATAGCCTGAACCTTGACTGGGTCCATCTCAATAGTAGAAGGAGAAAAAATGAAACCCAAAAAAGAAATCTTCTGGACTCCAAAAAGACATTTTGAGCCCTTCACAAATAAAGCATTGTCACGTAGGACCTGAAAGACCATCCTGACCTGCTTAACATGAGACTCCCAATCATCCGAAAAAACCAGAATATCATCCAGATACACAATCATAAACTTATCCAGATATTCACGGAAGATGTCATGCATAAAGGACTGAAAGACTGAAGGAGCATTAGAAAGTCCAAAAGGCATCACCAAGTACTCAAAATGGCCTTCAGGCGTATTAAATGCAGTTTTCCATTCATCACCCTGTTTTATACACACAAGGTTATACGCACCACAAAGATCTATCTTGGTGAACCAACTAGACCCCCTAATGCGAGCAAACAAATCAGTTAACAATGGCAAAGGATACTGAAATTTGACCGTGATTTTATTCAAAAGGCGATAATCAATACAGGGTCTCAGGGAACCATCCTTTTTAGCCACAAAAAAGAATCCTGCACCAAGAGGGGATGAGGACGGGCGAATATGTCCCTTCTCTAAAGACTCCTTTATATAACTCCGCATGGCAGCATGCTCCGGCACAGATAAATTGAAAAGTCGTCCCTTAGGAAACTTACTACCAGGAATCAAATTTATAGCACAATCACAGTCCCTATGAGGAGGTAGAGAATTGAGTTTGGGCTCCTCAAATACATCCTGGTAGTCTGACAAAAACGTAGGGACTTCAGAAGGAGTGGACGAAGCAATTGACACCACAGGAGCGTCACCATGAATTCCCTGACAACCCCAACTTGACACCGACATAGCTTCCCAATCCAGGACTGGATTATGAGTCTGCAACCATGGTAGACCCAACACGACGACATCATGCAAATTATGCAGTACAAGAAAGCGAATCACCTCCCGATGAACAGGAGTCATGCACATGGTCACTTGTGTCCAGTACTGTGGTCTATTCGTAGCCAATGGTGTAGAATCAATTCCCCTTAGTGGAATAGGGAATTTTAAAGGCTCCAAATCAAAACCACAGCGCCTGGCAAATGACCAATCCATCAGACTCAGGGCGGCACCTGAATCTACAAAAGCATTAACCGGGTAAGATGACAGGGAACAAATCAGGGTAACAGACAAAATGAACTTAGGCTGTAAAGTACCAATGGTGACAGATTTATCAACCTTTTTTTTTTGCGCTTAGAGCATGCTGAGATAACATGAGCTGAGTCACCACAGTAAAAGCACAACCCATTTTGCCGTCTATAATTTTGCCGTTCACTTCTGGTCAGAATTCTGTCACATTGCATAGATTCAGGTGTCTGTTCAGAAGACACCGCCAAATGGTGCACAGGTTTGCGCTCCCGCAAACGCCGATCAATCTGAATGGCCAGAGTCATTGACTCATTCAGACCTGCAGGCGTAGGGAACCCCACCATGACATTCTTAATGGCTTCAGAAAGACCTTCTCTGAAATTTGCAGCCAGGGCACACTCATTCCACTGAGTAAGCACCGACCATTTCCGAAATTTCTGGCAGTACACCTCTGCTTCATCTTGCCCCTGCGAGAGGGCAAATAACGTTTTTTCAGCCTGGTTCTCAAGATTAGGTTCCTCATAGAGCAATCCAAAGGCTAGAAAAAATGCATCTACACTAAGCAATGCAGGATCCCCTGGCGCCAATGCGAAGGCCCAATCTTGGGGGTCACCACGCAAAAAGGAAATGATAATCTTAACTTGCTGAACGGCATCACCAGAGGAACGAGGTTTCAAAGAAAGAAACAACTTACAATTGTTCCTAAAATTCAGGAACCTAGATCTATCTCCAGAAAACAACTCCGGAATAGGTATTCTAGGCTCTGACATAGGACTGTGAACAACAAAATCCTGAATACTTTGAACCCTAGCAGCAAGATGATCCAGACTGGAAGCCAAGCTCTGGACATCCATGTCAGCAGCTGAACTCAGAGCCACACCAAGATTAAGAGGAGGAGAGAAGCAGCAACAGCAGCTAGACACACGGCAAAAAAAAAAAAAAAAAATTTTCTCAAGGCTTCTTTTCTCCTGCTTCTGCCATGCAATTAACACTTTATTGGCCGGCTGTACTGTTATGATCCCAAGTGGTGGAGAATCACAAATAGATCAGCAAGTGATTAAACTAAGGACGAGCTCTAGGGAGATGGTAACTGGACTGATCGCAAATCTGAACCTATCCAAAACAACTAGAGGTAGCCGGTGAACGTGCCTAAAAAATTCTTAGACGTCTCGAGCCAGCCTGAGGAACTAGCTACCCCTAAAGAGAAAGAAAGACCTCGCTTGCCTCCAGAGAAATAATCCCCAAAGATATAGAAGCCCCCAACAAATATTAACGGTGAAGGAAGAAGAAGGCACATACATAGGGATGAAATCAGATTCAGCAAAAGAGGCCCACTAGTACTAGAAAGCAGAAAATAGAGCAGGGGTCTATGCAATCAATAAAAAACCCTTACAAAATATCCATCCTGAGATTTCAAGAACCCACACACCAACTAACGGTGTGTGGGGAGAAACTCAGCCCACTAGAGCAACCAGCAAGCGAGGGAATTACATTTTAGCAAGCTGGAACAGAAAACATGATAAACACTGCTGATCAAAAAATGAGCAAACAAAACTTAGCTTATCCTGGATGGACTGGGAGCAAGGTAGTCAGAAGGAATTTGAGTAGCACTGATTACATCGACAGCCGGCCACAAGTGGAAGTAAATCAGAGCTATATAGGAACCTCCCAGAGGATAACGAACCAGCTGATAGCCAGAGACCAGCAGGATAACAAACAAAGCCACCAGGGGGAGCCCAAAGCAAAAGTCACACCAGACCACCAGTGACCACAAGAGGGAGCCCGAAAACAGAGTTCACAACAGGTGTCCACAGATCGGGACCCAGTCCTTTTGTCTGCCCTTATTGACACACTGAGGTTAACTCTGACACATGGTACGGTTTCTAATATTAGACAGCGTAGGACCATCCCAATCAGGGTCACCTTGTTAATGGTGGGATGGCTTTTATGCTATTTGTGATAAAAAATCAGTATTACTAAGAACCCTTAGGGCGCTTTAGGGCGCCGATGGGTTGCCATAAGAGCTGAAGGTCATCTGAAGAACTGTGTGCTTGTCATGACGATTCATCTGTGAAATTCAAACAAAAAGCAGCTCACTGTAATGCTAAAACATGAAATATGAAATATGAAAATTGAAGTGCATTACTGCAATAGAAATATTAAAAATTGAGAATGCTTAGAACATAAATTGGCCAATTCATGTGTACCCAGAAGGCATGATAAGGTGATTCTTGTTGCCAGGACCTAATGCCAATCCTCTCTTAGACTGAAGTTTAAATCACTATGGGAACCTATTGTGAATCATCTCTTAGACTGGAGTCTGTATCTGTATGGAGGGGTAGGATCCTATTTATGTTTGGATGTGACAGTCAGCCTTTTGTTATTTGATTCTTCTGTGAAAAACATTCATAGGGGATCGTTTTCTCAATATATTGCAATGCATGATCACTGCTATGTATGGTAAAAACGATTAGACGATCGCAGCTTGAAGTCACCTTAAATACAGTAAAAGGTAAAAAAAAGTTTTTAAAAGTATGAAAAATATTTAAATACACAAAAGTTGAAATCACTCCTTTTGCACATTAAAAATAAAACAATTGAAAAGAAATACACATATTCAGCATCACTGCATTTGTAAAAGATCAATTTATCAAAATCTAAAATAAAATAATATAGTGAATCATATGATAAAATAAATGGTGCCATTCAAAAGTACAGCTTGTCCTGCAAAATCAAGACCTGATACAGTTATGTGGATGGGAAAATAAAAGTTTTGGTTCTTGGAAGTGGGGAGGGAAAAAGAGAAAAAAAAATAAATTGAAAATCGCCCTGTCATGAAGGGGTTAATAGAACAGACAACCAGAAATAATATAAGAACATATGAACAGAATTATTGTATATGGCACTTTTTTCTGAAGATGCTCTCCCTAGGCTTCTGGCATTTAGTTTTGTATCATGCATAATAACATAAAAAATCAGTATCTGCCGAAGATTAACTCTATTTAGAATAATAAGAAAAATCCCTTCTGCTTACTATTCAGTCTGTCACTTCTTTTTTTTATCAATTAAGAGTGTGTCAAGGAAGCAATATATGTCTTCTTCTCAGACACTTGGCAGTAGACTGACGACTTACGATTGCTTTGAGGATTTTATTAGAACTAATTTGTCAATAACGTTGACAAAAAATCCAAAGTGGGGATTAGCAGTTTCTGCAAGTCATGAGCAAAATATTTATAACGATGGCATGTGAGAATTTAGAGGAGCGCAGAATAAGATTCAAATTTTAGATGCTATTTTCAACATCACATAGTGAGAAGATATGAGCAAACTGTCTCATTTACATAACAAAGGCCTTCTCACAGGTTTGGATTCCCTATCCCTCTGACAGTCTGACATTAGCCAAACGTAGGGGAAGGCTTTTGATGTTCTCTATGGAAATGGAACACAGCACAAAATGTGACAGCCTTTGTAAGTTACCTATTATTTTCTATTCCAATAAAAAAATGTGTATTTTTCTGACAATGTATTAACCACATTTTGAACCCTCTAGATACATTATTATGATAAGGTTAAGGCATAGGCACTGCAAAGCCAAATATTATTAGTAAGAGTCATTTGGTATTTCTGGTGGGAGTGCACAGGATGAACATTTTCTTTAATATATGTTTATACAGAAGTGAGGAGTCAGCAGAAAATGCCAAGACATTGTGTGCTAGTCCTATTTGAATTATCTGTAATGCCTTAAAGAGAATCTATCAGAATCTACCCCCAAAATCCTTTATATGACTGTGAAGTCATTTTAAGGATAACACAGCCAATCCTTTTATGACCCATAGTTCTGTTTCAGCAGTGAGAAAGTGTCAAGAAAGTGCATAAAGGTGTGACGATGCACTTACAGCTTCTCACCGTCATGCTGTATTTCCTACCTAGCGCCGCTCTCCTTTGGTTGATTGACAAGTCAGTGGTTGTGCACCAAAGCAAGTAACCTGTCAATCAGCCAGGGGAGGGCGCTGCTATGTAGAAAATACAGCACAAGCCTGAGAAGCTGTAAGTGCATCGCCACACCCTAATGCACTTCCAGACACAACTTCAAAATGTGATTTCTGGGGAAGCTCTTTGGAGTCCTAAAAGGTGCAATTGGTTTCTTTTTCAAAAGGTTACACAATTATATAAATGGATTAGGGATGGGGAGAGAGGGAGTTTCAGACAGGTTACCTTTAAAAAATATACTGATAGATAAGTAAATCAAAGTAATCTGTTTAAGTGGTCCAGACAGAAGATTGTAACTGCCTATCGTACAGCAGACCATGCATGTCCTGATATTTATCATTATTGGAAGGTAGTCGCTCTTGGGGCATATTCTACAAGATATCTTACAAATATCATTATTTTGCCAAATTATCTAATAGGGAATCCATTAAATGATTTGAGTTGTTATAGCAGCCCTGCTTTGAAATATATCTCCCCTATTGTTCATATAGCCAACCATGACAATTTTCTGTTAATCTGTTTACCCCTTTTTAAATTAATGATTTAAAGTTCATATATTGAAAATCAAATTAAAAGTTAAAAAAGTAAAGGTGTTTCCCTCCAAGTAACTTTTTTTTTGCTACATCACGCAAAACAGAACAATTACTTTATCATCCACCTAATGTGTCCACTGCTGGTGGGTAGAAGCCTCCTCACATCAGTTATCCATGTTGGCTGCTGTGCAGGCAGTAAAGTCAACAACAATGCATCTCCATGTGCTGCATATACAAGTGCATGTATAGGATGAGTTTACAATCTATTCCCACATGGTTTAGTATGGTACTCATAGAATAAATATTAAGTTTTATAAATGGGATTTGTAATATGTCTGGTCTCCTATTACACTAAATCTGGAACAATTTTATTCAAAGTATAAAGACAGATAGATATATACAGTACAGACCAAAAGTTTGGACACACCTTCTCATTTAAAGATTTTTCTGTATTTTCATGACTATGAAAATTGTATATTCACACGGAAGGCATCAAAAATATGAATTAACACATGTGGAATTATATACTTAACAAAAAAGTGTGAAACAACTGAAATTATGTCTTATATTCTAGGTTCTTCAAAGTAGCCACCTGTTGCTTTGATGACTGCTTTGCACACTCTTGGCATTCTCTTGACGAGCTTCAAGAGGTAGTCACCGGGAATGGTTTTCACTTCACAGGTGTGCCCTGTCAGGTTTAATAAGTGGGATTTCTTGCCTTATAAATAGGGTTGGGACCAACAGTTGTGTTGTGCAGAAGTCTGGTGGATACACAGCTGATAGTCCTACTGAATGGACTGTTAGAATTTGTATTATGGCAAGAAAAAAGTAGCTAAGTAAAGAAAAATGAGTGGCCATCATTACTTTAAGAAATGAAGGTCAGTCAGTCTGAAAAATTGGGAAAACTTTGAAAGTGTCCCCAAGTGCAGTGGCAAAAACCATCAAGCACTACAAAGAAACTGGCTCACATGAGGACCGCCCCAGGAAAGGAAGGCCAAGAGTCACCTGTGCTTCTGAGGATAAGTTTATCCGAGTCACCAGCCTCAGAAATCGCAGGTTACCAGCAGCTCAGATTAGAGACCAGGTCAATGCCACTCAGAGTTCTAGCAGCAGACACATCTCTACAACAACTGTTAAGAGGAGACTTTGTTCAGCAGGCCTTCATGGTAAAATAGCTGCTAGGAAACCACTGCTAAGGACAGGCAACAAGCAGAAGAGACTTGTTTGGGCTAAAGAACACAAGGAATGGACATTAGACCACTGGAAATCTGTGCTTTGGTCTGATGAGTCCAAATTTGAGATCTTTGGTTCCAACCACCGTGTCTTTGTGCGACACAGAAAAGGTGAACGGATGGACTCTACATGCCTGGTTCCCACTGTGAAGCATGGAGGAGGAGGTGTGATGGTGTGGGGGTGCTTTGCTTGTGACACTGTTGATGATTTATTCAAAATTGAAGGCATACTGAACCAGCATGGCTACCACAGCATCTTGCAGCGGCATGCTATTCCATCCGGTTTGAATTTAGTTGGACCATCATTTATTTTTCAACAGGACAATGACCCCAAACACACCTCCAGGCTGTGTAAGGGCTATTTGACAAAGAAGGAGAGTGATGGGGAGCTACGCCAGATGACCTGGCCTCCACAGTCACCAGACCTGAATCCAATCGAAATGGTTTGGGGTGAGCTGGACAGAGTGAAGGCAAAAGGGCCAAGAAGTGCTAAGCATCTCTGGGAACTCATTCAAGATTGTTGGAAGACCAATTCCGGTGACAACCTCTTGAAGCTCATCAAGAGAATGCCAAGAGTGTGCAAAGCAGTCATCAAAGCAAAAGGTGGCTACTTTGAAGAACCTAGAATATAAGACATAATTTCAGTTGTTTCACACTTTTTCTGCTAAGTATATAATTCCACATGTGTTAATTCATAGTTTTGATGCCTTTCGTGTTAATGAACAATTTTCATAGTCGTGAATATACAGAAAAATCTTTAAATGAGAAGGTGTGTCCAAACTTTTGGTCTGTACTATATGTGATAGATAGATAGATAGATAGATAGATAGATAGATAGATAGATAGATAGATAGATAGATAGATAGATAGATATGGGACAAATAGATATGGGCTAGATAGATATTTGGATAGATATTTAGATAGATAGATTTAGAGTGCGTACAAGCATACATAAAGCTAATACACTATTTTTAATTGTATAGATAACACAGATTTTATGAAATGAAAAGATTTCTTATGTATACAAAGATATTGTTTGACTAAAATGTTAATTGCACTTCATTGATATGTATCTCTATTAGTGTTGAGCATTCCGATACCGCAAGTATCGGGTATCGGCCGATACTTGCTGGTATCGGAATTCCGATACCGAGATCCGATACTTTTGTGGTATCGGGAATCGGTATCGGGATTAATATCAATGTGTAAAAGAAAGAATTAAAATAAAAAATAGGGATATACTCACCTCTCCGACGCAGCCTGGACTTTACTGCCGTAACCGGGAGCCGTTGTACCTAAGAATGCGTGCTTGAAGGGCCTTAGATGACGTCACGGCGCTCTGATTGGTCCGTAGTGGTCGCGTGACCGCTACGCGACCAATCACAAAGCAGTGACGTCACCTAAGGTCTTTCAAGCGCTTGAAAGACCTTAGGTGACGTCACTGCTTTGTGATTGGTCGTGTAGCGGTCACGCGACCGCAACAGACCAATCAGAGCGCCGTGACGTCATCTAAGGCCCTTCAAGCGCGCATTCTTAGGTACAACGGCTCCCGGTTACGGCGGTAAAGTCCAGGCTGCGTTGGAGAGGTGAGTATATCCCTATTTTTTATTTTAATTCTTTATTTTACACATTGATATGGATCCCAGGGCCTGAAGGAGAGTTTCCTCTCCTTCAGACCCTGGGAACCATACAGGATACCGTCCGATACTTGGTGTCCCATTGACTTGTATTGGTATCGGATTAGATCCGATACTTTGCCGGTATCGGCCGATACTTTCCGATACCGATACTTTCAAGTATCGGACGGTATCGCTCAACACTAATCTCTATATATATGCTTGTATGCACTTGTTGACCACTGCTTGAGAAAAGCTTTTGGAAACTGCAACGTTGCACCACACCATGTGGGCCCAATAAAGTCCCCTTAAATTTTTGCTAAAACCTGGAGTGCTGCCTTACATTTTTTTGGTCCCTGTATATTTGGCAAGTATATGGGTTAGTTGCTTTGAGGCCTGTGCACCAATTTAATTGTATGTGCTGTTCCATTTTTTCTATCTGGATAGATAGATAGATAGATATAGATAGATATGGGGTAGATAGATAGATAGATAGATATGGGATAGATAGATAGATAGATAGATAGATAGATAGATATGGGATAGATAGATAGATAGATAGATAGATAGATAGATAGGTAGATACATAGATATGGGATAGATAGATAGATAGATAGATAGATAGATAGATAGATAGATAGATAGATTGATTTACAGTGAAAGCTATAAAATATTCTACGTAGCACTACAGGTAGAAACGTAATGATAATGGATTTTGGATTATCTGTAAAATAATTAATGAGTGCTAATTAAAATGAGGTTCAAAGCAAGGTAAAGTAACAGTATAAATGACAGATACTGTAACAGACCAGTCATGGTGTTTTAAAATAATATCTCTTCAACATATTAAACTTAGAACACTCACCAAAATAAGGTTTGAAGACATTTGGCACACGACCTCTAAACATTCCATACAGTCATTTGTGACGCTGGAAGGATATGCCACCTGTTTTAGCTTTTTCCTACTGCCAAAAGCAGGATAAGAATTTCTCCAACTGCTGACCAAAATAAACGGCCTTGCATCAGCCATATGTCTACTCAGACTAGAAAGTCATTAAGGCATCACAGAATCTGATATACTAATGGAGTTGTAGAAACCATGAAAAACTAGCAGAAACATGGACTTTATGAAATCATTTCAATACAAATATTTCAACATTTAAACACTGAATTACTGGTGAAAGAACTATTGTGTATATTGTATTCAAAATGATCATAGTTTCATAGTTAGACTGACATCTGCTTCATGATTTCCCCTTAAAGGAAACCTGTCTGGCAATTCATGCTCCCCAAACTGCGGGCCGCATAAAACTGAGCGTGGCTGTGGCTGTGAGATTGCAGCCGGGTATGTTATTCTCTAAAATGCTCCAGCGCCCAGCGCCACTGTAAGTGATGGACAGCTCTCTACATCATGTGTAACTAGGGAGAGACCTGTCAATCCTGCTTAGCAGCACTAAGGCGAGCCAGTCAGGGATGGAGCCAGACAATTCTGGTCTTCGATTATGGTCCACTGCCGGGTATTCAAAGTATATTAACCCCTTTACCCCTCAAGCATGTTTTCACCTTAATGACCAGGCCATATTTCACAATTCTGATTTTATGAGGTAATAACTCTGGAACACTTCAACAGATCCCACTGATTCTGGAAATGTATCTTGTGACATATTGTACATATTGATAAAGTCACAATTTGTTCGATATGACTTGAATTAATTTGTGAAAATATCAGAAATTTGGCAAAAATGTTGAAGTTAGACATTTTCAAACTTTGAATTCTTATGCCCTTATGTCACACAAAATAGGTAATAAATAACATTTCCCACACGTCTACTTTACATCTGCATCATTTTTTAAACATAAAAGTTGACCATCGATTTCTAATTTTTCCAAGAAAATTTGCAAAACCATTTTTTAGGGACCAGATCACATTTGAAGTGACTTTGAGGGGCCTTTATAACAGAAATTACTAAAAAAGTGACACCATGCTAATGACTGCACCCCTCAAATGCCTCCGAACCACAAGAAGAAGTTTATTAACACTTCAGGTGCTTCATTAGAATTGATGGAATGTGAAAGGAAAAAAAATAACATTTTACCTTTTTTCACAAAAATGTTACTTTAGCACTAAACTTTTTTTTTTCACTAGAGTAACAGGAGAAAATGAACCATGCAATTTGTTATGCATTTTCTCCAGAGTTCGCTGAGACCCAATATATTGAGGACAGCTACTATTTGGGCACACGGCAAGGCTCAGAAAAGAAGGAGCGCCTTTTGATTTTTTCAATGCAAAATATTCTGAAATCATTAGCGGATGTGATGTCGCATTTGCAGAGCCCCTGAGGTGCCTAAGCAGTGGAAGCCACCCACACATGACCCAATTTTGGAAACTGGACCCCTCAATGAATGTATCTAGATTTGTGGTGAGCACCTTGAACCCCCAGGAGCTTCAGAGAAGTTTATAACGTGCCGTGAAAATAAAAAATCACATTTTTCCCACAAAAATATTTTTTTTAGCCCCAAATTTTTATTTTCACAAGGGTAACAGGAGAAAATAGAACCCAAAATGTGTTGTGCAATTTCTCCCGAGTACGCAGATACCCCAAATGTGAAGTTCATCTTTTGCTGGAATGGTTTGAGGGTGCTTTATTACATTCATAGAGCCCCTGAGGTACGAGAACTACAGAACCCCCCCATAAGTGACTCCACTTTACAATCTACACCTCTTAATGAATTCAAGGTGCAGTGATCATACTGACACCAACTGTGTGTCACAAAACTTCATTCAATCGGGCAGTGAAGAAAAAATAACTACATTTTTACCACCAACATTTTGTTTTAACCCCAGATTTTACATTCTCACAAGGTGAAATGGGTAAAAATGGCACCAAAGGTTGTCCCGCAATTTCTTCTGAATGTAGAAATACCCCATATGTGGCTGTACAGTACTACATAGCCATACAGGGAGACTAGGGAGAAATTGAGAACTATTTTCCTCCTGGAGCGCAGATTTTCCTAGAACAGTTTGCGGACTCCATATTCAGAGCTCCTAATTGCTAGAAGAGCAGAATCCCCCTCTGGTGACACCATTTTGGAAATTATACCCCTTTGGGAATTTATCTACAGATGTAGTGATGATTTTGACTCCATGGATGTTTTCCAGAAACAATACAATTGTTAGTTACATTCATTTTTTTATTTCATTTTATTCAGCGATATAATGAAAAAGCATTGTTTTTGCTCTGTTTTTTTATTTTTTTTAAGTTAAGTAGTGTTTCAGTTTTATGTAATGGGTTGTTCCGAACGTGGGAAACGTGTACTTTTTTAGAAACTTGATTCCAGCTTACCCAGAAGCTCTATGCTCATCCACCTGGGGCTCAGACTCCGGCCTCGCCCGGCCCTCACATCAATGAAAATAGAAAATTTAAATTTAAACCATGTAAATCTTTCTTCTGTATGCACTATGTATTTTTTTGAAAAGGAAATCCAGTCCTGTTGACTCCAATTATTTTCTATTTTCCTTGACGTGTACTTTTTTGCTTATTTTTTTACATAAAAATACAAATTTATAGATACTATATATATATATATATATATATATATATATATATATATATATATAATTATTAATTTTGTAAAAAAATATTTTTACATTTTTTTAGACCATGCTCTTAGCATGGTCCAACTAGCTTGCCTAAATCTGGTGACCTGGTTGTCATCATGGCGACATCAAGTCACCATGGCAATGATCGGGTGCCTGTGATGATGTCACGGGGGCACCAATCGGAGGGCAGAGGTGGCCCCCTCCTTCTCCCTGCCTTCCAAATGCTGAAATCGATATTGATCGCAGCATTTAGAGTATTAAAATTTCGGGAGTCGTGCAGGCACCACTCCTAACAGTTAAGAGCTGGCTGTCAGTTATTATATTAGCTGAACATCCGACAGTTTCTGTGCATGCAAAATCACCTCGACGTTCCCACTTCCCAACCATGACATACTGGGTGTGTCCAAGGTCATGAAGGGGTTAATAAAAGGGGTTTGGGCCTCTTGAATCACTTGATAGCTTCCACTGACCAAGCATCAGATGACTTTGCCAGGTTCTATTGTGTTTTTACACTGTTAAAATGGTTTCAATAGTGATGAAATAAGGGTATTGTTTTTGGTGTGTTTTTTTTCTCATAGTCTAAATGATGTCTGTAAAATGCTGAACAATTAATGGCACTTTATACATGAGTATAATAATAATAATAATAATAATAATAATAATAAACATCTGGACCATCCCTCATTTGGCAGTGAAATTCTAAATTGTCACTTCATATTAGAGCTGAGGCTCATATTCCACAACTGGGTTCAGGAAGTTGGCTGTCAGACATAGCTAGACTCCCTACCGAGATGGTAGATATAATTTATCATCATGTTTACCTTTTCTATCTCTGCATATATAGCACTAAATAATCGCTACATATCCAGATTAGGAAGCACCTTCCTTCTTTCCTCGTTTGGACCCAGACATGTGAGTGATGAGAAAGAACACGAGCTGCTGAATCCTAGGAAACCCAGACAGCTCTGCTGTGCAGTGAAGAAACTGATTTTTTCCTGCAGCTGAGGCTAATATACCAGTGCAAGTTACAGACGAAATCCGCAATGAAGCAAATGTATTAATGTGTCAAAATGCCCCCTGGCCTAGATTTTATAAGACCTTATGGGAGGCAGAGTGTATAAAATTAATTAAAAAATTAACAAAGTATGATTAAAAAATAAATAAATAAATAAAGCAAAATGTAAAATAAAAGACACTGCCAGTCCGAATCATTGTTTCTGTCCGATATACACTGTAAAGAAAATTTCTACTTGAGGGGGATCACAATATAACACCTTTTTACCGATTTGTTTTGGCTATAAAAATAATGAAAAATAAAAATAGACACATATGTAATTTTTTTTCTTTATATTCCTGGGCACTATGATGCATTTGCAGAGCCCTAAGGTGCCTAAACAGTGGAAACCCAAAAAAGTTACCCCATTTTGGAAACTACACTGCACATTGATTTTATACAGAGGTATAGTGAGTATTTTGAACCTACAGGTACTACGCAGAATTCATTGGGTCACCATATTGAAATTTTTCATGAAAATGTTGCTTTATACCCAATTGCTAAACTTTTGCAAACGGAAACATGAAAAAGTGCACTAAAACATTTGTTCTACACTTTCTTCTGAGCGCAGCGAGATAACCGCATGTAGTCAAAAAGTACTGTGTGAACACACAGCAGGATTCAGAAGGAAGTATTGACATTTGGTATTTCGAATTTGGCTGGAGTAGATTGCACACACCATGCAGGGCAAGTGCCGGGGCCATGGCGAGAAAGGGGGCTCATTCAGGGCCGACGTTAGGGGCAGGCAGCTGCCAGTGCCTAGGGCCCCCGCTCCCCCAGGGGCCCTCAGCTAGTGGCACATCATGCAGCTGCTATGGGGCCCTGGTGAGGCAGGGGGGCCCACTTGTCGCAAGCGCCAACTCCCCCGACACCGCATTGAACTATACCGGCGTCTGCCGGTAAAGTTCAAAGCAAATGATGAAGGAGAGAGCGTCACCTGACGCTCCCTCTCCCATCATTCCCCACTCTGCCTCTGACACTGCCGCTGTGGGTGCGTGATGATGTCATCACGCACTCGCTGTGTGTCAGGCAGTGCAGCGGCAGCGCCGAGACCGGAGCAGGGAGCAGCGCGGCATGGGCATGTTGAGAGGTGAGGAGTGTTTTTTTTTTTTTGTAACTATAACAGTGAGTACAGGACTATGGGGCCATTTTTTTGGGGAGGGGGCTGTGCTGTATACTACATGTCTGTGCTATATACTACATGGCTGTTCTATATACTACGTGGGCCGTGTTATATACTACGTGGGCTGTTATATGCTACGTGGGCTGTGCTATATACTACATGGCTGTTCTATATGCTACATGGGCTGTTATATAATATGTGGCTGTGCTATATACTATATGGGCTGTTATATGCTACGTGGGCTGTGCTATATACTGTATGGGCTGTTATATGCTATGTGGGCTGTGCTATATACTACATGGCTGTTCTATATGCTACATGGGCTGTTATATAATATGTGGCTGTGCTATATACTATATGGGCTGTTATATGCTACGTGGGCTGTGCTATAAACTACGTGGCTGTGTTATATGCTACATGGGCTGTTATATACTACATGGCTGTGTTATATGCTACGTTGCTGTGTTATATACTATGTGGCTGTGTTATATGCTACGTGGGATGTTATATACTACATGGCTGTGTTATATGCTACATGGCTGTGTTATATGCGATCATAAATTGTGGTATGTGTTAAAGGGGGGGCCCACTGAGACTCTTTCACCCGGGGCCCTCAAAAACCTGGAGCCGACCCTTACACCATATCTCATTTTCAGAGCTCCTGAGGTACCAAAATGGCAGGAACCAACACAGGTGACCCAATTTTGGAAACTAGACTCAAACAATTTTTAAAATCTAGATGTGAAACAAAAATTAAATTTTTAAAATGTTGCTTTAGACGCAAATTTGTAATTTTCACAATTGATAATAGCTAGGAATAAGCGGACGTGTGGAAGTTCTGGTTTGACTGAACTTTATTCCAAGTTTGGTTCAAGTACTGGAACTGTAAGCAAACTCAATCCTGAATCCGAACTGCATAGAAATCAATGGGGGCATAAACTTTGGAGTTGGAAAATCTATCTCTCTCTCCCTCTCTCTCCCTGTTTGGAGTCCAGCACCAGACACTAGGTGTCTAGTACGAACTCCGAACTTTACAGTTCGGGTTCGCTCACCTCTAATAATAAGAGAAAACAAAAAAGACCTCATAAGTTGCTGCAAAATTTCTCCCCAACGTAATACTACCCCACAAGTGTTCAAAAACTGCTGTTTGGGCACATGGCAGAACTAAAGTGAGAAAGAGCTCTATGTGGTCCATATGTGGTTGTATACTACTGTTTGAGCATATGGCAAGGATTGGATGGGAAGGAGCACTGCTTGGCTTTTAGAATGCAGATTCCATTTGAATAGATTGTGGGCTCTATTAGCCAAGCTCCTGAGTTGCCAGATCAGCAGATACCCCCACAAGTGACCCCATATTGGAAATTTCATTGCTTAACAATTTCATTTGGGGGTGTAGTGAATATTTTGAACCCACAGATGCCTCACAGGTTTCTATAACATGGGGATGTGGAAATAAAACATTATACTGGTAAAAAAAAAATGTTATTTGCTGCAAATTTGTCAGTTACACAAGAGTTAGGAGGTGAAACTGTAACCAGCAAATTATTGCACAATTTCTCCTGAATGCGGAAATAACTCGTATGTCATCCGAAACTGTTTGGTTACACACCAGGGCTGAGAAGGAAGGAGCACTATTTTCTTTTGGAGCACAGATTTTGCTAGAATGGTTTGCAGGCAACATTTGTGGAGCCCTGAAGGTGACAGAAAAGTGGAAAAACCACTAAAGTGACCCCATTATAGAAATTGCACTTCTCTATGTCTGCAGTGACTATTTTGTAACATGCACTCCAGACCACTTTTGGGCTCAGAACAAATGGGGAATTCAGATTTGAGAACTGAGATTTTACTGGACTTTTTGTGAGTGGGTGGGAGCCATGTTCCCCTTTCCAGAGTCTTTGTTCTACCAGTGATGTGGGAAGCCCTTTATTTCCAGTGATAGATGGTTGACCTGAATGGGGGCTGGTTTTGTGTGGGATATGTTAGGGTGTTTATTGGTAGCATTTTGGTGTACATACTGTAAAATTTTTTGTTCTATACGGTACCAGGCATTTAATGCGGACCCATGTAGGTATAATAACTCATAAATTAATCATTTAACAGGAGGAAAATGAGTAATAAATATACCAAAAACCATAATTTAAATTTCATAAATATTTTTTATTATTAAATACCATGAATTTGTTTTTACAATCAATACATAGGTCTTTTTAGTACAAAAACTTAAAGTGAATAAAACTAAAGTGTCAGACAAGACACAGGGTGGAGTATATCGGACTAAAAGCACTGATAGAGTGATAAGGGTTCACTATAGTGCCCATATACAAATATGATCAAATGTGCATGTGCACTTCACCATTTATAGGCACCTTCCTTCCACTCATATGTGTGCACTATATGCTGCGGATACCCATGGGTGATTCCTCCATTGAGATCATAGTCCCTCCCATATATAGCAAAATATCCACATCATAAGTTACAAACAGTCAATCCCTCATTAGTGTGCAGGAAAAAGATAGTTTTAATTAGTTACCCATGATAAGGTGAACCGTCCGACTCCAATCTGCGTCTTGGATCCCCAACGCACGTTTCGCATACAATTTGTGTTGCTTCCTCAGGGGACGCCCCCTGAGGAAGCAACACAAATTGTATGCGAAACGTGCGTTGGGGATCCAAGACGCAGATTGGAGTCGGACGGTTCACCTTATCATGGGTAACTAATTAAAACTATCTTTTTCCTGCACACTAATGAGGGATTGACTGTTTGTAACTTATGATGTGGATATTTTGCTATATATGGGAGGGACTATGATCTCAATGGAGGAATCACCCATGGGTATCCGCAGCATATAGTGCACACATATGAGTGGAAGGAAGGTGCCTATAAATGGTGAAGTGCACATGCACATTTGATCATATTTGTATATGGGCACTATAGTGAACCCTTATCACTCTATCAGTGCTTTTAGTCCGATATACTCCACCCTGTGTCTTGTCTGACACTTTAGTTTTATTCACTTTAAGTTTTTGTACTAAAAAGACCTATGTATTGATTGTAACAACAAATTCATGGTATTTAATAATAAAAAATATTTATGAAATTTAAATTATGGTTTTTGGTATATTTATTACTCATTTTCCTCCTGTTAAATGTAAAATTTTTTGATTGCTTCCAGAATAAGGCTGGGATCACATTCTTATGCTTTACGCTGAGCACTTACATCGGAGTTTCCATGTAAATTACACAAAAATGCAATTCAAATCCCCAAACAGAACCACTCATTATAATGAAGCAGATGTAGACACTTTGGACTCTGGTGCTATCCATCTTTTTAGGCGTGCACAAAACTCTGGTCATGCAAACTTGTGCACTAAACAGACACCTAAAATAATGTGACACCATCGGAACAGAGACCAGACTGAGTCCAAAGTGACACTATGTGTCTCATACAGTTATATGAAAAAGTTTGGGCACCCCTATTAATCTTAAGCTTAATGTTTTATAAAAATTGTTTTTTTTGCAACAGCTATTTCAGTTTCATATATCTAATAACTGTTGGACACAGTAATGTTTCTGCCTTGAAATGAGGTTTATTGTACCAGAACAGAAAATGTGCAATCTGCATTCAAACAAAACTTGACAGGTGCATAAGTATGGGCACCTCACCAGAAAGTGACATTAATATTTAGTAGATCCTCCTTTTGCAAAAATAACAGCCTCTAGTCGCTTCCTGTAGCTTTTAATGAGTTCCTGGATCCTGGATGAAGGTATTTTTGACCATTCCTCTTTACAAAACAATTCCAGTTCAGTTAAGTTTGATGGTCGCCAAGCATGGACAGCCCTCCTCAAATGATCCCACAGATTTTCAATGATATTCAGGTCTGGGGACTGAGATGGCCATTCCAGAACAGTGTAATTATTCCTCTGCATGAATGCCTGAGTAGATTTGGAGCGGTGTTTTGGATCATTGTCTTGCTGAAAGATCCATCCCTTGCGTAACTTCAACTTTGTCACTGATTCATGAACATTATTGTCAAGAATCTGCTGATACTGAGAGGAATACATGCGTCCCTCAACCTTAACAAGATTCCCAGTGCCGGCATTGGCCACACAGCCCCAAAGAATGATGGAACCTCCACCAAATTTTACTGTGGGTAGCAAGTGTTTTTCTTGGAATGCTGTGTTTTTTTGCCACCATGCATAATGCCTTTTTGTATGACCAAACAACTCAATCTTGGCTTCATCAGTCCACAGGACCTTCTTCCAAAAAGAAATTGGCTTCTCCAAATGTGCTTTTGCATACCTCAGCCGTCTCTGTTTGTGGCGTGCTTGCAGGAACAGCTTCTTTCGCATCACTCTCCCATACAGCTTCTCCTTGTGCAAAGTGCGTTGTATAGATGACCGATGCACAGTGACACCATCTGCAGCAAGTTGATGCTGCAGCTCTCTGGAGGTGGTCTGAGGATTGTCCTTGACTGATCTCACCATTCTTCTTCTCTGCCTTTCTGATGTTTTTCTTGGCCTGCCACTTCTGGCCTTAACAAGAACTGTACCTGTGTTCTTCCATTTCCTTACTATGTTCCTCACAGTGTAAATTGACAGGTTAAATCTCTTAGACAGCTTTTTGTATCCTTCTCCTGAACAACTATGTTGAATAATCTTAGTTTTCAGATCATTTGACAGTTGTTTTGAGGAGCGAATGATGCCACTCTTCAGAGGAGATTCAAACAGGAGAACAACTTGCAAGTGGCCACTTTAAGTAGCTTTTCTCATGCATACACCTGGCTATGAAGTTCAAAGCTCAATGAGGTTACAAAACCAAAAAAAGTGCTTTAGTAAGTCAGTACAAAGTAGGTAGGAGTATTTAAAACAAGAAAATGATAAGGGTGCCCATACTTTTGCACCTGTCAAATTTTGTTTGAATGCAGATTGCACATTTTCTGTTAGTACAATAAACCTCATTTCAAGGCAGAAACATTACTGTGTCCAACAGCTATTAGATATATGAAACTGAAATAGCTGTTGCAAAAAAAACAATTTTTATAAAACATTAAGCTTAAGATTAATAGGGGTGCCCAAACTTTTTCATATAACTGTAAGTGAGAGGTTCCATAGGAGGTTTTTTTGAATCGCAATTTTGGGAATTTACACTGAAAAAATGATGTAAGTGCTCAGCTGATAGCACAGTATAAATATGAGCCAAGTTGTATTCCAATTTTTGGGAGGCAAAATGAACAAATAGACAGCAGTACAAGAATAGTTATTTTATAATTTTTGCACGGTTCACTGTACAGTATAAGTGATAATGTCATGTACAGCTGTCACCTATGGGAATTAAGGCCAGAGCAGGGTACTATTCTCTTATTCCCAATTGCCATTTTAAAATGGCGATGAGGGAATAAGGCCTCTTAAAGACCATCGTTTTAATGCATTTTGGTGGCTGTTAAGAGGTTAACTCTGAAATGCCCCCTAATGCTTTGTAAGGGTTCCCCCTTGCTCCTAAGGTGCGATTGTACCAAGAGATGACTACCACAGCCATTACTTAAGAACAGAGGAAGGGGGAAGGCTGTATGTTTACTGTATTCAGCAACTTCTTTATTTGTAATATACTAGTTATGATCTGCATTTTTGTGCAATATAAGCAAATTTTGTGATATGACACAACCATCCCATATATCGAATACTGATGTCAGCTCACCCCATTATCAGAATGTGGAGCCATTACAGTATGCATCTGTCATCAATATTCCATAAACATTGAACTCCATACAACAGACTCAAATAAACATATACTGTAAAAAAGACACATATTTTGTATTGTCAAGTCCATAACTACCCGTACTGTAAAACTATATAATTATTTATCTTGAATGTTGAATGCTGCAAAAATAATGCCAGATTTGTTATTTCTCAATTCACATTTTTTTAAAAAATTGATCAAAAGTCGCATGTGTTTCTAAACGGTAATAATTAAAGTACAGCCTGACATAAAATAAAATATGATAAAAAAAACTTGTGTTCCAAAAAAAGGTAGCAATAAAAACTACAGCTGAAATAAAAAACTTAACCTGAAATAAAAAATGGCAACTGCAAAATAAATGTATTTTTTTTGCTTGTTTTTTTTTTATGTAAAAGTAGTAAAACCTAAAAACAACACATCAGTTTAGTATTGGCCTTATTGCATTAACCTGGAGAAAGGCAATAACAAGTCAATTAAACTAAAATATAAACAGTGTTCAAAAGACACATTTCTCTTGTTAATTGAACCCCCCAAAAAGTGTAATGAAAATTAATTAAAAAAATTGTAGTCATATTTTACAATAATTGCTTTTTTATTTTGCTTGGGTTGTTAAGTGGCTATTGAACATGTTTAATCTGTTTTCAGGCAGCCACATCCAAAGTCATTTTAGTGATGCTTGTTGATTGCATTTCTAAGAAAGGGATTGAAAAACTAATAAATTAAGAAAGCAGGTTGAAAGAATTAAGGAAAGCGACAACAAAAAAGGGGGAAAAAGTAATGGTTGAAAGATAAATAGATGTAACATTAAGGCCGGTTTCACACGTCAGTGGCTCCGGTACGTGAGGTGACAGTTTCCTCACGTACCGGAGACACTGACACACGTAGACCCATAAAAATCAATGCATCTGTGCAGATGTAATTGATTTTTTGCGGACCGTGTCTCCGTGTGCCAAACACGGAGACATGTCAGTGTTCGTGGGAGCGCACATATTACATGGACCCATTAAAGTCAATGGGTCCGTGTAAAACACGCACCTCACACGGACGTTCTCCGTGTGGCGTGCCGGAGACAGCGCTACAGTAAGCGCTGTCCCCCCCACATGGTGCTGAAGCCGCGATTCATATCTTCTGTGCAGCAGCGTTTGCTGCATAGAAGATATGAATAATAGTGTTTAAATGAAAGATCTATGTGTCCGCCATCCCCGCACCCCCTGTGCGCCCCCCCGCTGTTCAGAAAATACTCACCCGCTCCCACGTTGGCTGTCGCTGCTTCCTCTCTGCCCCGCGCCTTCTACTGTATGCGATCACGTGGGGCCGCTCATTTACAATCATGAATAGTCGGCTCCGCCCCTATGGGAGGTGGAGCCGCCTAGTCATGACTGTAAATGAGTGGCCCCACGTGACCGCATACAGTGGAAGCCGCGGCCAGACCAGGAAGGAGCGACAGCCAACGAGGGATGCGGGTGAGTATTTTCTGAACAGCGGGGGGGCGCACAGGGGGTGGGGGGGCGGCGGACAGATAGATCTTTCATTTAAACGCTATTATTCATATCTTCTATGCAGCAAATGCTGCTGCACAGAAGATATGAATCGCGGCTTCAGCACGATGCAGGGGACAGCGCTAAACTTTAGCGCTGTCTCCTGCACGCTCCGTGTGGTACCCACTCGCCACACGGGCGGCACACGTATTTCTTTAATTTTTTTGGGAGGGGGGCATTATTACTTGTTAAAGTGGCACACAGAGCATAAGGAGAAATCAGGAGGCATTATCACTTGTTGAAAGGGCATTTTTAGCCTTAGGGCCCCTTTCCACTTGCGAGGAAAACGGACGAGTGCAATCCGATAAAAAATCGGATTGCACTCGGACCAATGTTATTTAATAGGTGTCTTTTCATTTGCGATTTTTTTCTCAGCCGAAATCGGACTGAGAAAAATCTGGGTCGGCTGAGAAAAAAATCGCAGCATGCTGCGTATTGCTGCGATTCTCGGACGAGACTCGCCAATGCAAGTCAATGGGTGCGAGAAAAAAATCGCACAGCACTCGCACCATGCGAGTTCTGTCCGATTTTTACGCACCGGTGTCCTTTGAAAAGCCAGTAATTCAGCGCTGTGTACAGTAAAATCACACTGACAGGTTAGAATAGAGTAGATATATACATATAGAATATATACAGTATATGTCAGTGAGACACCTATATATGTATATTTATATTTAATGCAGCGCTAGATATCATAAAAGCCCCTAATTCAATTGCTGGCTTTTTCTTTCTCTTTCACAAACCCGACAGGATATGAGACATGGTTTACATGCAGTAAACCATCTCATATCCCTTCTTTTATTACATATTCCTCTTCACTAATGTAACAAGTGTCTGTGCGTCAAATTTGGGGGCTCTAGCTATTAAATTAAAGGGTTAAATCGCGGAAAAAATTGGAGTGGGCTCCCGCGCAATTTTCTCCGCCAGAGTGGTAAAGCCAGTGACCGAGGGCAGATATTAATAGCCTAGAGAGGGTCCATGGTTATTGGCCCCCCCTGGCTACAAACATCTGCCCCCAGCCACCCCAGAAAAGGCACATCTGGAAGATGCGCCTATTCTGGCACTTGGCCACTCTCTTCCCACTCCCGTGTAGTGGTGGGATATGGGGTAATGAAAGGTTAATGTCACCTTGCTATTGTAAGGTGACATTAAGCCAGATTAATAATGGAGAGGCATCAATTATGAAACCTATCCATTACTAATCCAATAGTGTGAAATGATTAATAAAACACACACATTATTTAAAAGTATTTTAATGAAATAAAGACACATGTTGTTGTAATATTTTATTAGACTCTTAATCCACCTGAAGACCATCGTCCTGAAACAAAGTTAACAAAACAAACAACAATATTCCATACCTTCCGTTGTTATGTCCCATGATGTAAATCCATCTGAAGGGGTTAAATCATTTTACAGCCAGGAGCTGTGCTAATGCACTCGCTCGTGCCTGTAAAACCCCAGGTACTGAATGGATAGCAGGGGCTTGTCCTGTACTTACCTTGAGTTGCGGTGATGCGCCCTCTGCTGGATGTCCTCATATGAACTCGAGCGTGGGAACTTTTCCAAGGCTCCAGTTCATGAGGACATCCAGCAGAGGGCGCATCACCGCAACTCAAGGTAACTACAGGTCATTGACCTACATTACCTTCATTCCCCGGGGTTTACAGGCACGAGCACAGCTGCATTATAGCAGAGCTCCTGCCTGTAAAATATTTTAACCCCTTCAGATGGATTTACATCGTGGGACTTTACAGATTTCGGAAGGTATGTATATTGTTGGTTTATTATTTTTAATTTGTTACAGAATGAGGGTCTTTAGGTGGATTGAGAGAGCAATAAAATATTACAACAACCTGTGTGTTTATTTCATTAAAATACTTTGCAATATTGTGTGTGTTTTTTTTTTTTAACCATTTCGTACTATTGGATTAATAATGGATAGGTGTCATAATTGACGCCTCTCCATTATTAATCTGGCTTAATGTCACCTTCCAATAGCAAGGTGACATTAACCCTTCATTACCCCATATCCCACCGCTACACGGGAGTGGGAAGAGAGTGGCCAAGTGCCAGAATAGGCGCATCTTCCAGATGTGCTTTTTCTGGGGGCAGATGTTTGTAGCCAGGCCCCCATGGCCAATAACCATGGACCCTCTCTAGGCTATTGATATCTGCTCTCGGTCACTGGCTTTACCACTCTGGCGGAGAAAATTGCGCGTGAGCCCACGCCAATTTTTTCCGTGATTTAACCCTTTAATTTAATAGCTAGAGGCCCCAAATTTGACACACAGACACTTGTTACATTTGTGAAGAGGAATATGTAAAAAAAGAAGGGATATGAGATGGTTTACTGTATGTAAACCATGTCTCATATCCTGTCGGGTTTGTGAAGGAGAGAGCAAAAGCCGGCAATTGAATTAGCGGCTTTTACGCTATCTAGCGCTGCATTAAATATAAAAATACATATATAGGTGTCTCACTGACATATATATATATATATATGTATATATACCTATTCTATGTATATATATATATATATATATATCTACTCTATTCTAACCTGTCAGTGTGATTTTACTGTACACAGCACTGATTTGCCGGCTTTTCAAAGGACACCGGTGCGTAAAAATCGGACAGTAATATGGATGTCATACGGATGATGCGATTACAAAAAACGGATGATGCGATTAAAAATCGCATTGCACTCGCATGACACTCGCATGACAATCGCATACGTTACATCCGTTTTTTCGGTCGAGATTACGGACCGTTTTTTCTCTCGCAAGTGGAAAGGGACCCTCAGCCTTAAAGACACATGCTAATGGGATACTTGGAGCATTATAACTTGTTAAGGGGTACTTGGAGCATTACTTCTTGTAAATGGGTTACTTAAGGTGCATTATTATTTTATAAGGGGGCATTCACAGCCTAATTACTGTGTAGGGGAAAAAGTGAGGGGCTATTACTACGAAGGGTGAACACATAGGGAAGTAATATTTTTTAGGGGTCATTATTACTTTGCTAGTGGATGCAATGGTGGGCAATATTACAGTCTGGAGCTCTAATAAATCACTGTTAGGCTAAGTGCACACGTTGCAGAATTGCCGCGGAAATTTCTGCGGCAATTCTGCAACTCCTGCCGTGGGTATATCGCATGCGGAATTGGCATGCATATTCCTAGCATTTTGCAAACATAATTAGCTTGAAGAATGCTAGTGTTTTCCAAGCGATCTGTAGCATCGCTTGGAAAACTGATTGACAGGTTGGTCACACTTGTCAAACATAGTGTTTGACAAGTGTGAACAACTTTTTACTATTGATGCTGCCTATGCAGCATAAATAGTAAAAAGATATAATGTTAAAAATAATAAAAAAATTATTCTCACCTTCTGATGGCCACCAGAGTCTTCCCGCCTCTCAGCGGTGCACGTGGCGGCTTCCGTTCCTAAAGATGCTTTGTGTGCAGGACCTGCGATGATGTCACGGTCACGTGACTGCGATGTCATCGCAGGTCCTTCACACAAAGCATCCATGGGAATGGAAGTGGCCGCGTGCACCGCTGAGAGGTGGGAAGACTCCGGGGGCCATCAGAGGGTGAGTATATCACTATTTTTTATTTTAATTCTTTTTTTTACCAATTATATGGTGCCCAGTCCATGGAGGAAAGTCTCCTCTACTCAACCCTGGGTACCATCCGCACATGATCTGCTTACTTCCCGCATGGTGGGCATAGTCCCTTGCGGGAAGTAAGTGGATCAATGCATTCCTAGGTGTGCGGAATCCCCGCGATTCTGCAAATTTAATGAACATGCTGTGTTTTTTTCTGGAAAGCATTTCCGCTCAGGAAAACAACGCAGCATGTGCACAAAAAATGTGGATTGCATTCTATTAAATAGGATGCCTAATGTGAGCGTTTTTGGGGGGTTTTATAGCGTTTTTATAGCGAAAAACTGCAAAAAAAATGCGAAAAAAAGCGACGTGTGCACACAGCCTAAATTTATTGGGGGCACAAAAAGATCATTATTACAGCGTTGGGAACAAAAGATATACTTTTAATCTGTTGTACACTAGTACTGTTTTGTGAAATATTAGGCACTATTTTATTAAGGATGGATGATGCTGAAATTGCGAAAAGTGAAAAGTATCTGTGCAGCAAACTCAGCAGATGATTTGTTGTTGGAAAAAAAGCCATGGTTTTCCTGGGTGGATGGAAAGGACAAGAGAATGTTTAACTGTGAGTCAATATGTATAACTTTACTGCTATCATATATACTGTCTTGAGAACTATTAAAAATCTCTATATGATCACATTAAAATTGGTCTTCGTGTTTGTGTAAGGGATTTTTTTCAGCAAAAATCATCTTTATATTCAGTTGCAGGGGCCACTAGATATAGGAGAATCTTTTTGCAGGATTCTGGCACATCAACCAGGTTAGTAATCTTAGACTGCTTGATGGGAGACTTGAGATTCTCCTAGCCTCCTGGCATTCCTGGTTCTTACTTTGATTAGTCAGGCTGGCCAATAAGAAGAAGAGTCAGAAATCCCAAGATGTATGGAATTTTTTAGGTCTCCCGTCCAGCAGTCAAAAATGACTGAACTGTCTGATGGACTAAGAGAGTTATTCACATTGAGAGGGACCCATAATTTTTTGAGACCACCTTGACGTTGGTTGATGGGCAAGCATGACTTGGCAAATTATGTGCAAAGAGTCTCATTTTTTTTCTAGTATTCGGAAGCCATATTGCTATTCATCTTTCATATATTTCACATTGACATGCTTTAGCATGATAGAGTGCCACTTTTTTAGGCAATTGTATATTGAAGAAGCTGCTCCTAGTTTACACCTATTCACACTAGCTTGGATGCGCCAGTCAGTCTTTTGCTATCAATAATAAGAAGAGTCGGGAATCCCAAAAGGTATAGAAATTTTCAGGTCTCTTGTCCAGCAGTCAAAAATTACTGACTTGCCTGATAGACTGGAGACTTGTGAATCAATTATCCCACCCAAGATTAGCCTCAATACATCATTGCCTATGCACCAGTTTTTTTGTCTAGCTTTGTGCGTTTTGTGCCTGTTTGTTTGCAAACACTTAATTATTCTATTTAAGTATTTTTTTATGTCTATTTCATATGTGCTCACCTTTTATTATTATTATTATTATTATTATTATTATTATTATACATTCTTATAGCACCATTTATTCCATGGCGCTTTACATGTGAAAAGGGGGCAAATATAGACAAATACAATTAAACAAGGGTGAAAACAAGGCATACAAGTACATAAGGAGAGAGGACCCTACCCGTGAGGACTCACAGTCTGCAGGGGATGAGTGAGGT
The DNA here is from genome assembly GCF_051348905.1 of Ranitomeya variabilis. Classification (NCBI taxonomy): domain Eukaryota; kingdom Metazoa; phylum Chordata; class Amphibia; order Anura; family Dendrobatidae; genus Ranitomeya; species Ranitomeya variabilis. The sequence continues at coordinate 701,499,137 of NC_135233.1, read as the reverse complement.
TACACTAGGAGAGGGTAGTGCTGGTTGTGTGGCAGTTCAGTAGGTTGAGGATCACTGCAGGCTGTAGGCTTGTTGGAAGAGGTGAGTCTTCAGGTTCTTTTTGAAGGTTTCTATGGTAGGCGAGAGTCTGATGTGTTGGGGTAGAGAGTTCCAGAGTATGGGGGAAGCACGGGAGAAGTCTTGGATGCGGTTGTGGGAAGAAGAGATGAGAGGGAAGCAGAGAAGGAGATCTTGAGAGGATCGAAGGTTGCGTGTAGGTAAGTACTGGGAGACCATGTCACAGATGTATGGAGGAGACAGGTTGTGGATGGCTTTGTATGTCATTGTAAGGGTTTTGAACTGGGGTCTCTGGGAGATAGGAAACCAGTGAAGGGCTTGGCATAGGGGAGAGGCTGGGGAATAGCGGGTAGACAGATAGATTATTCGGGCAGCAGAGAGTAGGATGGATTGGAGTGGTGCCAGAGTGCTAGAGGGGAGGCCAGAGAGTAGGAGGTTGCAGTAGTCAAGGCGGGAGCTGATAAGGGCATGCACCTGTTTGTTTTTCCAGTTTGTGGGCAGAGTTTAGTGATTCCAGATGTCTTCACCTGATTATTCAAGTGTAGCTTTTTAAAAAATCATAAAATTTGGCACAATTACACTCCAGTCCCCCTAGTGTATTTTCAAACATGCAAGCGATTTATCATATTTTTTGCGACTTTGGTGTCAAATTGCAACTTTTGGAAACAACTAATACCACAAGACAAAAAAGGAAAGCGACTTTAAAAAAACCTAAATAATAAATCAGGACAGAGACTATAAACAGGAGATTATTGCTGCAACTGTGATATTTGTTTCATTATTGTATGTCTGTCCGTCTGTTTTAGATGGAAATCTTATAAATGATTAGTAAACTAATGCCGCATCTTTTGGACACACCGATGCTCATTTCATCTGTTATTTAGAAATCATACAAAGAACATTGTTAAAAATGGTTTAGAGAATTTGCATTTACTGACAGGGAACATTTATCCCCATTACAAAATGGGACACCCGACCGCTGCTCCATTCATTTATTATGGGGCCACCAGGCAAAGCAGAGTGCAGCGTTCAGCAGCCACATATGGAAATGAATAGCGCAAACGTTAAGCACGAGCACCGACACACCATTCTAATGTGTGGGTCTCAGTAGTCGCACTTCCTCCCATCAATAAGTTATTCTGTGGATCTATGATAATTTATTTTAACCAGACAATTACTTGAAATTTTGTTTTATCCAAAATTTACTATACACAACAATAATAAAATATAAGAGTCAGGATGCACAGCAAATTTGTAAATCTATTAAGGGTTGTTATGCAATGTGGAGGAATGCCATACTAATATTGGAATACACAGGATGGATGGATGGATAGAAGGATAGATAGATAGATAGATAGATAGATAGATAGATAGATAGATAGATAGATAGATAGATAGATAGATAGATAGATAGATAGATAGATTTTCACTCAAATACAGTGATCAGATATATTTTTGGATAAACTGATTAGACAGTATATCATTGTTAACATGTTTGTTTTATTTTTTTATCATTATTGTTTAACATTTTTTCAACTGAAACTACAATGTGCACATTTCCATCTGCAAATGTGTAAAATGAATGCTTTCACTAAACAGGACCATAGTTTTGACGTAAGAGTTTGCTGACCACCAGCAGATTAAAATAAGATACATTACATTTCTCTAACTACAACTACCAGAAAATCCTGATTGTACCTTGTGCTTAAGACAGCCTTTCTTTAATGAGTTGCCCTGTAATGTTTGAACAAATCACATCAAGGCCAAAATGTGATTTTTTTTCACTAATTTACATGCAAAATGTTGGCTGTCAATCTCCATTTTACTAAACCCTAGCGAGCCACCTGTAGGTTAATTATTATTTTTTTTTTTAAAAGCTAGACTCACCGTACACTCTTAGCCCCTTTGCTACTTTACCATCACCTGTCAAGTCTTTGTTGCATCTTTTTATCAAAGCCACGAGTGCTGGATTCCTGGTCCTCTCCATGCTAGGCCGGCACTTTCTTCTCTGATGAGGCCAGCGATGGATCTGCACAAGTTCATTTTGTTCAGTGTGCTTGCCCAGAACTGTCCCATGTCTCATCAGAGCTATAAGTCTGGCCTAGTGTGAAGAGACAAAAAGAATCAGAGCTCACAGCAGCGATCAGAGGATGTAACGAGGTCAGGACAGGTGATGGTGAGATGTGGAGGAACCAGAGAGGTGACAGATATGGTGTGTTTAAGTTTTTATTCTTTTTACATCTTACATTTATTATGCTCTGGGGTCTATAGAGATCCCAGAGCATAATAAAAGTCATTCAAATTTAAATTTTTTCAGATCCGCTCATCTTTACTATTGAGTATGAGCACCATGTGCAGAAATACATGCACTTAAATGACTTGGTGTATATATATATATATATATATATATATATATATATATATATATATATATATATATATATCCCTTATAACTCATTGATCACTAGCGTGCAAATGTGCTATATCAAAACCTCTTTGAGCAACCAGCTGTACTTGATATAAGGTGCATGTGGTAGGGCAGGATGATGGCTCTTTAGCTGGCACCTCCCTTTAGCAACAGCAGTTAGAGATAAATACAGTAGCTGTTGTTTAACCACTCAGATGTGGCTATCAATCAATGGCAGCTGCATATAAGTGTATAAATACTGGGGACAGGAGAGTAGCTGCCATTTCTCTCCAATCTTGACCCCTTGCAACTCAATGACAGTATGTTGTTGTGTTACTATGACAGCCAGGAGCCTGGTCAAGCCACTATTGCTGCCATCTTTATTCTCATATAAAGCATAGCCAATGGCTTGGCTCCATTTCATATAGGTAAACTGGCAGTATACTGGAATACTAAGGTATTGCAGTGTATTGTATATGCGTAATAAAAGATTGCAGATTCAAGTTCACTTTAGGACCTATAAAAATGGAAAAAAACAGCTACAAAAGTTTTGAAAGTTATCACCTTCCTTTTTCCATTCCGAAAATAAAAAAATACAAATAAAAAAATACAAATCAAACAACCAAATTGCTTTTTTTGGCAACTTGCCTGTAGAAATAGATTGAATAAAAAGTAATAAAAAATGTACTTGACCCCACACTTGTACCAATAAAAATTATAACTTGCTGTGGAAAAAAAAAAAAACACAAACTAAACAGTTTTCGGCTTCATAAAATGAAAAGAGAATTTTTTAAATACAATAAAATATAAAATGTAAAAGAATCTAAATGATCAGAATCCTTATGATCTTGAAGATCGTATTGCAAGGTTATTTTTGCTTCAGAATAAACGCCTTAAAAAAAACCAAGAGCGGAATTGTGTCTTTTTCACCATATTACCACGTTTTTCCCCTGCTTTTCAGTATATTATCTGTGAATGTGACTGATGTCATTAAAAAAACCTTGTACTGCAAAAAAACAAGACCTCATATGGCTATGTCGGCATGAAAAATATGTTAGGGCACTTGGAAAAAGGGGAGGAAAAAAAGAAAGCATATAAAAAAAAGAAATGAAAAAAAAATGGAATAATAAAAAGGAATGACCCTGTCACAGATATAAATATTCATTCTAACTGCTTAAAAGTACAAGGAGCTGACGAATGCAATGGATGTTGTTCTTATGTCACATCAGAAGATGGTCAGAGATTATCTGTAGAAGGCTTCACATTTCCAGTTATTTATAGAGTGGACAAGAGATTTTATTTTTCAGCACTCAATAAATGTAAAATAAAAAAAACCTGAACACAAATCTTATTAGTAATAACTAATAAATATCTAAAACTAGATATATTAATTGGCTGATATCACAACGAACAAAAACAGTGTTCCCTCATCAGAGCAACAGAGCAAAACGAGAATACGAGGCATTGTCTCGAATGACACAGCTAATTATCGGATTATCGGCATACTTAACGTGACATTAACTTCATCATTGCTAATCAATACTAACTAATTGCATCTTAAAAAATGCTTGAATTACCTTCAGCTGTGCTTTCCGTCATAGCGTTGATTGGACGTTAAGGAATCAATGGCAGTAACAGGTCATAAGTCTTCAGGTGTGGAGACGCACAATTTTAGAGTTTTTAGGATTCTGTGTTTGGTAACTCAGTTCCTTCCTCTTTTATGCTGCCTGGAGCTAGATTAATGTCAGCGTCCCCTCCTGAAGGCTAAAGGTAAAAAGTCGTAGGATCAAACTTAGTGTTTCAAGGTCACTACTTGAAAAGTTTTACAGTTCTTCTGAGGATCCCTAATAATATTAGGTATTCGACTCTAAGAAGAACTGAAAATCTGAGACAGCAAAAAAAAGCAAAGGAACTGATTAGAGCCAGTCAAGGCCCTGCAGCTTGTCTCATAATAACTGCACTTTGCAGGGGACAGGTCTCGGAGTGTCTTGTAACATTATCCATTGATGTTCAGGTTTATTCTTAGCACACTTGCTTTTACATTCTTCCTGGCCTTATTTGGTTGAGGGTGGGTCCCATCTGTGTTGTCTGTCAAGCGCTCATGTCATTCACTCCTTCACTGCTGGACGTGCCAATGTAGACCCTCACTTGTGGCAGACCTACAAAGTAACAGATACTCTGCAAATTACTCTGACAGTGACCCACATAAGCTTTATGTTAACAAAGTGCTCCTTCTGGTCTATTGTTTCCATAATATAACATTCAATGCAAAATCCAGAACAGAAATATGGAGTAACACAGACATAAAGGCACCAAATTTATCATCACTTGTCTATGTGCAGTACAACTCACAACAGGTCTACCCGTAGTCCCATGAAAGTATACAATCTTTACATTATGTCCCAAACAAGAAAGTCAGGCTCACTATGATAAGATATATCATATTTGTACACACATACACGGTTTAAGCTAGCTTTAGCTAAACTTCATATCCTTAGATGTTCCAAAACTTGATAATTGTGGCAGATTAAAGATATAGTATAAACCTAAGTAAAAAGTTATTATTAATAATTAAAAAAATGAATTACTCTTGTTTATCAGTGGTAAATCTTGAAATGTGATCTCAAGCCATGGCAGCGGCAGCTCTGGTGGTGGTGAGGCGGCAGCTCGGGTGGTTGGCAAGGCTGCAGCTCAGGTGGTTGGTGACATGGCAGCAGCTCGGGTGGTTGGTGGGGCTGAAGCTCGGGTGGCTGGTGAGGCTGCAGCTTGGGTGGCTGATGAGGTGGCAGCTCGGGTGGTTGGTGAGGCGGCAGAATGGTTATTGCAGGCTGTAGGCTTTCCTGAAGAGATGGGTTTTCAGGTTCTGTCTGAAGGATCCGAGGGTGGTGGATAGTGTTGAGCGATACCTTCCGATATGCAAAGGTATCGGTATCGGATTGGATCGGCCGATACCCAAAAAATATCGGATATCGCCGATACCGATACCCGATACCAATGCATATCAATGGGACACAAAATATCGGAATGGTTCCCAGGGTCTGAAGGAGAGGAAACTCTCCTTCAAGCCCTGGGATCCATATTCATGTATAAAATAAAGAATACAAATAAAAAATATTGATATACTCACCCCTCTGACAGCCCCGGCTCTCACCGGTCCAAGCGTCTGCCTCCGTTCCCTAAGAATGCAGAGTGAAGGACCTTCGATGACGTTGCGGCTTGTGATTGGTCGCGTGACCGCTCATGTGACCGCTCACGTGACCAATCACAAGCCGCGACGTCATCGAAGGTCATTCACTCCCTGCATTCTTAGGAACGGAGGCACCGCTAAGCGCCAGGGTCCGCCGGAGGGGTGAGTATATCAATATTTTTTATTTTTATTATTTATTTTTTACATGAATATGGATCCCAGGGCCTGAAGGAGAGTCTCCTCTCCTCCAGACCCTGGGAACCATACGCACCGCACACTTCCGATTCCGATTTCCGATATCGCAAAAATATCAGAACTCGGTATCGGAATTCCGATACAGCAAATATCGGCCGATACCCGATACTTGCAGTATCGGAATGCTCAATACTAGTGGTGGATAATCGGACGTGTTGAAGCATGGAATTCCAAAGGATGGGGGATATTCGAGAGAAATCTTGGAGGCGGTTGTGTGAGGAACGAATAAGTGTGGAGGAGAGTAGGAGGTCTTGGGAGGATTGAAGATTATGTGAGGGAAGATAGTGAGAGTTTAGTTCATTATCCTCCAGTCCTGTCATACTCCAAAACTGCAACCACCCTGGAGTGCCTAAAGTACGCAGTGTTCAGTGCACAGTTATCTGGCCAAGGGAAGATAGGTTGAAAACCGACCACCACTGAATAAAACACATAAGTTGTAACATCAAGACTGAGCCAAGAAATATTTGAAAACAGATTTTTTCAAAGGTTTTATTGACTTAGGAGATAAGAGTGACTCTTGATGGACCAGAAGGATGGGCCCGTGGCTTGATCTGTACTGGACACAGACCTCCACCTCAACTTAGATGAAAGCAAGGTGGAGGTGGAGCACTGCTATTTGCTGACATTATTAAAGATGAGCTGGTTGGACCTTTTCAGGATGAACCTACTGCCAATTTATAGAACACAATTTCTTCAGGCAGTGATAGAGGAAAAAGTCTTTCTTTTTCCAAGAAAACCATGATTTTTATGCAGGAAAATGCTTCATCGCATGCATCAAAGTACTCCATTCCTTGGCTAGCAAGTAATGGCCTTAAAGATGGAAGATTAATCGCATGACCTTCTCTCTGACCTGAACTAAACCTTACTGAAAACTTAGTCCATGTGCGGCGTTTTGATGTGACCACCAAATGCAAGATGTTGCATTCAGTGGGCACATCGATACGCCACACGGGGACGCATCCGCATACAACACATGACCACGCATGTCCCTGCGTACACAATGTTAAAGATAGGTACGCAGGACGGATGCGGATGTATGCGGATCTGAAGCTAAGAAGTACGCAGCCCTATACTGCGTACACAAAGGCTAGTGTGAAGCTAGCCTAAGAAACTGACAGGCTCGATGGATGGAAGGCTTATGACTGTTATTGAAAATATTAGTCACTGACATATTTTTGAAATGTCAGAAATGTACCATATATACTCGAGTATAAGCCAAGGGGGTGTGCGGGGGGGTGAGCGGCAGGAATGGTGGCTGTCACATCATACTCACCTGCTCCTGGCTTGGTCTCTGCACGTCCCTGTTTCTCCTATGGTCTCCAACGCCTGCAGCTCTTCCTGTGTTCAGCGGTCACGTGGTACCACTCATTAAAGTAATGAATATGGACGCGAATCCACTTCCATATATACTCATTACTGTGGTGAGAACAGGAGAAAAAAAGAAGAATAAAGTGAAAGAGATAAAATAGTAAAAATTTTATTAAAGTCTAATTATATCCATAAAAACAGAAGTGAATCAAGAAAAGCACCAGAAAAATTGGAGTCACGTGCAATAAATGTAACACTGCCATAATGTGCACATACCTTATTCTTAAAATAAGGCAATTTTGTAAGGGGCAAATTAGGCAGATGTAGCCTGATGTAATATAAACAGAAATAGAGTTATAGTCCAAGGGGAAACCAAACCCTGAATAAACACTAGAATATGTAGGCCTAAAATGGCCACATTTTTAACACAGATAGATGAGGCCTGTTATGGAGATACTACACTGCCAAATATGTGGCCTGTATTTTTTTCTTTTTTATGCAAAATAGTGCTGTATATAACTAGAGTAACAGACAGGAAAAACACTGGAATACTAGCCTAAAATGCCCAAACGTGGAGCACACAGGTGTATGAGGCCTGTCAAGGAAATACCACACTGCCAAATATGTGGCCTGTATGTTTTTTTGAGGTTTGCTAAATAGTGCTGTACACAAGTATAGAGTAATAGACAGGAAAAACATTGGAATACCGGCCTAAAATACCCAAACTTGGAGCACTCAAATATAAGAGGTCTGTCACTGAAATACCACACTGCCAAATATGTGGCCTGTATTTTTTATTTTTTTGAATGCAAAATATTGCTGTATATAACTAGATTAACAGACAAGAAAAACACTGAAATACTGACCTAAAATGCCCAAACTTGGAGCACACAGATATATGAGGCCTGTCACGGAATTACCACCCTGCCAAATATGTGGCCTGTATTTTTTTGAAGGTATGCTAAATAGTGCTGTATATAAGTAGAGTAACAGACAGGGAAAACACTGGAATACTGGCCTAAAATGCCCAAACTTGGAGTACACAGATATATGAGGCCTGTTACGGAAATAACACACTGCCAAATATGTGGCCTGTATTTTTTATTTTTTTTAATGCAAAATATTGCTGTATTTAACTAGATTAACAGACAAGAATAACACTGAAATACTGACCTAAAATGCCCAAACTTGGAGCACGCAGATATATGAGGCCTGTCACGGAATTACCACACTGCCAAATATGTGGCCTGTATTTTTTTGAAGGTATGCTAAATAGTGCTGTATATAAGTAGAGTAACAGACAGGGAAAACACTGGAATACTGGCCTAAAATGCCCAAACTTGGAGTACACAGATATATGAGGCCTGTTACGGAAATAACACACTGCCAAATATGTGGCCTGTATTTTTTATTTTTTTGAATGCAAAATATTGCTGTATATAACTAGATTAACAGACAAGAATAACACTGAAATACTGACCTAAAATGCCCAAACTTGGAGCACGCAGATATATGAGGCCTGTCACGGAATTACCACACTGCCAAATATGTGGGCTGTATTTTTTTGAAGGTATGCTAAATAGTGCTGTATATAAGTAGAGTAACAGACAGGGAAAACACTGGAATACTGGCCTAAAATGCCCAAACTTGGAGATCGCACATATATGAGGCCTGTCATGGAAATACCACACTGCCAAAAATGTGGCCTGTATTTTTAGTTTTTTAAAATGCAAAATAGTATGCAAAATAGTGCTGTATATAAGTAGAGTAACAGACAGGAAAAACACTGGAATACTGACCTAAAATGCCCAAACTTGGAGTACACAGATATATGAGGCCTGTCACGGAAATACCACACTGCCAAATATGTGGCCTGTATGTTTTTTTGAGGTTTGCTAAATAGTGCTGTACATAACTAAAGTAACAGACAGGAAAAACACTGGAATGTAGGCCTAAAATGCCCAAACTTGGAGCACGCAGATATATGAGGCCTGTCACGGAAATACCACACTGCCAAATATGTGGCCTGTATTTTTTTGGAGGTCTGCTAAATAGTGCTGTATATAAGTAGAGTAACAGACAGGGAAAAGACTGGAATACTGGCCTAAAATGCACAAACTTGGAGTACGCAGATATGTGAGGCCTGTTACGGGAATAACACACTGCCAAATATGTATCCTGTATTTTTTATTTTTTTAAATGCAAAATAGTGCTGTATATAAGTAGAGTAACAGACAGGAAAAACACTGGAATACCGGCCTAAAATGCCAAAACTTGGAGCACACAGATATAAGACGCTTGTCACGGAAATATCACACTGCCAAATATATGGCCTGTATTTTTTTTTGGAGATCTGCTAAATAGTGCTGTATATAGCTAAAGTAACAGACAGGAAAAACACTGGAATACCGGCCTAAAATGACAAAACTTGGAGAACGCAGATATATGAGGCTTGTCACAGAAATACCACACTGCCAAATATGTGGCCTGTATTGTTTATTTTTTTTAATGCAAACTAGTGCTGTATATAAGTAGAGTAACAGACAGGAAAAAATTGGAATAATGGCCTTAAATGCCCAAATTTGGAGCACGCAGATATATGAGGCCTGTCACAGAAATACCACACTGCCAAATATGTGGCCTGTATTTTTTATTAGGTTTGCTAAATAGTGCTGTATATAAGTAGAGTAACAGACAGGAAAAACACTGGAATACCGGCCTAAAATGCCCAAAATTGGAGCACACAGATATAAGACGCTTGTCACGGAAATATCACACTGCCAACTATATGGCCTGTATTTTTATTGGGAGATCTGCTAAATAGTGCTGTATATAACTAAAGTAACAGACAGGAAAAACACTGGAATACCAGCCTAATATGACCAAACTTCAAGCACGCAGATATATAAGGCCTGTCACAGAAATACCACACTGCCAAATATGTGGCCTGTATTTTGGGGGGTCTGCAAAATAGTGTTGTATATAACTAGAGTAACAGACAGCATAAAAATGAAATTTAGTCCTAAAATGCCCAAATTTTTAGCACATATATAAAATATATGAGGCGTGTCACAGATATACTACACTGTAAAATATGTGGCCTGTATGTATTTTTTTGGGGTTCAGGAAAATGGTTTCAAGAAATTGTGTAAGACACTCAAAAAAAATTCTACTCTACCGTACCATAAAAAATGGGATGAAAGGGTAGATTCTTCTTTGTGCCGCGTAACAGATAGAAAATCCAAAAATAGGTAATTCAATGAAAGAGTGGCTTTATTCAACGCGTTTTGGAGCAACAAGGCTCCTTCATCAGGATAGCACATGAATACCACACACTGATGAAGGAGCCTTGTTGCTCCGAAACGCGTTGAATAAAGCCACTCTTTCATTGAATGACCTATTATTGGATTTTCTATCTGTTAAGCGGCGCAAAGAAGAATCTACCCTTTCATCCCATTTTTTTTTCACTTTGGTTGGTCACGAGGAGACCGATGGATCTGCAGCAGCTTACATTACTATGAGCCTAATGTAAGGGCTCGATCTGGTGAGTAAATTTTAATAGAATTTATCTCCATATACCCAGATAAGACCCTATTGCGCTTTTATTTTCTTCCAGTTTTTTACTGTACCTCAAAAAATGAAAGATTTTTCTGCGCACTCATAAGTGATTTTTGTGACCCCTTTAAAATTGCTGGATTTTCACGCTGTGCTAGGAATAGAATCTGGCTGTATTGTGCAGTGTCAAAAAGCAAATGGAGAAAGAAAGGGTTCTGGATTGCTTTGCAATAAAATAATCTCTATTAACCTGGGAAAAATTTTTTTCCTAGCCAGTTATACCTGGGGCTAGATATACACGGTCAATATATGCTATAGGTAGCAGCAGCAGCAGCAGACAGTAATGGAATGGACCCTCTTGATATATGCAATGATATCTATAGACACTGTGTGTGGCCAGCCAATCACTGCAAGACCACAACAAAGATAGCTGCGGCGTTACTGTGCCTGGCAGACAATCCCTGCATGTTGATTGGGTCTCAAAAGTCCACTAAAAATGCAGGGTGGAGACCCAAGTTCCCGCCGAGTAATCCCAGAAATGTTTGGTGCTTGCCGAGTATACCCAGTACAGTGATACTCGGATGAGTAACGAGTAGTGGCGAGCATGTTCGTTCATCACCAGATTCCACTAATTTGACAGTTCAAGAAGTGACCACATGACCTTTCATATTAGATTTGCATACTTTCTGTCATGTGGCAAACATTCCTCTTTCTAGTTCTCTGAATGAAACAATTGAAGAGAAGTTTGTTAATACATGACAGAAATCATGCAAATCACGTATCGTTCATTTGACAACCACTTGGATGGTCAAATAGACTGGAACCCTAACAGTGTGTATATTTCAGACTGTTAGGTCTCTCAATGTTACAGTCCCTCATAAGTTTTAAGCTAAAAACAAAATCAGTACAGACTTTATATTGTTTTTGACCATGGCATTGTTGTTTTTCTTGAGCAGAAGAGGTATGTCATGCTTGAATTGCACCTAATGTACAATTATTATGTCAAATAGTTCATAAATTCGAAACATATATACAAATCATATCAAATTTTAAGCACATGAGTTTGGAAAAAATAAAAACTGATTTTAATTTCGCAAAGTGGCTTATGCTTGAACATTGCAATTGATTATGTACGTGACATAATCTTCGATATAACACATTCATTGAATTAAGCTATGTTAAAGCAATGATGTCTGGAAGGCATTTAGAAGTCTAGAGTTCTGGAACAGCAGGTTCTCTATACTTACTATTAAAATCAACACATTATCCATTTATATCATTTATACCCTGTGCACATTCATTTTATGTGTTATTAATTCAATAAAATGGCATAGTGGTATAATTTAAGATAGATTCTTGGCTCCCTCAGCTCAATAAAAAATACTGTATAAGTGGAAACAGTGAGAGTGGTATAGGAGTGGTATACAAGTATATAGGTATAGCTAAATATTACAGATGATCCTTTGGAAGTGCATTGAGCTGTTGGTTTGGTTGGTGCTAAAGAAAAAAAAAATATTTCAATCTTCTTCCTAGCGAGTGTGAATGAGCTGAGTGTGACCGGAGCGTAAGTGCGAATGGTAGTAACAGGGCGACTTGTGATTCGGTGACTTTGGATTCAGGAAGTTTACAAAGCAAGGAATTACCGAATTGTTGTTTGCATTTTATTAATACTCTACATTTTGTTTTACTGAACTTTTCTTTCGAGTGCAATCCCCATTCTCATGTACAGCACCATGAAATCAATGGTGCTATATAAATAAATAATAATAATAATAATAATTAGGAAATGAGCTCCATATTTGACAATGCCATCCAGTGTACATCTTGCCACATGTATGCAATCCTTGAACAGCTGGTGGACAGTGCATACTGCTGTGCGAGATGTGAGCACGTTGTGCATTTGGAAGCCCAGGTACTGGATCTAAATGTGCAGCTGGCAACACTGAGATCCATAGACAATATGGAAAGGAGTCTGCTGCTCACTGAGCAGCAGCTCTCTGGGATAGATTTGGGGGGAGGATGGTGTTAGGACTGGCGGAACGCACCAAATATAAATAAGAGGCTATATAAGATCCATTCGCAGTCCGGGGTCAACCGTGCAGAGAAGACACCTGCTGCTCGGTAATGGCGGACTATATGGCAGTATTAATAGTAGAAACACACGGGTTAGTTTCACCTGGTATGAAGGAAGCGAACCCTGTTGCGTCACAGGGCCGCGATACCACACAGAGAGTCACAGAACTCTGCCCCAAGACTCAGGGTCAGAGTCCCTCAAGACCTCTTGCGCTCGACACCGCTACAGTGGTGTCAGGAGTAAACTAAAAATAGATTTTGTGCACTGGGTGCGTGCAGCGCTGTTCTGGCGAACACCACCAATGGCCCTAACTAGGGACAGGTAAGCACACTGATTGTACACAGTGCCGCACTGGCTAACACTGCTGACTGACACTATAGATTGTGCCTGGTGCTGGATGGCACTAACTGGCGCTCCAACATTCGCGAGCATTCATCAACACTAGGGATGAGAATGATTCTGAGCTTTCACCAGAACAACCATACATCCACACACACACACACACACAATAATTGATTTATACTAGCGCATGGCCAAGCGGCCATGCAAACCTTTTATAGCTGTAGCTCTCCAGGACCTTCCTAGTGATCCAATAGGAGCTGCTACAGGACGTGAGCATGTGACCCCCGACCTCCAATGAGAGGTCGACCCGTGGGCATGCTCAGAAGGGGAAAAGCAGGACATAGTCCCTGGAACGTCTGCTCACCACTGATCAGTGCTGGCTACTAGGGCTGAGCCTGGAAAGGCAGCATTAACCAAGCGCACAGTATCAGCTTGGGAGACCGCAGCGTACATGGTTCGAGCTTCCCCTTGTGCAGCGGCAGGAACTCGACACCTAACTGATGGTAGTATGGAACTGCAGGATATTGAGGCAGTTATGAAGGTGACAGTTAGAAGGTGGGGTAGAGGGAAGGGTGCCAGGGAGGCTAGTCCAAATCTGGCTCACATCAATAAGTTTTCTAAGTTGTCACCTGAGGTGGTGTCAGTACAGAGGTAGCACTGCTGCAGCAAGGCATGAGAGTTGCTGGTTGTGGGGGACTCAATTATTAGGGGAACAGATAGGTCAATCTGTCACAAATACAGGAATCATCGAACAGTGTGCTGCCTACCTGTTGCTTGAGTATGACACATCGCTGATCAAGCTGACAGATTATTGGGAGAAGCTGGTGAGGATTCAGCGGTCATGGTGCACATTCACACAAATGACAAAGGTAGAAGTAGGTGAAAGGTCCTTAAAGATGATTTCAGGGAATTAGGCTGCAAGTCTAAAGCAAGGACCTTCAAGGTAGTATTCTCTAAAATACTGCCGGTACCACGTGCCACACCAGAGAGGCTATGGGAGATAAATAAGTGGCTCAGAAATTGGTGTAGGAAGGAGGAGTTTGGGTTTCTGGAGACCTGGGCCGAGTTCTCAGTTGGCTACAGGTTCTACGCTAGGGATGGGCTGCACCTCAGTGGGGAAGGTGCAGCTGTGCTGGGGGAGAAAATGGCTAGAAGGTTGGAGAAGTGTTTAAACTAGGGATTGGGGGAGGGTATTCATTTTAAAGGAGCGGAAGATAGTATAGTGACCTGGGCACAAATAAAGAAATTGAGGGTGGCATGGGGGTGGGGATAGAACAGTTAATATTTTAAGGAAGATTAGAGGTGAAGAGAGATACATAAAGTGCATGTATACTAATGCCAGAAACCTCACCAACAAAATGGGGGAATTAGAATAAGTTTTGCTGGAACATATTTATGACATGGTGGGGATATCTGAGACATGGCTGGACAAGAGCCATGACTGGGCTGTTAATTTACAAGGCTATAGTCTGTTCAGAAATGACCATACAGATAAGCCAGGGAGGGTGTGTGTTTATATGTAAAATCATCCTTAAAACCCATCCTGTGTGATAGTATATGTAAATCTAATGAAAATGTAGAGTTGCTGTGGATGGAGTTAAGGGGAGGGGGGAAAATAATAAACTATTGATAGGGGTTTGTTGTAAGTCTCCAAAAGTAATGTAAGCAACGGAGAATATCCTCGCTAAGCAAATATATGAAGCAGGGACTCAATGAGAAGTCATTATTATGGGGGACTTCAACTACCCTGAAATACATTGGGGAACCAAAACCTGCAGTTCCAGCAAAGGTAATACATTTTTGACATCTATGAGAGACAATCACCTTTCACAACTGGTTTAGGACCCAACAAGAATGGGGGGCACTGCTAGACGTAATATTAACCAACAGGCCAGACCACATATCAAATATAAGGGTTGGGGGTCACTTGGGTAATAGTGATCACAAAATAATAAGTTTTCATTTATCCTTTAAGATGTGCAGTAGAGGGGTTACAAGGACACTAAACTTCAGGAAGGCAAATTTCCAACGGTTGAGAGATGATTTTAGTGCAATAAACTGGGACGATGTCCTGAGACTAGTGTTGAGCATTCCGATACCGCAAGTATAGGGTATCGGCCGATACTTGCGGTATCGGAATTCCGATCCCGAGATCTGATACTTTTGTGGTATCGGGAATCGGAAGTTTCCAGTGTATGGTTCCCAGGGTCTGAAGGAGAGGAAACTCTCCTTCAGGCCCTGGGATCCATATGAATGTGTAAAATAAAGAATTTAAATAAAAAATATTGATATACTCACCTGTCCGGAGGCCCCTGGACATCACCGCTGGTAACCGGCAGCCTTCTTTGTTTAAAATGAGCGCGTTCAGCACCTTCCATGACATCTCGGCTTCTGATTGGTCGCGTGCCGCTCATGTGACCGCCACGCGACCATTCACAAGCCGCGACGTCATCCCTCAGGTCCTAAATTCCCTTCTAGGAATTTAGGACCTGAGGGATGACGTCACGGCTTGTGATTGGTCGCGTGAGCGGTCACATGGGCGGCCGCGACCAATCACAAGCCGTGACGTCATCTAAGGCCCTGAACGCGCTCATTCTTAAGAAGGAAGGCTGCCGGAAAGAAGCATTGCGCGTCCAAGGGTGAGTATATACCTTCTTTCCGGCAGCCTTCCTTCCTAAGAATGAGCGCGTTCAGGGTTTTAAATGACGTCACGGCTTGTGATTGGTCGCGTGGCGGTCACATGGGCGGCCACGACCAATCAGAAGCCGTGACGTCATGGAAGGCCCTGAATGCGCTCATTTTAAGCAAAGAAGGCTGCCGGTTACCAGCGGTAAGGTCCAGGCTGCGTCAGAGAGGTGAGTATATCAATATTTTTTATTTTAATTCTTTATTTTACACATTAATATGGATCCCAGGGCCTGAAGGAGAGTTTCCTCTCCTTCAGACCCTGGGAACCATCAGGGATACCTTCCGATACTTGAGTCCCATTGACTTGTATTGGTATCGGGTATCGGTATCGGATCAGATCCGATACTTTGCCGGTATCGGCCGATACTTTCCGATACCGATACTTTCAAGTATCGGATGGTATCGCTCAACACGACCTGAGACATAAAAGTACACAAAGAAAATGGGAGACATTTTTTTAGCATCATGAATAGGACCTGTGCACAGCATATACCATATGGGAATAAACATGCTAGAAATAGGAGGAAACCAATATGGCTAAATAGAGCTGTACATGACATAAAGTAAGCATTTAATGAAATAAAGGAAGTAGGTAGTGAGGAGGCATTAGATAAATACAGAAAATTGAATAAATTCTGTAAAAAGCAAATCAAGGCAGCAAAGATTGAGACAGAGAGACTCATTGCCAGAGATAATAAAAATAATCCCAAAATATTCTTTAACTACATAAATAGTAAGAAACAAAAAAATGATAGTGTTGGCCTCCTTAAAAATAGTCTGGGTGAAATGGTGGATGAGGATGAGGAAAAAGCCAAAATGCTGAATGCCTATTTTTCAACAGTATTTACACAAGAAAATCCCATGAAGGACAACATGATTAGTGATAACAAAAATTCTCCATTAAATGTCACCTGCTAACCCAGCAGAAAGCACGGAGGCGTCTAAAAATCACTAAAGTTGACAAATCTCCGGGCCCGGATGGGATACACCTCCGAGTACTGCAGGAATTAAGTACAGTCATTGATAGACCATTATTTTTAATCTTTAAAGATTTAATAATAATAGTGGCTGTGCCACAGGACTGGGGAATAGCAAATGTGATGCCAATATTCAAAAAGGGGACAAAACTTGGAAATTATAGGCCAGTAAGCTTATCCTCTACTGTGGGTAAAATCCTGGAGGGCATTCTAAAGGTACCTTCACACGAAACGACGCTGCAGCGATAGCGACAACAATGCCGATCGCTGCAGCGCCGCTGTTTGATCGCTGGAGAGCTGTCACACAGACCGCTCTCCAGCGACCAACGATGCCGAGGTCCCCGGGAAACCAGGGTAAACATCGGGTTGCTAAGCGCAGGGCCGCGCTTAGTAACCCGATGTTTACCCTGATTACCAGCGTAAAATGTAAAAAAACCAAACAGTACATACTTACATTCGCGTCCCCCGGCGTCCGCTTCCTGCACTGACTGACTGACTGAGCGCCGGCAGTAGCAGGGCACAGCGGTGACGTCACCGCTGTGCTGTGCTTTCACTTTCACTTTGCGGCGCTCAGTCAGTGTGGGAAGAAGACGGCGGGGGATGCAAATGTAAGTATGTACTGTTTGTTTTTTTTACATTTTACACTGGTAACCAGGGTAAACATCGGGTTACTAAGCGTGGCCCTGCGCTTAGTAACCCGATGTTTACCCTGGTTACCAGTGTAAAATATCGCTGGTATCGTTGCTTTTGCTGTCAAACACGACGATACACGCCGGTCTGACGACCAAATAAAGTTCTGAACTTTATTCAGCGACCAGCGACATCACAACAGGATCCTGATCGCTGCTGCGTGTCAAACTAAACGATATCGCTAGCGAGGACGCTGCAACGTCACAGATCGCTAGCGATATCTTTACAAAGTCGTTCCGTGTGAAGGTACCTTAAGAGATGCTATGCTGGAGTATCTGAAGAAGAATAACCACTTGACCCAATATCAGCATGGGTTTACTACGGACCGTTCCTGTCAGACTAATTTGATCAGCTTCTATAAAGAAGTAAGTTCCAGACTGGACCAAGGACACGCAGTGGATGTGGTGTACATGGACTTTTCAAAAGCTTTTGATACGGTGCACAAAAGATTGATACATAAAATGAGAACAATGGGGATAGGGGAAAATATATGTAAGTGGGTAAAGAGCTGGCTCAGGGATAGGAAAAAAGGGTGCTTATTAATGGAGCGGTTAGCAGAGGGGTACCGCAGGGGTTAGTGTTGGGTCCGCTTCATTTTAATATATTTATTAATTATCATGTAGGGGACATACAGAGTAGAATTTCAATATTTGCAGATGACACTAAACTCAGCAGGGTAATCAATACAGAGGAGGACAATTTTATATTACAGGCAGATTTATGTAAACTAGAAGCTTGGGATGATAAATGGCAAATGAGCTTTAATGGGGATACATGTAAGGTCATGTACTTGGGCAGAAGAAATAAGATGTATTATGTTCTTAATTGTAAAATTCTGGGCAAAACTGTCACAGAAAAAGACCTGGGTGTATGGGTGGACGACAAACTCACATTTAGTGGCCAGTGTCAGGCAGCTGCTGCAAAGGAAAATAAAATAATGGAATGCATTAAAAGAAGCATAGATGCTCATGAGGAGAACATAATTTTACCTCTTGACAAGTCACTAGTTTGACCATTCAACCACACTTAGAATACTGGAATACTGTGTGCAGTTCTGGTCTCCAGTGTACAAGAAAGACATAGCTGAACTAGAGTGGGTGCAGAGAAGACCGACCAAGGTTATTAGAGGACTGGGGGGGGTCTGCAATACCAAGATAGGTTATTACACTTGGGGTTATTTAGTTTGGAAAAACGAAGGCTAAGGGGTGATCTTATTACAATGTATAAATACATGAGGGGACAGTACATAGACCTTTCTAATGATAGTTTTACTCGTAGACCTGAGACGGGGACAAGGGGGCATCCTCTACGTCTGGAGGAAAGGTTTAATCATAATAACAGACACGGAATCTTTACTGTAAGAGCAGTGAGACTACGTTACTCTCTGCCGTATGATGTTGTAATGAGTGATCCAGGGAACTAAGTTTGATTGCAGTATGTGGAGTCGGGAAGGAATTTTTTTCCCCAATGAGTATCTTCTGTTTGCTACATGGTTTTTTTTTGCCTTCCTCTGGATCAACATGTTAGGGCATGTTAGTTTAGGCTATTGGTTGAACTATATGTGCTTAAAGTCTTCCTTCAACCTTAGATACTATATTACTATGTTACTATGTATGACTTGAACTCTTCATCTCCATTTTATCTTCTCTCAGTCTATCTATAGTCTTCTTATGCAGTAGTACTCATGCCCGCAGAGATCAAGGCTGCATGATTACTCCTGCTTATGGTTGGTGACATCATGCAGGGGAAAAAGTACAGACCCCCCAGAGACTCATTGAGCTTATCATGAATTATAATCTTCACTTTGCAAGCTAATATCTCTGCAACGGAGATGAGAAATCAAAAAATCTAAATCTATAGTTTATTCAACTCTGAAGCCACTATTTCAAGGTGTGACCAATTTTAAGTGGTTGAAAATTCCGCTTTGATACCACGACAGTAACAAACCTGTTAGGCTGCTTAAATTTTAAAAACTATCCAAAAACGGTTATTTTGAGGGGGTAAATGATAGGGGTCGAATTCCCGCCTCTGCATAGGGGGAATCTCGAACCATCTCTGCTGCGGTTTCCCATTCTTCTGGCTTAGCCTGATACTGTGCAGATGGATACTGCTGCCTTTCCAGGCTCAGCCATTGTAGCCAGTACTGGTCAGCAGTGAGCAGACGTCTCTGGGACTAAGTCCTGCTTTTCCCCTTCTGAGCATGCCTGGGGTCAGACCTCTCATTGGAGGTCAGGAGTCACATGCTCAGGTACTGTGGCAGCTCCCATTGGTCCTCTAGGAAGGTCCTGAAGTTGCTCAGGTACTGTAGCAGCTCCCATTGGTCCTCTAGGAAGGTCTTGAAGTTGCTGCAGCTATAAAAGGTTCGCATGGCACATAGCCATGCGCTAGTATCAGCTTATGTTATGAGCTTTAGCTACTCAGTGGTCTTGTCTGCTTGTGGTCAGGGTCCGGCTGAAATAAGCCACTAGAATACCGGCACCTCCGGTGAGGAGATTGTATGGTGAATTCATGGCTGTTGTAAAGCCATTAGAATTCCGGCTCCACCGGAGAGGAGATGTTTGTGTGCTTGCTACTCCCTGACCACTGATTGCTTTTGCTCTGTTTGGCAGCTGTGTTCCCTTGTGAAGCTAACAGGGCACAGCGTTTTCCCTTCTGTTTGACTCTGTGAAGTAACAGAGTTAGCTTCCACCGCCATATTGTGCCACCATTTGCTAGCAGCAGGTTGGTCTCCTGCACGGTGGACCCCGGGCTGCGAACACACCAATAATAATGTCTAAATATACTCGGTGCGTTCCGCCAGTCCTAACCATAAATGCCTGCCTTACTGGTGTTTATACAGAAGTAGTGCAGATGGAAGAAGCCATGAAGTTTTTCACAATGGCTTCTCATCTATAATTGAAAACAATCATTCCTATATTTTGTATCATTTTCTTGGTTGTTTACCCTGAAGACGTTTGGTGGCAGTGGCAATAGCCACATGATCTAAACATACTGTATTATTGGTCAAGCAAGGTAATGTTTAGCATTTAGGAACAGCATTGGCAGATCTGACAGCAGCAGTATATTTTAGCACTATAAAACACATTATGCAGTAGGAGATGTGTGGCTGGTATAGCCGTGCAGTGGCAAAGGCAGGAACCTCACATTATAAAAATGTAATGGGGCAGGAAAAAAGATAACAAGCATAACAAGCAGTGATAACACACTTAACACATCTTAAAAAGAGGTTTTTAAATTAAAGCTACCACCCCACCTCCATTAATGATCAGAACATTAGAGCCACAAGAATCCTTACAAGTCAATTACTTCAATATGGAGAAAAAGAGGAAAATAAACATGTACCTCTGGTGGTGAACTACAACCCGCAGCTTGAGGTACTGAGAAAAACTGCTAAAAAAACTTCACCACATCTTACACAAACATCACCGGCTAAAGACAATATTCAAAGACCCTCCCTTGCTGTGCTACAGGCAACCTCCAAATTTAAGAAACCTCATGATCTGAAGTTCAATGCCCTCAGATACACTGAGAGGAACTTATCTGTTCAATGTGAAGAGCTGCAAAACCTGCACTCATGTAGAGACCAAAGACAGGATACCGATCCCCAACACACAGCAGGTCTATAAGATCCCCGGGACATTCACATGTTCTTCTTCCAATGTGGTGTACCTTATTCTGTGCACTATATGTCCTGTGGGGGGTCTCTATGTTGGAGAAACAGGACAGAAACTGAGAGCAAGGATGAGGTCTCATCGCCATATAATTAGAGACAAAAAAAAAACATTTACCAGTGTCCAAATATTTCTGTGGTCCAGGACACAACATAAACAATATGAAAGTTGTTATATTAAAAGGCAATTTTAAATCACAAAAACATTGCAGGGTTTATGAGTACAAACTTATTAGAGTCTTTGCTTCCATCCACACAGGACTAAATCTGTCAGGAGGATTTATTACTTACTAAATGGTAGCCGGATTCTAATGCATCAGGTATTCTAGAATATGTATGTAGTTTATGAAGATTTTAGAATAATACATTGAATACACAGGATTCGGCCGGCCACGACCAATTAGCGAAGCGTGGTTCAAATCCCGCACCAATTCGCGGCCGGACTGCGCCTGTCGCTGATTGTTCGCGGCCGGCCATGTATTATATAACAGCCCACATAGTAAATAGCACAGCCACGTAGTATATTGCACAGCCACGTAGTATATAGCACAGCCACGTAGTATATAGCACAACCCACGGAGTATATAGCACAGCCACATAGTATATAGCACAGCCACGTAGTATATAACACAGCCCACAGAGTATATAGCACAGCCACGTAGTATATAGCACAGACCATGGAGTGTATAACAGCCCACATAGCATATAACACAGCCACATAGTTTATAACAGCCCACGTAGCATATAACACAGCTCACGTAGTATATAACAGCCCACGCAGTATATAACACAGCCCACATAGTGTATAACACAGGCCACGTAGTGTATAACACAGGCCACGTAGTGTATAACACAGCCCACGTAGTGTATATCACAGGCCATGTAGTGTATATCACAGGCCACGTAGTGTATAACACAGCCCATATAGTATATTGCACAGCCCATGTAGTATATAGCACAGCCCATGCAGTATATTGCACAGCCCACGTAGTACATTGCACAGCCCACGTAGCATATAGCACAGCCCACGTAGTATATTGCACAGCCCACGTAGTATATTGCACAGCCCACGTAGTATATTGCACAGCCTATGTAGTATATTGCACAGCCCACGCAGTACATTGCACAGCCCACGTAGTACATTGCACAATCACGTAGTATATTGCACAGCCCACGTAGTATATTGCACAGCCCACGTAGTATATTGCACAGCCCACTTAGTATATTGCACAGCCCATGTAGTACATTGCACAGCCCACGTAGTACATTGCACAGCCCAAGTATTACATTGCACAGCCCACGTATTATGTTGCACAGCCCACGTAGTATATTGCACAGCCCACGCAGTACATAGCAATATGGGCATCATATCCCTGTTAAAAAAAAAAGAATTAAAATAAAAAATAGTTATATACTCACCTTCCGTTGGCCCCGTTGCACTCCGGTCCCAAGAGTGCATTGCGGTCTCGCGAGATGATGACTGTTGTGAAATCTGTTTTCGGGCTCCCTCTTGTGGTCACAGGTGGTATTGTGTGAGTTTTGTTTTTGGGCTCCCCCTGGTGGCTTTGTTTGTTATCCTGTGGATCTGTGGCTGAATCAGCTGCCTCGTTATGCACTAGGGAGTTTCCTATTTAGCTCTGCTTCACCTCCACTTGTTGCCGGCTGTCGATGTATTCAGTGCTATTCTGATCTCCCCTGATTATCTTCGTTTTCAGTCTCTTCTGGAGAAGCTAAGTTTCCGTTTGATTATTTTTTGCTCATCAGTCTGCAATATGATTTCAGTGTATGATGAGTTTAGTCCAGCTTGCTAATATGTGAGTTCTTGCAGCTGGTAAGCTCTGGGGTACGGAGTTGCTTCCCCTGCACCGTTAGTTGGTGCGGGGGCTCGAGCAATCTCTGCGTGGATATTTTGCTTAGGGTTTTCTATTGACCGCACAGCTCCCTTCCTATTTTCTGCTATCTAGTGTTATCGGGCCTCATTTGCTAAATCTATTTCATCTCTGCGTTTGTGCTTTCCCCTTAAGAAGAAATGGATAAGTGGAGGGCACCACAAAAGGCAGAGGGTTCACTGAGGGCTTGTAATGAAACATGAACCAAAAAGAAAAAAGATCATGTCCACAAAAATAGGAACACCTCTATACATTGCATAATATAGAAAATATTTTTTATTAAATCGGCAAAGAACCTCAAAGTTTGCACACATGTGCACACAAAAACAGCAACACAAAACAATTAAAAACACTTAAAAATGCAATTGTGTAAACAACATGCCCATATATGTATATAAGTCATATCCCAGGATAGGGAAAATGACAACCCACAACATATGTGCTTCCCACACTGAATTGCCTACAATAGCCTAAATACACAGATAGAGCACAAAAATAAATGACTACTCCATGCACCAGATGTAGTAGTATCAAATATTGCAATACCACATATCCTCCTAATAATAATAAGGTGCATAATTACTGTGCAAAGTAGTGGCGTCAAGACTCAAATCACATGGCAAACAATGAATTGTGTCCAATGGAAAAGGCATACCAATAAAAAATGAGACCATATTAGGGTTTGAAAAAATAAATAAACAACCAAATATATGTATAAATGCCTCAATAATGGTACGCACAGGACCTGTGGAGGGGGGAGGGAGAGGGGGAATTAAACAATGTAAAGTCCCACAACCTCAATCCCATAACAAAAAAATCCCCCATCAAACATACCCACAGTCCAAAGCCATGGAAAGGAAAACCTATAATGAAGTGGGGAAGCAGAGTGTGGGATAGGCTCCCACGCGTATCGCCGCCGAAATAGCGGCTTCCTCAGGGAAAGATCATATAAAGTGAAGCAATAGTTGCGGCGACATATATGCAAAACCCTAATGGTGCTGAAGATATTCACCTGAGTAGAGAAATCACCAGGAAGATACCACGTATGATGCAGCATGGCCGCGGCCATCTTGTTTGTATTGTGCCCCGGAGTAGAATAATAAAGCTTGATCAGAAATACCTAGTGCGCATGCGCGCGCACATAGAGGCAGTGCGCATCTGTGACTTAGATTGATCCCAACATGTCTCTATGGCGCAAGCGCAGAAGAAATAATCCGCGCATGCGTAGTGTATAGAAATAATGCAAGATTCCAATACATACAATGATAATTGCAAGATCCCTATACATATGGTAATAATTGCGTTAATGCTAGATGGCCAAAAATAATTGTACCCACAAAGAGTCTATATACATGGTTCCAATTGAACATAAGAACCAGTTTTTTAGAACACAGTTTCTTTAAAGTTTTTGAAAGAAAAAACGATAAATACACATGCAGACGCACATACAAATAAAGTATCTTATAACTGGTATCAACGCGTGCGCTAAATATCAAAACAGCACCTCATATGGAGTTATCAACAAAAAATAAATAAATAAATAAATAAACAAATCAATAAATGAATACTCAAGTATAGATGCTATTACTCAGTTATATTCATGTTTATATAATACATGATATTGTTACGATGGAATCAATATATATGGCGGCATGTGTGGCTAAAACAATTAGGCGCCTAATTACCGTTATAATCTTACATACCTAAGGTACAATAAGCATAAACTAAACCAGATATGTGGTATTGCAATATCAAAGGGGAACCCAAAAAGAGAAAATGGGCTTGGCCAAAAGTGTACAAATATGTATACACCTGTAACCAGTTTTTTCAGTTTTTTACAGGTTTTTTTACAAGTTTTTTTACACACAGCACGAGCAAAAAAAGGTGAGCATAACCATCCATTGAAAAATGTGCATGTATATCTAGCATTAATTACAGCAATGACAGAATAATCATGTTGTACAAATTCGTACATACAAAAAGCAAATATACATAATGATGAGGTCTGAGATATATAGGGCAGATTCCGAGTCAGCCATAAAAACCAGAGAAAAGGAGTTCCTCATTTAGTCCATTAGGTGACAGACTTTTCAAATTGAAGATCCAACGGGATTCTCGGCGCAATAGTTCCTTCGTCCAATCGCCCCCACGTATGTTGCCCAAAACCTGGTCCAAAACCATGACCCGTATATCATGATATTTACTGTTATGGTTGTCCAAAAAGTGAGACGCCACAGATGAAATAGGTTTGTCCTTCTCCTTATCCGCTTTTGCCCTATTGATGTTCGACATGTGCTGCTGGATTCTTCGCCTAATTTCTTGGCTCGTCTGCCCGACATATATTTTCGGACATGAACAGGCAGGTAGATAAACCACATTCTTAGATCGACAGTTGGCATATACCCTCGTCTCGATTCGTCCTGGAAAAACGGAAAGCATGATGATGTTAGTGGCAACCATGTAAGGGCACACATTGCAGCTACCGCAGGGGAAGGATCCCTTGAGACGGCTCCCCGTCCCCAAGTTCACAGTGGGTCTCCTAAAGTGACTGGTGGTAAGACAATCTTTTAAGTTTTTTGCCCTCCTGGCAATCATTCTGGGCATATCAGATAGGTGAGGCCTAAGTTTTGTCTCACTTAATAAAATACCCCAGTGTCTCTTCGGTATATCCTGGATATCCTGCCATTGATTGTTATATACCGTTATTAGGTTAGTTGATGATAATTTGTTCCTGGCCCTAGGTTGAAGAAGGTCCTGCCTATCACTGTGCCGGGAATTCTCAAAGGCACAAGATATGATTTTGTGTGGATACCCCCGCTCAGATAAACGGGTCGTTAGATCTCGTGCTCCTTCTCGAAAATCGGTGTCAGAACTGCAATTTCGCCTTACCCTCAGAAATTGTCCCTTGGGCAGATTTTTCCATAGGTGATGAGGGTGAAAGCTGGAAAAATGGAGTAAGTTGTTTGTTGCAGTAGTCTTACGATGAATCTTTGTCTGGATATGACAACCCGACTTGATGATTTTGAGGTCCAAAAACTCAACCGATGTTGCAGAGATAGAAGCTGTTAAAGAGATGTTAATTGAGTTATTATTGAGCACTGAAATGAACTCTTCACACTCAGCCTTGGTTCCCGTCCATAGAACCAACAGATCGTCAATATAACGAAACCAACGGTATACCTTGGTCTCGAAGGCCCGCAATGGGCGCACCTGTGTCTCCTCCCACCAACCCATGAATAGGTTGGCATAGGAGGGAGCACAGCGAGCGCCCATCGCGGTACCGGAAATTTGTTTATAAAAAACTCTGTCAAAAACAAAGTAACTGTTGGTAAGCACAAAAGATAACAAATTTACCAAAAAAGATTGGTGTCTACGGTCACCTGTGGTTTGCTTGTTCAAAAAGAAAGATACCGCTTCGACTCCCAATGTGTGGCCAATGCAGGTATATAATGAGGCAACGTCCATTGTAACGAGTAGGGTATCCTCTGGGATCCTAAGATCCTGTAGTTGACGAATGAGATGAGACGTGTCCTGTATGTACGAACCTAGGCAAATGACAAGGGGTTGCAAAAAATGGTCTAGATATATGCATGGTCTTTCATAAAGGCTGCCGATCCCAGCCACTATTGGCCTACCCGGTGGTTCTTGCATGGACTTGTGTATTTTTGGGAGCAGGTATAACGTGGGGACGATCGGAGAAGCTGTGGACAGAAACTTAAATTCTCTGCTGTCCAGTATGCAGTTAGACTTGGCTGACATAAGTAGGCGGTCCAGTTTTTTCTTGAACGTATCTGTGGGGTCAGAAGGCAAAATTTGATAGCAATTGGAATCTTTTAGTTGTCTATGTGCCTCCTTTGTATACATTTCAATTGGCCACAGTGCTATATTGCCTCCTTTGTCAGCCTCTTTTATCACAAAGGACGGGTTCCCCTTGAGTCCTGCCAAAACCTGTCTTTCCCTGGGCCCCAGATTTTCCCCTTGCTGGTTCTTCAATTTCAAGCATGCAATATCTTGACTCACCAGTTCGTAGAAGATTTGAATTGCGGGGGAGATGGCAAGGGACGGCGTAGCTTGTGTAGGTAAATGCCATCTTCTATCAGTGCTCCTAGAACCAGATTCTTCATTTTCATCTAGCAATTGCATCAGATCATAGAAGACCTGTCTCTCATCCTGGGGCAATGAATCTGCAAGTGAAGGTTGATGATATAACAATTTGAAAACAAGCTGTCGGCAAACGAAATATACATCCTTAATAAGGATGAACTTGTCTAATCTCTTCATTGGGGAGAAAGACAACCCCCTCATCAATAGCTGCTTCTCCTCATCAGACAGTATATAACTTGACAGATTGATTATTTGCAAGTTACCTGTAACAGCACCATCCACTTCAGTCACTATTTCCTCCTGTTGTTCCTCGGTGGGTATCTGCGTTCCGGAGACCATGTTTGGTATCGTCGCCCTTTCTTCTTTTGAATGGGCTGGTTTGCGGCGACCCCTTCTATGGCGCTTTCCTGGTCGCTTGCGCCTGACGATAAAAAATCGCTCATAGAGGAGTCACCAGTTGTGACCGATGGAGTGGGCTTTTGTCTATTCGAAGTACCAAACTTGCTAAACCGTGCATTGCCATGATGTGTCCATTTGAAAATTTGCTGACTATCAAAGTCACCTTTGTCCCGTATGAATTTCTTCTTTTTTCTCTGTATAATATCCTTTTCAAAGACCTCAATAATCTTCTTTAGTCGTTGTTGAAATGGTAAAACCACAGTATGTGCATCAAATACATTAAGCTCCACCTCTTTTGCTTTTATCTTATCTTTCAATTTACTCATTAAACTACGATCATGATCGATCAAAAGATTTATGAGAATGGAGGAACATTTGAGAAGGCCAGCCTCCCAGACGCTCTTGAAATCACTATCAGCTTCCCAAGCTGGGAAAATTTTTACCCTAAGTCCTCTAGGGACAATACCTAATTTGTTATACTGTTCCAAACTTTTGACATTCCACCATGTCCTAGTGAGCAACTTATGGAGACCAATAATCTCTGAGCACAGACTGGTAGCAGACCCATCCTGTACGGTCTCTGTACCTACAGTCCCAAAAATATCCTCTACCTGACCTCTCCATGCTGACTCCCTAGTCTCTAAATTCATGGTGAAATACCATGCACCAAAAGTAAGATCAATGCCAACGTTAATATAATAATATATATATACCTAATAAGTTATGAATAAATATATATATAAATAAGGATGGATAAGCAAACAAGTAAATAGTGCGTGCCACCACTCCACAAGAAAAATCAGAGGACAAACCACTGAAAACAAAACTAAAGAAGAAATGGATAAGTGGAGGGCACCACAAAAGGCAGAGGGTTCACTGAGGGCTTGTAATGAAACATGAACCAAAAAGAAAAAAGATCATGCCCACAAAAATAGGAACACCTCTATACATTGCATAATATAGAAAATAATTTTTATTAAATCGGCAAAGAACCTCAAAGTTTGCACACATGTGCACACAAAAACAGCAACACAAAACAATTAAAAACACTTAAAAATGCAATTGTGCAAACAACATGCCCATATATGTATATAAGTCATATCCCAGGATAGGGAAAATGACAACCCACAACATATGTGCTGTGTGATAGACCTGACCGTTGTCCACCGGAGAGACTGTTTGTCCCAGATAGATGGACCAACAGAGTTATTTCCGAGGTTCATTCTTCGGTGTTGGCAGGCCATCCTGGAATATTTGGTACCAGAGATTTGGTGGCCAGGTCCTTTTGGTGGCCTTCCTTGTCGCGGGATGTGCGTTCCTTTGTGCAGTCTTGTGGAATTTGTGCTCGGGCTAAGCCTTGCTGTTCTCGTGCCAGTGGTTTGCTGTTACCTTTGCCTGTCCCGAAGAGGCCTTGGACGCACATTTCCATGGATTTTATTTCAGATCTCCCTGTCTCTCAGAGAATGTGTGTCATCTGGGTGGTGTGTGTGATCGTTTTTCTAAGATGGTCCATTTGGTGCCCTTGCCTAAGTTGCCTTCCTCCTCCGAGTTGGTTCCGCAGTTTTTTCAAAATGTGGTTCGTTTGCACGGGATCCCTGAGAATATTGTTTCCGACAGAGGATCTCAGTTTGTGTCTAGATTTTGGCGGACCTTTTGTGCTAATATGGGCATTGATTTGTCTTTTTCGTCGGCCTTCCATCCTCAGACGAATGGCCAGACCGAGCGAACTAATCAGACCTTGGAAACCTATTTAAGATGTTTTGTTTCTGCTGATCAGGACGACTGGGTGGCTTTTTTGCCATTGGCCGAATTTGCCCTTAATAATCGGGCTAGTTCTGCTACTTTGGTTTCGCCTTTTTTTTGTAATTCGGGGTTTCATCCTCATTTTTCCTCGGGTCAGGTGGAGCCTTCTGACTGTCCTGGAGTGGATCTTGTGGTGGATAGGTTGCATCAGATTTGGGATCATGTGGTGGACAATTTGAAGCTGTCACAAGAGAAGGCTCAGCGCTTTGCCAACCGCCGTCGCTGTGTGGGTCCCCGACTTCGCGTTGGGGACTTGGTGTGGTTGTCTTCTCGCTTTGTTCCTATGAAGGTCTCCTCTCCCAAGTTCAAGCCTCGGTTTATCGGTCCTTATAAGATTTTGGAAGTCCTTAACCCTGTGTCATTTCGTTTGGACCTCCCAGCATCGTTTGCTATTCATAATGTGTTCCATCGGTCGTTGTTGCGGAGGTATGTGGTGCCTGTGGTTCCTTCGGTTGAGCCTCCTGCCCCTGTGCTCGTTGAGGGAGAATTGGAATACGTGGTGGAGAAGATCTTGGATTCTCGTATTTCTAGACGGAGGCTTCAGTATTTGGTTAAGTGGAAGGGCTATGGTCAGGAGGATAATTCCTTGGTTGTCGCCTCTGATGTTCATGCGGCTGATTTGGTTCGTGCCTTCCATGTGGCTCACCCTGATCGCCCTGGGGGTTTTTGATGAGGGTTCGGTGACCCCTCCTCAAGGGGGGGGTACTGTTGTGAAATCTGTTTTCGGGCTCCCTCTTGTGGTCACAGGTGGTATTGTGTGAGTTTTGTTTTTGGGCTCCCCCTGGTGGCTTTGTTTGTTATATTGCGGATCTGTGGATGAATCAGCTGCCTCGTTATGCACTAGGGAGTTTCCTATTTAGCTCTGCTTCACCTCCACTTGTTGCCGGCTGTCGATGTATTCAGTGCTATTCTGATCTCCCCTGATTATCTTCGTTTTCAGTCTCTTCTGGAGAAGCTAAGTTTCCGTTTGATTATTTTTTGCTCATCAGTCTGCAATATGATTTCCGTGTATGATGAGATTAGTCCAGCTTGCTAATATGTGAGTTCTTGCAGCTGGTAAGCTCTGGGGTACGGAGTTGCTTCCCCTGCACCGTTAGTTGGTGCGGGGGCTCGAGCAATCTCTGCGTGGATATTTTGCTTAGGGTTTTCTATTGACCGCACAGCTCCCTTCCTATTTTCTGCTATCTAGTGTTATCATTTGCTAAATCTATTTCATCTCTGCATTTGTGCTTTCCCCTTAACTCACCGTTAATATTTGTGGGGGGCTTTTCTATATCTTTGGGGTCATTTCTCTG
Organism: Ranitomeya variabilis; assembly: GCF_051348905.1. NCBI lineage: Eukaryota > Metazoa > Chordata > Amphibia > Anura > Dendrobatidae > Ranitomeya > Ranitomeya variabilis. The sequence goes on along the minus strand of NC_135233.1, from coordinate 701,468,437 downwards.
AGGCAAGTAAGGACTTTACTTTCCCTCTAGGAATAGGTAGTTTCTCAGGCCGTGAAGAGACGTCTAGGATTTTCAGGTAACGTTCCACGGCTGCCTATAGTTGTTTGCGGATAGGATCAGGCTGCGGTCAATCTAGATACCACTTCCCCAGAGCTGGTCGTCGATTTAGTTACTTAGCTAGTCAATCTTGCGATCCTTGCCACTAGGATCATAACAGTACAGCCGGCCCATAAAGTGTTAATTGCATGGCAGAAGCAGGAGAAGAGAAGCCTTGAGGCTTCTAATTGGCCTACCTTTTACCAGACTCTCCCCGCTCCAATCTGTCCTGAATGCTGCTGCCAGGATCATATTCCTCGCCAACCGTTACACCGATGCCTCTACCTTGTGCCAGTCATTACACTGGCTACCCATCCAATCCAGAATCCAGTACAAAACTACTACCCTCATCCACAAAGCACTCCATGGCTCAGCACCACCCTACATCTCCTCTCTGGTCTCAGTCTACCAACCTACCCGTGCCCTCCGCTCCGCTAATGACCTCAGGTTAGCATCCTCAATAATCAGAACCTCCCACTCCCGTCTCCAAGACTTTACACGTGCGGCGCCGATTCTTTGGAATGCACTACCTAGGTTAATACGATTAATCCCCAATCCCCACAGTTTTAAGCGTGCACTAAAAACTCATTTGTTCAGATTGGCCTACCGCCTCAACGCATTAACCTAATTATCCCTGTGTGGCCTATTAATAAAAAAACAACAACATAATCACGTTCCTTCATCATGTTCTCATACACTTTATGCAGTTAATAGCCTCTGTGTCTGTACTGTTACATACTTAGGCAGTTAACTGGTTCATGCAGCTTTACATGAACACCCGAGCCTTACACTATGGCTGGTCCAAATAACTAAAGCAATTGTTACCATCCACCTCTTGTGTCTCCCCTTTTCCTCATAGATTGTAAGCTTGCGAGCAGCAGGGCCCTCATTCCTCCTGGTATCTGTTGTGAACTGTGATTTCTGTTATGCTGTAATGTCTGTTGTCTGTATAAGTCCCCTCTATAAGTTGTAAAGCGCTGCGGAATATGTTGGCGCTATATAAATAAAATTATTATTATTATTATTATTATTATTGAGGATTTTTTTTTTTTTTTTTTTTGCTGCCGTGTGTCTAGCTGCTGTGTGTCTAGCTTCTCTCCTCCTCTTAATCTTGGTGTGGCTCTGAGTTCAGCTGCTGACATGGATATCCAGAGTTTGGCCTCCAGTGTAGATCATCTTGCTGCAAGGGTACAAAGTATTCAGGATTTTGTTGTTCACAGTCCTATGTCAGAGCCTATAATACCTATTCCGGAGTTGTTTTCTGGAGATAGATCTAGGTTCCTGAATTTTAAGAACAATTGTAAATTGTTTCTTTCTTTGAAACCTCGTTCCTCTGGTGATTCCGTTCAGCAAGTTAAGATTATTATTTCTTTCTTGCGCGGCGACCCTCAAGATTGGGCCTTCGCATTGGCGCCAGGGGATCCTGCATTGCTCAGTGTGGATGCGTTTTTTCTGGCCCTTGGATTGCTCTATGAGGAACCTAATCTTGAGAACCAGGCTGAAAAAGCTTTGTTGGCCCTCTCTCAGGGGCAAGATGAAGCAGAGGTGTATTGCCAGAAATTTCGGAAATGGTCGGTGCTTACTCAATGGAATGAGTGTGCCCTGGCTGCAAATTTCAGAAAGGGTCTTTCTGAAGCCATTAAGAATGTCATGGTGGGGTTCCCTACGCCTGCAGGTCTGAATGAGTCAATGACTCTTGCCATTCAGATTGATCGGCGTTTGCGGGAGCGCAAACCTGCGCACCATTTGGCGGTGTCTTCTGAACAGACACCTGAGTCTATGCAATGTGATAGAATTCTGACCAGAAGTGAACGGCAAAATTATAGATGGCAAAATGGGTTGTGCTTTTATTGTGGTGACTCAGCTCATGTTATCTCAGCATGCTCTAAGCGCACAAAAAAGATTGATAAATCTGTCACCATCGGTACTTTACAGCCTAAGTTCATTTTGTCTGTTACCCTGATTTGTTCCCTGTCATCTTACCCGGTTATGGCTTTTGTAGATTCAGGTGCTGCCCTGAGCCTGATGGATTTGTCATTTGCCCGGCGCTGTGGTTTTGTTTTGGAGCCTTTAAAATTCCCTATTCCATTAAAGGGTATTGATGCTACACCATTGGCTATGAATAAACCTCAGTACTGGACGCAAGTGACCATGTGCATCACTCCTGTTCATCAGGAGGTGATTCGCTTTCTTGTTCTGCATAATTTGCATGATGTTGTCGTGTTGGGTCTGCCATGGTTGCAGACTCATAATCCAATCCTGGATTGGAAAGCAATGTCTGTGTCAAGTTGGGGTTGCCAGGGAATTCATGGTGACGCTCCTGTGGTGTCAATTGCTTCATCCACTCCTTCTGAGGTCCCTGCGTTTTTGTCGAACTACCAGGATGTATTTGATGAGCCCAAACTCAGTTCTCTGCCTCCTCATAGGGATTGTGATTGTGCTATAAATTTGATTCCTGGTAGTAAGTTTCCTAAGGGACGACTTTTCAATTTGTCAGTGCCGGAGCATGCTGCTATGCGGAGTTATATAAAGGAGTCTTTGGAGAAAGGACTTATTCGCCCCTCCTCCTCCCCTCTGGGTGCGGGATTCTTTTTTGTGGCTAAGAAGGATGGTTCCCTGAGACCTTGTATTGATTATCGCCTTCTAAATAAAATCACGGTCAAATTTCAGTATCCTTTGCCATTGTTATCTGATCTGTTTGCTCGCATTAGGGGGTCTAGTTGGTTCACCAAGATAGATCTTCGTGGTGCGTATAACCTTGTGCGTATTAAGCAGGGTGATGAATGGAAAACTGCATTTAATACGCCCGAAGGCCATTTCGAGTACTTGGTGATGCCTTTTGGACTTTCTAACGCTCCTTCTGTCTTTCAGTCCTTCATGCACGACATCTTCCGCGAGTATCTGGATAAATTTATGATTGTGTATCTGGATGATATTCTGTTTTTTTCTGATGATTGGGAGTCCCATGTTAAGCAGGTCAGGATGGTGTTTCAGGTCCTGCGTGCCAATGCTTTATTTGTGAAGGGCTCAAAATGTCTTTTTGGAGTCCAGAAGGTTTCTTTTTTGGGTTTCATTTTTTCCCCTTCTACTATTGAGATGGACCCAGTCAAGGTTCAGGCTATTCATGACTGGACTCAGCCTACATCTGTTAAGAGTCTTCAGAAGTTCTTGGGTTTTGCTAATTTTTACCGTCGCTTCATCGCTAATTTTTCTGGTGTTGTTAAGCCTTTGACGGATTTGACCAAGAAGGGTTCTGATGTTACTAATTGGTCTCCTGCGGCTGTGGAGGCCTTTCGGGAGCTGAAGCGCCGGTTTTCCTCGGCTCCGGTCTTATGTCAGCCAGATGTCTCTCTTCCTTTCCAGGTCGAGGTTGATGCTTCTGAGATTGGAGCCGGGGCTGTTTTGTCGCAGAGAAGCTCTGATGGCTCTGTGATGAAGCCATGTGCTTTCTTTTGAAGAAAGTTTTCGCCTGCCGAGCGGAATTATGATGTCGGTAATCGGGAGTTGTTGGCTATGAAGTGGGCATTTGAGGAGTGGCGACATTGGCTCGAGGGAGCTAAGCATCGTGTGGTGGTCTTGACTGATCACAAAAATCTGATTTATCTCGAGTCGGCCAAGCGGCTGAATCCTAGACAGGCTCGTTGGTCGTTGTTTTTCTCTCGTTTTGATTTCGGGGTCTCGTACCTGCCTGGTTCGAAGAATGTGAAGGCTGATGCTCTTTCTAGGAGTTTTGTGCCTGACTCTCTTGGAGATTCTGAGCCGGCTGGTATCCTCAGAGAAGGGGTGATTTTGTCTGCCATCTCCCCAGATTTGCGACGAGTGCTGCAGGAGTTTCAGGCGGATAGACCTGACCGTTGTCCACCGGAGAGACTGTTTGTCCCAGATAGATGGACCAACAGAGTTATTTCCGAGGTTCATTCTTCGGTGTTGGCAGGCCATCCTGGAATATTTGGTACCAGAGATTTGGTGGCCAGGTCCTTTTGGTGGCCTTCCTTGTCGCGGGATGTGTGTTCCTTTGTGCAGTCTTGTGGAATTTGTGCTCGGGCTAAGCCTTGCTGTTCTCGTGCCAGTGGTTTGCTGTTACCTTTGCCTGTCCCGAAGAGGCCTTGGACGCACATTTCCATGGATTTTATTTCAGATCTCCCTGTCTCTCAGAGAATGTCTGTCATCTGGGTGGTGTGTGATCGTTTTTCTAAGATGGTCCATTTGGTGCCCTTGCCTAAGTTGCCTTCCTCCTCCGAGTTGGTTCCGCTGTTTTTTCAAAATGTGGTTCGTTTGCACGGGATCCCTGAGAATATTGTTTCCGACAGAGGATCCCAGTTTGTGTCTAGATTTTGGCAGACCTTTTGTGCTAAGATGGGCATTGATTTGTCTTTTTCGTCGGCCTTCCATCCTCAGACGAATGGCCAGACCGAGCGAACTAATCAGACCTTGGAAACCTATTTAAGATGTTTTGTTTCTGCTGATCAGGACGACTGGGTGGCTTTTTTGCCATTGGCCGAATTTGCCCTTAATAATCGGGCTAGTTCTGCTACTTTGGTTTCGCCTTTTTTTTGTAATTCGGGGTTTCATCCTCGTTTTTCCTCAGGTCAGGTGGAGCCTTCTGACTGTCCTGGAGTGGATCTTGTGGTGGATAGGTTGCATCAGATTTGGGATCATGTGGTGGACAATTTGAAGCTGTCACAAGAGAAGGCTCAGCGCTTTGCCAACCGCCGTCGCTGTGTGGGTCCCCGACTTCGCGTTGGGGACTTGGTGTGGTTGTCTTCTCGCTTTGTTCCTATGAAGGTCTCCTCTCCCAAGTTCAAGCCTCGGTTTATCGGTCCTTATAAGATTTTGGAAGTCCTTAACCCTGTGTCATTTCGTTTGGACCTCCCAGCATCGTTTGCTATTCATAATGTGTTCCATCGGTCGTTGTTGCGGAGGTATGTGGTGCCTGTGGTTCCTTCGGCTGAGCCTCCTGTCCCTGTGCTCGTTGAGGGAGAATTGGAATACATGGTGGAGAAGATCTTGGATTCTCGTATTTCTAGACGGAGGCTTCAGTATTTGGTTAAGTGGAAGGGCTATGGTCAGGAGGATAATTCCTGGGTTGTCGCCTCTGATGTTCATGCGGCTGATTTGGTTCGTGCCTTCCATGTGGCTCACCCTGATCGCCCTGGGGGTTTTTGATGAGGGTTCGGTGACCCCTCCTCAAGGGGGGGGGTACTGTTGTGAAATCTGTTTTCGGGCTCCCTCTTGTGGTCACAGGTGGTATTGTGTGAGTTTTGTTTTTTGGCTCCCCCTGGTGGCTTTGTTTGTTATCCTGCGGATCTGTGGATGAATCAGCTGCCTCGTTATGCACTAGGGAGTTTCCTATTTAGCTCTGCTTCACCTCCACTTGTTGCCGGCTGTCGATGTGTTCAGTGCTATTCTGATCTCCCCTGATTATCTTCGTTTTCAGTCTGTTCTGGAGAAGCTAAGTTTCCGTTTGATTATTTTTTGCTCATCAGTCTGCAATATGATTTCAGTGTATGATGAGTTTAGTCCAGCTTGCTAATATGTGAGTTCTTGCAGCTGGTAAGCTCTGGGGTACGGAGTTTCTTCCCCTGCACCGTTAGTTGGTGCGGGGGCTCGAGCAATCTCTGTGTGGATATTTTGCTTAGGTTTTTCTATTGACCGCACAGCTCCCTTCCTATTTTCTGCTATCTAGTGTTATCGGGCCTCATTTGCTAAATCTATTTCATCTCTGCGTTTGTGCTTTCCCCTTAACTCACCGTTAATATTTGTGGGGGGCTTTTCTATATCTTTGGGGTCATTTCTCTGAGGCAAGTAAGGACTTTACTTTCCCTCTAGGAATAGGTAGTTTCTCAGGCCGTGAAGAGACGTCTAGGATTTTCAGGTAACGTTCCACGGCTGCCTATAGTTGTTTGCGGATAGGATCAGGCTGCGGTCAATCTAGATACCACTTCCCCAGAGCTGGTCGTCGGTTTAGTTACTTAGCTAGTCAATCTTGCGATCCTTGCCACTAGGATCATAACAGATGATATAGCGGTCTCGCGAGACCGCTACGTCATTATCTCGCGAGACCGCATTGCATGGAGCAGTCACCGGAGCGTTGCAAGGAGCGGGAAAGGCCGGTTCTGGATCCGAGGGGATGACGGACAGTGAGTATATAACGATTTTTTAATTTTTTTTATTATTTTTAACATTAGATCTTTTAACTATTGATGGCGCATAGGCAGCATCAATAGTAAAAAGTTGGTCACACAGGGTTAATAGCAGCGGTAACGGAGTGCGTTACCCGCGGCATAACGCGGTCCATTACCGCTGCCATTAACCCTGTGTGAGCGCTGACTGAAGGGGATTATGGAGCGGGCACTGACTGCGGGGAGGAAGGAGCGGCCATTTGCCGCCGGACTGTGCCCGTCGCTGATTGGTTGCTGAAAAACTGCATCTTCTAAAGTAAGTTTCCGCACAGTATCATCCAATAGAAGAGCTAAAGCCAACGCTGCAGCTTTAAATGTATCGTGCAATACTCCGTTAACTGTTTTCAAATCGTCATAAGTTTTAGCTCCTTTGATATGTAGTAGTAACAGCCGAAGGCAATATCTTTCTTGATCTTTGACACTAACAGTATACATGCGTCCTATTATTCTGCTAACTCCTCGTTGTCTTGGATTCCAAGTCTTATTCCAAATGTAATGCTCTGGAATCTCGCGGTACAAATAGTGCCTTGCGTTTTCATCACGTTGGTTCAGCAAAAACCATTCCATTAATGTTGATGTCGTGCTTAAAGTTTTTGAGACATCTTTGACTTCAGCATCTTCAAAGAAATAAAGCTGCTGTTGATTTGGTAAATGAATAGCTAAACGTATAATGGCATGGGACTGTGAATGCATTGGAAATGTAAATATCCTCCAAGCAGCTTCTGGAGCACTGACATATCTTGAGTCAACAAAAGTTGATGATTCATCGTGATTGACTGTTTTCTGTTGTATTTCGATGTTAGCTTTGTCATGCCCTTTGTAGATGTACTTGAAGAGATATTTTACACTTTTTATTAAAGCACAGATTTCTACGTTGATGTGACAGTTGTAGCATTTTGATAAGTACGGGTTGTATGGGACTATCCATGAGTTATTTATAATTTTGCTGCTGCTGCTTTTCTGTCATCCTCATTGGCGTATTTTCTTTTACGACCCATTCTAAGATAGAAACACAGGGAGATGCCACCCATACAGGGAGACGCAGGCACGCACCCTACACAATGGCGGCACTTGACAGCAGTGGAGGACAATGATGATTCCAGAACTCGCGGCAGACTGTGCCCATCGCTGACTGGTCGAGGCCAATCAGCAAGGCGGGATTTCCGAGACAGACAGACAATTAGACCCTTAGACAACACAATGGCGGCACTTGACAGCAGTGGAGGACAATGATGATTCCAGAATTCACGGCAGACTGTGCCCGTCGCTGATTTGTCGAGGCAGGCTGGCCTCGACCAATCAGAGACTGTGTCTGTCGCTGATTGTTCGAGGCCTGGCGGCCTCGACCAATCAGCGACATGGGATTTCCAGGACAGACAGACAATTAAACCCTTAGACAATTATATATATAGATTACAGAATCTGAGGAATCTGCTCCAAAGAAGTTGAGGGCATCAGGACTCTTATCCTGTTTGGGTCTATAAAACTTTCACACCACTAATCTAATCCAATTAAGGATTCAGTCTCTGAGCTCAGTTTGTTTATTTAAATGTTCATTTTCTATACCATGCCCCTTTTTGTTTTTTTTGTTTATTTGTTAGTTTTTTGTGCATATGTTTGTGTTTCTTCAGAAACTTTGTTTTACCATGCCTGAGGAAGGGAGCTAAGGGTACCATCTCACAGTGGCACTTTTGTCGCTACGACGGCACGATCCGTGATGTTCCAGTGATATCCATACGATATCGCTGTGTCTGACACGCAGCAGCGATCAGGGACCCTGCTGAGAATCGTACGTCGTAGCAGATCGTTTGAAACTTTATTTCGTCGCTGGATCGGTGTGTGTGACACCGATCCAGCGATGCGTTCGCTTGTAACCAGGGTAAACATCGGGTTACTAAGCACAGGGCCACGCTTAGTAACCTGATGTTTACCCTGGTTACCATCGTAAATGTAAAAAAAAACAAACCGTACATACTCACATTCCGGTGCCCGTCAGGTCCCTAGCCGTCTGCTTCCCGCACTGACTGACTGCCGGCCGGAAAGTAAAAGCAGAGCACAGTGGTGATGTCACCGCTGTGCTCTGCTTTCACTTTATGGCCGGCACTCAGTCAGTGTGGGAAGCAGACGGCTAGGGACCTGACGGACACCGGAATGTGAGTATGTACGTTTTTTTTTTTTTTACATTTACGATGGTAACCAGGGTAAACATCGGGTTACTAAGCGTGGCCCTGCGCTTAGTAACCCGATGTTTACCCTGGTTACCCAAGGACTTCGGCATCGTTGGTCGCTGGAGAGCTGTCTGTGTGACAGCTCCCCAGCGACCACACAACGACTTACCAACAATCACGGCCAGGTCGTATCGCTGGTCGTGATCATTGATAAATCGTTTTGTGTAACGGTACCCTAAGATGTCCCGAAGCTTTATTTGTAAAATCATTTATTTTATTTTTGTTAGCCATTACAGGGTATCATAACTACAAAATTACCTTGTTTTTTTCACATGGAGAACACAGTATATGGTCATGTTCTATTAGTAATAATATGATAAATCCTTTTCATAGCTCAAACCAGCTCAAACTCGAGTCTCTGTACATAGTATAAAAAAGAGCCTCACTGGATAATTGAAGAGAAGACCAGATCAATCTGCTCCTCTAGAAGCACAGTTTAACCTTCCAATATCACAAACCTCCAACTATGCTATATCTCATCAACATTGTTATAAAAAACTGATGAGATACCCCAGAATGAGATTGTTTAGTATTATTCGGATCAGATTTTGTTCCATTGATATGTTCCAACTTACAGATTTTTAATTTTCGGGTTGTATGTTGTAATCTGCATAATTTACATGTCACTGAATAAATAACAAGAGTTGTATTGCAATTAATGAATGATTTAATTGGAAAACTAACATTAGTAGAAATAGAAGCAAGATTACTAGACTTCCTTTTATATTTGAATAAATCACACTGTGATATATCACACTCTATATAACCTTTGGTAGATAGTCACGCCTCATTACATGCATCCCCCCTTTATATAAGCTAGGAGAAAGAATATCCAACAGTGATCTTGATAAAAGATTTAGATTGGTTGGGTGCTAATCGTGTGCCTTCGGCATGCTTGAAAAACATGTTTAAGTCCCCACGGTTGCATGTCTCGCGGGTGTTCAACAGCATGAACACATGCAGGGATTGCCTGTCTGATACGAGTGAATTATTTTTAATCAACTAGACTATTCTGGGATAATCAGCAGAACGTGCTGCTGCTTTGCCGAGGCAGTGCAACAGACCTCCCGGCTGGGGAGTGAAGAAGAAACTACTTTTGGTGAAGAGGAGGAGAGACAGGAACTGTAATATGAGGAGACTGAAACCGTGTTTGAAGTTGGGACCGCTATTCATGGTGTGGGTAAGATGTGTGATGTCCCAGCCTCTGACTCTGTCCCAGACTCCACCAGGTTCAGCCAGTGTGCCATAAGGGAAATCTAGCATCCACAAGAACTTGTCCACTTATCTGTAGTAAAGTAGACCTTCCCTGTGACTGCATTGACCAGAGCACGGCTGATATTGTGTAACATGTGCTTATGTAACTCATTGATGGCACACCGGTAAAAATAATGTTGAATGGCAATTGAGTACCATGGGGCTGCCACTGTCAAGAGGTCGTGGAAAGACTCAGTTCCAAAAAGTCGAAACATCAACATGTCCAAGTCTACCAATCTGGCTTTGTGAGTGTTTAGCGTTTTGGCCTATGGGTGGGTCAATATTTCTGCTTTCTGTTAAATGTCTGGAGCAGAGACAGGTGAACGCTGTGCTGGGACAACGAACTGGACATGGTTGCTGACTGTTGAGTCTGTGCAACTTCAGATTGTGGGCAGGAGGCATCAGCACCTGCTTCATGGATAGCAGATTTGGAAGGCCGTAACACAGAGGAAGGGGAAGTGGTTTCACCATCAGACAAGATTTTGTACCCAGCCGTTCTGCCTACCTACTGGGGTGCTTGACTGCCATGTGCTTTTGCATGCTGGTGGTTTTCAGGTTGACAGTGTTCTTGCCTCTTCTTAGCTTGGTTTGGCAGATGATGCAAATTACAGTTGTTTTGTCTGAAGGAATTTCAGAAAAAAACTGCCATACAGTGGAACACCGCACCCTTGGTCTATTGTCTAACTGAGTGAAGGAATTTCAGAAAAAACTGCCATACAGTGGAACAACGCACCCTTGGCTTGCTTTCTAACTGAGTGTGGGGGGGTTCTGTGGAATAACATCCAACCCACAACATCCTCGCACTTGTCTGGGTTCATTAGTGGTGTTGCGCGCTGACCAAATTTTGACAGGAGCCTAGAACGAGATATAGTCATCTTTGGATCTGTAATATAGCATTGGCGGGCACCACCACATCCACGTCCCTTATATTTACCCTTTCTCATATTGAATTCTTATGCTTGGGAAAAAACAAATCCTGGCTTTATTTTTGACAACTACCCTCACAGAGGTGCTAAGTACAAATTCAATGTGTCTAGCAACAAATGGCAATTTTTTAAAAATATATCAGCTTTATTAGGCTGGTTTCACATTTGCGGTTGTGTCCGCAGCGTTTCTACCGCATATATCCGCATGTGTTGTGTATTCCTATATTTAACATTAGGGACGCATGCGTTTTAGATTTTTCGCGTTTTGCCGCGTTTGAAAACGTATGCGTCGTTTCGCTCTTTGCGACTTGGCGCGGAAATGCAACATGTAGTAATTTTTAGAGGCGTCAATTTGCCGCCTGGAAACGCATGTGGTCGATTGAGCAAGGATTGCGGCAAAAAAACGCATAGCTGTCTATATGAACGCATGCGTTCACAAGCGCATGCTTTTGCTTGCGTTCGTGAACGCATGCGTTTCAATAGAGAAAAACATGTCTAGACACTGATAAGCCACCCCCCACATACAAGGTGATAAAGGGAGGGAGTGGACATTTGCAGGTCACTACTCAGCAGACACTGAAGCAGACGAGACACAGGCTACATCTTGGAGGAAAACAAGACCCTGAACAATGTGAGTATATCCTAGCCAATGCCTTTATTTTCTATTTTCTGTCTCTACATGTCCTAATTTCTTGCATTTCTTTCTTTCTGCATGCATCAGAATGTCTTCTGCTTCTTCTGATGAGGAGTTTCGTCCTGGGCAGTCGGAAGTCGAGCATGTCAGTGAGATGAGTACTTGCCTCGTCAGATTGGTAAGTATTCACTGTCACATCTACACAAGTGACAATTTGAATTTTTCATTTTTTTAGAGCTCTTCTTCAACTGCGGCACAAACTGGGCAGGAGCAGCGGACTCAAGGTCGGGTGGAAAGACGGCAGCGGGTACGTATACAAGCCTGGCTGTTTACTGTATCCTCAGTCTAATATTCTTGAATCTTCTTTTCTTTCCATTCCTATTTCTTAACTTTTTTCTTCTGGAATCCTTTTGTATGTTGACTTTCCTATTCATGCCATTTCTCAGCATCTTTTTTCTTTTTTTTCCTTATGTTAATTCACTAAACTTTAATGACTTTATTTAATTTTTAGGCTCCACAACGGGAGGATGACCTAATTGAAAATGACCTCCTCATCTCCCTGGTCCAGGAGTGAGTCCTGTTGTGGGACACCCGGGATCCACTGCACTCAAACAACATCACGAACTGGCACCTATGGAATGAGGTGGCCAAAGAGATGTGGGATGGCTGGGACAACGCCCCGACTCGGGTCCGAAATGCATTTGGTAAGTATTGCACTGCAGCGTGAAGCAGCAGAGACCTTGGCCGTGCTCACACAACTGTGTGTGATGAAAGAAACTCTCAGGAGTTTCTCTCATCACACACAGTTGTGTGAGCATGGCCAAAAGTCCATTTTCTGACCATTTTTTTTTTTTTAACAGTGGCCAAAGTCAAAACACGTTGGCGTTCGATGAAGGACCGCTTCAACAAGGACCTGCGTCAAAAGAGCCATGTTCCCAGTGGTTCAGGAGCAAGGATCAGAAAATACAAATGCCATCGCGTTCTGGCATTTTTAAGACCGGTCCTTGCCCAGAGAACGTAAGTATTTTTCCCTTGCATTAGGTTGTATTGTATTGCCATAATCTGTATATTTCTATTCTACAGGATTTTGCGTCTGGTTAATTTTTGGTATTAATTTTCTTTTTCCTTTTTTCACAGCACATGGAGCACAACTGTTGGCCCAGGTTCTGGAGCGGTCCTTCATCCGACAGCCACGGACCCATCCCAGCCATCCAGCAGTGCTGCAGCAAGTGGGCCTTCCACACTAACTGGAGACTAGGGAGCTGGTCCATCAGGTCTTCCCCTTTTGCAGTCCTCTTCCACTGCCCCTTTTTGGGGGGGCTCCTCCCGGCAGCGGCATAGGGCATCGGACAGGTCACTCATGCCTGAGTTTTTGCACTTGAGCTCGGTTTTACATGATGCAATCAAGGCTTTGGGTGACTGAATGGATATTTCACATAACCTCTTGAATGCACTTATCCAGAAGGTCACCAAAAGCCTTGACCAAGTGAAAGCCGACCTCCAGAGGCCAGCACATCATTTTTTTAACCAAATTGAGCAGGGCATGTCGGAACACCTTACTCCTGATCTCCAGCTGAGTGGTCATGCAGGCCTGCAATGCTGCTTACGTGCAGGCTATGCAGCAGAGTCGGTATTTCCAGCAGACAGTGTCAGCATATCCACCTGTGCCTTCACTGTCACGATTAACCTCAATGCCGACCTCTGCTGCACGGCCACCTCAATTCCTAGCACTGCCGGACACCACTACAGCACCACCACCATGCCGAGTGCAGTTGGACATCCCACCGCCACCACTATGACAACCGCTGCTCCTGCTTGGACCTCCTCCACTGACACCACGATGCAGCAGGACCCTGTCATGGCCTTACGCTCTACAAGCGCTATGGACTCTGGCATGGCTGCAAGTTCTACGAGCACTATGGACTCTGGCATGGCCTTACGCTCTACGAGCACTATGGACTCTGGCATGGCCTTACGCTCCATTAGCACTATGGACTCTGGCATTGCTGCACGCTCTATGAGCACTATGGACTCTGGCATGGCTGCACGCTCTTGAGCACTATGGACTCTGGCATGGCTGCACGCTCTACGAGCACTATGGACTCTGGCATGGTGCAGCCGGATCCTGACAGGTCACCCACTACTACGCCATGTCATATGAGCCCACCAAGGCTTCCCAGAACCCGACAAACTCCCAAAAAACAACAAAAAACAGAGGACTCTTACTATTCCTCCCCGTTCACCTCCCAATGTGTCTGTAATGTCAGGTTTGTCTCACACTTCCAGTGCGTCTCAAGCCTCTCATGTGTCAAGCCCCATCCCCAAACTTCCAGACCCTACTAGTTTCATTGCCTCTTCTCCTGCCACCTCTGCGTCGTCCACGGTTAGCCAGGCCTCAGTGCTTCACACCCCCCGTTGACATCACTCTACCCTAAGCCGGCGCAGTTAAAAAAAATTTTTAGTTGTTGTTGTTAAAAAATAAAAAAAAAATTGATTTGCTCCAATTATGTTTGGTTTATTGTGTCTTCCGCCACCGGCAACACACACCGTGCGCCAAATAAGAAACTTCGCCACACACTTTATTTTTTGGCCACATCATATCTCCAGTAGTTATAAAAAAAAAGACTGCAGTTTTGTGTGTCTTTAGTATAGAGATATGAGGTGGGCCAAAAAATGTATACTTGTATTATCTCCATAATCTCTTCTTTCTACTTTGTCTGTGACTAGTGTTGCAGTCAAAAGAGAAAATGGCGGACATACAGTGCAGAACTCTACTGAACAGGTCAGGTGTCAAAAAACTCATTAGTTAGGACACCTGACCTGGTGAGTAGAGAACTGCCTTGTATAACCTCCATTTTCTCTTCTGTGTACATAATCTATTACACACAAATTGAAGGGATGATGGTGATCACACACGGCATATCTATGCTCACCTGCACAGGTGTCAGAAGTAGGGAATTCATGAAGCTGTATGTGCATCATGAATTCATTATTTCTGACACCTGACTTGATGACTATAGATCTCTTTAGTGTGACAGTCATTGTCTCTTCAGTCTCTGTCCAATGGATACAGCAGAACAGAATCAGAACGCAATGACGTCAACAAGCTTACCAATAAAGCAACATTTCTGCCATAACACTAGCAGTATGTGGCCAGTGTTTTATATCAGTATTTGTAAACCAAAACAAGGAGTGGAACAATAAGTAAATTATAATATTAACATAATAACTAGCACCTCTGCCTTTATCACCCACTCCTGGTTTTGGATTACAAAATACTGATATTAACCCCTTCACCCCCAAGGGTGGTTTGCACGTTAATGACCAGGCCAATTTTTACAATTCTGACCACTGTCCCTTTATGAGGTTATAACTCTGGAACGCTTCAACGGATCTTGGTGATTCTGACACCGTTTTCTCATGACTAGTGTTGAGCATTCCGATGCTGCAAGTATCGGGTATCGGCCGATACTTGCTGTATCGGAATTCCGATACCGGGATTCCGATACTCTTGTGGTATCGGGTATCGGGTATCGGAACAACATTAATGTTAAAATGTGTAAAATAGAGAATTAAAATAAAAAATATCGCTATACTCACCTGTCCGACGCAGCCGGGACCTCAGCGCAGGAACCGGCAGCGTTGTTTGTTTAAAATTCCCGCTTTTACATGGTTACGCGAAGTCCCGGCTTGTGATTGGTCAGGGCGGCCATGTTGCCGGGCCGCGGACCAATCACAGCAAGCCGTGACGAAAATACGTCACGGCTTGCTGTGATTGGTCCGCGTCCCGGCAACATGGCCGCCATTAACCAATCACAAGCCGTGACGTCACGGGAGGCTGGAAACGCGCTCATTTTAAAAAGGGCGCGTGTCCAGCCTCCCGTGACGTCACGGCTTGTGATTGGTTGCGTCGCGGTCAACCAATCACAAGCCGGGAGGCTGGACACGCGCCCATTTCAAAATGAGCGCGTCCAGCCTCCCGGCTTGTGATTGGTTGATCGCGGCGCAACCAATCACAAGCCGTGACGTCACGGGAGGCTGGACACGCGCCCATTTCAAAATGAGCGCGTCCAGCCTCCCGGCTTGTGATTGGTTGATCGCGGTGCAACCAATCACAAGCCGTGATGTCACGGGAGGCTGGACACGCGCCCATTTCAAAATGAGCGCGTCCAGCCTCCCGGCTTGTGATTGGTTGATCGCGGCGCAACCAATCACAAGCCGTGACGTCACGGGAGGCTGGACACGCGCCCATTTTAAAATGAGCGCGTGTCCAGCCTCCCGTGACGTCCCGGCTTGTGATTGGTCAGGGCGGCCATATTGCCGGGACGCGGACCAATCACAGCAAGCCGTGACGTAATTTCGTCACGGCTTGCTGTGATTGGTCCGCGTCCCGGCAACATGGCCGACCTGACCAATCACAAGCCGGGAATTCACGTAACCAAGTAATAGCGCGATTTTTAAACAAACAACGCTGCCGGTTCCCTCGCTGAAGTCCCGGCTGCGTCGGACAGGTGAGTATAGCGATATTTTTTATTTTAATTCTTTCTTTTACACATTTATATGGTTCCCAGGGCCTGAAGGAGAGTTTCCTCTCCTTCAGACCCTGGGAACCATCAGGGATACCGTCCGATACATGAGTCCCATTGACTTGTATTGGTATCGGGTATCGGTATCGGATTGGATTCCGATACTGTGACGGTATCGGCCGATACTTTCCGATACCGATACTTTCAAGTATCGGACGGTATCGCTCAACACTACTCATGACATATTGTACTTCATGATAGTGGTAAAATTTCTTCTATATAACTTGCGTTTATTTGTGAAAAAACGGATATTTGGCGAAAATTTTCCAACTTAATACTTAATAAGTAACATTTCCAACATGTCTACTTTACATCAGCACAATTTTGGAACCAAAATTATTTTTGTTAGGGAGTTATAAGGGTTAAAAGTTGACCAGAAATTTCTAATTTTTACAACACCATTTTTTTTAGGGACCACATCTCATTTGAAGTCATTTTGAGGGGTCTATATGATAGAAAATACCCAAGTGTGACACCATTCTAAAAACTGCACCCCTCAAGGTGCTCAAAACCACTTTCAAGAAGTTTATTAACCTTTCAGGTGTTTCACAGGAATTTTTGGAATGTTTAAATAAAAATGAACATTCAACTTTTTTTCACACAAAATTTTTTTCAGCTCCAATTTGTTTTATTTTACCAAGGGTAACAGGAGAAAATGGACCTCAAAAGTTGTTGAACAATTTGTCCTGAGTACGCTGATACCCCATATGTGGGGGTAAACCACTGTTTGGGCGCATGGCAGAGCTCGGAAGGAAAGGAGCGCCATTTGACTTTTCAATGCAAAATTGACTAGAATTGAGATGGGACGCCATGTTGCATTTGGAAAGCCCCGATGTGCCTAAACATTGAAACCCCCCAGAAGTGACACCATTTTGGAAAGTAGACCCCCTAAGGAACTAATCTAGAGGTGTGGTGAGCACTTTGACCCAACAAGCGCTTCACAGAAGTTTATAATGCAGAGCCGTAAAAATAAAAAATCATATTTTTTCACAAAAATTATCTTTTCGCCCCAATTTTTTATTTTCCCAAGGGTAAGAGAAGAAATTGGAACCCAAAAATTGTTGTGCAATTTGTCCTGAGTACGCTGATACCCCATATGTGGGTGTAAACCATTGTTTGGGCGCAGGGCAGAGCTTGGAAGGAAGGAGCGCCATTTGACTTTTCAATGCAAAATTTACTGGAATTGAGATGGGACGCCATGTTGCGTTTGGAGAGCCCATGATGTGCCTAAACATTGAAACCCCCCACAAGTGACACCATTTTGGAAAGTAGACCCCCTAAGGAACTTATCTAGATGTGTTTTGAGAGCTTTGAACCCCCAATTGTTTCACTACAGTTTATAACGCAGAGCCGTGAAAATAAAAAATCTTTTTTTTTTTCACAAAAATGATTTTTTAGCCCCCAGCTTTGTATTTTTACAAGGGTAAAAAAATAAATTGGACCCCAAAAGTTGTTGTCCAATTTGTCCTGAGTACGCTGATTGTTATGAACTGGTGGCTAAGGAGCAACATGGGACGTGCTCTGGAGGAGGTAGTACCTGTACTGACCGCAGTTCCTGAGCTTAACACAACACTAGAAGTAGCTGTGGGATGTTCCTGTCACTCCCTAGACACCTCGTCACAGCCGGAGGACTAACTACCCCTAAAGATAGAGACAGGAAAGCTATCTTGCCTCAGAGAAAATCCCCAAAGGATAGACAGCCCCCCACAAATATTGACTGTGAGTGGAGAGGGAAATGACATACGCAGAATGAAACCAGGATGAAGCAAAGGAGGCCACTCTAGCTAGAGAGATAGAATAGGACAGAATATTGTGCGGTCAGTATTAAAAAACTAGAAAAAATCCACCACAGAGTTTACAAAAATCTTCACACCTGACTAAAGGTGTGGAGGGTAAATCTGCTTCCCAGAGCTTCCAGCTTAACTGAATAAATCCATACTGACAAGCTGGACAAGAAAAAACATAGAAAGTGCTGAACGATAAAGTCCACAAAATGTGGGCTGCAAAGAACCAAGCAAGGACTTATCTTTGCTGAACTGGTCAGAACATCAGGGAAATCCAAGCAGAGATGTGAATCCAACCAGGAACCATTGACAACTGGCACTGGCTGAAGGATAGAGCCAGGCTTAAATAGCCGAGCCAGAATAGACGATCAGTGGAAGCAGCTGCTGTCTGCTAAATCCAAGGAGCAGCCGTTCCACTTAAAACCACCGGAGGGAGCCCAAGAGCAGAACTCACAAAAGTGCCACTTACCACCACCGGAGGGAGCCCAAGAGCGGAATTCACAACAGCTGATACCCCATATGTGGGGGGGGGAACCACTGTTTGGGCGCATGACAGAGCTCGGAAGGGAAGGAGCGCCATTTGGAATGCAGACTTAAATGGATTGGTCTGCAGGCGTCACTGTTGTGAATTTGGATTCTGGGCTCCCCCGGTGGTTACTGGTGGAATTGAACTGGTGTCTTCATCTTCTCTGTTCACCTGTTCCCATCAAGATGTGGGAGTCGCTATATAACCTTGCTGCTCTGTTAGTTGCTTGCCGGTCAACAATGTTATCAGAAGCCTCTCTGTGCTTGTTCCTGCTCCTAGACAACTACTAGATAAGTTGGACTCTTGTCCATGTTTGTTTTTGCATTTTTGTTCCAGTTCACAGCTGTAGTTTCGTTACTGTGTCTGGAAAGCTCTTGTGAACAGGAATTGCCACTCTGGTGTTATGAGTTAATGCCAGAGTTTTAAAGTAATTTCTGGATGGTGTTTTGATAGGGTTTTCAGCTGACCATGAAAGTGTCCTTTCTGTCTTCTGCTATGTAGTAAGTGGACCTCAAATTTGCTAAACCTATTTTCATACTACGTTTGTTATTTCATCTTAATTCACCGCCAATACATGTGGGGGGCCTCTGTCTCCTTTCGGGGTATTTCTCTAGAGGTGAGCTAGGACTAATATTTTCCTCTGCTAGCATTATTTAGTCCTCCGGCTGGTGCTGGGCATCTAGAATCAACGTAGGCATGCTACCCGGCCACTGCTAGTTGTGCGTTAGGTTTAGTTCATGGTCAGCTCAGTTCCCATCTTCCAAGAGCTAGTTCCTATATATGCTGATGCTATGTTCTCTTGCCATTGAGAACATGACAGTTTGACCGGCCCACTAAAGGGTTAAAATCCTTGGCTGAGAAAGGAGAGAAATAAGAAGTCTGCTGAGATTTTTTTTTTTTTTTTTTTTTCTCCTTCTAATCTTTGAATGGCTCTGTGTCCACCTGTTTGTAATGGATCTTCAGAGTGTAACTGCAGGTTTGAATAATCTCGCCACGAAGGTACAAAATTTGCAAGACTTTGTTTGTCATGCACCTGTATCTGAGCCGAGAATTCCTTTGCCGGAATTTTTCTCGGGGAATAGATCTGGGTTTCAGAATTTTCGAAATAATTGCAAATTATTTTTGTCCCTGAAATTTCGCTCTGCCGGAGACCCTGCACAGCAGGTCAGGATTGTGATTTCCTTGCTCCGGGGCGACCCTCAAGACTGGGCTTTTTCATTGACACCAGGGGATCCTGCGTTGCTCAATGTGGATGCGTTTTTTCTGGCCTTGGGGTTGCTTTATGACGAACCTCATTTGGAGCTTCAGGCAGAAAAAACTTTGATGTCCCTATCTCAGGGGCAAGATGAAGCGGAAATTTACTGCCAAAGATTCCGTAAATGGTCTGTGCTTACTCAGTGGAATGAGTGCGCCCTGGCGGCGACTTTCAGAGAGGGTCTCTCTGATGCCATTAAGGATGTTATGGTGGGGTTCCCTGTGCCTGCGGGTCTGAATGAGTCCATGACAATGGCTATTCAGATCGATAGGCGTTTGCGGGAGCGCAAACCAGTGCACCATCTGGCGGTGTCCACTGAGAAGTCGCCAGAGAGTATGCAGTGTGATAGAATTCTGTCCCGAAGCGAGCGGCAGAATTTTAGACGGAAAAATGGGTTGTGTTTCTATTGTGGTGATTCTACTCATGTTATATCAGCATGCTCTAAGCGCACTAAAAAGCTTGATAAATCTGTTTCCATTTGCACCTTACCGTCTAAGTTTATTCTATCTGTGACCCTGATTTGCTCTTTGTCATCTATTACCACGGACGCCTATGTCGACTCTGGCGCCGCTTTGAGTCTTATGGATTGGTCCTTTGCCAAACGCTGTGGGTATGATTTAGAGCCTTTGGAGACTCCTATTCCTCTGAAGGGGATTGACTCCACCCCATTGGCTAATAATAAACCACAATACTGGACACAAGTAACTATGCGTATTAATCCGGATCACCAGGAGATTATTCGCTTTCTGGTGCTGTATAATCTACATGATGATTTGGTGCTAGGATTGCCTTGGCTGCAATCTCACAACCCAGTCCTCGACTGGAGAGCTATGTCTGTGTTGAGCTGGGGATGTAAGGGGGCTCATGGGGATGTACCTGTGGTTTTCATTTCATCATCTATTCCCTCTGAAATTCCTGAGTTCCTGTCTGACTATCGTGACGTCTTTGAAGAATCCAAGCTTGGTTCGTTACCTCCGCACCGAGAGTGCAATTGTGCCATAGATTTAATCCCGGGTAGTAAATACCCAAAGGGTCGTTTGTTTAATCTGTCTGTGCCTGAACATGCTGCTATGCGAGAATATATAAAGGAGTCCTTGGAAAAGGGACATATTCGTCCATCGTCATCTCCCTTAGGAGCCGGTTTTTTCTTTGTGTCAAAAAAAGACGGCTCTTTGAGACCATGTATCGATTATCGGCTTTTGAACAAAATCACTGTTAAATATCAATACCCATTGCCGTTGCTGACTGATTTGTTTGCTCGCATAAAGGGGGCCAAGTGGTTCTCTAAGATTGACCTTCGTGGGGCGTATAATTTGGTGCGAATCAGGCAGGGGGATGAGTGGAAAACCGCATTTAATACGCCCGAGGGCCACTTTGAGTATTTAGTGATGCCTTTTGGTCTTTCAAATGCTCCGTCAGTTTTCCAGTCCTTTATGCATGATATTTTTCGCGATTATTTGGATAAATTTATGATTGTGTATCTGGATGATATTCTGATTTTTTCGGATGACTGGGACTCTCATGTCCAGCAAGTCAGGAGGGTTTTCCAGGTTTTGCGGTCTAATTCTTTGTGTGTGAAGGGTTCTAAGTGTGTTTTTGGGGTACAGAGGATTTCCTTTTTGGGATATATTTTTTCTCCCTCTTCCATTGAAATGGATCCTGTCAAGGTTCAAGCTATTTGTGATTGGACGCAGCCCTCTTCTCTTAAGAGTCTTCAGAAATTTTTGGGCTTTGCTAACTTCTATCGTCGATTTATTGCTGGTTTTTCGGATATTGCTAAGCCATTGACCGATTTGACTAAGAAGGGTGCTGATGTTGCTGATTGGTCCCCTGACGCTGTCGAGGCCTTTCGGGAGCTTAAGCGCCGTTTTTCCTCTGCCCCTGTGTTGCGTCAGCCTGATGTTGCTCTACCTTTTCAGGTTGAGGTCGACGCTTCTGAGATCGGAGCTGGGGCAGTGTTGTCGCAGAAAAGTTCTGACTGCTCCGTGATGAGGCCTTGTGCCTTCTTTTCCCGTAAATTTTTGCCCGCTGAGCGGAATTATGATGTTGGGAATCGGGAACTTTTGGCCATGAAGTGGGCTTTTGAGGAGTGGCGCCATTGGCTTGAGGGGGCCAGACATCAGGTGGTGGTATTGACTGACCACAAAAATTTGATTTATCTTGAGACCGCCAGGCGCCTGAATCCTAGACAGGCGCGCTGGTCATTATTTTTCTCTCGGTTTAATTTTGTGGTGTCATACCTACCGGGTTCTAAGAATGTTAAGGCGGATGCCCTTTCTAGGAGTTTTGAGCCTGACTCGCCTAGTAACTCTGAGCCCACAGGTATCCTTAAGGATGGAGTGGTATTGTCAGCCGTTTCTCCAGACCTGCGGCGGGCCTTGCAGAAGTTTCAGGCGGATAGACCGGATCGTTGCCCACCTGATAAACTGTTTGTTCCTGATGATTGGACCAGTAGAGTCATCTCTGAGGTTCATTCTTCTGCGTTGGCAGGTCATCCTGGCATTTTTGGTACCAGGGATTTGGTGGCAAGGTCCTTCTGGTGGCCTTCCCTGTCACGAGATGTGCGAGGCTTTGTGCAGTCTTGTGACGTTTGTGCTCGGGCCAAGCCTTGTTGTTCTCGGGCTAGTGGATTATTGTTGCCCTTGCCTATTCCTAAGAGGCCTTGGACGCACATCTCGATGGATTTTATTTCAGATCTGCCTGTTTCTCAGAAGATGTCTGTCATCTGGGTGGTGTGTGACCGTTTCTCTAAGATGGTCCATTTGGTTCCTCTGCCCAAGTTGCCTTCTTCTTCCGAGTTGGTTCCTCTGTTTTTTCAAAATGTTGTTCGTTTGCATGGTATTCTTGAGAATATCATTTCTGACAGAGGGACCCAATTCGTGTCTAGATTTTGGCGGGCATTCTGTGCTAGGATGGGCATAGATTTATCTTTTTCGTCCGCTTTCCATCCTCAGACGAATGGCCAGACCGAGCGGACTAATCAGACCCTGGAGACATATCTGAGGTGTTTTGTGTCTGCTGACCAGGATGATTGGGTTGCTTTTTTGCCATTGGCAGAGTTCGCTCTCAATAATCGTGCCAGCTCTGCCACTTTGGTGTCCCCGTTTTTCTGTAATTCGGGGTTTCATCCTCGATTTTCCTCTGGTCAGGTGGAATCTTCGGATTGTCCTGGAGTGGATGCTGTGGTGGAGAGATTGCATCAGATCTGGGGGCAGGTGGTGGACAATTTGAGGTTGTCCCAGGAGAAGACTCAGCTTTTTGCCAACCGCCACCGTCGTGTTGGTCCTCGGCTTTGTGTTGGGGATTTGGTGTGGTTGTCTTCTCGTTTTGTCCCTATGAGGGTCTCTTCTCCTAAGTTTAAGCCTCGGTTCATCGGCCCGTATAAGATATTGGAGATTCTTAACCCTGTTTCCTTCCGTTTGGACCTCCCTGCATCCTTTTCTATTCATAACGTTTTTCATCGGTCATTATTGCGCAGGTATGAGGTACCGGTTGTGCCTTCCGTTGAGCCTCCTGCTCCGGTGTTGGTTGAGGGTGAGTTGGAGTACGTTGTGGAGAAAATCTTAGACTCTCGTGTTTCCAGACGGAGACTCCAGTATCTGGTCAAGTGGAAGGGATACGGCCAGGAGGATAATTCTTGGGTGAATGCATCTGATGTTCATGCCTCTGATTTGGTTCGTGCCTTTCATAGGGCCCATCCTGATCGCCCTGGTGGTTCTGGTGAGGGTTCGGTGCCCCCTCCTTGAGGGGGGGGTACTGTTGTGAATTTGGATTCTGGGCTCCCCCGGTGGTTACTGGTGGAATTGAACTGGTGTCTTCATCTTCTCTGTTCACCTGTTCCCATCAAGATGTGGGAGTCGCTATATAACCTTGCTGCTCTGTTAGTTGCTTGCCGGTCAACAATGTTATCAGAAGCCTCTCTGTGCTTGTTCCTGCTCCTAGACAACTACTAGATAAGTTGGACTCTTGTCCATGTTTGTTTTTGCATTTTTGTTCCAGTTCACAGCTGTAGTTTCGTTACTGTGTCTGGAAAGCTCTTGTGAACAGGAATTGCCACTCTGGTGTTATGAGTTAATGCCAGAGTTTTAAAGTAATTTCTGGATGGTGTTTTGATAGGGTTTTCAGCTGACCATGAAAGTGTCCTTTCTGTCTTCTGCTATGTAGTAAGTGGACCTCAAATTTGCTAAACCTATTTTCATACTACGTTTGTTATTTCATCTTAATTCACCGCCAATACATGTGGGGGGCCTCTGTCTCCTTTCGGGGTATTTCTCTAGAGGTGAGCTAGGACTAATATTTTCCTCTGCTAGCATTATTTAGTCCTCCGGCTGGTGCTGGGCATCTAGAATCAACGTAGGCATGCTACCCGGCCACTGCTAGTTGTGCGTTAGGTTTAGTTCATGGTCAGCTCAGTTCCCATCTTCCAAGAGCTAGTTCCTATATATGCTGATGCTATGTTCTCTTGCCATTGAGAACATGACACGTCACGTTGCATTTGCAGAGCCCCTGATGAACCCAAACAGTACAAACCCCTCACAAGTGACCCCATATTGGAAACTAGACCTCCCAAGGAACTTATCTAGATGTGTTGTGAGAACTTTGAACCCCCAAGTGTTTCACTACAGTTAATAACGCAGAGCCGTGAAAATAAAAATTATTATTTTTTTTTTTTCACAAAAATGATTTTTAGCCCCTAGTTTTGTATTTTCACAAGTGTATCAGGATAAATTGGACCCCAAAAGTTGTTGTCCAATTTGTCCTGAGTACGCTGATACCCCATATGTGGGGGGGAACCACTGTTTGGGTGCATGACAGAGCTCGGAAGGGAAGGTGCGCCATTTGGAATGCAGACTTAAATGGATTGGTCTGCAGGATTCACGTTGCATTTGCAGAGCCCCTGATGTACCCAAACAGTACAAACCCCCCACAAGTGACCCCATATTGGAAACTAGACCTCCCAAGCAACTTATCTAGATGTGTTGTGGAAACTTTGAACCCCCAAGTGTTTCACTACAGTTTATAACGCAGAGCCGTGAAAATAAAAATTCTTTTTTTTTTTCACAAAAATGATTTTTTAGCCCCCAGTTTTGTATTTTCACAAGGGTATCAGGATAAATTGGACCCCAAAAGTTGTTGTCCAATTGGTCCTGAGTACGCTGATACCCCATATGTGGGGGGGGAACCACTGTTTGGGCGCATGACAGAGCTCGGAAGGGAAGGAGCGCCATTTGGAATGCAGACTTAAATGGATTGGTCTGCAGGCGTCACGTTGCATTTGCTGAGCCCCTGATGTACCCAAACAGTACAAACCCCCAACAAGTGACCCCATATTGGAAACTAGACCTCCCAAGGAACTTATCTAGATGTGTTGTGAGAACTTTGAACCCCCAAGTGTTTCACTACAGTTTATAACGCAGAGCCGTGAAAATAAAAATTCTTTTTTTTTCCCACAAAACTTATTTTTTAGCCCCCAGTTTTGTATTTTCCCAAGGGTAACAGGAGAAATTGGACCCCAAAAGATGTTGTCCAATTTGTCCTGAGTACGCCGATAACCCATATGTTGGGGTAAACCCCTGTTTGGGCACACGGGAGAGCTCTGAAGGGAAGGAGCACTGTTTTACTTTTTCAACGCAGAATTGGCTGGAATTGAGATCGGATGCCATGTCCCGTTTGGAGAGCCCCTGATGTGCCTAAACAGTGGAGACCCCCCAATTATAACTGATACCCTAATCCAAACACACCCCTTACCCTAATCCCAACAGTAACCCTAACCACACCTCTAACCCAGACACACCCAACCCTATTCCCAACCGTAAATGTAATCCAAACCCTAACCCTAACTTTAGCCCCAACCCTAACTGTAGCCTTAACCCTAGCCCCAACCCTAGCCCTAACCCTAACCCTAGCAATAACCCTAGCCCTAACCCTAACCCTAACCCTAGCCCTAACCCTAACCCTAGCCCTAACCCTAGCCCTAACCCTAGCCCAAGCCCTAACCCTAGCCCTAACCCTAGCCCCAACCCTAGCTCCAACCCTAGCCCTAACCCTAACCCTAGCAATAACCCTAGCCCTAACCCTAGCCCTAACCTTAACCCTAACCTTAGCCCTAACCCTAGCCCTAACCCTAACGGGAAAATGGAAATAAATACATTTTTTTAATTTTTTATTTTTCCCTAACTAAGCAGGTGATGAAGGGGGGTTTGATTTATTTTTACAGCACTTTTTATAGCGGATTTTTATGATTGGCAGCCGTCACACACTGAAAGACGCTTTTTATTGCGAAAAATATTTTTTGCGTTACCACATTTTGAGAGCTATAATTTTTCCATATTTGAGTCCACAGAGTCATGTGAGGTCTTGTTTTTTGCGGGACGAGTTGATGTTTTTATTGGTAACATTTTCAGGCACGTGACATTTTTTGATCGCTTTTTATTCCGATTTTTGTGAGGCAGAATGATCAAAAACCAGTTATTCATGAATTCTTTTGGGGGAGGCGTTTATACCGTTCCGCGTTTGGTAAAATTGATAAAGCAGTTTTATTCTTCGGGTCAGTATGATTACAGCGATATCTCATTTATATCATTTTTTTTATGTTTTGGCACTTTTATACGATAAAAACTATTTTATAGAAAAAATAATTATTTTGGTATCGCTTTATTCTCAGGACTATAACTTTTTTTTTTTTTGCTGATGATGCTGTATGGTGCCTTGTTTTTTGCGGGACAAGATGACGTTTTCAGCGGTATCATGGTTATTTATATCTGTCTTTTTGATCGCGTGTTATTCCACTTTTTGTTCCGCGGTATGCTAATAAAGCGTTGTTTTTTGCCTCGTTTTTTTTCTTACGGTGTTTACTGAAGGGGCTAACTAGTGGGGCAGTTTTATAGGTTGGGTCGTTACCGACACGGCGATACTAAATACGTGTACTTTATTGTTTTGTTTTTGTATTTAGATAAAGAAATGTATTTATGGGAATAATATATATATTTTTTTTCTTTATTTAGGATTTTTTTTTTTTTTTTTTTTTTTTTTTACACACATGTGGAAAATTTTTTTTTTTACTTTGTCCCAGGGGGGGACATCACAGATCGGTGATCTGACAGTTTGCACAGCACTCTGTCAGATCACTGATCTGACTTACAGCACTGCAGGCTTACCAGTGCCTGCTCTGATCAGGCACTCGGTAAGCCACCTCCCTCCCTGCAGGACCCGGATGCCGCGGCCATCTTGGATCCGGGACCTGCAGTGAGGAAGGAGGTAGGAGACCCTCGGAGCAACGCAATCACATCGCGTTGCTTCGGGGGTCTCAGGGAAGCCCTCAGGGAACCCCCTCCCTGCGCGATGCTTCCCTATACCGCCGGCACACCGCGATCATGTTTGATCGCGGTGTGCCGGGGGTTAATGTGCCGGGGGCGGTCCGTGACTGCTCCTGGCACATAGTGCTGGATGTCAGCTGCGATATGCAGTTGACACCCGGCCGCGATCGGCCGCGCTCTCCCCGTGAGCGCGGCCGATCGCGTATGACATACTATCCCGTAGGTGGTCATACGGGCCCACCCCACCTCGACGGGATAGTACGTCAGATGTCAGAAAGGGGTTAAATGCAGACCAAATACTGCTAGTTTTAGGACAGCCTTGGTTTGTAGAGGAAAAACATAGGAGACACGGTCAACACAACCAAAACTAAAGTTTATTAATGAGAATTATTATTATCATTGCAGAAAATTACTGGTACACATCGAATTACAACAGGACATTTACACAACATTGTCCTGCCATGACACACGTCCAATATCTGAATAAAAAAATGCAGCAAATTGGTCCCGCATGTGACCAACTGCTGCAGTTGACTGCAGTGGGTGACACTGGAATTCGGGCAGTGGGTGTGCAACTGGTTCATCCAGTTCAATGTTGGGTTGCTCCTTAGCCATTATATAATTGTGCAGAACCACACAGGCTTTGACCACCTCGTCGACTGTTTCCACTGTTAGATTTATGGCTGATGCAAGAATGCACCATTTAGAGACCAGAATGCCAAAGGTACACTCTACTGTTCTTCGGGCCCTGGTCAGTCTGTAGTTAAAGATCCTTCTAGTGTGGTTCAAGTCCCGATATAGAATATGGAATAGGGCTTCAGTAGGTTTTCACACATCTGAAAGGCCTCATCCCCAACCATAACAAATGGCATCGGTGGACCTTGAGTGTTGGGGAGAGGTTGTGGCAGGGGAAAAATTGAAATTTTTGCCATACACATGGCGGCCCATATCCGAGTTCTTGACAGTCTGGGAATCGTTGCCTCGGCCAAAAGCTCCAATGTCCACAGCGATGAAGCGACGGTTCGCATCAGCTATTGCCATGAGCACAACAGAAAAATATTTTTTATAGTTGAAATACTCCGATCCTGTTCTAGCAGGTTTGATAATGCGGATGTGCTTTCCATCCACCGCTCTTAAACAGTTGGGGAAATCACACACACTCCAGAATTTTTCCGAAATTTCAAGCCACATGTCAACGGTGGGTAGGGGTATAAACTCTTCCCGGAGTACATTCCACAAAGCCCGACAGGTGTCCGCAACTATTCCGGACAGGGTGGATATTCCAAGCCGGTATTGGAAGTGGAGGGATGATAAACTCTCTCCGGTTGCCAGAAATCTGTAAGAAAAAGAAACCCCCAAAAAATTACAAACTATTCTATTTATGGTGTGGTTAAGCTAAAGAAAGAAAGGAAAATATCCAAAACATACATGTCAGAAAACACAAAATTTGGACTGTCATTGTTTTAGATGTGGAACGTACCTTAATGTAACCAGCAGACGTTCCTCCGGTGGAATCGCTCTACGGAGCTGGGTGTCCTGTCTCCGTATGGCTCCTTGGACACGAGCAAGCAAATCCCGGAACGAGTCTTGCGACATCCTTGTATATTCATGGAATTTCTCTGGGTTGACACTAAGCTCGCCATACAGCGTGTGATAGGCTCCACGGCTCTTACGTAGTTCGATAATGGGGTGTCTCCAAAAACGCCTACGTTGTCTCCTTCTCCATCTTTCGCGATTTCTGTCTTGCTCCCAAGCTAAAGCACAGGCAAGAAACAGCTTGATGCTTAAGTCCAGGTTGAAATAAAAGCTCTCCATGCGAAGATCCATCATGACACAGGATACAGGAGCAAAATCTGAAGATTCCAGCTGTTCAGGGGTCTATATAAAGAAATCCCATAATACACGCCCTCTGTAGTCCCATTGGCGGTGTCTGGTTATCTTGATTTTTCTCTTGTGAAATTTCTCATCATGCTCACCAAAAATGCAAATGCATGAAAAAACGCATAAAAACGCGTACAAACGCGGCGGTTTTTTAACCGCATGCGGTAACACATGCGTCTAAAAAACGCCGCGTTTGTACGCGTTTATATGTGTTTTTTCCACCACTTGCATATGCGGATTAAACGCTGCAGATTTAAACGCTAATGTGAAACTAGCCTTACATACGCCAACAGCAGACTCACAAAAATTAGAAATAAACTGCTAGATAAAGCTACGTTATTTACTAAACCCATAGAAAATGCATAGGCTGGTGCAGATTTTTCAATGGCACTCCTGTCTCTTTCCCTTGAGGCGGCTGCTTCCAAACAAAATTAGGCTTGTATGTGTTCCTGACAAGGGTTTCAGGCCAGACAGACTGACCACAATACAGGCCCTCGCTTGCAAACAATGTATTCCGAATTTAATTCTAATTCTTTTGGTGACTGGTAGACCACAATTTACTGACATTGATTATACAGCTCCATCAACTCCTGTATTATATTCACCTTACAGTGGCTTCACCCGCTATGACAGTAGTTCCATTGGGATTCAGTGGCAAAAATGATTTGTGGAGCTTACAAAATGTAGGTTTCACAGCACCTGCTGTCCCTCTTCTGATTGTCAATGAGGGCCACATAATGACATGGCGGTGGACATGGTGGTGGTGGGCAAAGCCCAAAATTCAAATGGGCATGTTTTAGCTGGCATTGTAAAGTGATGGGGATTCCACTGTCTGGCTAACTATTTTTGGTCATGAAGGAAGGACCTCCCAAATGTAGGAGTGAGAGTGCTCCCAAATGTATGATACAGGGCCACCTGACGGCCCAAACCAACTCAGGCTTCACGGCACCTGCTGGTACTCTACTAATTATCAGCGAAGGAGGCATAATGCCATCGCAATGGACATGGTGGTGGTGGCAGGCAAATCGCAAAATTCAAGTGGGCATGTTTTAACTGGCATTGTAAAGTGATGGGGAATAAGTATTCCACTAACGGCTAACTATTTGGCATGAGGGGGGGACCTGTCAAATGTAGGAATAAAAGCTCTCCCAAATGTATGATACAGGTCCACCTGAGAGCCCTTACCAAACTCAGGTTTCATGGCACCTGCTGGCACTCTACCAATTATTAGGGTTGAGTGAAACGGATCGGACAAATTCAAAAATCGCCGACTTTCGGCAAAGTCGGGTTTCATGAAACCCGACCTGATCCTAGTGTGGGATTGGCCATGCGGTCGGCGATCTTTGCGCCAAAGTTACGTTTCGTATGATGCGTTCAGCGCCATTTCTCAGCCAATGAAGAAGGACGCATAGTGTGGGCAGCGTGATGACATAGGCCTCGGTCCCCACCATCTTAGAGAAGGGCATGACAGTGATTGGCTTGCTTTCTGCAGCGTCACAGGGGGTATAAAGGGGCGTGTATGCAGAACGCCATCTTACTTCTGCCGATCTTAGTATAGGGAGAGGTTGCTGCAGCTTCGTCAGAAGAAGGGACATAGTTAGGGAGGGAAGATTAACCCCCAAACTTCTTGTGCTGTAGCAATTTCCACTGTCCAACACCACCTTTGTTTTGCAGGGACAGTGGAGGCTATATCTTTGTGCATCAGCTCTGTAGCTTATTAGGCTGCCTTATAAGTCTCCCTGATAGCTGCATTGCTGTTTGCACCGCTGCTGTGCAAACCAACTGCTTTTTTAAAAGCAAAAATCCTGTTGCTCCTTTCTGCACAGTCATCTTGTTTATTTGTCCACACTTTTGTGTGCAGCAGTCCTTTTTATTGCTGCCATACTTGTCCTGAGATCATTGTAGGGAGATTGAAATTCTACTACAGTCCTTGTATTTTTTCATATATCTTCCAACCACTTGCTGCCACTCACATTGCGTTGTTTTATACACTGGGCCTGAGTTTGGGTTCAGTCTCCCCCCAAAAAAAGTGAGATTCAAATTCTCACAAAGTGGATATACCTCAGTCCTCTTAGTTTGTCGTGTATCAGCCAGCCACTTGCTGCCACTCACATTGCATTGTAAAATACACTGGGCCTGAGTTTGGGTTCAGTCTCCCCCCAAAAAAGTGAGATTCAAATTCTCACAAAGTGGATATACCTCAGTCCTCTTAGTTTGTTGTGTATCAGCCAGCCACTTGCTGCCACTCACATTGCGTTGTTTTATACACTGGGCCTGAGTTGTGGTTCAGTCTCCCCAAAATAAAAGCGAGATTAAAATTCTCACAAAGTGGATATACCTCAGTCCTCTTAGTTTGTGGTGTATCAGCCAGCCACTTGCTGCCACTTACATTGCGTTGTTTTATACACTGTGCCTGAGTTTGGGTTCAGTCTCCCCCCCAAAAAAGTGAGATTCAAATTCTCACAAAGTGGATATACCTCAGTCCTCTTAGTTTGTTGTGTATCAGCCAGCCACTTGCTGCCACTCATATTGCGTTGTTTTATACACTGGGTCTGAGTTGTGGTTCAGTCTCCCCAAAATAAAAAGGGAGATTGAAATTCTCACAAAGTGGATATACCTCAGTCCTCTTAGTTTGTGGTGTGTCAGCCAGCCACTTGCTGCCACTCACATTGCGTTGTTTTATACACTGTGCCTGAGTTTGGGCTCAGTCTCCCCCCAAAAAAAGTGAGATTCAAATTCTCACAAAGTGGATATACCTCAGTCCTCTTAGTTTGTGGTGTATCAGCCAGCCACTTGCTGCCACTCACATTACGTTGTTTTATACACTGTGCCTGAGTTTGGGTTCAGTCTCCCCCCAAAAAAAAGTGAGATTCAAATTCTCACAAAGTGGATATACCTCAGTCCTCTTAGTTTGTGGTGTGTCAGCCAGCCACTTGCTGCCACTCACATTGCGTTGTGTTATACACTGTGCCTGAGTTTGGGCTCAGTCTCCCCCCCAAAAAAGTGAGATTCAAATTCTCACAAAGTGGATATACCTCAGTCCTCTTAGTTTGTGGTGTGTCAGCCAGCCACTTGCTGCCACTCACATTGCGTTATTTTATACACTGTGCCTGAGTTTGGGTTCAGTCTCCCCCAAAAAAAGTGTGATTCAAATTCTCACAAAGTTGATATACCTCAGTCCTCTTAGTTTGTGGTGTATCAGCCAGCCACTTGCTGCCACTCACATTGCGTTGTAAAATACACTGGGCCTGAGTTGTGGTTCAGTCTCCCCAAAATAAAAAAGGGAGATTTAAATTCTCAACAAGTTTATATACACCTTCTACCTTGTTTTACAGTACCATATAATGGTTGTTATTTTGGTTACATTTTCCCAAAAATGAGGAAGTCTGGTGGAAGAGGCCGCGGGTGGTCGTTGCCAGATGGTACTGATGGTGGTGGTGGTGGTGGAGCATATGGTGGTAGTGGGAAAAGCAAAATAGCACCTAAGGCTGGAGGTGTTGAGCCAGCGTCATCATCTGGCTACACAAGGCCTCGAAGGCTCCCTTATCTGGGAGTAGGAAAACAGCTTTTAAAGCCGGAGCAGCAGGAAAAAGTTTTGGCTTTCATTTCTGACTCAGCCTCTAGCTCTTTCGCCTCCTCTTCAGAAAGTTCCAAATATAAAAGCAGCGAGTCGTCAGTGGATGCTCCCGGTCAGGAACAAGATGTTTCCTTGTGTCCTTCACCCAAACCAAAAGTGAAGGATGCGTCAGGTGACACTACAGGTTACTCCATGGAGCTCTTTACACATACCGTGACTGGGTTAGAAAGGGAAATTGTTAACTGCCCATTACAAGATGAATCGGACATGGAGTGCACTGATGCACAGCCACAGCTAGATTATTATGCTGTTCCATTGACTCAGATCACTACATTGCCCTTGCAGTGAACTCAGCAAGATTCTGACCCTGATGAGACTATGGTGCCCCGTCCCGAACGCTATAGCACCTTACACGGTGACACAGAGGAAGGTGCACATGACATTGAAGAGGAGGTGATAGATGACCCAGTTGCTGACCCAGATTGGCAGCCATTGGGGGAAGAGGGTGCCCCTGCCAGTAACTCAGAAGCGGAGGAGGATGATCCACAGCAGCCATCTACATTGCAACAGCTGTCATCTGACAGGCCCGTATCAGGCCAAAAACTTTTGTCAAAAACAAAAAAAGTTTTAGGACAGCGTGGCCATCCAGTGAAAGTAGCACAGCATGCAATGCCTGAAAAGGTATTCCAAAGTAGGAAGAGTGCAGTGTGACAATTTTTTAACCAAGATCCGAATGATCAGTGCAAAGTTATCTGTAAGAAATGCTCAAAGACCTTTAGCAGAGGGAAGAATCTTCAAAATTTAAATACAACGTGCATGCGTAGACATTTAACGAGCATGCACTTGCAAGCCTGGACTAACTACCAAACGTCACGTACCGTTGGTGCACCTGCTCAGAATGAAGGTAGTTACATTGCTTCCCTCACTGTAAGCCCACCGGTTAGGACACCACCAGCAGCAAATGTGGAGTTATCGTTGCAAGGCGAAAGCAGTCAGGGAATCACAAGGTTATTGGTAGGAAACACTGTATGTAGGCCATCTGTTGTGGATTCTGTTTGTGGGCTCCCCCTGGTGGTTACTGCTGGTACTGGGTGACTTTGGTGGGTTGCGGCCTTTGGTTTCCACCTGTCCATCAGTGGCTGGGTGTTTCCTATTTTACCTGGCCTTTCTGTCATTTCCCTTGCCGGCTATCAATGTATTCAGATGTGCTCTGTTTGGTTCCTGCCTACCTGCTCCCAGATCTTTCAGGATAAGCTAAGTGCTGATTTTCAGTTGTTTGGTTTTTTGTCCAGCTTGCTTATTATGTCTCTATGCTAGCTGGTAGCTCTAGTGGACTGAGGTTCTCCCCATGTGCCATGAGTTGGCACATGGGTTCTTGTAATCTCAGGATGGTTTTTTTGATTAGGGTTTTTTGCTGACCGCTCAGTCCCCTTTTGTATCGTTCTGCTTTCTAGTTTACAGCGGGCCTCAATTTGCTAAAACTATATATATCATCTCTATGTGTGTGCCTTCCTCTCATTTCACCGTCAATACATGTGGGGGGCAACTATATCTTTTGGGGTTCATTCCGCTGGAGGCAAGTGAGGTCTTTATTTTCTCTGCAGTGCTAGTTAGCTCTTAGGCTGGTGCGTGGCGTCTAGAACCAACGTAGGCACGCTCCCTGGCTATCTCTAGTTGCGTTTGTCAGGCGTAGGGCAGCGGTCAGCCCAGGTTCCATCACCCTAGAGCTCGTCCGTAATATATTTGTACTTTGCTTGTCCTGTGCTATCCCTAGCCATTGGGATTCATGACAGCCATCATCAAGAATATCATCACCAACCCTCTCTCAATCCGCCATCCCCACCAACACCACCACTGCTAGTTCCACCATATGCTGCTCTCCAGTCCAGCTCACCCTACAAGAGACTCTCGTTAGGAAAAGAAAGTACTCATCCTCTCATCCGCGTACACAGGGTTTGAACGCCCACATTGCTAGACTAATCTCATTAGAGATGATGCCCTACCGGTTGGTTGAAAGCGACTCTTTCAAAGCCCTGATGGCCTACGCAGTACCAAGCTATGACCTACCCAGTCGACACATCTTTGTGAGAAAAGCCATCCCAGCCCTCCACCAGCATGTCAAAGACCGCATTGTCCATGCACTGAGGCAGTGGAAAGGTGCACCTCACAACAGATGCATGGACCAGTAGGCATGGCCAGGGACATTACGTTTCCATCACGGCACACTGGGTTAATGTGGTGGATGCAGGGTCCACAGGGGACAGACATAGTGGGACAGTTCTGCCTAGCCCACGGTCTAGGAAACAGTTGGCTGTAGGCTTTCGCCACCCCTCCTCCTCCTCCAGAAGTGAAAGCTCATCCACAGAGTGCAGTCACATGACCACTCCATCCGCAGCTGTCAGTGTTGCACACGAGGTGTCCCATTATCGAACAGCTAGTGGTAAGCGTCGGCAGGCTGTGTTACAAGTGAAGTGTTTGGGTGACAACAGACACACCGCGGAAGTACTGGCCGAGTACTTGCAGCAAGAAACTCAGTCATGGCTGGGCAGTGTACATCTTGAGGCAGGCAAGGTAGTCAGTGATAACGGAAGGAATTTTATGGCTGCCATAGCCCTTTCAGAACTGAAACACATACCTTGCCTGGCTCACACCTTGAACCTGGTGGTGCAGTGCTTCCTGAAAAATTATCCGGGGTTACCAGCCCTGCTCCTGAAGGTGCAAAGACTTTGCTCGCACATCCACCGGTCACCCGTACACTCCAGCCGTATGCTGAACCATCAGCGATCGCTGAATCTTCCCCAGCACCGCCTAGTAATCGACGTTGCAACAAGGTGGAACTCCACACTGCACATGCTTCAGAGGCTGTGCGAACAGAGGCGTGCTGTAATTTATTTGTGGGAGGATACACATAAACAGGCAGGCACTTGGATAGCAGACATGGAGTTCACTGATGTGCAGTGGTCGAAGCTACAAGACCTCTGTCAAGTCCTTTAGTGTTTTGAGGAATGCACACAGCTGGCAAGTGGAGACAACACCATCATAAGCATGAGCATCCCACTAATGCGTCTGCTGATGCAAAGTTTGACGCACATTAAGGAGCAGGCGTCTGCAGCCGATGAGGAGGGAAGCCTTGATGACAGTCAGCCATTGTCTGCTCAGGGAACTCTCCTGGATGAGGTGGCGGATGAAGAGGAGGAGGAGGAGGATGATGGGGATGAATATTTATGGGAGGAGGATGCTTCTCAGGGGGCAATAGAAACTGGTGGCGTTGCAAGGTCAGGTACAGGGAATTTGCGGGACACAAGTGATGTTGATTTGCTAGAAAGTGCTCCTCAACCCAGCACAAGCAGTGAATTGACACCTGGAACATTGGCCCACATGGCTGAGTATGCCTTGCGTATCCCAAAAAGGGACCCCCGCATTATCAAAATGATGACCGATGACGATTACTGGTTGGCCTGCCTCCTGGA
Source organism: Ranitomeya variabilis (assembly GCF_051348905.1). Lineage (NCBI taxonomy): Eukaryota > Metazoa > Chordata > Amphibia > Anura > Dendrobatidae > Ranitomeya > Ranitomeya variabilis. The sequence continues at coordinate 701,432,722 of NC_135233.1, read as the reverse complement.
TCCACGATATAAAGGAAAATTACAAAATATCATGCCACATGAGAACCTTGAGCAAATATTGGCTACCAAACAAGCAACTCTTGTAGACCGTTTGGTTCAGGAATTCCCAGCACACAGCGGTGGTGATGGTTCTCACACGTGCCGTAGGGGGCAACATGGCAGAGGTGTTAGAGGTGCACAAATCCGAAGTGGCATTGGACAGAGGGGTTTTATTACCAGGTTGTGGAGTGATTTCGCATCGACTGCTGACATGACAGGTACTGCTGCTTCGATTCAAAGTGACAGGAGACAGCATTTGTCCAGTATGGTTACGAACTACTTTTCTGCCCTTATCGATGTTCTCCCTCACAGGTCATTCCCCTTTGATTACTGAGCATCTAAAATAGACACCTGGCCTGAATTGGCAGAATATGCATTACAGGAGCTCGCATGCCCTGCTGCTAGTGTGCTATCAGAAAGTGTATTCAGTGCTGCTGGTTCAATACTGACTGAAAAAAGGACACATCTGGCTATCCGAAATGTTGATGATCTAACCTTCATTAAAATGAACCAATCATGGATTTCAAATTATTTGGCCCCACCTTCCCCTGCTGACACCTAGCTTGCCTGAAAAATGTCTTGCTTTTGGCCTCCTCTTACTGACTTCTCCAATTCCTTCATTTGCAGCTGCTGAATGTCCACCATAGGCCATTTATATACCTCCCAAAATGGGCTGACTCCCCCCACAGGGCCGTGGTCACCACCTGGCGCAAGCACCTTTGCGAGTGCTGTTTGCCTGGACAGGTGGGTGTGCCCACTCTTGGGCGACGGCACTGGCACAGGGTCCCTCATAGTACAATGAAGTGTCTCTGACGGTGGTGGTGCACAACCAACATCAGACACACCGTCGTAATATGAGGGGCCCTGTTCCAGTACCGCAGCCCATGAGAGAGTGTTCCCCCAGCTCGAACAGTGCTCTACCACTTGCAAAACTTACCTCTCCCTGCTCCACCACTGTGTAGTCTGTGCTGTTAAATCCTTCAATGGCACTGCCAATACAAATTTGTTGAAATGATAGACTGATAGTTAAGATATACTGGGGCCATGGCCTCCATTTAGACCAGTTAATACGTTGCGCCTACTACCACTGTCTGCTACTCAGCAGAGGAGCCCACCCCTGTACCTAGCTTTGCCACCTGTTTATTTCTGAAAAAAAATTTGGCAGACATGTAGCCTACTTTATTATTAGGGCCTATTCACTGTGTCAGCCACTCCTTACAATTGTCCTCCGCTGAACCAAGCAATGCCGCCTGTTATTCGTGTTACCAATTTTGAACTGCATTTAGCCCACTTACTTATTGGGGCCTACTCACTGTGTCAGCCACTCCTTACAATTGTCGTCCGCTGAACCAAGCAATGCCGCCTGGTTATTCGTGTTACCAATTTCGAACTGCATTTAGCCCTCTTACATATTTGGGCCTACTCACTGTGTCAGCCTCTCATTACAATTGTCCTCCTCTGAACAAAGCAATGCCGCCTGGTTATTCCTGTTACCAATTTTGAACTGCATTTAGCCTACTTACTTATTTGGGTCTACTCACTGTGTCAGCCACTCCTTACAATTGTCCTCCGCTGAACCAAGCAATGCCGCCTGGTTATTTGTGTTACCAGTATTGAACTGCATTTAGCCCACTTACTTATTTGGGCCTACTCACTGTGTCAGCCACTCCTTACAATTGTCCTCCACTGAACCAAGCAATGCCGCCTGGTTATTCGTGTTCCCATTTTTGAACTGCATTTAGCCCACTTACTTATTTGGGCCTACTCACTGTGTCAGCCTCTCATTACAGTTGTCCTTTGCTGAACAAAGCAATGCCGCCTGGTTATTCCTGTTACCAATTTTGAACTGCATTTAGCCTACTTACTTATTTTGGCCTACTCACTGTGTCAGCCTCTCATTACAGTTGTCCTCCGCTGAACAAAGCAATGCCGCCTGGTTATTCCTGTTACCAATTTTGAACTGCATTTAGCCTACTTACTTATTTGGGCCTACTCACTGTGTCAGCCACTTCTTACAATTGTCCTCCGCTGAACCAAGCAATGCCGCCTGGTTATTCCTGTTACCAATTTTGAACTGCATTTAGCCTACTTACTTATTTGGGACTACTCACTGTGTCAGCCACTCCTTACAATTGTCCTCCGCTGAACCAAGCAATGCCGCCTGGTTATTCCTGTTACCAATTTTGAACTGCATTTAGCCTACTTACTTATTTTGGCCTACTCACTGTGTCAGCCTCTCATTACAGTTGTCCTCCGCTGAGCAAAGCAATGCTGCCTGGTTAGTCCTGTTACCAAATTTGAACTGCATTTAGCCCACTTTATTATTTGGGCCTATATCTGTGTTTCCTCCTCATCATGCCCATTGCCCAGCCACTGCTAGAAGAGTCTTCTGGTACATTGACCCAGACCACTACATTCCCCTTGCATTCTACACAGCCAGAATCTCACCCTGCTGAAAGTCAGGTTCCCCTTCCCGCATACTATACCACCTTACACAGGGACAAAGAGGAAGGTGCAGATGAAACTGCAGGTCCCTTCATCAGGTGAGGGGGGGCATACTCGTTGGCGACGTCACTGGCACAAGGCCCCTCATAGTACGCAAAAGTGTTTCTGCCGGTGGGAGGCGCCACTCGCCGTCAAACACACCGCCGTACTATGAGGGGCACTGTGCCAGTGCCAATGCCAATGAGTGGGCCCCCACTGCTTGCTCAGGATCACAGCACTTGCAAAGCTGAAATACTTACCTCTCCCTGCTCCACCTCCGTGATGTATTCCGCGTTTCCTGTGCCCACAAAAAACTTGAGCCAGCCCTACCCCCCCACAACTTTAGCCAAATGACCCCCAGTTTTCAATGCCTAACTATTATTATAAAGTAAATTTAGATTGACAAGCTTCAATAATAAGAATTGATGTTTTTGGCATTAAAATGGGCACTGTAGGTGTTTTCCTGTCCTCCACTCACTGCCGACTTTGATTCCCCATTGACTTGCATTGGGTTTCGTGTTTCAGTCGGCCCCCGACTTTTCGCAATAATCCGCTGATTTCACCCGACCCGACTTTTGACAAAGTCGGGTTTCGCGAAACCCGACTCGATCCTTAAAAAGTAAAAGTCGCTCAACTCTACTAATTATCAGCGAGGGCCACAAAATGACATGGCAGTGGACATGGTGTTGGTGGCAGGCAAAGCCCAAAATTAAAATGGTCATGTTTTGGCTGGCATTGTAAAGTGATGGGGAATATTTATTCCACTACCTGGCTAGCTATTTACTATGAGGTAAGGACCTGCCTAATGCAGGAGCGAGAGCTCTCCCTAATGTATGATACAGGGCCACCTAACAAAATTAGAATATAATGAAAAAGTTAACATCAGTCAATATCAGTTTTTCGATACAAAAAGTGAAACTCATACATTATAGAGAGTCATTACTAACAGAGTAATCTATTTGAAGTGTTTATTTCTGTTAATATTGATGGTTATGGCTTACAGCCAATGAAAACCTAAGAGTCATTATCTCAATAAATTAGAATACTTTATAACACCTGCTTGAAAAAATGATTTTAAAACCCAAAATGTTGGACTACTGAAATGTATGTTCAGTAAATGCACTCAGTACTTGGTCGGGGCTCCTTTTGCATCAATTACTGTATCAATGCGGCGTGGCATGGAGGCGATCAGCCTGTGGCACTGCTGAAGTGTTATGGAAACCCAGGTTGCTTTGATAGTAGCCTTCAGCTCATCTGCATTGTTGGGTCTGGTGTCCCTAATCTTCCTCTTGACAATACCCCATAGATTGTCTATGGGTTTAAGGTCAGGCAAATTTGCTGGCCAATCAAGCACAGTGATACTGTTGTTTTTAAACCAGGTATTGGTACTTTTGGCAGTGTGGACAGGTGCCAAGTCCTGCTGGAGAATGAAATTTCCATCTCCAAAGCTTCCATGACAAGCTTTTTGGAGTTGGAAATTTCTTTCTCCAGCAGGACTTGGCACCTGTCTACACTGCCAAAAGTAATAACATTGAATACAGTGGTGTCCAAATCACTTCCTTAATGTGAATTGAACACTGTATTTGATGTTAGTGGTAAATTTAGGATAAATAGTGGAAACTCCCCAAAAGTGGTACCATTTCAAAAACTGCACCGCTCAAATACTTTAAAAACTGTTCTCAGGAAATTGTTTATCTCTTCAGTGGCTACTCAGGAATAAATGTAAAGTGGAATGAAAAAAAAACGCGTATTTGCTTTAGCTCCAATTTTTTCACTTTTACAAGGAATAAATACACCTATAATAAAAATCTTATAATTTAAGGTCTTTAAAGTATGAGCAATATAGTCACCAAAAAAGAAATCACTTTAGATACAGACCAGTTTAAGGGTAAAAATCATATTTTATTGAACAACTATAAAAACATAGACATAGTATATTTATTAAAAACAAGTGAAAACCACAGATTATGAAAATTGGTGGAAAGCCTGGACCAGGTAATGTATATAATCAACAAGAAAAAAACACACCGGCGCTCCCAGAGGAGTATGCTAGGAAGCTGCGGGTGCCTAAACAGTTACTGTGCTCAATCTGTCAGAAATAAATCAAAATAAATAAATAAAGACACCGCGCTAACTAGGTGTAGAAGAAATAAATGAAAAAGTGGACATAGAACAAAAAATGATGCAAAGAAATCAGTAGCCGGTGGGCACAACCTAGTAGAGAATACTAGTGATCAGTAGCACAACTATAGCACAATGCGGGTGTCACAGCGAGTAATTGAGGAGGGCGGACCAAAAAGAAGCGTGGGGCGGCAGGGGCCGCACAGGACCAAAAGACTGCCTACGCGTTTCAAAGGTCTCCGGACCTTCTTCGTCAGGGCTTTGGTCCTGTGCGGCATCCGTCCTCTACTCCTTCTCTTGCTATTCAGGTGACGTCACCCAGATTAGGCCGCCCCTTCTGTTTACCGCTCTGCAGCGGTTCTTTTCCGGCCCACGTGCACGGGCCAGCGGCGTTTCAGGTGCGCGGCAGCCAGGCACCGACTAGGGAGGACGCTCCCTATACCCACTGGTGCCCCTGCCGCCCCACGCTTCTTTTTGGTCCGCCCTCCATTGGACGTCCGGAACGCTGGTGATCCTCTTCAGCTTTACACAGTGCCAGCGCTTTCACTACAACTACACTATAACCAGTAAGTGTGCGGCTTGTTAATTTTATTCATTCACACTTCCGCCACACATTTAGATTGTCTTTGAGTCTCCTGTCCCACTGACTGAGTGTGGCAACAGGATATTTTGTGTTGATTTGATGCATGTCTACATAGAAGCATTCAATTACTCGCTGTGACACCCGCATTGTGCTATAGTTGTGCTACTGATCACTAGTATTCTCTACTAGGTTGTGCCCACCGGCTACTGATTTCTTTGCATCATTTTTTGTTCTATGTCCACTTTTTCATTTATTTCTTCTACACATAGTTAGCGCGGTGTCTTTATTTATTTATTTTAATGTATATAATCAATATAAAAGATGGCAAAAATAGAAAATATAAATAATATAATACAAAGCTGGCAATGACAATGACACAATGTACTCCATATAAATATAGGTGTATATATGAGAGAATATGTAAGATACAGGGTATGGGTGAGAGATCTGGTAATCAATTAGTAGATGAAGAATTATACCACTCACGCATGTTCTAGAAAATGTAAATACACATATAATAGATAAATAAACCAGGACGAAGCATTTTCATGCAAAATGTACATCGGGTGTGGTGAACGCTCAAGACTAGTGTTGAGCGATACCGTCCGATACTTGAAAGTATCGGTATCGGAAAGTATCGGCCGATACCGGCAAAATATCGGATCCAATCCGATACCGATACCCGATACCAATACAAGTCAATGGGACTCATGTATCGGACGGTATTCCTGATGGTTCCCAGGGTCTGAAGGAGAGGAAACTCTCCTTCAGGCCCTGGGAACCATATAAATGTGTAAAAGAAAGAATTAAAATAAAAAATATCGCTATACTCACCTCTCCGACGCAGCCGGGACTTCAGCGAGGGAACCGGCAGCGTTGTTTGTTTAAAATTCGCGCTATTACTTGGTTACGTGAATTCCCGGCTTGTGATTGGTCAGGTCGGCCATGTTGCCGGGACGCGGACCAATCACAGCAAGCCGTGACGAAATTACGTCACGGCTTGCTGTGATTGGTCCGCGTCCCGGCAATATGGCCGCCCTGACCAATCACAAGCCGTGACGTCACGGGAGGCTGGACACGCGCTCATTTTAAAATGGGCGCGTGTCCAGCCTCCCGTGACGTCACGGCTTGTGATTGGTTGCGCCGCGGTCAACCAATCACAAGCCAGGAGGCTGGACGCGCTCATTTTAAAATGGGCGCGTGTCCAGCCTCCCGTGACGTCACGGCTTGTGATTGGTTGCGCCGCGGTCAACCAATCACAAGCCGGGAGGCTGGACGCGCTCATTTTAAAATGGGCGCGTGTCCAGCCTCCCGTGACGTCACGGCTTGTGATTGGTTGCGCCGCGGTCAACCAATCACAAGCCGGGAGGCTGGACGCGCTCATTTTAAAATGGGCGCGTGTCCAGCCTCCCGTGACGTCACGGCTTGTGATTGGTCAGGGCGGCCATATTGCCGGGACGCGGACCAATCACAGCAAGCCGTGACGTAATTTCGTCACGGCTTGCTGTGATTGGTCCGCGTCCCGGCAACGTGGCCGACCTGACCAATCACAAGCCGGGAATTCACGTAACCAAGTAATAGCGCGAATTTTAAACAAACAACGCTGCCGGTTCCCTCGCTGAAGTCCCGGCTGCGTCGGAGAGGTGAGTATAGCGATATTTTTTATTTTAATTCTCTCTTTTACACATTTTAACATTAATGTTGTTGCGATACCCGATACCCGATACCACAAGAGTATCGGAATCCCGGTATCGGAATTCCGATACAGCAAGTATCGGCCGATACCCGATACTTGCAGCATCGGAATGCTCAACACTACTCAAGACCAGTGGCACTTAACTGGTAATGACTTTTTAAATATGTGATCCCTACCTTACATTGTGCATATTTGGCACTGTACTTCGCACTTTACTGCCACATCTAATATCTATCTCTGGTTGTTTTGCTTATATTTGGCAGCTATCAGGCTTGTTTATTTATTATCTATTGTATGCATATTTACATTTTACAGGACACGCGTGAGTGGTATAATAATTTATCTACTAATTGATTATTAGATCTCTCAACCATAACCTGTATATTATATATTCTCTCATATATACACCTACATTTATATGGGGTAAATTGTATCATTGTCATTGCCAACTTTGCATTAAATTATTTATATTAACTATTTTTGCCATCTTTTATCTTGATTATATTGTCTTGTCTGGGCTTTCAACCAATTTTCTTAATCTATGGTTTTCCCTTGTTTTTAATAAATATATTATGTCTATGATTTTATAGTTATTCAAAAAAATGTGATTTTTATAAGGAATTGCACAAGAAAATGGACCCCAAAATTTATCACCCAGGGAAGGAGCACCACTTGAATTTTGGAACACAAATTTGTCTGAAATAGATTGCATGCATCATGTCATATTTGCAAGCCTCCTAAGGTGCCTCAATAGTAGAAACCTCCAATAAGCGACACCATTTTGGAAACGTCTTCCCTCAAGGATTTTATCCAGAAGTATATTGAACATTTTGAACCACCAGGTACTACACAGAATTTGATAACATTAGGTTGTGGTAATGAAAATTGTCATTTTTTTTTCATGAACATGTTGCTGTATCCCAAAATGTTTCATTTTTGCAAGCGGTAACACGAAAAAGTGGACCCATTGAGTATTAGGAATGTAAAATGGGCTACAATAGATTGCAGACACCATGTCTGAGGTACCAAAATAGCAGAAACCCCCACAAGTGACCCCATGAAAGACCCGTGAAAGATTTTATCTAGTGCTGTGATGAGCAAGTTGAACCTGTCAGTGCCTAACAGAACTTTTTTTTTTTTTTTTCAATTTCCACTAAAATGTTGATGTAGCCTCAAATTTGTAATTTTCACAATAGATAATAGGAGCATAGGGACAGAAATTTCTGTGAAGATACTGGAAAAACTGCTGTTTGGTCACATGGCAGGGATCGAAACGGAAAGCGTGCTACTTGACTTTGGAGAATAAATGTGCCTGGAACAGATTGTGAATACTATGTTGACTATTTTGTACCAGCCACAATATACTTTATTCTGGAGAATTGTAAATATGCTGGTTTAGTGCCATACATTGTTCCCCCACACAGTATATGGCTGCCATATATTGTAATGCGCCCACACATTCTGCCTAGCTTTTGGAGACATGCACCCTATAAATTGTTAATTGAGCTTTCACCACTACAATAATAGCAAACATGTGGCTGTTTACTGCAGTTTAGGCACAGTGGGGCTCAGAAGCAGGGGGCATTTGGACTTTGGAGAACAGATTTCACTGGATTTTATTTGAGGGGATAGGACTCACGTTGCTTTTCCAGAGTCTATGTTCTACCAGTAACATGGGAACTTCTATATTACCAGTGACCGATGAGGGACCTGAGTTGTGGATGGTTTTGTGCATGGTAAGTTAGGGTAACATGTTGGGGTACATTATATTTTTTTATTATTTTCCTTATAACTATTCTAACTCTCTACTAATCGGCCTCCCTCTTACCAAACTCTCCCCGCTCCAATCTGTCCTGAATGCTGCTGCCAGGATCATATTCCTCACCAACTGTTACACCGATGCCTCTACCTTGTGCCAGTCATTACACTGGCTACCCATCCACTCCAGAATCCAGTACAAAACTACTACCCTCATCCACAAAGCACTCCATGGCTCAGCACCACCCTACATCTCCTCACTGGTCTCAGTCTACCACCCTACCCGTGCTCTCCGTGCTGCTAATGACCTCAGGTTAGCATCCTCAATAATTAGAACCTCCCACTCCCGTCTCCAAGACTTTACACGTGCTGCGCTGATTCTTTGGAATGCACTACCCAGGTTAATACGATTAATCCCAAAGCCTCACAGTTTTAAGCGTGCCCTAAAAACTCATTTGTTCAGATTGGCCTACCGCCTCAACGCATTAACCTAACCATCCTGTGTGGCCCATTAAAAAAAAAAAAAAAAAAAACTTAAACCATAATCAGGTTCCTCGCATCATGTTCTCATACATTTTATACAGTTAATAGCCCTCTGTGTCTGTACTGCTACATACTTAGGCAGTTAACTGGTTCATGCAGCTTTACATGAACACCCGAGCGTTACACTATGGCTGGTCCAAATAACTAAAGCAATTGTTACCATCCACCTCTCATGTCTCCCCTTTTCCTCATAGTTTGTAAGCTTGCGAGCAGCAGGGCCCTCATTCCTCTTGGTATCTATTTTGAACTGTGTTTTCTGTTATGCTGTAATGTCTATTGTCTGTACAAGTCCCCTCTATAACTTGTAAAGCGCTGCAGAATATGTTGGGGCTATATAAATAAAATTATTATTATTATTATTATTATTATTACAAAGCTAGAATCACATATTTTTGTGCTACATTGAGCACTTGCGTCGCGGGTTTCCATATAAATCCCACAAAAATGTGATTCAGACAAAACCCATGATGGAACTACTTGCTATAATGAGGCAGATGGAGACACTTTGGACTCTGTTTGCCATATGCACCCACATCTCTTTCACCAATTTAATAAAAACCAAAAGACAATTAAAAAAAAATGACAATCTGAAGTAATCCTAAGAACCTGAAGTAGTCCATAAATGGGAACCTGAAAGACATAAAAAAGAGAATTAAATAAAGACGAAAAACGCTCTCTCAGTCACCAATTTATAAAAAAAATCTCCAACATAATCCACCGCAATCCCATGATTCTGTACAGCAACCTATGTAGTGTTGTTCTTAGAACTCCTGATCATGTCTCATGCTCGATGAGTGCAAGTGTGAGACATGACTGGAAGTAACCTATGAAGCATCGTTTTCAGAAGAGTGCTCCATAGCTTGGAGTAGAGATACAAAGTTGCCTTCTCCCTCCAGACCCGGAAGCTCTGAGCAGAGGTGACATCAGTAACTACACCACTCATCAAAGTCATCGAGTGTCATAGAGACACATTGTCCAAGGTCGCGTGCAGCATGCTGAAATTCTTTTCCCATCCAGATTTCAGCTGAGAAAAAAATTGCAGAACAGCACTGACTTATTGAATAACATTGGCACAAGTGCACAAGTGCAATGGGATTATCGGATTGCACTCGTCCGATTTATACGCAGATGTGGGTGAGGTTTAAAATTAAGTTCCTACAATGAGTGACTTTTTAGTGAGTCTTTGACGCTGCATATTTTCACTCTGCAAAAAATGCATTATCATTCAGTTCATGAAAAATGGGTGGGATTTATAGAAATCTCATGACCACTGAGCTTATTTTTTAATACTGCATAAACCGACCTGCTTTGCATTTTTTACATGCAAATTATTGGAATTTCTCTAATGGGTATGCTGATTATAAACAGCTCTGGCAAAAATTAAGAGACCACTTCAAATGTTCAGTTTGTTTGATTTTTCTCTTTATAGGTATATTTTTCAGTAAAATTGTTCTTTATTCTATAAACTTTTGACACCATGTCTACGAATTTCCAAGCAATAAATTTTGTATTTTTTTATGAAAAGGGAAATGGTCAAAATAAAAAAAACCAGTGCTTTCAGACCTGAAATAATGCAAAGAAAACAAGTTCATAATCATTTATAAACAACAATACTAATGTTTTAACTCAGGAGGAGTACAGAAATCAATATTTTGTAATAATTATAGGGGATAACTCAGGAGACTCTTTGCGTGGAACAAGTCAACTACAGGACACAGTTTTATTAGTGGTAAAGTCTATATTATCACACGGTGATTCAAACAGGTGCAGAGAGAAACTCAAGTCCACAACACTTGGTGCAAATATCAAATGCAGCTCAGCAGTCTATAGGAAACTTCAGAGGAAAATGCAATCACGCAGAAAGTCTATGAAGCACAATTATTCTTGAGGATACTTGACACGAATAAGTCCTTGCTTAGTCCACAACACAGATAGATATGCTTATAAGGCAGTTCAAATAATATCTTAGCTCAACCAGGGAGGTCTGGGTAATAGTCTCAGGTTCCTGCAGAGCAGAAACAGCTTACATGTCCAGCAAATGCAGATGGAAGCAAACCCGAGCAGCAGATGAAGGAGGATTACTGGAACTGGTGTATGCAGCAGGAACTCAGAGCAAAGTAGCAGGATAACCCCACAGGTTCACAGGAGCAGGTATGTAGCCAGGGAGTCACCAGAGGTCAGGAGCTGGATGCAAGGCAGAATACTCTAGCACAGACTGAAGCCTGGGGTGGAGTTTTATAGCAGGAAGACACAGTGCACATGAGACCAAAGATGCCATCTTGGAAAAGGGCAGTAATGTTCAGAGTCCTGACATATTTAGTGGCATAACCATGATTTTTAATCACAGCTTTCATGCGTCTTGGCATGCTTTCCACCAGTCTTTAACACTGCTCCTGGCGCAAAAATGTAAGCAGTTCTTCTTTGTTTGATGGCTTGTGACTATCCATCATCCTCTTGATTACATTCCAGAGGTTTTCAATGGGGTTCAGGTCTGGAGATTGGGCTGCCCATGACAGGGTTTTGATGTGTTGGACTCTTAATTTTTGCCAGAGCTATATAGTCCTCATTCAGACATCTGTATTTGTTCACATAAGCAAAAAAAATGGTTCAGGTTTCATTAATATTTGGCATCCTTTGCAATGTTATGTATGGAAAGTAGACAGAAGTCATCCATGTATTGTCCATGGTTTTCACTGAGCCAAAGACTTGCAATGTCACTGTTCATTTGTGATGTCAATAAAAAACAATCATGTCTCCATGATTTTTCCATGGACACACGATACGCAAAAAAAATGTGACATGTGAACAGTCCTATACAGTATACTGGGTACACGTACTACCCATGAAAATCACAGAACATGTTTGTGAAACACGTACGTCTGAATGAGACCTTATGTTGGAATTTCCCCTTAAAATTGCATTAGATGTGGAAAATCTGTAGGTAAAAAACGCATATGCATTTGTAATGCATTTCCCCCGTGAGATAAAAATCACAGTGTCAAAAATGCAATAGAAACAACTAAGATAAAGCACTAAAAACAATAAAAAATGTAAGTAACATAATTTAGCTAATTGGTGCAGAAATGCTGCTGAAAATCTGAAACATCAAAATCTCACCAAATACTCATTGTGGAAATATGGCTTTGAATGTCGTGTCACTTTACCACTTCACATTCAATTCCATATTCACAGGCTTGCATGGGTTGTTTAGCTAAGCAAAGGTTATTCAAAATGTCATTTATTTATGGAAAAATATAAAAAATGATCCAGAGAAGATTGCTGCATACATTGTGCTTTTACATTTTATTACTATATAAGTACATTAATCATTAATGTGCTTTAAATATGAATTTTTGCTCATACATTAATACTGTATCTACATGAAACTTGGCTTATGCTGCAATGTGCACTTCAAAGAATGAGTAACTACAAAAAAATACATCAGAAGCCCAATTTACAAGATAATATACAAGGAATATTGTGCCCCCTACTGAACATTACAAGTATGTACAATTACTTGGAACTACTTTGATTATCATGCAAATTGATCATTACATAAAATAAATAAACCTAAATTTACCTATTTCTTATGTATTGCATTGCATTTAAAGACAAATTAACATTTTTATCACCATATAATTTGTGTTGCATACCTAAACAACATTTTTTAACATTGTATTATGGCTTATACACAAAGCAGACCCCTGTGTAATGCCACATTATGGCAGTGCCAAATTCCTACAGTATATGGATACATTAGTACAAAAGCATACAGAATCTAAAAACTGCCATAAAGTTTCCTTAGGAATTTCCTGTGTGCAGAACATTATACTTTCTTTTGAAATATTAGGCATATTGCAAAGACATATTTGAATATCTTATCTTGGAATTATGTACTGGATGTAAACAGTAATAATATTAACCAGATGTGTATTACTAAAGTTAACAATGGATCATGAAAACCAAAGAAATGAGCTGGATTATGAGCTGACATACGTGTAAAGTGTAAAAGCACATTCACACTCTGGCCATTTCACAGACAAATAGTAATTGTTCATATAAACAACATAGGGTACTTAAGGTACTGATGTTTTGATTAAAAAATCATAAAAGCCATCCCACCACAAGGTGCACCTATCGGGATGGTCATAACCTTTCTCTAGTAATAACACCTTATCATGTGTCAAACAACCTAAATCTGAATAAGGTAAGAGCAGGAGAGGGTCCGGACTGAGACCCCCATCCATGTGAAACAGACAAACCACGAAAGTGTTCATTCTGTTTTGTTTTTCTTCAATTTTGTCTGTGAAATATCCACAGTGTGAGCATGCTTACGCTTTGTAAGTATACCAGCTTATATTCTGGTTCATTTTTTTGGTTTTGCTGTAATCTCTTGTACTTTGAACAAACAGGGACCTGCCCCCCTACCATTTCTGAGCTAGGTATTTCATCTGTATAGTATTCCCATGAATGGGTGTCTCAGTCCGGATCTTTTCCTGCTCAGACCTTATTCACATTGAAGTTGTTTGACACAGTTGGTTTTATTACTAGAGACAGGTTATGACTGTCCCGATTGGTACATTTTTCAAAGGCATTTACATAGTAACAGCAGCTGATCATGAACTAGAGGCAGGGTCGGACTGGGGTGCCTAGGGCCCATCAGGGGAATTTAAATCTAGGGGACCACTCTACAGCTACCATAAAAAAATTATATAATATAAGGACAGGGATATTAATCATATATGTAGTAGACAGGGCCGTATTTAGAGTTTCTGCTGCCCTAGGCACTTTTAGTGCTGCCTCCCCCTTTGGTGAGTATGACACTATCGGCAGTGTATTTGGCAAAAATCGCTGATGTGAAAGTCGCCTTTTGCAGCAGATCTGGGCAGTTTTTGTGCATCTGCCGCGTAACGGATCACTTACGGCAACACTGCGTTCGGCCTCATTCATTCCCTATGGGATTTGCGGCACTGGCCATGATCTGGCAAATGCGGTACCATACCTCCCAACTTTTGAAGAAGGGAAGGAGGTATAAAGTTTGCGGCGCACGTAGTGCACGGCGGCAAATTTTAGGCCACACCTCTGACCACACCCATTTCACAACTAGTCACACCCATATCCACGTCCCAACCACAGCCATTTAGCACTGCTGATCACACTGCTTCATATACAATAATTATAAACAAAAATTATGGCCACACAGTGCTACATACTGTATAATAGGCACACATGATGCTCCATACTGTATAATGGCCACACATGATGCTCCATACTGTATAATGGCCACGCACAGTTCTCCATACTGTATAATGGCCACACATTATGCTCCATACTGTATAATGGCCACACAGTGCTCCATACTGTATAATTGCCACACATGAAGCTCAACACTGTATAATGGCCACACATGATGCTCCATAGTGTATAAAGGCCACACATGATGCTCCATACTGTATAATGGCCACACAGTGCTCCATACTGTATAATGGCCACACATAGTGCTCCATACTGTATAATGGCCACACACAGTTCTCCATACTGTATAATGATCCCACATGATGCTCAATACTGTATAATGGCACACATGATGCTCCATACTGTATAATGACCACACATGATGCTCCATACTGTATAATGGCCACACACAGTTCTCCATACTGTATAATGATCCCACATGATGCTCAATACTGTATAATGGCACACATGATGCTCCATACTGTATAATGACCACACATGATGCTCAATACTGTATAATGGCCACACACAGTTCTCCATACTGTATAATGATCCCACATGATGCTCAATACTGTATAATGACCCCCCTCCTGTATGCATGGCTCATCTCCCTCCCATCCCATATACATGGCTCATATCCCCCCTCCTGTATGCATGGCTCATATTCCCCCTCCTGTATGCATGGCTCATATTCCCCCTCCTGTATGCATGGCTCATATTCCCCCTCCTGTATGCATGGCTCATATTTCCCCTCCTGTATGCATGGCTCATATTTCCCCCTGAATGCATGGCTCATATTCCCCCCCTGAATGCATGGCTCATATCCCCCCCTGAATGCATGGCTCATATCCCCCCTGAATGCATGGCTCATATTCTCCCCCCTGAATGCATGGCTCATATTCCCCCCCTGAATGCATGGCTCATATTCCCCCCCTGAATGCATGGCTTATCTCTCCACCCCCCCGATCCAGCTCCCATCTTGCATGGCACGCCGGCTTATGTCCTCCTTCATCCCCCCTCCCCGTCCCTCCGTCCCTCATACTTACCTGTTCCTCACCGCGCGGCCGCGCCGACATCCCTCTCGCTCTGTCCCGACTCCCGGCGCAGCCCCTTCTTCCTGCGTGAGCGGTCATCTGATACCGCTCATTAAGGTCATGAATATGCGCATGTCCATGACCTTAATGAGTGGTACCACGTGACCACTCATTCAGGACGAGCTGTGTATGCAGAGACCAGGCATCGCTGGAGCAAGGTGAGTATCATCTTCAAGGAGGGGAGGTGGGAGGCGGGCGGCCGGGGGGAGGGCACAAGGGGGTTGGTCGGTCAAGAGGTGACCCAGGAAAAAAAGGAACAAAAAAAAAACAAACCTTGCTCAGGTGCCGCCCCCTGCATTGTCCCCGCCCTAGGCACGTGCCCTCAAGTGCCTAATGGCAAATACGGCCCTGGTAGTAGACCTCATTAGGAAAACCAGCTTCTGGCAGCAGTGAATATTGAGTCCGGATGTTCCTGAGCTCCCGGCTTTCTCTACACCCGGCCCGTGATTTACAGCTTTTTTTTTTCTTTTTAAACTGAATTAGCAGCAAGGGTGGAGACAGTCAGGATTTCATGAATATTCAGGACTCATTACATGCTGGAGCTCCCAATACAAGACTTTGGTACAACTGAGTGACCCAGCATTTTGTTATTGGGATCTGTCACTAGTTTGCTTCCCTTAGATATGACACCATGAAATCAGTGACAGATTCCCTGTAACAGAATCCCTGGATAACACCTTTAGGGTAGTTTAACACTACCGAGTCCACTGCAGGATGCCTGCTGCTTGTCAGAGTGAAATCCTTCAGGTAAATTGGACACCTCTTTAAAGGTTCTCTGTCAGTACAGAATGACTATTGAAACCAAGCAGAGGAGCTCAGATTATAATGGCGGCCAATCATTTATATACACTTTCCCACCTACTTGTTTTACATCCATCTCCATCCTAGACAGTAGAGGGAGGTGGAGAATGATGGAATACAAACAGGTGGGAAGGTGAATGTACATGATTGGCCCCGCCGTGAAGCACTGAGTGGCAGGACTTAGTTTCAACAGTCATTCTGTACTGACAGAGTCCTTTTAAGGGTAATTTGTCACCTTGAGAAACGCTATTTATCTGCAGATATAGGGTTAATCTGCAGCTAAATGGGGTTTAAAGCCTGTTAGCTGGCTTAATGGGAAAGCGTTGGCTAAAGTGAGAAAATTAAGCTTTATTCTCCCTTCCGCCAGTCGTTTCCTGTGATAGGGTCAGTGCAAGGAGGGAGAAATTACAGTCACCGCTAACAGCAAAGTGAGCGTGCTGTAATAACATCCTGGCACTGTAATTGTGACATCTTCCATGGAGCCCAACCTCAGGTCGGGCTTCAAGGAATGACTAACGTGGTAGCAACACATGACACTCATCAGCAACCTACAACTGTGTCACAGGAGGCTGATGTGTGCAGGTGAGTGCAGGCACCGGCTATTGTGCCATCTAAATGTCGCTGTCAAATATTGACAAGGGCATTTAAATACTTAAAGCAGCAGCAATCAAGGTGAGCTCTGATCACCGCTGTTACAGGCAGATGCTGGCTATGTATCACAGCCGACATCTGCCTTGTGTGGAACAGGCTCAGCTCCTTAACCCGCTCCATACAATCATATCCCTAAGGTGACAGTTATGACAAGGTTAGAAAATTTCACTTGTCTGATCCTAAACATGGAAAGACAAATGGAATTCCCTAACACATGTGAAAGAGCCCTTATAGATTTAGTAAATGTGCACAAACATACAAATGCTTTTACACACCACAATGCACTGTTACATACACACATCTTACAAAAATACATATAATACATATAATTCCAGATACACAGACATACATGCAGACATGCACAAACACGCCAGTACATGAATATAACACCTAAACCACCATCAGTACATGGTACATCAATTGTAATATCAGGTCAGCCCCATATACCTTTGTATTGCATCAACCAACAACTTCCAGTATCCTTAACAATCGAGATACTGGGAGTTGTTGTCATCATCAGACTGTGGACCATATAGGAACCACAGCACTGATGAGACACAGGCTGGATCACAAATAAACATTCACATCCAGGTATCTTACCTCAGACATCTTCTATGATTAGAGTCTTTCTTTTCCTTTTCATCTCCATCTTGTTCAGACTCCATGATGATTGTTCTCATATATAGCTGTTCTCTGCCGACCTCCATCTTCTTCGATTTTCTGCAGCACATCCCCACACGACACCCCTAAAAATAGCAGAGTAATTACAATGCTCCTGAATAAAAATATCTGCTTCACACTGAGCCTCTGTATAGACTATTAACACTCACAATGCTCCCTGCACAAAATATGACCCACACTAACCCTCTTATGCTACATGCCCTCCACACTGTCCTCTCTTTTCTATAATGGGCCTCCTCTTCACACTGTCCTCTCTTTTCTATAATGGGCCTCCTCTTCACACTGTCTGTGAAATGATGTCCCCCCTAAACTGCCCAGTCTCTATACTGTGCCCCTTCATCACACTACCTCTCTTCAGCATACTGTTTCCCTCACACTGTCCCCCAATACTGTTGCATCTATATACATCCCCCACACTACCTAGTCTCTGTTCTGTGTCCCCTCACACTTTTCTCCCCCATGCTGTCTCCTCCCACTCTCCATATTGTCTCCTCATACAGCCGCCCTCTGTTCCCGCACCCATTCCCTCCTCCCCTCGTTCACCATACTGTTTCTCCACACGTTCTCACCATACTGTCTCCTAAAATTTCTCCCCTTCTCTTCCCAATTATAATAAATATTTAGAAGTGCACAAAGACATACAGAAGCACATATACACACTAAGACATGCAGATATGCATTAGCAGACACACACATGCAGAAATGGGGGGACACACATATGCACTCAGGCAAGCGCACTTACACACGCAAAAGTGCACAAATAAACACGCAGTCATGCACATACACAAACACAGATATGCACACAAATCTATGCTCAAACAAGCACACACAGAAATGTGGACATGCGCACGCACACGTGAAGACAAAAATACACAGAAATGCACACATAGACACATACAAGCACACCCAGGGAGACACGCACACACGCACACACACACAATCACATGCAGATGCTCAAAGACATACACACACAGAAATGCATATGTAAACACAGACGCGTGCATGCAGACACAGAAATGCATACACAGACATGCACACACATATACAGGCACACACATACAGGCATACGCCTACAGGCACATGCATATACATATACCATGCATACATATGCATACAGATATACACATACAGATATATTTATATATATATACACTCACCGGCCACTTTATTAGGTACACCATGCTAGTAACGGGTTGGACCCCCTTTTGCCTTCAGAACTGCCTCAATTCTTCATGGCATAGATTCAACAAGGTGCTGGAAGCATTCCTCAGAGATTTTGGTCCATATTGACATGATGGCATCACACAGTTGCCGCAGATTTGTCGGCTGCACATCCCAAAGATGCTCCATACAAGGCAGGATGGATCCATGCTTTCATGTTGTTTACGCCAAATTCTGACCCTACCATCCGAATGTCGCAGCAAAAATCGAGACTCATCAGACCAAGCAACGTTTTTCCAATCTTCTACTGTCCAATTTCGATGAGCTTGTACAAATTGTAGCCTCAGTTTCCTGTTCTTAGCTGAAAGGAATGGTACCCGGTGTGGTCTTCTGCTGCTGTAGCCCATCTGCCTCAAAGTTCGACGCACTGTGCGTTCAGAGATGCTCTTAGGCCTACCTTGGTTGTAACGGGTGGCGATTTGAGTCACTGTTGCCTTTCTATCAGCTCGAACCAGTCTGCCCATTCTCCTCTGACCTCTGGCATCAACAAGGCATTTCCGCCCACAGAACTGCCGCTCACTGGATTTTTTTTCTTTTTCGGACCATTCTCTGTAAACCCTAGAGATGGTTGTGCGTGAAAATCCCAGTAGATCAGCAGTTTCTGAAATACTCAGACCAGCCCTTCTGGCACCAACAACCATGCCACGTTCAAAGGCACTCAAATCACCTTTCTTCCCCATACTGATGCTCGGTTTGAACTGCAGGAGATTGTCTTGACCATGTCTACATGCCTAAATGCACTGAGTTGCCGCCATGTGATTGGCTGATTAGAAATTAAGTGTTAACAAGAAGTTGGACAGGTGTACCTAATAAAGTGGCCAGTGAGTGTATATATATATATATATATATATATATATATATATATATATATATATATACACCATGCACACACATGCAGGCATATATGCACACACATATACCATGCATGCATACACATGCAGGTATATATATATATATATATATATATATATATATATATATATATATACATTGTCCCAAAGAAAAAGTAGAACTGCACTAGATATGGTGATAACTGATGGACCGTGAACACAATATAGTGCAGGCAGATATCTCTTATGACCATATAGCGGTGGTGGTTTCATCTCTCAATGTGGTGCTCAACAAAAAAGTGATCCATGATAAAAATTGTAGAAAAAAAGAAAATGTAGCACTCACCAAATGATGCGTTTAAAAGTCCTTTTATTCTCCCACTTAGTGGGGTGAGGACATGCCTCAGGGGTGGCTGGTATACACGAGGGTGCAGGGAAAAAACAGGACAACGGCCGTTTCGCGCCGACTGCGCTTCAACGGGACCCATATGGTAATATCACCATATGGGGCAGCCCAGCTTGTAGCGTCAGCAGTCAAAGCGTCAGGGGGAGAATAGTCCCGGGACCAGAGGAGTGTGGGGGAAGCCCCACGCGTATCTCTGCTCAGCGCAGCTTCGTCAGGGGAAGCTTTGACTGCTGACGCTACATGCTGGGCTGCCCCATATGGAGATATTACCACTCTCGGTCACCTTTTAGTTGTTATTATTATTATTATTATTATTTATTATTATAGCGCCATTTATTCCATGGCGCTTTACATGTGAGGAGGGGTATACATAATAAAAACAAGTACAATAATCTTGAACAATACAAGTCATAACTGGTACAGGAGGAGTGAGGACCCTGCCCGCGAGGGCTCACAATCTACAAGGGATGGGTGAGGATACAGTAGGTGAGGATAGAGCTGGTCGTGCAGCAGTTGTTCCTTCTGTCTCTGATTTCTCTCCATACTACTTTTCATTATAATGGAATGCCTTCACTAGCTTCTTTGCAATCTCTATGGGGCTTATTGGAGCTCTCTTGGGAACATCAGCACCTACACTTATATAGGCATATATAAATATCTTCCATTAAGTCTGGGGATGCCCAGAATTTATGTGGAGTTTTTTTTTCTTTGCCTTGCTTATTTGCATGTCAACAGCAAATTATTGTGTTTATCTCTAGTGTCATTTCAGGCACTTATAGTGTCATTGTGACTTTTTTGTATATATTATAATGTCATGGGACTAGTGGTGATGTGGTTTGTTCTTTTAATACGGTTTTACTGTGGATTTTTGTCAATTAATAAATTTTGTAGCTATTATACATATACAATTTTTCTACGATTTGGGTGTGCGCTTTATATGCATGGTTCCATTTCCTTTTTTTGATGAAGAGATAATGTAGGACAGTATAGGGCTATTTGCATGTCCTTTCTGCTGCAACGCATACCAAAAACCTTCAAGATCTTAAGGGTAATAATATTCTTTTTGCTCTTAATCCTGCAAAAACTTTTTAGCAGTGAAATAATATATGCCATTTCTAAAGTGCCAGTTGTGCGCCAAAGGCATACAGCCAGACTTTTTTGGTTATCAATCACATCGCTACATTGCTCCTACAGTGTAAAAAATCCATCTGAGGCGGGGAAATTTTCCTGCACTAGTAAATCTCTAAATTGTTTTTAGTAGAGAAATAGTATATGCCATTTAAACTGCATCAATTGTGCATCAAAATAAAAAAGACAGAGTTGGTTGGTTAGAAATAGAATCGCTATTTTACTTCTGCACTCTAACAAGTCCAATTGAGGTGGGCAAATTTTCCACCTCTAGTAATCCTGCATTTTTTTTAGCAGGAAAATATTTTATGCCATTTATACTGAGCCAGTTGTGCATGAAAGTAAAAAAGCCATACTTGGTTGCTTTCTAGTGATGAGCGAATATACTCGTTACTCGAGATTTCCCGAGCATGCTCGGGGGTCCTCCGGGTATTTTTTAGTGCTCGGAGATTTAGTTTTCCTTGTAGCAGCTGAATGATTTACATCTGTTAGCCAGCTTGATTACATGTGGGGATTCCCTAGCAACCAGGCAAACCCCACATGTACTTATGCTGGCTAACAGATGTAAATCATTCAGCTGCGGCGATGAAAACTAAATCTCCGAGCACTTACAAATACTCGGAGGACACCCGAGCGTGCTCGAGAAATCTCGAGTAACGGGTATATTCGCTCATCACTATTGCTTACAAACAGCATTGCAATATCGCTACTGCACTGCAACAACTCCGTTTGAGTTGGGCAAATTTTCCTGCACTAGTAATCATGCAAATTTTTTTTTTGCATGAAAATATTATATGCCATTTATACTTTGTCAGTAGTTCATAAAAAAAAAAGCAAGAGTTGGTTAGGAATAACGTTGCTATATTGCTCCTGCACTGTAACAAGTCCATTTTATGTGGGTAAATTTACCTGTGCTAGTAATCCTGCAAATTTTTATCAGCAGGGAAATATTATATGGCATTTACACTGTGCCAGTTGTGCATCAAAATAAAAAAATCAGAGTTGGTTGGTTAGAAATAGCATCACTATATTGCTCCAGCACTGTTACAAATCCATCTGAGGTAGGCAAATTTACCTGCTCTAGTTTTCCTGAACATTTTTTAAGCAGGGAAATATATTACAGAATTTATGCGGCATCAGTTGTGCATCAAAATAAAAAAATCAGAGTTGGCTCATTAGAAATAGCATCGCTATAGTGCCCCTGCACTGTAAAATGAGGTGGGTAAATTTTATTGTGCTTGTATTCCTGCAAAAAAAATTTCAGCAGAGAAATATTATACGGCATTTACAGTTATATGAAAAATTTTGGGCACCCCTATTAATCTTAAGCTTAATGTTTTATAAAAATTGTTTTTTTTGCAACAGCTATTTCAGTTTCATATATCTAATAACTGTTGGACACAGTAATGTTTCAGCCTTGAAATGAGGTTTATAACAGAAAATGTGCAATCTGCATTCAAAAAAAATTTGACAGGTGCATAAGTATGGGCACCTCACCAGAAAAGTGACATTAATATTTAGTAGATCCTCCTTTTGCAAAAATAACAGCCTCTAGTCACTTCCTGTAGCTTTTAATGAGTTCCTGGATCCTGGATGAAGGTATTTTTGACCATTCCTCTTTACAAAACAATTCCAGTTCAGTTAAGTTTGATGGTCGCCGAGCATGGACAGCCCTCTTCAAATAATCCCACAGATGTTCAATGATATGCAGGTCTGGGGACTTGGATGGCCATTCCAGAACAGTGTAATTGCATGAATGCCTGAGTAGATTTGGAGCGGTGTTTTGGATCATTGTCTTGCTGAAAGATCCATCCCCTGCATAACTTCAACTTTGTCACTGAATCATGAACATTATTGTCAAGAATCTGCTGATACTGAGAGGAATCCATGCGTCCCTCAACTTTATCAAGATTCCTGGTGCCGGCATTGGCCACACAGCCCCAAAGCATGATGGAACCTCCACCAAATGTTACTGTGGGTAGCAAGTGTTTTTCTTGGAATGCTGTGTTTTTTGCTACCATGCATAACACCTTTTTGTATGACCAAACAACTCAATCTTGGTTTCATCAGTCCACGGGACCTTGTTCCAAAAAGAAATTGGCTTCTCCAAATGTGCTTTTGCATACCTCAGCCGACTCTGTTTGTGGCGTGCTTGTAGAAATGGCTTCTTTCGCATCACTCTCCCATATAGATTCTCCATGTGCAAAGTGCGTTGTATAGTTGACCAATGCACAGTGACACCATCTGCAGCAAGTTGATGCTGCAGCTCTCTGGAGGTGGTCTGAGGATTGTCCGTGACTGATCTCACCATTCCTCTTCTCTGCCTTTCTGATGTTTTTCTTGGCCTGCCACTTCTGGCCTTAACAAGAACTGTACCTGTGTTCTTCCATTTCCTTACTATGTTCCTCACAGTGAAAATTGACAGGGTAAATCTCTGAGACAGCTTTTTGTATCCTTCCCCTGCACAACTATGTTGAATAATCTTTGTTTTCAGATCATTTGACAGTTGTTTTGAGGAGCCCATGTTGCCACTCTTCAGAGGAGATTCAAACAGGAGAACAACTTGCAAGTGGCCACTTTAAGTAGCTTTTCTCATGATTGCATACACCTGGCTATGAAGTTCAAAGCTCAATGAGGTTACAAAACAAAAAAAAGTGCTTTAGTAAGTCAGTAAAAAGTAGGTAGGAGTATTTAAAACAAGAAAATGATAAGGTTGCCCATACTTATGCACCTGTCAAATTTTGTTTGAATGCAGATTACACATTTTCTGTTAGTACAATAAACCTTATTTCAAGGCAGAAACATTACTGTGTCCAACAGTTATTAGATATATGAAACTGAAATAGCTGTTGCAAAAAAAACTATTTTTATAAAACATTAAGCTTAAGATTAATAGGGGTGCCCAAACTTTTTCATATAACTGTATATTGCACCAGTTGTGCATCAAAATAAAAACCCAGATTTGGTTAGTTAGAAATAGCATTGCTATATTGCTCCTGCACTGTAACAATTCATCTGAGAAATGAAATGTTCAAGAACATCCTAAATAGGCACTGTAAGCGGTTTATACCTTGTGGGAATTAAAGGACAAGAAATAGGAAAAACCCAATGTGGCTAAACAAAGAAGTAAGAGGGGCAAATAACAGTAAAAAGAAAGCATATAAACTACTAAAGCAGGATGGCACCGTTAAAGCTCTAAAAAACTAAAAGGAGAAAAATAATTTATCTAAAAAACAAAGTAAAGCTGCCAAAAAGGAAACAGAGAAGCACATTGCTAAGGAGAGTAAAACTAATCCCAAACTGTTCTTCAACTATATCAATAGTAAAAGAATAGTGTTGAGCGATACCTTCCGATATTTGAAAGTATCGGTATCGGATTGGATCGGCCGATATCCAAAAAATATCGGATATCACCGATACCGATACCCGATACCAATACAAGTCAGTGGGACACAAATATCGGAAGGTATCCTGGATGGTTCCCAGGGTCTGAAGGAGAGGAAACTCTCCTTCAGGCCCTGGGATCCATATTCATGTAAAAAATAAAGAATCAAAATGAAAAATATGGATATACTCACCCCTCCGACGGACCCTGGACCTAGCGGTGCAACCGGCAGCCTCCGTTCCTAAGAATGCAGAGAGTGAAGGACCTTCGATGACGTCGCGGTCACATGAGCGGTCACATGAGCAGTCACACGACCAATCACAGGACCGCAACGTCATCGCAGGTCCTGTACACTCACTGCATTCTTAGGAACGGAGGCTGCCGGTTGCACCGCTAGGTCCAGGGTCCGTCGGAGGGGTGAGTATATCCATATTTTTATTTTTATTCTTTATTTTTTACATGAATATGGATCCCAGGGCCTGAAGGAGAGTCTCCTCTCCTCCAGACCCTGGGAACCATACACTGGGAACTTCCGATTCCGATTTCCGATATCACAAAAATATCAGAACTCGGTATCGGAATTCCGATACAGCGAATATCGGCCGATACCTGATATTTGCAGTATCGGAGTGCTCAACACTATAAAAGAATCAAAAGTGAAAGTTTAGGCCCCATAAAAAATTGTGAGGAAAGAATGATTGTAGATGATGAGGAAAAAGCTAACATATTAAACACCTTCTCCTCCACGGTGGAAAATAAAATGCTAGGTGAAATGCCGAGAGATAAAGAAAACCCCATATTAATGGTCACCAATCTAACTGAAGAAGAGGTGTGGAACCAGCTATATAAAATTAAAATAGAAACACCCATGAGTATTAAGGCTGCTTTCACACATCAGGTTTTCTGTTTCAGGCTAATTCCGGCTCTCCTGCCAAAAACCGGAATTGGAAACCGGAGAAACCGGATCTGGCTTTTCCCCCATTGAATAGTATTGGCGCTGGATGGCCCAGCATTCCTTCCGGTGTGATGCCGGATCCGGCGTACATTTGATACCGGCGTCTGGAAAAAACGTCTACTGTAATGTTTTTTGTCTGCGGTGAAAAAGCCAGAAAGGCTGGATCCGGCCTTTCCGGCTTTTCGCCACAATGCATGTCTATGGACGCCGGATTGCGCCGGATCCGGAAAAAGGCAGATCCGGCGGGCGGATCCGGCTTTTTACACTGAGCATGCTCAAAAAACTATGGGCCAGCCCCCAGGACTATATATAAAGCAGTGCCATTGAGGCCCTCATTCATTTCCAGCCTGCAAAAGAGCCGACACCCTGCCACACCCTGCCAAGACGGAAGGAGCCAGAGAGCCTGCCACAGAGCCATAAACCTGCCTGCCACAGAGCCAGAAACCTGCCACAGAGCCAGCTCTCCTGCCTGCCACAGAGCCAGAGAGCCTGCCACAGAGCCAGAAACCTGCCACAGAGCCAGCTCTCCTGCCTGCCACAGAGCCAGAGAGCCTGCCACAGAGCCAGAAACCTGCCACAGAGCCAGCTCTCCTGCCTGCCACAGAGCCAGAGAGCCTGCCTGCCACAGAGCCAGCTCTCCTGCCTGCCACAGAGCCAGCTCTCCTGCCTGCCACAGAACCAGAGAGCCTGCCACAGAGCCAGAAACCTGCCACAGAGCCAGAGAGCCTGCCACAGAGCCAGAAACCTGCCACAGAGCCAGCTCTCCTGCCTGCCACAGAGCCAGCTCTCCTGCCTGCCACAGAGCCAGCTCTCCTGCCTGCCACAGAGCCAGCTCTCCTGCCTGCCACAGAGCCAGCTACCTACCGCAGAGCCAAGCCATACTTGAGCAGCAGCCATGTCTTCTTCTGGGAGCCCTCCTCCTCGTCGGCGATGCACAGAGGTAAATATGAACATAATCTAGCTATCTTGCTCCATCGTTGTCGAGTGTGTGTGAGTGTGTGAGAGTGTAAGTGTGTGTGAGTGTGTGTGAGTGTGTGTGAGTGTGTGTGAGAGTGTGTGAGTGTGTGAGTGTGTGAGAGTGTGTGAGAGTGTGTGAGTGTGTGTGAGTGTGTGTGAGTGTGTGTGAGAGTCTGTGTGTATATATAATGTATTTTGTAATCTTTCATCTTTGTAGGAAGCTGCTGAAGCTGCTTCCCCAGTTGAAGAGGTGCTCCCCGAAGAAGAGAGAAGGGGTGGAGAAACACATGGAGAGGGCTCACAATTGGTATGTATCTGTCATGTATTGCGGAACCACACAACACATACAAAACTTATTGTAGATATCACATGGCACACAACACATAGAAAGGCTACCAACAAGCACATAATTTTTGTTATTTTTCTTCTAGAGTTCGGAATCTGGTGCTCAAGCAAGAGGTTCTTCCACTGGCTCCCAGGGTCGTCGGCGTGAGACTCATGGCGGCCGTCGTCGTGTATGTTTTTTTTTTCCTTGGAGGTTAGCAATGTTTCAAATTTTGTGTTAATTTTTTTTCCCCTTTTCCAACAGGTTTCACAGCGTGATCCTGATTCTGACGGTGAGGAGGTCGGCCTTGATATTGACCTCCTTATCGATCTTGTCCGAGACAGGGAGCCGCTGTGGAACATGGCTGACAGCCGCCATGCTGATCTCTCAGTGACCCGTCGACTCTCAGAGCAAATCTGCCGAGAACTGATAGCGAGGTGGGAGGACCTTGATGTTCAGGCCCAGATTCAAGAACGTAAGTATCCTCAGTTCAGTTTTGGTGATGCATTCTAAAATGCTGTTTCTAACAAAGTTGTGTTTCTCCTTTCTTAACAGGTGAGTGGATTGTGAAAAGGTGGCAGTCGATCAGAGATCGCTTTAAGAAGGAGTTCAACAAAGAGATGCGGGCCCCGAGTGGATCTGGAGGACGCAGGAGCAAATACAAGTATGACCGAGCCCTGTTGTTCCTCAGGTCAACGATGGTGACACAAAGGTAAATATTACCCACCACATGCACTAATAAATGTTAATATGTCTAAACCTATTTTGCTCTTTCAGCCAGGGCCATGCAATGGCAGTATATTAATTGTTTGTTTTTTCTCTTTTGTTCCACAGCACCATCAAGAGCACTCGGGAGCCTGCAGCACAGTTGAACCCTTCTGGGGCGATCCCTCAGGAGGCCGCCACCGAGGGACACTTTGACAGTGAGAACCCCTCTGCACCTTCCCCCTCTGCACCTTCCCACTCTGCACCTTCCCACTCTGCACCTTCCCACACTTCTGATCCCTCTGTCCCATCCATAAGGGCTGGAGCATCCTGGCCGGTTCCATTGCATGTATCTGCTGGTGAGGATATAGCGTTTCCTGTACCCCACCCCTCTGCTGCAGCCACCTCTAGTACACCTGTAGCATCGGGGCGCCTTCAGCAGAGGGGTCAGGTACAGAGTTATGCGCCTGAGTTCTTACACCTGAACGCATCATTCCAGAACTGTTTGAAAGTTTTGTCCGAGCAAATGGCTGCAGGTTTTAATTTTATAAATAAAAGTATACTCGAGATGCATACACTTCTGGTAACGATGCGTTCAGAGGCAAGACAGTCACCGAACAACACTTTTTTCCAGTCGGTACTTGAGCAAATGGAGGCGCTATCTACTTCTCAGCAGATGCAAGTAATGGAATCCTGCCAGTCCACTCTAGCGCTCATTGCCTCAAGAGCAGATACTCTTGCCACCCATGCTTCAACTGCCCCCCCTTCCTCCACTGTCCATCACTACAGCCACTACCATCCTCCTGACCCGTACCGCCAACCAGACCGTGACCCATCCCACCAACATCACCATCACCCACATCGTGCCCGTGCCCCGTCCCAAACTCCACACTTCCAGCGTTCCCATGCCCCTTCCCACCAGTCACAATACCAGCCTCCCACCCGTGCCCCTCCCCACCAGTCACACTACCAGCCTCACGCCCATGCCCCTTCCCACCAGCCACACTACCAGCCTCCCACCCGTGCCCCTTCCCACCCATATGATGATCCCGACCCTTACAACTTCCCATCTACTTCATCCTCACCTCCTCTCCCTGCCCACTTCCAACAGCCTCTATCACCCTCTTCCCAACCTTCTTCTCCACCCATCACTCCTTCTGCCTCCCAATCCTCCCAAAACATAACCTACACCCCTCCATCCTACCAAATTCCTAACCCCAATCCCACTTTCTTGTCCACCCCCTCAATTGCTTTCTCCACTCCTTCACCACTACCTATTGATCCTTCCCCACCACCAACACATTCCTCTCTCCACACTCCCACTGTCGAAGTGTCCCTATCCGACAGCCCCTCCAACAGTATCTCCACCCCGACGTATGAAAATCTTTAGTGTATGTAGGCTGCATTATTTTTTCTGTTTCAAAAAAAGTTTGGTTGATTAAGAAAATTTTTTATAAAACTTTGGTGTTTACAACTATCTTGTATTTATTCATTTGTGTCAAATAACAATTTGGTTACACAAGGTTTATTGTTAAGAGTAGTGTTGAGCGATACCGTCCGATACTTGAAAGTATCGGTATCGGATAGTATCGGCCGATACCCGAAAAGTATCGGATATCTCCGATACCGATACCCGATACCAATACAAGTGAATGGGACACCAAGTATCGGAAGGTATCCTGTATGGTTCCCAGGGTCTGAAGGAGAGGAAACTCTCCTTCAGGCCCTGGGATCCATATTAATGTGTAAAATAAAGAATAAAAAAAAAAAATATTGATATACTCACCTCTCCGACGCAGCCTGGACCTTACCGATGTAACCGGCAGCTTCCGTTCCTAAGAATGAGCGCTTGAAAGACCTTAGATGATGTCGCGGCCTGTGATTGGTCGCGTGAGCGGTCACGTGTCCGCCATGTGACCAATCACAGGCCGCAACTTCATCTAAGGTCTTTCAAGCGCTCATTCTTAGGAACGGAAGCTGCCGGTTACATCGGTAAGGTCCAGGCTGCGTCGGAGAGGTGAGTATATCAATATTTTTTATTTTTATTCTTTATTTTACACATTAATATCGATCCCGATACCGATTCCCGATATCACAAAAGTATCGGATCTCGGTATCGGAATTCCGATACAGCAAATATCGGCCGATACCCGATACTTGCGGTATCGGAATGCTCAACACTAGTTAAGAGGTAAAATACTTTGGGTACAACCCAAACAGATGCACATCTTGGTTAAAAGGTAAAACCAAACAGGTACACAACATGGGTAAAAGTTAAAACCAAATATGTACACAACATTGGTAAAGGTAACAGTTATTACTAGGTTACATACAAAGTGTTTAAACTCTCTCATCCTGCCAGTGTATTCTTCCTTCGGGTGAAATAAAATATTCTGCAAAGTGATCCCGTATTCTGGAAACAGTGGCAGAACTACGGTACGTCTGGTTGCTATAATCCGTCAAGGTGGTTTCTGCAGAGTGGTCCTCAATGGAAAGCTGTTCCTTGGATATTACATAATTGTGTAGGACAACACATGCTTTCACTACCTCATCCACAGTGTCTGTCTTCAAGTTAATGGATGTCAGGAGAACTCTCCATTTGGCGGTTAGGATCCCAAACGCACACTTTACCATTCTCCGTGCACGTGTGAGTCGGTAGTTGAAAATTCTTTTAGTATTGTTTAAACCACGGCTGGAGTAGGGTTCCAAAAGATGCTCAGAAAGCTGAAAAGCTTCATCCCCAACACAAACAAATGGCATTGGTGGCTCAGAGGTTTGAGGAAGTGGTCTTGGGTGGGGAAATTGAAAGGTTTGTCCATATAAATGCCGCCCCATAGAAGACAGTTTGAAAACTTGTGAATCATTTGAACGGCCATACGCCCCAATATCCACCGCAACAAATTTGTAATCCGCATCAGCGATGGCCATCAGCACGATGGAAAAGTACTTCTTATAGTTGAAAAACTGAGATCCAGAACCAGCCGGTTTCACGATAAGGATGTGTTTCCCGTCCACCGCACCCAAGCAATTGGGAAACTGACACACTTCCAGGAATCTGTCAGCTACTTCCAACCATGTCTGCATTGTGGGATGTGGAATGTATTCTTCATGCAGAGAGTCCCACAGTGCACGGCAAGTGTGCCTCACTATTCCAGATATGGTTGAAATGCCCAGTCTGAACTGAAAATGTAGTGAAGACAGGGATTCACCAGTTGCTAGGAATCTGTGAACAAAAGCAAGGCAGAAATTACTGCAAATTCAAAATATCAACGAAAGTGCCCTACAAGAGTAGATCCAAAAAGAATGCTTACCGAAGAGTGACCATCAGATGCTCAGCCGGGGTAATGGAGAATCTGCAATAGGTATCACTCCTTCTTATTAGATGTTCAACCTGCTCCACCAATACATCAAAGTTCTCAGCTTTCATCCGCACATAGCTGAAAAACTTTTCAGGGTCACCTCGTAGCTCCATATACAAAGTGGAAAAGACTCCCCGGGTCATTCTCTGTGCCATGATGGGGTGGATCCACAAAAGGCGTCGTCGCAGACGTATGACACGCTGTCTCTCTCACTCCTTCTCAATAACAATTTCTTTCAATCGATTCGCCTCCACAATGAAATCCACGTTGTTCTGAAGAATCTTCGCAATAATGCTGTCCATCTTGCTCTGTATCTTGCTCCTCTCCAACCTGTCACAGATGGGCTGTAGGAACACTGTATATATAGTTTTCAGTGGGCCAATCACCTTTTTAGCCTTTCAGGGGGCGTTTTTAAAACCCGGATCCGTAAAACAACGGATAGAAAACCGGACGAAACGGATGAAAACCGGATGAGACGGATCCGGTTTCTCGCCAGATCCGAACAACTGATCCGGCTGAAAACCGGATCCGTCTCATCCGGTTTCTACAAAATAAGCCGGATCCGGTGCTGCGGTGCGACGCCGGAACCGGCATGCGGCGAAAAACCTGATGTGTGAAAGCAGCCTAAGAGAACTAAGTAAGGCCGGTTTCACACGTCAGTGGCTCCGGTACGTGTGGTGACAGTTTTATCACATACCGGAGACACTGACTCACGTAGACACATTGAAATCAATGTGTCTCTGCACATGTCAGCGTGTTTTCATGGACCGTGTGTCCGTTTGAAAAACACGGAGACATGTCAGTGTTCGTGGGAGCGCACGTATCACATGGACCCATTAAAGTCAATGGGTCCGTCTAAAACACGTACCGCACACGGATGCTGTCCGTGTGCCATCTGTGTGCCATGCAGGAGACAGCGCTACAGTAAGCGCTATCCCCCCAGCTTGTGTTGCTGAAGCCACCATTCATTTCTTCTCTCCAGCAGTGTTCTCTTGGGAGAAGGAATGAAAAATCATTGTTTTTTAATTTTTTTTGCACTTGAAATAAAGTTCCCGGCAACCTCCCCCCTCCCACCCCCTGTGTGCCCTCCGCTGGAAATAAAATACTCACCTAGCTCCCTCGATGCTTCCTCTCAGTGCCGCAGCTTGTCCTGTATGAGCGGTCACATGGTGCTGCTCACTACAGTGATGAATATGCGGCTCCACCTCCCATAGGGGTGAAGCTGCATATTCATCACTGTAATGAGCGGTACCACGTGACCGCTCATACAGGAAGAAGCTGCGGCGCTGAGAGGAAGCATCGAGGGAGCTGGGTGAGTATTTTATATCCAGCGGGTGGGCGCACAGGGGGTGGGAGGGGGGAGATTGCCGAGAACTTTATTTTAACCGCAAAAAAAATAAAAAAGCAATGATTTTTCATTCCTTCTCTCCAGCGAACGCTGCTGGAGAGACAGAATGAATGGCGGCTTCAGCACCCAAAGCAGGGGACAGCGCTTACTGTAGCGCTGTCTCTTGCACGGTCCGTGTGGTACTCAGTCGGCACATGGGCGGCACATGGCTGCCGCACGTGTGCCACACTGATTTGCCACGTGAGCACACGGACACACGGACACGGATAACTCCGGTACCGATTTTTCCGGTACCGGAATTATCTGGACGTGTGGGACTGGCCTAAGGTAATAGACAAACCATTATTTCTTATATTTAGGGACTCTATACCGACTGGGTCTCTTCCACAGGACTGGCGCATAGCAAATGTGGTACCAATATTCAAAAAGGGCTCTAAAAATGAACCTGGAAATTATAGGCCAGTAAGTCTAACCTCTATTGTTGGTAAAATATAGGGATGTTATTCTGGATCATATCAATGAGAATAACCCTTTAACTCCATATCAGCATGGATTTATGAGGAATCACTCCTGTCAAACCAATCTAATCAGTTTTTATGAAGACGTAAGCTATAGACTGGACCAAGGTGAGTCATTGGACGTGGTATATCTTGATTTTTCCAAAGCGTTTGATACCGTGCCACACAACAGGTTGGTTATAAATGGTTCATTCTCCAACTGGGTCGCTGTGAACAGTGGGGTTCCGCAGGGGTCGGTGTTAGGACCTATTCTCTTCAACATATTTATTAACGATCTGGTAGAAGGCTTACACAGTAAAATATCGATATTGGCAGATTATACAAAACTATGTAAAGCAGTCAATACAAGAGAAGCTGGGCAGCACGGTGGCTCAGTGGTTAGCACTGCAGCCTTGCAGCGCTGGAGTCCTGGGTTCAAATCCCACCAAAGAAAACATCTGCAAGGAGTTTGTATGTTCTCACCGTGTTTGCGTGGGTTTCCTCTGAGTACTCAGGTTTCCTCCCACATTCCAAAGACATCCTGATAGGGAATTTAGATTGTGAGCTCCATCGGGGACAGCAATGATAATGTGTGCAAACTGTAAAGCGCTGCAAAATATGTTAGTGCTATATAAAAATAAAGATTATCATAAGATAGTATTCTGCTACAGATGGATCTGGATAACTTGGGAACTTGGGCCGAGAGGTGGCAGATGCGGTTTAACAATGATAAATGTAAGGTTATACACATAGGAAGAAGGAATCAATATCATCATTACACACTGAACGGGAAACCATTGGGTAAATCTGACATGGAGAAGGTCTTGGGGATCCTAGTTAATGATAAACTTACCTGGAGCAGCCAGTGCTAGGCAGCGGCTGCCGAGGCAAACAGGATCACGGGGTGCATTAACCCTAGAATGCGTGACATCACAAATCTACACTTTTACGAAACGGGGGCCATTGAGGCAAATCATATGGAGAAACTCAAATAAATTTTACAAGTTTATTTCAAAATTGCAAAATAAGATATGAATAATGCACAACATTTTAATTATAATTGTTTGTAGAAAACACACAAAAATTTTTTTTTTCCAAATTTCAAACAAAGATATCAAAAACTCACAAAGGTATATACAGTAAATCTAGAGTAAACTAGCTGCAGCTACCTTTCTTTTCTAACTTTTTCTTTTCAATTTTATTGGTATTCCAAACAATTTTCACATGTTGTCTTTTCTGAAGAATGTTCTTTGCAGACATTTTCCCCACAAGTGGTACAATATTGCTCAGTTTTCCTATCTAAATTTCTTGGAGAAATGAAATAACGTTTTTGTTTCTTTCTCCTGGCCCTGGAATTTCCTGAAACTGTACGCCACACCGTTTCATTGCTTCTTTTGTTTGCTTTGGCAAGCATTTCATGCAGGGGCGTAACTACCGTGGTCGCAGCGGTCGCCATTGCGACCGGGCCCCGCAGGTCAGGGGCCCCGGGTTGGCAGGTCAGTGCAGGGCCGGACTGGCCATCGGGCACTTCTGGCAAATGCCAGAAGAGCCGGTGCCAGTAGTGGGCCGCTGCACAGTTCCCCCCGCCCCCCGCCAGTGCCGCTGCCGCCGCATTTAACTATACCGGCGTCTATGACACCGGTATAGTTCAATGCAATGATGGAGGAGAGAGCGTCTGCTGACGCCCCTCTCCCATCATTCCCCGCTCTGCCTCTGACAGTACACTGCGGGTGCGCGATGACGTCATATCATCGCGCACCTGCAGTGTCCTGGGCAGACTGCAGCCACCGGGAGCAGCGCGGGCAAAAGGAAAGGTGAGGAGAGTTTTTTTTTTTTTTCTTTTTAACTTGACTGTGGGGCCATTATCGGGGGGGGGAGATGAGATGTGCGGGCTCTGCTGTATATATCCTTGTGCGGGCTCTGCTGTATATATCCCTGTGCGGGCTGTGCTCTATATACCCCTGTGCGGGCTGTGCTGTATATACCCCTGTGCGGGCTGTGCTCTATATACCCCTGTGCGGGCTCTGCTGTATATATCCCTGTGCGGGCTCTGCTGTATATATCCCTGTGCGGGCTGTGCTCTATATACCCCTGTGCGGGCTGTGCTGTATATACCCCTGTGCGGGCTGTGCTCTATATACCCCTGTGTGGGCTCTGCTGTATATAACCCTGTGCGGGCTGTGCTGTATATATCCCTGTGCGGGCTGTGCTGTATATATCCCTGTGCGGGCTCTGCTGTATATATCCCTGTGCGGGCTCTGCTGTATATATCCCTGTGCGGGCTGTGCTCTATATATCCCTGTGCGGGCTGTGCTGTATATATCCCTGTACGGGCTCTGCTGTATATATCCCTGTGCGGGCTCTGCTGTATATATCCCTGTGCGGGCTCTGCTGTATATATCCCTGTGCGGGCTGTGCTGTAAATATCCCTGTGCGGGCTGTGCTCTATATACCCCTGTGCGGGCTCTGCTGTATATATCCCTGTGCGGGCTGTGCTCTATATATCCCTGTGCGGGCTGTGCTGTATATATCCCTGTGCGGGCTGTGCTCTATATACCCCTGTGCGGGCTCTGCTGTATATATCCCTGTGCGGGCTCTGCTGTATATATCCCTGTGCGGGCTGTGCTGTATATATCCCTGTGCGGGCTGTGCTCTATATATCCCTGTGCGGGCTCTGCTGTATATACCACTGTGTGGGCTGTGCTGTATATATCCCTGTGCTGGCTGTGCTGTATATAGCCCTGTGCGGGCTGTGCTCTATATACCCCTGTGCCGGCTCTGCTGTATATATCCCTGTGCGGGCTCTGCTGTATATATCCCTGTGCGGGCTGTGCTCTATATACCCCTGTGCGGGCTGTGCTCTATATACCCCTGTGCGGGCTCTGCTGTATATATCCCTGTGCGGGCTGTGCTGTATATATCCCTGTGTGGGCTGTGCTGTATATACCCCTGTGCCGGCTGTGCTGTATATACCCCTGTGCGGGCTCTGCTGTATATATCCCTGTGCGGGCTGTGCTGTATATATCTCTGTGCGGGCTGTGCTCTATATACCCCTGTGCGGGCTCTGCTGTATATATCCCTGTGCGGGCTGTGCTGTATATATCCCTGTGCGGGCTGTGCTGTATATACCCCTGTGCGGGCTCTGCTGTATATATCCCTGTGCGGGCTGTGCTGTATATACCCCTGTGCGGGCTCTGCTGTATATATCCCTGTGCGGGCTGTGCTGTATATATCTCTGTGCGGGCTGTGCTCTATATACCCCTGTGCGGGCTGTGCTCTATATACCCCTGTGCGGGCTCTGCTATATATATCCCTGTGCGGGCTCTGCTGTATATATCCCTGTGCGGGCTGTGCTCTATATACCCCTGTGCGGGCTGTGCTGTATATACCCCTGTGCGGGCTGTGCTCTATATACCCCTGTGTGGGCTCTGCTGTATATAACCCTGTGCGGGCTGTGCTGTATATATCCCTGTGCGGGCTGTGCTGTATATATCCCTGTGCGGGCTCTGCTGTATATATCCCTGTGCGGGCTCTGCTGTATATATCCCTGTGCGGGCTGTGCTCTATATATCCCTGTGCGGGCTGTGCTGTATATATCCCTGTACGGGCTCTGCTGTATATATCCCTGTGCGGGCTCTGCTGTATATATCCCTGTGCGGGCTCTGCTGTATATATCCCTGTGCGGGCTGTGCTGTAAATATCCCTGTGCGGGCTGTGCTCTATATACCCCTGTGCGGGCTCTGCTGTATATATCCCTGTGCGGGCTGTGCTCTATATATCCCTGTGCGGGCTGTGCTGTATATATCCCTGTGCGGGCTGTGCTCTATATACCCCTGTGCGGGCTCTGCTGTATATATCCCTGTGCGGGCTCTGCTGTATATATCCCTGTGCGGGCTGTGCTCTATATATCCCTGTGCGGGCTGTGCTCTATATATCCCTGTGCGGGCTCTGCTGTATATACCACTGTGTGGGCTGTGCTGTATATATCCCTGTGCTGGCTGTGCTGTATATAGCCCTGTGCGGGCTGTGCTCTATATACCCCTGTGCCGGCTCTGCTGTATATATCCCTGTGCGGGCTCTGCTGTATATATCCCTGTGCGGGCTGTGCTCTATATACCCCTGTGCGGGCTGTGCTCTATATACCCCTGTGCGGGCTCTGCTGTATATATCCCTGTGCGGGCTGTGCTGTATATATCCCTGTGTGGGCTGTGCTGTATATACCCCTGTGCCGGCTGTGCTGTATATACCCCTGTGCGGGCTCTGCTGTATATATCCCTGTGCGGGCTGTGCTGTATATATCTCTGTGCGGGCTGTGCTCTATATACCCCTGTGCGGGCTCTGCTGTATATATCCCTGTGCGGGCTGTGCTGTATATATCCCTGTGCGGGCTGTGCTGTATATACCCCTGTGCGGGCTCTGCTGTATATATCCCTGTGCGGGCTGTGCTGTATATATCTCTGTGCGGGCTGTGCTCTATATACCCCTGTGCGGGCTGTGCTGTATATACCCCTGTGCAGGCTCTGCTGTATATATCCCTGTGCGGGCTCTGCTGTATATATCCCTGTGCTGGATATACCACTGTGCGGGCTGTGCTGGATATACCACTGTGCGGGCTGTGCTGGATATACCACTGTGCTGGCTGTGCTGGATATACCACTGTGCGGGCTTTGCTGGATATACCGCTGTGCTTGATATACCACTGTGCGGGCTCTGCTGGATATACCACTGTGCGGGCTGTGCTGGATATACCACTGTGCGGGCTGTGCTGGATATACCACTGTGCGGGCTGTGCTGTATATACCACTGTGCTGGATATACCACTGTGCGGGCTGTGCTGGCACCCAACACCATGTTGCAGTGCAGGAGATTCCTGCGACAGTCCAAGGCATATCTAGGGGAAGGTGGGGGGGCGGGGGTGGGTGGGGTTGAGGCGCGGGGGACCCGGGGTGGGGGGGGGCATTTGGAAGTTCGCACCGGGGCCCATAACTTTGTAGTTACGCCACTGATTTCATGGTACTTCCCTCCATCATGTGAGGCATTACAATTTCACAGCAAAGGTCCTTCAAGAATAGGCGTCTCCGGTCCTTCCTCCTTGTATAGAATTCTGCATGAGTTTCTGTATAAATAATTAATTAATTCACGACTGCTACAACAAGCATATTTGAAAAAATTACTACAGGCCAACGTCTTGTTTGCCTCTTGCATGAATATTCTCCCACCACTTCATCCATTTTGCCTACACCTCCTTTAGTTTTATTGTAATACAGGATCATTTCTGGTTTCAATTTCCTGTCATTGCTGTCAATACTGCAATCATGATGCATGGTACTGAGTAATATAACAGATTTATCGTTCTTTGCTTTGTAAGATACCAGTGTTGCTTTGTTGTTGAACCAAAGACACTCTCATAAAGTGCTTGCTGTGGATTGTGTTTCATTGCTTGAGGAATTTCTCGTCAGCTTGGCTTCATAGTACCAACAAATGTAAGGCTATGTGCACACGTTGCGGATTTGCCTGCGGATTTTTCCGCACTGAATCCGCACCTCTTGGCAGAAAACGCAGGAGTGTTTTTTATGTGTTTTTTGTGCGGTTTTGATGCATTTTTTTTATGCTTTTTTTATGCGGATTTGTTGGCCTTTTTGAAAGCCTAATAAAGATCTCTTATTGAACAGAAAAAAAAGATTTGTGATGTCATTTCTTGTCCAACCTCCTCTTTTGCATTTGTCCAACCCACACTCCATTACACACAAATAGACAGATAGATAGATAGATAGATAGATAGAAGGAATGAGATAGACAGATAGATATCCATATCTATCTCTTTAGATATATCCATAGATGTATAATAGCAAGGCCAATGTTTATTAATGAACAATATGTTTAATTTTGGAAGAAAAAAAACGGGGAAAAAATGGCGTGGGCTCCCATGCAATTTTCTGCGCCAGAGGGGCAAAGCCGGTGACCGGGGGCAATATATTTGTAGCTTGGGAATGGGGTAATACCCATGGCCCCTTCCCAGGCTATGAATATCAGCCCGCAGCTGTCTGCATAGCCTTTATTGGCTATTAAAACAGGGGGACCCCCAAAGAATGACGTGGGGTCCCCCTATATTTTATAGCCAGAAAGGCTATGCAGACAGTTCCTCCCAACATCATATAATCACTAGTCCTTCAGAAATTAGCTCACAGTGTATACTGTCCTCATTACTCTCAACACAGCTCATTACTGTGTTCAGAAGTACCTGAGATGATGTCATGGCCTTATCATGCCCTCCCAAATCATATGACATCCTCACATGGCATGATCCACCCCCTGGCCCCTTCACCAGCAACCCTGTTTACAAATAAAGTAACTTGAGACACATACACTGCTGAGTACATGATAAAAATAGCAGGTTCCTAAAAGGCCCCCATTCTGTACAGATGTGGTTTTCTGTTGTGAATTCTGTTTTTGGGCTCCCTCTGGTGGTTACTGGTGGTACTGGTTGACTGGTGTCTTGTTTTTTCCAGTGCACCTGTTTCCATTAGGAAATTGGGAGTCTCGTATTTAGTCTGGCTTCCCAGTCACTGCAGTGCCGGCAATCAATGTTATCAGAGCACCTTGTTGCTTGCTTCCTGCTCCAAGTCTGCAAGTCAGCTAAGTTGAATCTTTGGCTTTTGTGTTTGTTTTGTCCAGCATGCATTTTCATATCTCGTGCGGCTGGAAGCTCTAGTGATCTGGAATTGCTACTCCGGTGTCATGAGTTGACAACGGAGTTAAGGTAATTCCAGGATGGCTGTTCAGGGTTTTGAGGTGACCGCGAAGTCCTCTTTGGTATATTCCGCTATCTAGTCAGAGGGCCTCGCTTTGCTGAATCTATATTCATACTGCGTTTGTGTTTTCCTCTTACCTAACCGTTATTATATGTGGGGGGCTACTATAACCTTTGGGGGTTCCCTGGAGGCAAGTCAGGTCTGTGTATTCCTCTATTAGGGGTAGTTAGTTCTCCGGCTGGCGCGAGGTGTCTAGAGACAACGTAGGAACACCCCCTGGCTATTTTTAGTTGCGTGTTAGGTTCAGTATCGCGGTTACCTAAGATACCATCATTCCTAGAGCTTGTCCGTTTTTTGCCTTAGTCCCTGCCATTGGGAATCATGACAGTATTGCCGGCCTAATGTATTAAGAGTATTGGCTGAAGAAAGAGAGTAAAAAGAAGTTTCTGACACTTTTTTTTTTTTTTTTTTGCTCAGAAGTTCTCCTAGCCATAATTGCAGTCTGCTGTTTTTTTTTTTTCTCTCCTCTTAACCCCTGAATGGCTCAGATCTCTGCTATTGAAAAATGGATATCCAGAGTTTAGCTTCAAACCTAAATGCTCTCGCTTCTAAGGTTCAAAATATCCAAGACTATGTTATGCATGCTCCTGTGTCTGAACCCAAGATCCCTATACCCGAGTTCTTTTCTGGAGATAGATCTCGTTTTTTGAATTTTAAGCACAATTGTAAATTGTATCTTTCTCTGAGATCTCGCTCCGCTGGAGATTCCGCTCAGCAGGTTAAAATTGTTATTTCCTTGTTGCGGGGTGACCCCCAGAATTGGGCATTTGCATTGGCACCAGGGGATCCTGCGCTGCTCAGTGTGGATGCGTTTTTTCTGGCACTGGGGTTGCTCTATGAGGAACCTAATTTGGAGATTCTGGCTGAAAAGGCCTTAATAGCCCTCTCTCAAGGGCATGATGAAGCTGAAATATATTGTCAAAAATTTCGAAAATGGTCTGTGCTTACTCAGTGGAATGAGTGCGCCCTGGCGGCGAATTTCAGAGAAGGTCTCTCTGACGCCGTTAAAGATGTCATCGAGGGGTTTCCTACGCCCACAGGTCTGAATGAATCCATGACTATGGCTATTCAGATTGATCGGCGTTTACGGGAGCGCAAACCTGTGCACCATTTGGCGGTGTCTTCTGAGCAGGCACCAGAGATTATGCAATGTGATAGAATTCTGTCCAGAGGTGAACGGCAGAATTATAGGCGCAAAAATGGGTTGTGCTTCTACTGTGGTGATTCTGCTCATGTTATATCAGCATGCTCTAAACGCACAAAAAAGGTTGATAAGTCTTTTTCAATTGGCACCTTACAATCTAAGTTTATTTTGTCTGTAACTTTGATTTGTTCATTGTCATCTATCACTGTGGATGCCTATGTGGATTCTGGCGCTTCCTTGAGTCTTATGGATTGGTCCTTTGCCAGACGTTGTGGGTTTAGCCTAGAGCCTTTGGAAGTTCCTATCCCTCTGAAGGGTATCGACTCCACACCTTTGGCTAGGAATAAACCACAATTCTGGACACAAGTGACTATGTGTATGACTCCTGACCATCGGGAGGTGATTCGCTTCCTTGTGTTGCATAACTTGCATGATGTCTTAGTGCTTGGATTGCCATGGTTGCAAACTCATAATCCAGTCCTTGACTGGAAAACAATGTCTGTGGTAAGTTGGGGATGTCAGTGGGCTCATGGGGAAGTACCTTTGGTTTCCATTGCTTCATCTACTCCCTCTGAAATTCCGGCATTTTTGTCTGATTTTTGTGATGTTTTTGAGGAGCCTAAACTTGGTTCTCTTCCCCCTCACCGGGATTGTGATTGCGCTATAGAATTGATTCCTGGCAGCAAGTTTCCCAAGGGTCGTTTGTTCAATCTGTCTGTGCCTGAGCATGCTGCTATGCGAGAGTATATTAAGGAGTCCTTGGAAAAGGGACATATCCATCCAACCTCATCCCCTTTAGGAGCAGGTTTTTTTTTTGTGGGTAAAAAAGATGGCTCCCTGAGGCCCTGTATTGATTATCGCTTGTTGAATAAGATTACAGTCAAATACCAGTATCCATTGCCACTATTGACTGATTTATTTGCTCGTATTAAAGGGGCAAAGTGGTTCTCTAAGGTTGATCTTCGGGGTGCGTATAATTTGGTGCGGATTAAGCAGGGAGATGAGTGGAAAACTGCATTTAATACTCCCGAGGGCCATTTTGAGTATTTGGTAATGCCTTTTGGTCTTTCTAATACTCCTTCAGTCTTTCAGTCCTTTATGCACGATATTTTCCGTAAATACCTGGATAAATTTATGATTGTGTATTTGGATAATATTTTGATTTTTTCGGATGACTGGGAGTCGCATGTTCAACAGCTTAGGAAGGTTTTTCAGGTTTTGCGGTCCAATTCTTTGTTTGTAAAGGGTTCAAAGTGCATTTTTGGGGTTCAGAAGATCTCCTTTTTGGGGTATATTTTTTCCCCTTCTGTTGAGATGGATCCTGTCAAGGTTCGGGCTATTTGTGATTGGACGCAGCCTACTTCCCTGAAGAGTCTTCAGAAGTTCTTGGGCTTTGCTAATTTCTATCGTCGATTTAAAACTGGGTTTTCAAGTGTGGTTAGACCTCTGACTGATTTGACTAAGAAGGGTGCTGATGTTGCCAATTGGTCCTCTGCGGCTGTGGAGGCCTTTCGGGAGCTTAAGCACCGCTTTTCTTCTGCCCCTGTGTTGCGTCAGCCTGATGTTTCGCTCCCTTTTCAGGTTGAGGTTGATGCTTCCGAGATTGGAGCAGGGGCGGTTTTGTCGCAGAAAGGTCCCGATTGCTCAGTGATGAGACCATGTGCATTCTTCTCTCGAAAATTTTCGCCCGCCGAGCGAAATTATGATGTCGGTAATCGGGAGCTTTTGGCTATGAAGTGGGCATTTGAGGAGTGGCGTCATTGGCTTGAGGGTGCTAGACATCAGGTGGTGGTCTTGACTGATCACAAGAATCTGATTTACCTTGAGTCTGCCAGGCGTCTGAATCCTAGACAGGCGCGCTGGTCTTTGTTTTTCTCCCGGTTTAATTTTGTGGTTTCATACTTGCCGGGCTCGAAAAATGTGAAGGCAGATGCTCTTTCTAGGAGTTTTGAGCCTGACTCCTCTGGTGATTCTGAGCCTACGGGTATCCTTAAGGATGGGGTGATTTTGTCTGCTGTCTCCCCAGACTTGCGGCGTGCTTTGCAGGAGTTTCAGACTGATAGGCCTGATCGTTGTCCGCCTGGGAGATTGTTCGTTCCAGATGAGTGGACCAGTAGAGTCATCTCAGAGGTTCATTCTTCTGTGTTGGCAGGCCACCCTGGAATTTTTGGTACCAGAGATTTGGTGGCCAGATCCTTCTGGTGGCCTTCCTTGTCTCGGGATGTGCGTACCTTTGTGCAGTCTTGTGATGTTTGTGCTCGGGCCAAGCCTTGCTGTTCTCGGGCTAGTGGATTGTTGTTGTCCTTGCCTATTCCGAAGAGGCCGTGGACGCACATCTCTATGGACTTTATCTCGGATCTCCCGGTTTCTCAGAAAATGTCTGTCATTTGGGTGGTGTGTGACCGTTTTTCTAAGATGGTTCATTTGGTACCCTTGCCCAAATTGCCTTCTTCATCGGAGTTGGTTCCTTTGTTTTTTCAGAATGTGGTTCGCTTACATGGTATCCCGGAAAACATCGTGTCTGACAGAGGATCTCAATTTGTGTCTAGGTTCTGGCGAGCGTTCTGTGCCAGGATGGGCATTGATTTGTCTTTTTCATCTGCGTTCCATCCTCAGACTAATGGCCAGACGGAGCGAACTAATCAGACCTTGGAGACTTATTTGAGGTGTTTTGTGTCTGCTGATCAGGATGATTGGGTCGCCTTTTTGCCGTTGGCAGAGTTTGCCCTCAATAATCGGGCCAGTTCTGCCACTCTGGTTTCTCCTTTCTTTTGCAATTCAGGGTTTTCAATTTCACCCTCGTTTTTCATCTGGCCAGGTGGAATCTTCGGATTGTCCTGGAGTGGACACTGTGGTGGATAGACTGCACCAGATTTGGAGTCATGTGGTGGACAATTTGAAGCTGTCTCAGGAGAAGACTCAGCAGTTTGCTAATCGTCATCGTCGTGTGGGTCATCATCTCCGTGTTGGGGACTTGGTGTGGTTGTCTTCTCGTTTTGTCCCTATGAAGGTCTCCTCTCCTAAGTTTAAGCCTCGGTTTATAGGTCCTTATAAGATTTTGGAGATTCTTAATCCTGTATCTTTTCGTTTGGATCTACCAGCATCTTTCACCATTCATAATGTCTTCCATTGGTCGTTGTTGCGGAGGTACGAGGTGCCGGTTGTTCCTTCTGTTGAGCCTCCTGCTCCTGTGCTGGTGGAGGGTGAATTGGAGTATGTTGTGGAGAAGATTTTGGACTCTCGCATTTCCAGACGGAGACTTCAGTATTTGGTTAAATGGAAGGGATACGGTCAGGAGGATAATTCTTGGGTGACTGCCTCTGATGTTCATGCTTCGGATTTGGTTCGCGCCTTTCATAGGGCGCATCCAGATCGCCCTGGTGGTTCTCATGAGGGTTCGGTGCCCCCTCCTTAAGGGGGGGGTACTGTTGTGAATTCTGTTTTTGGGCTCCCTCTGGTGGTTACTGGTGGTACTGTTTGACTGGTGTCTTGTTTTTTCCAGTGCACCTGTTTCCATTAGGAAATTGGGAGTCTCCTATTTAGTCTGGCTTCCCAGTCATTGCAGTGCCGGC
Source organism: Ranitomeya variabilis (assembly GCF_051348905.1). Classification (NCBI taxonomy): domain Eukaryota; kingdom Metazoa; phylum Chordata; class Amphibia; order Anura; family Dendrobatidae; genus Ranitomeya; species Ranitomeya variabilis. The sequence goes on along the minus strand of NC_135233.1, from coordinate 701,388,392 downwards.
AATCAATGTTATCAGAGCACCTTGTTGCTTGCTTCCTGCTCCAAGTCTGCAAGTCAGCTAAGTTGAATCTTTGGCTTTTGTGTTTGTTTTGTCCAGCATGCATTTTCATATCTCGTGCGGCTGGAAGCTCTAGTGATCTGGAATTGCTACTCCGGTGTCATGAGTTGACAACGGAGTTAAGGTAATTCCAGGATGGCTGTTCAGGGTTTTGAGGTGACCGCGAAGTCCTCTTTGGTATATTCCGCTATCTAGTCAGAGGGCCTCGCTTTGCTGAATCTATATTCATACTGCGTTTGTGTTTTCCTCTTACCTAACCGTTATTATATGTGGGGGGCTACTATAACCTTTGGGGTTTCCCTGGAGGCAAGTCAGGTCTGTGTATTCCTCTATTAGGGGTAGTTAGTTCTCCGGCTGGCGCGAGGTGTCTAGAGACAACGTAGGCACACCCCCTGGCTATTTTTAGTTGCGTGTTAGGTTCAGTATCGCGGTTACCTAAGATACCATCATTCCTAGAGCTTGTCCGTTTTTTGCCTTAGTCCCTGCCATTGGGAATCATGACAGTTTTCCCCAAAAAAGCATTGTTATACCAAAATGCCTATCAAAAAAATTATATGAACAACTGGATATTACCAACAACGACATACTTGAGGAATACCTAGAGTTTCAAAATTCTGACTAAAGTGATTTTGCAGTTAATAGCAAAAAAGTAAGTGTCAGGGCCTAAAAGGCCCCCAATCTGCATTCTAGGGTTTTAAAAGAGGTCTGGATACAGATGATGAGAGCATTATACTGCCTCTGTACAAATCCCTGGTTAGACCGCACATGGAGTACTGTGTACAGTCTTGGGCACCGGTGCCCAGGAAGGATATAATGGAACTAGAGAGAGTACAAAGGAGGGCAACAAAATTAATAAAGAGGATGGGGGAACTACAATACCCAGAGAGATAAGCAAAATTTGGATTATTTAGTCTAGAAAAAAGAAGACTGAGGGGGCGATCTAATAACCATGTAAAAGTATATAAGGGGACAATACAAATATATCTCCGAAGATCTGTTTATATCAGGGAAGGTGACTGCCACATGGGGGCATTCTCTGCATTTTTAGGAGAGAAGGTTTTTCCACCAACGTAGAAGAGGATTCTTTACTGTTAGGGCAGTGAGAATCTGGAATTTCCTTGCCTGTGGAGGTGGTGATGGCGAACTCAATCAAGGGGTTCCAGAGAGTCCTGGATGTCTTCCTAGAGTGTAACAATATTGTATCTTACAGTTATTATGTTCATTAGAAGGACGTAGATCTGGGGATTTATTCTGACGGAATATATGCTGAACAGGATGGACAAATGTCTTTTTTTCAGCGTTGCTAACTATGTTACTATGAGATAGGCAAATTTTCCAGGGATACTAATCCTGCAAAGTTTTGATGCTGATGGTAATTTCAGATGCCAAGACTGTGCAGAAGCACAACAAATGCACACATCATGTCTACATAGCTTCCTGTTCTACTTTGTAGGTGGGTGCGGAACACTACTCTTGAAGCCAGAACAATGTGAAAAGGTTGTTGGATGGATAGCAGATAATATTTCAGTCACTTTTCCAGCACCAACCTGTCTTCCACATGTTCCAGTCTCAGTAGCCGAGATTCTGGACCACAAAATCTTCACCCTGATCCTCCTTCCCACCAAAATCCTGAGTGCCCGGAGACTAGTGATCCCATATTTTGGACACTCCGAAGAACTGTTCACATTTCCATTTATAGATTTTGGCCTCTTGCCTTGTTCGTTTCAAGTGGGACATGAGGAGATCACTAGTGATGAAGAGCATACTCGGTAATGCTCGTTACTCGCTCGAGCATCGCTGTACTCGCGGTACTCGGTGAGCACCGAGCATTTCTGGGTTTGCTTATTGGGAGCTTGGGTCTCCGCCCTGCATTATTGGTGCTCCTTACATAGCCAATTAATATGCAGGGATTGTGTGCCACGCACTGTAATGCCGCAGCCATCTTTGTTGTGGTATTACAGTAATTGGCTGGCCACACAGTGTCTATAAGAGACCTGACGCTGCCCGGCTTGGCGCATTCAGCTCCGGACTCAGACAGTATAGGGAGAACTGCTGCCAAGATAGGGTCAGATTTGAGGATTTATTAGTTAGTGTGGGTCTACCATCATAGAATCCACAAATCCAGCTAAACCAACAGTCCTTCTAAGGACTAATTATAGAGTATATAGATTGCAGTGCTAGGTAGGCAGGGGAGTGTGTGTGGCTCTATACATATCAGTGCAAGGCATGCAGGCACTGTATGTGGGTATATACAGTAGATATCATTGTATACTTCAAGAGAGTCTATTCCATTACTGTCTGCTGCTGCTGCCTATTACATTACATTATACACCTAGCCCAAGGTATCAGTGGCTAGGAAGAATGTTTTTGGCATTTAAATCCTGATTATTTTATTCCAAAGCAATCCAAAGCCCCCTTCTTTTGCTTGTTCACATATTGAACAGTGTGGTACCTCTGTCAGACGCCTGATCTATCTGTGGGCTACAAGTTTGGGCATTTCAGGCCTCCATTTCATTGTATTGGCTGTCTGTAACCCTCGTTCTATTCAGTTTTTTGGGGGAAAAAATACAGGCCACATATTGCACAGTGTGGTACCTCTGTCAGACCCATGATCTATCTGTGGGCTACAAATTTGGGCATTTCAGGCCTCCAATTCCACTGTATTTTCTGTCTGTTACCCTTGTTCTATACAATATATTGGGGTAAAAAATACAAAAATACAGGCCACATATTGAGCATTGTGGTATATCTGTCAGACACCAGATCTATCTGAGGGCTACAAAGTTGGGCATTTCATGCCTGCATTCCACTGTATTTGCTGTCGGTTACCCTCGTTCTATACAGTATTTTGGGCTAAAAATACAAAAATATAGGCCACATATTGAACATTCACCACAACAGGAGGAAAAAAAGGAGGAAAAAACCTCCACTGTTCTAGAGAAAACACCACAAAAAACAGGCAAAGGTGATAACCTGTCTAGGCCTCAATTCAAATGCACTATCATGGTTCTGCGGGCCCAAGTAAAGATGGCGACTACACAGGTGCAGTAATACCAAATGAGACAGCCAGCCTACAATCAGGGATTGGCCGCTAGGCACACCAGTGCAAATAAATAATCTGCAGCAGTGTTCACACAGAGTATGCAAAGCATCTGGATCTTAGCCTATTAGTAACGCCATGTGGCGGGCTGACCAGTGCTAACTGTAATGCGTCCTGTGTGAACAGAGGCCACAACTTACAAAATATTGAACATTGTGGTACCTCTGTCAGACATCAGATCTATCTGTGGGCTACAAATTTGGGAGTTTGATGCCTACATTCCACTGTATTTGCTGTTTGTTACCCTTGTCCTATACAGTATTTTGGGGTAAAAAATACAAAAATACAGGCCACATATTGAGCATTGTGGTTTCTCTGTCAGACACCGGATCGATCTGAGGGCTACAAATTTGGGCATTTCATGCCTCCATTCCACTGTATTTTCTGTCTGTTACCCTCATTCTATACAGTATTTTGGGTAAAAAATACAGGCCACATATTGAACAGTGTTGTACCTTTGTCAGACACCTGATCTATCTGTGGGCTACAAATGTGGGCATTTCACGCCTCCATTCCACTGTATTTGGTGTCTGTTACCCTAGTTCTAAACAGTATTTTGGGGTTAAAAAAATAGGCCACATATTGAGCATTATGGTATCTCTGTCAGATGCCTGATCTATCTGTGGGCTACAAATTTGGGCATTTCAGGGCTACATTCACCTTTTTTTTGCTGTGTGTTACACTAGTTATTCACACTATTTTGCTGTAAAAAATAAAAATGCAGGCCACATATTTTACAGTGTGGCATCTCTGAAAAAAATACTTTTGTTGCTAATTATTATGGCTGCTTCATGACTGTGTCTCAAATGCACCAACTATTACCACCATCATCATCTTCTGCCTAGAGGCAGTTACTGCACAGATACAAAGTCTTGAGGAGCAGAGGGTGAATGTTTTGGCGGTGTTGTACTCTGTCAGCAGATTTTGAATGCGAAAGCTTCTAGATTAAATCATGACTGGAAGAGCCAGAGCAAGAGCACGTGTAAGAGCACGGGGCCATGACTCGCAATGACCCAAGCTTGGTGTTCCTGGGCCAGATTTTGACATTCCATCACCTACTAATACTGAACTTATTGGACCAGGACATCAAAAAGGAGCCCTTGCAGTTTGTAGAACAGAAGATGCACATTTTGAAATTTCGGCTGCATTTCAAGATGTGTCTATTGGAGAGCGTGGTGGTCGTAGACGTGACTTCCATGATATCGGTGTTTCCACTAGATCATCCATCCAACATGTAATTGAATCAAAATCTGCTTTTTCTTAAAACTCTATTCAGCTGTTCACAAACTATGCCAAATTGCTAGCTAGACCCCAGTCTTGTCACAGTACCATGTTGACTACAGTCCACAGATGTTATCTAGATCCCGAATGTCACCTCTACTTTACCAACATGTTGAATTAGTAGGAAAAGCATGTGGTTTTCATGGAGCTTTTCTTTTCTTGCCAAAGAAACTAAATAAGATTAATGAGGTGGTTAGCTGCACACACAATAAAAAAATAGTAAAGATTCCAATTACTTTAACCCCTTTCTGCCAGCTGACGGAATAGTACGTCAGCTGGCAGATCCCCTGCTTTAAGGTGGGCTCCGGCGGTGAGCCCACCTTAAAGCCGCGACATGTCAGCTGTTTTGTACAGCTGACATGTGCATGAAATGAGCGCGAGTGGAATCGCGATCCGCCTGCGCCCATTAACTAGTTAAATGCGGCCGTCAAGCGCTGACAGCGGCATTTAACTAGCTCTCCCGGCCACGCGGCCGGAAGTTCTCGCACTGCTGACCCCCGTCGCATGATCGGGGATCAGCGTTGCATTGCCATAACAACCAGAGGTCTCCTTGAGACCTCTATGGTTGTTGATGGCCGATTGCTTTGAGCGCCATCCTGTGGTCGGCGCTCAAAGTACACCTGCCTTTCTGCTACATAGAGGCGATCTGTATTTCACCTCTATGTAGCAGAGCCCATCGAGTAGTGCATGCTTCTAGCCTCCTATGGAGGCTATGGAAGCATGCCAACATTAAAAAAAAGTGTTTAAAAATATAAAAAAAATAAAAAATATATAAAAGTTCAAATCACCCCCCTTTCGCCCCAATCAAAATAAAACAATTTTAAAAAAATTATACATACACATATTTGGTATCGCCGCGTTCAGAATCGCCTGATCTATCAATAAAAACAAAGGATTAACCTGACCGCTAAATGGCATAGTGAGAGAAAAAATCAAAACGCCAAAATAACGTTTTTTTAGTCGCCGCAACATTGCATTAAAATGCAATAACGGGCGATCAAAAGAATGTATCTACACCAAAATGGTATCATTAAAAATGTCAGTTCGGCACGCAAAAAATAAGCCCTGACCTGACCCCAGAACATGAAAATTGGAGACGCTACGGGTATCGGAAAATCGCGCAATTTTTTTTTTTTTTTTTTTTTCTTAGCAAAGTTTGGATTTTTTTTTCACCACTTAGATAAAAAATAACCTAGACATGTTAGGTGTCTATGAACTCGTAATGACCTGGAGAATCATAATGGCAGGTTAGTTTTAGCATTTAGTGAACCTAGCATAAAAGCCAAACAAAAAACAAGTGTAAGATTGCACTTTTTTTGCAATTTCATCACACTTGGAATTTTTTTCCCGTTTTCTGTTACACGGAATGGTAAAACCAATGATAGCGTTCAAAAGTACATCTCATCCCGCAAAAAATAAGCCCTCACATGGCCATATTGACGGAAAAATAAAAAAGTTATGGCTCTGGGAAGGAGGGGAGCGAAAAACGAAATCGAAAAAACGGAAAAAGCTCCGGGGGTGAAGGGGTTAAAAAAGACTTAACAATTACTTAACTAACTTGCCTTAAATGTTACAACATAAATATTCTGAAGGCTTCTGAAGATGATGAATATGAAGCAAATAGGTATGAATTATTATCACCCTAATGATGTTACAGAAGTCAGAACAGACAACCTATCTGTGTGGCAAGGATTTACCATCTAAATTTTGAATTATGATACTAGTATCATGTTGTGCATTGATGTGATCAACAGTCATTCAAAGTGAAACTGTTCTTGATTTAATGTACAATTTGCACTCAAAAATTGGATAACATGCCTTCTATGATACTTGCAATAAATAACTGATTGCACAGTTTTTTAAGGAGGAAGACCGGGCTGTGGGTACCTGTGCTGCAACGGGTCCGGAACTGTTGAGGCTGCGTCCCGTTTCCCAGGGGAAGGCATAGGGGATCAGACATGCCTCATGACCCAGGAAGAGGTGGCGTGTTTAGACAGGGAACCTAGGCAGAGGCGGAAGTGAGTGAAAAAGCTTGCAAAGCAGGATTGAGTCCTCTGCTGTCAGCGTGTGAGTAGCAAGGGGGCAGCACATTAAGCTGACGCTTCGACAGACTGCAGCAGACAGACCCAGTGACCTAGAGGCAGGGGGCTAAGCTAAGATAAAGCAGACAGGACAGCAGAGACATTTTGCATGGACAATCAGCGCGTAGTAGGCTGAGCAGCGTGCTCTGTCCTTAGAGCACTGGTGCAATTGACTGTTCCCGTTGGCTACAGCCGCTAACAGCGATACTGCCAGAGAGCTAGGCGCCGTGCGCTCTGTGACCGTGAGTAAATCGCAACTGCGCAGTAGAGAGAGCCAGTTCATGCCATGTGTCCAGCTTGGATAATCAATAATTATAAGAGAGGAATCTCGTAGGACGTTGGTACTGTCAGCAAAGGACTCCCTCAGCATCTTCCAAAACTTTGCACTCCTTGTGAGAGTACCACATGCCTCAGGGCAATGGCGATGGGAGGGTCTGAGAAAACTCTACCAGAACTTTTCCAGTGTTCCACTGTGATTTTTTTTTTTTATATTTATGCAAGAAGGGCCCTCTGGTACTCCAACATTTCAGTACACCTGTCTGCCTCTGGAATAAGAGGTATAAAGTTCTCCTTGTAGCATGGGTCAAGAAGTGGGTCAACAATCAAACAAACCACTTTCGACTTAAATCTGCAGTAATCCTTACCTGATGCTCCTGACTCAAAGACTTTTCCCGCATTGTGACAATCATATGGAATGTTGTACCCCAAGATATTTGGACCAGTCCCAACTTGCACAGTTTTAGGCTCTCCCTCAAAACATATTTGTTCAGAGAAGCCTATCACGTTCCATGGAATCCAAGTCATTTTATGTGTAAGTGTGTGTAGCCCATTCACTATCTCTATGTACCCCCACTCCCTGAAGATGGCTGGACCATCAATGTAAATACAGTACAGACCAACAGTTTGGACACACCTTCTCCTCTTGAAGCTCACCAAGAGAATGCCAAGAGTGTGCAAAGCAGTCATCAAAGCAAAAGGTGGCTACTTTGAAGAACCTAGGATATAAGACATAATTTCAGTTGTTTCACACTTTTTTGTTAAGTATATAATTCCACATGTGTTAATTCGTAGTTTTGATGCCTTCAGTGTGAATGTACAATTTTCATAGTCATGAAAATACAGAAAAATCTTTAAATGAGAAGGTGTGTCCAAACTTTTGGTCTGTACTGTACATAATTGTGAATACACACCTGTACTTTATATCTCCCGCCTCATTATAGATTGTAAGCTCTCCTGAGCAGGGGCGTTTTATTTTAATTATTGCATTACTGTTAACGTTGTTACTTATGACTGTATTGTTTGAAACTTTTAAACTGCAAAGAGCTCTGGAATATGTTGGCGCTATATAAATAACGATTATTATTATTATAGTTATTAGAACACAGAGAAGTGGGATGGTGATGCTAATTATGTTGTGTCCACCACTCACCATCTTGGTGGAGTCCTCAAAGTTTTGGAGGATGGTGCATATGTCTGACATCCATGTCCACTCCTGAGGTCTTATGTGTGTAGTCTGAACTGAATACCACCGCCCTTGTTGAGGTTGGTAGTCAACAACTGCCCTCTTTTGTTCACAAATCCTTTCCAACTTATGCAGTGTAGAGTTCCAGTGTGTGGGGACATCACACATCAGTCGGTGAGCTTGAAACTACAAACATTGATGAAACACGGCAAGAGCGACTTTTTTAAAATAGGCACACAGGCGGCGTAATTTCACAAGCAGATTCGGCAGCTATGGGTAGCTTTTGAGAAATCGGTGAACAACGAGGTTAAGCACATGTGCCAGGCATGGTATGTGTGTGAGCTTGCATCGCCTCAATGCCGACAACAGGTTCCGGCCTGTGTCACACACAACCATGGCTGGCTGTAGGTTCAGCGGTGTCAGCCACAGATCTGACTGCTCTTTCAGAGCTGTTCACAACTGTTCAGCATTGGGTGTTTTGTCACCTAAGCATTTTAGTTTCAGCACAGCCTGTTGCTGCTTAGCTGAGTCAGTGCTGCAGTGCTTGCAGCTTGTGACGGATGTGGTCATTTCGGAGATTTAGGCTGAAGAGGAGGAGGAAGAGGTGCAGGAGCTGTAGACTGTGGGGGCAACCCACATTGACATAGGTTCTGCAATCCTCGGCGATGTGAGGCCGTGTTCCATCCAAAGTGCCGATATTCCACAGCCTCTACTCCCTGCAAAGCCCTTCACTGGCTTCCTATTGCCCAGAGGGTACAGTTCCAAATCGTAACTATGACATACATAGCCATCCATAACCTTTCTCCTCCATACATCTGTGATATGTTCTCACAAGGTCTGACTGGGTCCGGACTTCCACTATGTTAACCCAGAATGGAAGCAGCGAGATGTACCATCCCTGCCCACAATCACTTGTCCACGTGTCCATAGTTAGGTGGACTTTCACAGTAACAGCATGCTTGAGGGCCCAGGTAATGTTGTGGGACATGTGCTTGTGTAATGCCAGGATGGCACAGAGGGAGAAATAGTGGCGGGTGGGGACCAAGTACTTTGTGACGGCCAACGCAGTAAAGTTGTGTAAAAAATCAGTCTCCACCAGCCTAAAAGGCAACATTTAGAGCACAAGCAGTAGATAAATGTGGGAATTTAGTAACCTGGCCTGTAGGGCATTAGCTCCGTATTTTCGCTTGCATTATAAGGACTTCAGTAGGGAAAAGTGAATGCTGTGCTGGTACAAGGATGTGGAGGTGCTTGTTGATGGTACTAGTTGAGTATGTGCAATGACAGATTCAGGGCAGGAGGCCTCTTCACATGCACCATGGACAGGGTATTGGCTTGCATGCACAACAGCGGAAGAAGCAGTGGTATCACCTGTAGACATTGTTCCTAGACCCTGATGTTCGGAAAAAAAAGTCGATGCTTTGCTGACATGTGCCTGATTATGCTGGTGGTGGTCAGGCTGGTATTTTTGCAAGCTGTGCTGATGAGGGCATGCCAAATGGTACAAATGGACAGTTTGTGGTTATCAGCAGAGTCTTTAAAAAACAACCAGACTTGGGAACACCAAACAGCTGTACTGCCAACTTCCGCTGCGTTGGTGTTACCGGGACATTCAGTGTCTCCCTCTCCCACACCACCTCCTCACCTCGCTTATTGTCTGTCGGTGTTCCCCAAGGCTCAATTGTAGGACCCCTACACGTCTCCATCTACACCTTTGGCCTGGGACAGCTCATAAAATCCCACAGTTTGCAATATCATCTCTATGCTGAAGAAACGTAGATCTACCTATGTGAACCTGACATCACCTCCTTCGTGAGCAAAATGCAACAATGTCTGTCTGCTATTTCATGCTTATTTTCTGTTCGCTTGCTAAAACTGAACATGGACAAAACAGAATGCATCATCTTTCATCCATCTCTCTCTACCCCTTCACCGACCTATCCCTCAATGTCAATAGCTGCTCAATTTCACCAGTTCCGCATGCTGGATGCCTTGGGGTGATCCTCGACTATGCCCTCTCTTTCAAGCCATATATCAATGCCCTTGCCTCCTCCTGCCGACTACAGCTCAGAAACATTTCACGGATCCGTACATTCCTTGCCCAAAAAACAGCTTTAACACTAGAAGTCCCAGAAATTTCGAGCTCCCCCCTGAAGTCCTGAAAGAGGGTCAAATGTCCCTAAAGGTACCGTCACACTCAGCAACTTTGCAACAAGAACGACTACGATCCGTGACATTGCAGCGTCCTGGATAGCGATCTTGTTGTGTTTGACACGCAGCAGCGATCTGGATCCCGCTGTGATATCGCTGGTCAGAGCTAGAAGTCCAGAACTTTATTTCGTCGTCAGGTCGGTGTGTATTGTCATGTTTGACATCAAAAGCAACGATGTCAGCAATGTTTTACATGGAGCTAACAACCAGCGAGAACGATAAGTGAGTCGCCGTTACATCACTGGATCGTTCCTGCATCTTTCTGGAGCTGCTGTGTTTGACGTCTCTACAGCGACCTAAACAGCGACGCTCCAGCGATCGGCTCGTTGTCTATATCGCTGCAGCGTCGCTGAGTGTGACGGTACCTTTAGTCCAAACTGACAACTCTGATGGCTCCAATTAGCATCCTTTCATTTGTAAATGTGGCCATTGCCTGAGGAATCTGCAGTTGGCAATTGTATTGATCCACCTCAACATGCTCCTGAGTGTGTCTGCCCACCCCCCAGCTGCATTGTTGTGCAGGGGATATGCATAAGGTTGATAACACCTTAGCAAATTTGCATGCAGCCTTTTGTGCTGTGGGGGATAAATAGGTGACTGCTTGACCTATTTGGTTCACAAGAAACAAAATGCAGAGAAGGCACACCATTCAACAGGCATTGGAACTGATCCTGAGCAACACCAACCCTTCTGACTCAGATGGAGAAGACATAGTCCTTCAACCGGATTCAGACTCTGAGCTGTCTTCAGGTTAGATTTTTCAAATTACTTATTTTTATTTCCTGACTATCTTTTTTAGGCTAGGTTCACATTTGAGAGAATTTCAGTTCCCTGCGAATCCAGCAGGGAACTTAGAAATTTTCTCAGCCTCTGCATGTTCCCCGCATGTGGGAGAGCGGGGAAAGCAGTCCCTAGCAACCCACTGTGTTTACTGGATACCAGCTACACAGCGGGCTGCGGGTAATTTGATTCTCCCCTCCCCAGGGAACGCATCTTGAGGAGTTCCCTGTGCGGGGGGATGCGGGGGTCCAAATCGCTCTCCCCGCAGTCCGCTGTGTAGCTGGTATCCAGTAAACACAGCGGGTTGCTAGGGACCGTGTTCCCCGCTCTCCCACATGCAGGGAACATGCGGAGGCTGAGAAAATTTCTAAGTTCCCTGCTGGATTTGCAGGGAACTGAAATTCTCTCAAATGTGAACCTAGCCTTTGGAATCAAAACAAAATATTAATTTGAAATTATTTATCTTGCAGATGAGGAGACTCCTCCTCTATCAAAAAAGAGAGCTCGGTTGGCGAGTGAGCCGACAGAGTCCGCAAAAGATGGCACAGTGTGGCGTGAAGTACAAGTGGGGAAACGTGTCCATTTCACCCCAATAGAACCGTACCCTACAGATGGAGAGCCAAGTGCTAAGTCCAGACGTAGTGTCTGGAGTCGCCTTCCGAGCTTCCTCTGTTTTATCACTCTTGACATGCTTCGTAGCATTCAAGAATGGACTACTCAACATGCACGTCACGTGGAGCAGGTGGATTGGTTCATGGGTCTCCCTGAACTAATGGCATTTATTTCAGTCATTATCTTGCTGAGGGGTGACCAAGGTTCCATCACTACGTGACAGCTGGTCAGCAAACCTGGCAAACCCAAGGATCATTGCAACTATGACCCGAAACCGCTTCCAAGACATCATGCAACACCTATGCTTTGATGACATGTTCACACGCAGTGAGTGGGTGGAGACCGATAAGTTTGCTGCAATCTCTGATGTGAGGAGATCGTTTGTCACCAACTGCATCACATCCTACAGCCCTGGTCGACACATCACTACCGTCAAAGACTCGCTGCTGTTTTCTGCAATACAATGCAACAAAACCAGACAAGTTTGGCATCAAGTTTTGGCTTGCGACTTGAAATCAAAGTACACCTGTAATGTCCTCCCATATCTTGGCAAGGACCCCAGTCATCCCAGCGGGGAGAGACTGTCCGAAACTGTAGTGATGAGGCTGATGGAGTCATTCATGGACAAGGGCAGAACTGTAACCAAGGACAATTTCTTTACATCATTGTCACTTGCACAACGACTGCTTAGCTGGAAAACCACTATCCTCAGCACAGTCAACAAGAGTCGCCGGGAAATTCCTCAATTCGCTAGACAGATAGAATTGCCCACTCAGGTGTTTTCAACCACTGGTGCCACACTGACAGTGTATGCACCCAAACGAAAGAAGGCCGTCTACATTCTCAGGAGCATGCACAGCGTGGTTGAGACTGAGTATACCAACAAAAGGAAGCCAAACACGGTCACACAATACAACCACACAAAGTGCGGTGTGGATGTAATGGACCAAATGGTGTGGGAGTACAGTGTGCATGCAGGAACACGGAGATGGCCAGTCGCCGTGTTCTACAACATGATTGACATGGCAGCACTGAATGCTCATGTTCTTTATCAGGCATGCACTGGGGTGCAGGAGAGATGGGTGGACTTCTTGGTTGAGCTTGCAGAAGAGTTAGGTGGCTCTCATGTGACTGAAAAGAAGGCACACAAGGAGAAACTCCTTTGGCAACAACCTTCTACACCCAGCCCTGGCAAAAGGGCGAAGTGTCAGGTCAACCATCGATGCACGAACAATTGTGTAACTGAGAGATGTGTTGACTGCTACAAATACACGTGTGGCAAATGTACCAGGGACATACCCAGGCATTGCCAGGTAAGTTCCGACAGTGCAGTCAGACTGCTGAGTGAGTGCTGAAATGCTAGTCACACAAGGACATGCCACTCACACACACACGCAGCACCCCACTGCAGCCTATTGTAAATATGTGTGGAATTGTTTTATTCCTTGTATTTTTTTTTATTATTTTTATAACAAAAATAAAAAGCATGGAAACAAATAACAGTTGTTCTTTTGTATATTTTTCACACTGAAATTTCAGTCCTCTTGTGCGATTTTCGCACAATTTTTTTCCGCTAGTGTGCTTGAGGCCTTAAACACAAATGCTTCTGGTCATTACTTACAGCTGTACCTTGCTCTAAATTTTCTAATTCTCTATTTAAAATATATAAAAAATGATTCATTGTTTCAGTGCTTTTTTGCTCAAATAAAACTAAACTAAATACAATATGTATAGTCTTTATATTATCAAATACAATAAACTGAATAGAACTAACTAGAAACTAAATGGCTAAACTCAATGGAAAACAACAACTTCCTGTGGTAGGACAGTAATGGCCTTAATTACAGAACAAAAGATGGTGATTAGAGGATGTTAGCTAAAATCCTTCAGGTCATTCGACCCGTCTCTGGGTTCCAAAGGTAGAAAGGTTAAATGACCCCTCTCTGGGACTTCTAGTGATAACGCTTGTGCACGCCATCATCATCTCCCGCCTCGACTATTGCAACCTACTCTCTGGCCCCCCCTCTTGCACTCTTGAACCACTCAAATATATCCTAAACTCTCTGCAAGACTAATCCACCTGTCTCACTGTTATTCCTCAGCCTCTCCTCTCTAAACCTTAAAACTATGACATACAAAGCCATCCACAACCTGTCTCCTCCATACATCTGTGACATGGTCTACCGGTACTTACCTACACGCAACCTTCGATCCTCTCAAGCTCTCCTTCTCTACTCCCCTCTTATCTATTCTTCCCACAACCGCATACAAGACTCTGTAACTCTCTACCCCAAAACATCGGAATTTCGCCTACCGCGAAAACATTAAAAACAAACCTGAAGAACCACCTATTCCGATAAGCCTACAACCTACAGTGATCCTCAGTTGACTGAACCGCCACATGACCAGCTCTACCCTCCACTATTCTATCCTAACCCATCCCCTGTAGACTGTGAGCCCTCACATGAAGGATCCTCTCTCTTTCTGTACTTGCATGTGACTTGTATTGCTCATGTTTAGTGTACTTGTCTTTGTATGCCCCTCTTTCACATGTAAAGTGCAATGTAATAAATGGAGCTATAAAAAGGATTATTAATAATAATAATAATAATAATAATAATATCATCCACCACCTCGTCTTTCACTAATGCCCCCTGGTCCTCCTCCTGACGATCTGGAAATTGTGTCTCATCATCGCCCACCTCTTGTGACACTTTCCCACAGTCACCTTAGCGTGACAGTGGCTGCTCAAATATTAGGACATCACTACATGCGATATCATCTTGACCCACTTCAAGTGGATGCTGCAAGAGGGCCAAATCTATAAATGGAAAAGGGAACAGCTCTTCCGAGTGTCCAAATGTCGCATCAGTTGTCTCTGGCACTCGGCATGGTGGGAGAAAGGAGGGTCAGGATGAGGAATATGCACTCCAGACTCACGGCTACTCAGACTTGACCGTGTGGAAGACAGGGTTCTGGCTGTGGTGTCAAAGTGACTGGAAGTATTATCTTCTATCCAACCAACAACCTTTTGACACTGCTCTGGCTTCAATAGTGGTGTGCTGCTGCAGTCCCCTATTAAATGGGATATGAAGGTGGAGCGAGACGATGTGGGTGTTTGTTAACGGCCCAATTTCAGGTTGCCTATGTCCTCGGCCTCTGCATGCACCATCACCATCACGTCCACTTCCTTGTCCCTTGCTACCTGCTTTAGCCATTTTAAATAGACTACAATATTTTCCACATTCACTATAAATGGCCAAATGATGTGTGATCCGTGTGCACGTAAACCATAGTTTAATAACTATTGTAAGACACCAGAAAAACAGTCAATGGAGGACTCAAATGCCACAATGTTTTGCCAATAGATAGATGAGGCATCTGATGGAGATAGCCCACTTTCAAATATCTTTATATATATATATATATATATATATATATATATATATATATATATATATATATATAGTGAAGAGCAGAGCAAAAATGGTTACCTCAATGAACCACAAAAAAGAATTTGTGATAAATATTGACCTGTCCATTCAAGGACATTTTAGCTATAGTATGAAATCCTGTTTTTCTTGTCTGTGGAATTGCCTTTGTTCTGTTTGTTGTGAAACTGCCGCCCACGAAACTGTTTTTTCTTTCTTTCCTGTTTTGTCTCTTTGTTTAAACATGCAAAACTTGTATAACCACTGAACCTACCGATACAACTATATAAAGAAGGGATAGCACATTGAAGGCAGGCGTGCTTCAGAGACTTCCCAGTGATACACTATACAAGACGTGTCTTGTGTATTATTTCTGGTGATTCCCCACTTCCAAAGGCTGCTCCGACTGAGTGTGATCCTGACATTTCCTGGCGCCTGAACAGGGAACCGAGGTCTGTGTATTCCTTCAAGAACACCGGCAGAATACGAACGAAAAGAAAATCTGGGATAATGGACGGCAGATGAACAAAAACCTGGCCAGGTAAGAGACACTGTTAGATCTCTTATATCTGCCCTGCACTGTCCGTAAGATTTTCTGTGTCGTGTTCTTTAGCGGGTAGTTCTAGTAGAGGAGGATACCTATAGCTCGGGTTCTTGAACTATTTTGGAATTGATCACCTCACGGAGTACGGCATTGAATGAGAGTGAATGTGAATAGAAGGTGTGTGGAAGTTGGGAATAGCCCTATAAGCCGCCCAGGGTGTTGAAACTGAAGAAGTGACTGTCCCACTGGGCAACGTGGTTGCGTCCTTTCGGGGAGACCTCCGCGCCTATGGTTCAATCTCTGATCCTGTCTTTGACAAAAACCTGGTGACGGATAAGTGTATGATAGTATGAGCCCAGGACAGATAAATTAGCCTGGGACAAGAATACGTTGTGTATGATAGTATGAGCCCAGGACAGATAAATTAGCCTGGGACAAGATACGTTGTATGTTCTTTTTCTTTTTCTGTCTGGTTGCATTTGTGTTGTTTGCTATAGGTGTAGGAATCAGGATTTTCTTACATCAACACAGTTTAAACATCCTAGCTCCTTAGGAAGAAGGTAACGAGGTATTCTCATACCCAAACGCCACCTAGGGCAAGAAAAGACATCCTAGCTCCTTAGGAAGAAGGTAACGAGGTATTCTCATACCCAAACGCCACCAAGGGCAAGAAAGCTCAGGATAAGAAAATGGGGAATAAGCAAACAAAGTCGGAACCAGAAGAATTAGATATCTATACTACCATAAAGGAGAGAAGTGGTGAAGATGCCACTAAGGGGCTGAGAAAGATTTTTAGTAAGTTTGGAGTTACTAGGGCAGAAGCTTTTAGTAGAAAACTATGGGAAGGAATTCAGGAAAGAAAAAAAGGCATAATCAGAGACAAGAAATGGATAGATCAGATCCAAGCATTGATTGATGTCTCTAGGGTAGCAGAAAATGAGGGATGGACATATAATCAACAGAGTAAAAAGTGGTGTATTAGACCCGCAGGCTGTGGAGAAAAACAAAATGTGGAATCTAAAAATACCCCACCCCCATACCTTAACCCACATGCCCCATCTTTTCTCCAAACACCACCTCAAAGTTTAGCCGGACCAGGAGGATGGGTATGTCCGCACTGTGGACAACAAAATCCAGACTGGAGAAATGATTGCCTAGCCTGTGGTACATCTAGACATGGCGCTGTACTTGCCCCTGTTAGGGTAGTACCAAGGCCCTTTAGGGAACCTGGTGCTGACGGAGTAATGGGAACTAGATACCACCAAACTCGACAATATTTCCCTTGGTCCCCCGCTGAAGGCATGTCTCTCTTGCATAACGCACCAGATCCCACCCAGTGTCCAGTTAGATTTGCACAATATATACAGCAAATTATGCAGACTCACGCAGGAGTTTGGGCAGATGGAGAAGAATTATGTAGAATGAAAATGACTCCTGGACTCTTCCAGGAGCTATTAGCAAATCTACAGGTACATAGGCCCCAAGCAGGAGATGGTGCCTTACAAACGATAGAATCAGGTACGCAATTTGTAGATCACTTAATGGTTTTCATGAGGGAGAGACAGAGGCAGAGAGGAACAACGGGAGTGGTGGCTCAGAAATCTGGACAATCAGTAGACGAATATTATCTAAGTGTAGAAAATAATTTCAGAGATGAAGGCATGGATCTAACCGCTCCAGGAATGATGAGGTTAGTTACAAAAACCTTTATAGATGGATTGTCTCCAAAAGTGAAGGAAAAGCTTAAGGCCGCAACCCCTGATTGGAGAACCTTGGAAGACCCACACCTGGCTAGACAGAAAGCTGTAGGGATAGAAATGGACTTAAGAGAAAATTCTAAGCCAGTAAGAATTGCACAGGCTAATACTGGCTCTGCTAATCAAAAGTTTACTTGTCATTACTGTAAGAAGCCAGGACATTTCCAAAGGGAATGTAGGAAGAGAAAAGCAGATATAGATTCAGGAACCTTTGTACCCAAAAATAGGATAAATAACCCAGTGCCTGATCAAACAGACAGCTCAGAATGACTGAAAGTTATGCAGGTCTCTCTTCCTTCTAGAAGACCAATAATACAAGTTGAGGTTGAGGGTAAAAATGTACCTTTTCTGATAGATACGGGAGCAACATCCTCCATTTTAAATCAGGACTTTTTACCATATCCTGACAATATATCCTCAAAGGTTACATATGCAGAAGGGTATGATGGTAAAATTCAGGCGTTGCCTTTTACAAAACCCTTAAATGTGAGCTTTGGCCCTAAAACCTTTGTATCCAAATTTTTATTTGCTAAAGGTGCACCTACCTGCTTGTTGGGTACTGATGTCTTAAGTAAAATGCATGCAAACATCCATTTTAGAGAAGATGGCACAGTTATGATGACCATCCCTGAAGATGCAGAAACTCTGGAACCATATATTAGAATACAGGCAATGGAGGATTTTCCCGAAATTTACACTCAACAAGCAAAAATTGACTTGTCTCGGGTTCCTGACAGCCTATGGTCAAAAGGAGACACTGATGTAGGGTTTTTATCAGTAGCTCCTATACTGTTAGAAACTGCCCCGGGAACCATTTTACCTCAGCTTAGGCAATACCCCATCAGCGCCCAGCAAGAACTGGCGATTTCTCAACAAATTCAGGATTATGTGTTACAACTTACAAGGTGTTTTGGTAGAAATCAGGTCACCCGCCAATACACCCTTATATCCTGTTAAAAAGAAAGTGTCCTCCAAAGAAACTATGGTGAAATATCGCATGGTGCATGACTTACGGGAAATCAATAAGGTTTTGGCACCGGTCACCCCTGTGGTACCGAATCCTCATACCTTACTGTCTCAAATTCCCAGCACTGCTGCATATTTTACGGTAATTGACTTATCAAATGCATTTTTTTCTGTGCCACTACATAAGAACTGTTGGCATTTGTTTGCCTTTACATTCAAGGGTAAACAATTAGCATGGACAAGATTGCCACAAGGTATGGTACACTCACCAACTTTGTACTCTGAAGCAATGCAGACCGTGCTAAAAAATTTCATCCCAGAACCAGGAGTAGTCATTCTACAGTATGTAGATGATTTACTTATTTGTTGCCCTGATGAGCAGACGGCAGTTACCTCAACTGTTAATTTCTTAATTTTCCTAGCGCAAGAAGGCTGTAAAGTAAATAGACAGAAACTCCAGGCTTGTCAACAAACAGTCGTGTTTTTAGGTCACTGCATATCACAGGGCATCAGACACCTCACACCTCAACGTACGGAAGCCATACGTAACATGCTTGAACCCAGGAATCACAAACAGCTGCGTGCTTTCCTAGGTATTGTTTCACACTGTAGACAGTGGATCATACATGCAAGTCAACTCATGCAGCCTTTATATGACTGTATTGCCAGCACACCATATTCACTCAGTGAAGAGGCTAAACAGTCATTTTCCTCTTTGAAAACAGCCCTGGTATCAGCTCCGGCTTTGGGACTCCCAGACTACACTAAACCTTTTCAATTGATGGCAGCTGAGATATCCTCACATGCTACAGGGGTGCTCACACAAAAACATGGAAACAAACAGAGACCGGTGGCATACATATCAGCTCATCTGGACCCTGTAGCTAGAGCCGCACCTTCTTGTGTAAGAGTAGTAGCCGCAATTTCACTGTTATTAGATAAAGCTTCTGAGATTGTTCTTGATCACCCACTTCTAGTTCAGACCACTCATGATGTACATGGCATTCTTAACCAGGTCCAACCTAAACATATTTCAATGGCCAGACACCTCCGTCTCCAATGTTCCCTACTACTGCCGCCCAACATTTCCTTTGCCAGGATTCAGACTCTTAATCTCGCGTCTTTGCTCCCTTTAGAGTCTGAGGGGGGTACCATACCTGAGGAAACTGCACTCTCCAACTCCTTTGACCCATCAAAGTCAATGCATGATTGTGTACAATTAATGGAACAAGAGACTCAGGGCTTATGTAATGTACGTGACAAGCCACTCTGTAATGCTACATTTGAACTTTTCATAGATGGCAGTAGATATGCAGATATGAATAGACAATTTCATACAGGTTATGCGGTAGTAACTCAGCATGAAGTGCTGAAAGCAGAACCTCTCCCTGCTAATCAGTCTGCACAAGAAGCAGAACTTACGGCATTGGTTGAAGCTCTAAAAATAGCCAAAGATCAGACAGCAAACATATACACTGATTCTAGATATGCACACGACATTATTTTCGATTTTGGCGTAATATGGAGAGCCAGAGGTTATATGACTGCTTCAGGCCAACCTGTTAAACATGCCTCCCTCATTAGACAGATTCTGGAGGCAGCACAAGAAACTAAAGAAATAGCGGTGATAAAGGTAGCTGCACATGTGAGACTCGACACCGAGGAAGCCAGGGGTAACGATAAAGCCGACAAGGCAGCAAAACAGGCAGCACGTAAACCCTTACATCATGCCCACACACTAGATAGCTCTGAAGATGATGAGGAGAGATTGAAGGAAGCTCAGAAACAGGTAGACGACGAAGAACGAGGGCAGTGGCAGAAAAAAGGGGCAGAAGATCAGCAAGGATTATGGAAAAAAGGAACTTTGTTGTGTTTACCCAGAGCCTGGTACCCCGCAGTGGCAAGTGACCTCCACCTACCCACGCATGTGTCGGCAAATGGTATGACGCTCAAGGTAAAAGAAAGGTGGTTGGCTCCAGGCTTTGGTAATTTTGCTCGGAACATGTGTGCTGCATGCGCTATATGCCTGGCACACAATCCAGGTCAGACAATTAAAACCCCAACCAAGTATCATGTAAGACCACTGTATCCCTTTCAAAGACTCCAGATCGACTACATCCAACTTCCTAGGTACAATGGATACGAATATGTGCTTGTGTGTGTGGACATGTTCTCAGGGTGGCCAGAGGATTATCCAGTTCGTAAAGCCTCAGCAAAAACTACTGCCATTAAAATAGCACATGAACTGATACCCCGTTACGGCATGCCTGAGGTGATCGAGTCAGATAGGGGTACCCATTTTACTGGGGAAATATTCCAGAATGTTATGAAAATGTTGGGAGTAGAAAACCAGTTTCACACTCCGTATCACCCACAGAGTTCAGGTAAAGTGGAAAGATTAAATGGAACAATAAAATTAAAAATCCAGAAGGCCATGGCAGAAACAGGAAAGCCTTGGACCGAGTGTCTACCACTTGCCCTGTATTCCATCCGAAACGCCCCAAGGGGGAAGGCTAAGCTGTCACCACATGAGATTCTTTTTGGTAGAGCAGCAAATTTGGGTTGTTATTTTCCACAACAACTGATGTTGAATACTGAGACTTTAACTGTTTATGTACAAGAATTACAAAAACGTTTAACTAAAGTGCATTCGCAAGTTTTTGCTTCCCTTCCAGATCCAGAAAATCTCGAAGGAGGCCACAAGTTGGAACCGGGTGATCAAATCTACGTGAAAAGACACACCAGAAAGACTCTGGAACCAAGATTTGACGGACCTTTCCAAGTCCTGTTAACAACTCCAACAGCAGTCAAGCTTGAAGGAAAGGCATCATGGATACATGCAAGCCATTGCAAAAAAGCAGTATAAGACTCATGATATTGATGTTAATAATGTTAACACAGATGTGGGATAAATTAGTTAGAGCCACGGATTATCTAGATGACCAGATTTGGGATATATTGGACATATTAAATACTAGTATAGCTGTACAGAATCAGCTTATAATAGTCACTAACCAACATACCCTGGTATTGGATTACCTAACTGCCTCACAAGGGGGTATGTGTCAAATCATCGGACCCACCTGCTGTCATTATATAGACCCAAATAGTACTATGAGTATGAGATTTAAATTAGAAGACGTACAACGACTCAGGGATCAGTATGACAAAGACAATGACCAAAATAAGGATAGCTGGTGGTCAGATACCTTTTCTTTTCTTAACCCGGCCAATTGGTTCAGAGGGATCGGTGGGTGGGTTACCGGGATTATGCAAAGCCTAATACATACAGTTATGGTTATTGTAATTATATATGTATTATTCAAGGTTGTACTCAAGGGTATCTCGGTATGCACAAATAAATTTTGTGTAATGGATGCGAGAATATAAAGGTTTTTTTTTTGTTTTTTTTTTGTTTGTAATATCACAAAAAGAATGACTAAAATGATCGTCTATATGACAAGGTTTTGAATGGAATATGTCAAAGGGGGGATTGTGAAGAGCAGAACAAAAATGGTTACCTCAATGAACCACAAAAAAGAATTTGTGATAAATATTGACCTGTCCATTCAAGGACATTTTAGCTATAGTATGAAATCCTGTTTTTCTTATCTGTGGAATTGCCTTTGTACTGTTTGTTGTGAAACTGCCGCCCACGAAACTGTTTTTTCTTTCTTTCCTGTTTTGTCTCTTTGTTTAAACATGCAAAACTTGTATAACCACTGAACCTACCGATATAACTATATAAAGAAGGGATAGCACATTGAAGGCAGGCGTGCTTCAGAGACTTCCCAGTGATACACTATACAAGACGTGTCTTGTGTACTATTTCTGGTGATTCCCCACTTCCAAAGGCTGCTCCGACTGAGTGTGATCCTGACATTTCATATATATATATACATATATATATATATATATATATATATATATATATATATATATATATATTTGAGGAAGAATAATTGTGTAAATAAGTAGGCTAAGACAAAACCAAAACAATTCTATGGAGGCCTGAAACCTTTGGCAGATTAAAACAAAGCTGGGTTTGTCGAGTCAACATAAAAATACACAGCATTTATGAAAACACACAATATATCCAGCATCCCATGGAAATGGACACTTTGTGGGATACCATACATCCTCCACGTCTCTTGTGACACCAACACTATAACACCAGGGTGAACGTGTTCTGTGATGCAACAGCCACATTATTGTTTGCAAATGGCTGTTTGTGGTCTCAGCACAGTTCACCTATCGCTTCTTGTGTCTACCCCCCCTCCCAATGAGGAGTCTAAATAAATTTCAATTTATAAAAAATTATAGGGTTGGACAGGAAGAGAAAATAAATAGTCGTGATATGGCATTGCGCCCTTCCTACACTTGAATAACTTTATTTTAATTACCAGCATTACATAAAAAAGTAAAAGTAGCTGAAGTTGATAGAAAACCACAATCTGTGTCCGCCCAGCATTGCTCTGTACACATACCAGTATTTAGATCACCATTACCGTGATCTATTTACCTTCAGCATTTCTCTGTCTTGAGATCACAGATATCACAAAATGCTTCAGATGCAGGGCAATAACTATTGCCTACGATTTAACAGTTCTGGATTACATTTGTACTGCGTGAAACATTAATTAGGCATTAAAAATGGATTTGTCTAAAACACAGTCAGTGGACACTTATTAATTCACCCCCCATTTAAAGGAATATGAAGGTCTTCAGATCCATTTGCAGGAATCCAGATATTAAAACTACAAAACAACAAAGCTTATCTTTTAAGTTGAAACAGATTATTGAAGAAATGTAAACAATTTATTCAACATTTATTTATCCTCCCTTGACAGAACTGTAGAACCATAATCGTGCTGAATCACAATATTAGAGAAAGGGGAAAACGGAAATTTATGATGCAATAACGCAACTGGCCCACATCTATGGCGAACTGTACTACAATGCTGGGAACAGGATAAATTATCCAATGTCTGATGGCAGACTCCTTCAAGCATAAACTACCTGCTGTTGATCATCAGCGCTAAACAAAAACCAAATAGAAAACTGAAGTTTTTTTATTTAACCCCTTCCCGACATGCGCCGTACTAGTACTGCGCTGCCGGCACTGCATTAGTGCCAGCCGCAGTACTAGTACGGCGCCCCGATCACTGCGGTCTCACGCTGAGCGCCGCGGTGATCGGGTGCGGGTGTCAGCTGTATATGACAGCTGACACCCCGCAGCAATGCCCACAATCGGCGCTATCGCCGATAACGGGCATTTAACCCCTCTGATGCCGCTGTCAATAGTGACAGCGGCACAGAGGGGGATCGCGCAGGGACGGGGGCTCCCTGCGCTCTCCCACCGGAGCAGCGCGATGAGATTGCGCTGCTCCGGTGACCTGGAATGAGTCCCCAGATCCAAGATGGCCACGGGACTCCTTCCGGGTCATGAGATGCCCTAGCTTGCCGGCGCCTGCAGAGAGTTCCTAATAGCAGGAGCCGGCAAGCCTCTGCCCTTGTCTGTCAGATCGGTGATCTGACAGAGTGCTGTGCACACTGTCAGATCACCGATCTGTGATGTCCCCCCCTGGGACAAAGTAAAAAGGTTAAAAAAAAAAATTTCCACATGTGTAAAAAAAAAAGAAAAAAAAAATCCTAAATAAATAAAAAAAAAAAAATATATTCCCATAAATACATTTCTTTATCTAAATAAAAAAAATCACACAATAAAAGTACACATATTTGGTATCGCCGCGTCCGTAACGACCCCACCTATAAAACTATATCACTAGTTAACCCCTTCAGTGAACACCGTAAAAAAAAAAAAAAAAAAAAAAACGAGGCAAAAAACATCGCTTTATTCTCATACCGCTAAACAAAAAGTGGAATAACACGCGATCAAAAAGACGGATATAAATAACCATGGTACCGCTGAAAACGTCATCTTGTCCCGCAAAAAAAAAGCCACAATACAGCATCATCAGCAGAAAAATAAAAAAGTTATAGCTCTCAGAATAAAGCGATGCAAAAACAATTATTTTTTTATATAAAATAGTTTTTATTGTGTGAAAGCGCCAAAACATAAAAAAATTACATAAATGAGGTATCGCTGTAATCGTACTGACCTGAAGAACTGCTTTATCCTTTTTACCAAACGCGGAAGGGTATAAACGCCCCCCTAAAAGAATTTCAGGAATTGCTGGTTTTTGTTCATTCCGCCTCCCAAAAATCGGAATAAAAAGCAATCAAAAAATGTCATTTGCCCGAAAATGATACCAATAAAAATGTCAACTCGTCCCGCAAAAAACAAGATCTCACATGACTCTGTGGACCAAAATATGAAAAAATTATAGCTCTCAAAATGTGGTGATGCAAAAACTATTTTTTGCAATCAAAAGCGTCTTTTAGTGTGTGATGGCTGCCAACCATAAAAATCCGCTAAAAAACGCTATAAAAGTAAATCAAATCCCCTTCATCACCCCCTTAGTTAGGGAAAAATAATAAAATTTTAAAAAATATATTTATTTCCATTTTCCCGTTAGGCTACTTTCACACTAGCGTCGGTACGGGGCCGTCGCGCTGCGTGCAACGGGGGCAGTGGATGCGGTTTTTCCACGCATCTGCTGCCCCATTGTGAGGTGTGGGGAGGTGGGGGCGGAGTTCCAGCCGCGCATGCGCGGTCGGAAATGGTAGACCGTCGGCACAAAAAAAGTTACATGTAACGTTTTTTGCTGCCGGCGGTCCACCACAACACGACGCAACCGTCGCACGACAGTTGTGACGTGTGTCAATACGTCGCAATGCGTCGCTAATGTTAGTCTATGGGGAAAAAACGCATCCTGCAGATGACTTTGCAGGATGCGTTTTTTTGCCAAAACGACGCATTGCGACGTATGCAAAAAAACGCTAGTGTGAAAGTAGCGCTAGGGTTAGGACTAGGGTTAGGGCTAGGGTTGGGGTTAGGGCTAGGGTTAGGGCTGGGGTTAGGGTTGGGGTTAGGGTTTCAGTTAGAATTGGGGAGTTTTCACTGTTTAGGCACATCAGGGGCTCTCCAAACGCGACATGGCGTCCGATCTCAATTCCAGCCAATTCTGCTTTGAAAAACTAAAACAGTGCTCCTTCCCTTCCGAGTTCTCCTGTGCGCCCAAACAGTGGTTCCCCCCAACATATGGGGTATCAGCGTTCTCAGGACAAGTTGGACAACAACTTTTGGGGTCCAATTTGTCCTGTTACCCTTGGGAAAATAAAAACGTGGGGGCTAAAATATTATTTTCGTGGAAAAAAAATATATATTTCTTATTTTCGCGGCTCTGCGTGATAAACTGTAGTGAAACACTTGTTGGTTCAAAGTTCTCACAACACATCTAGATAAGTTCCCTGGGGGGTCTAGTTTCCAATATGGGGTCACTTGTGGGGGGTTTCTACTGTTTGGGTACATCAGGGGCTTTGCAAATGCAACATGACACCTGCAGACCAATCCATCTAAGTCTGCAATTCAAACGGCGCTCCTTCCCTTCCGAGCTCTGCTGTGCGCCCAAACAGTGGTTCCCCCCATATATGGGGTATCAGCGTACTCAGGACAAATTGGACAACAACTTTTGTTGCCCAATTTCTCCTGTTACCCTTGGGAAAATAAAAACATGGGGCTAAAATATCATTTTCGTGGAAAAAAATATATTTTTTATTTTCACGGCTCTGCATGATAAACTGTAGTGAAACACTAGTTGGTTCAAAGTTCTCACAACACATCTAGATAAGTTCCTCGGGGGGTCTAGTTTCCAATATGGGGTCACTTGTGGGGGTTTCTACTGTTTAGGTCATCAGGGGCTCTGCAAATGCAACATGACACCTGCATACCAATCCATCTAAGTCTGCATTTCAAACGGCGCTCCTTCCCTTCTGTGCTCTGCCGTGCGCCCAAACAGTGGTTCCCTACCAATGTATGGGGTATCAGCGTACTCAAGACAAATTGGACAATAACTTTTGTGGTCCAATTTCTCCTGTTACCTTTGGGGAAAAAAATTGTGGGCTAAAACATCATTTTGTGGAAAGAAAAAATTATTTTTTAATTTTCACAGCGCTACATTCTAAACTTTAGTGAAACAATTGGGGGTTAAAAGTGCTCACCACACATCTAGATAAGTTCCTTAGGGGATCTTCTTTCCAAAATGGTGTCACTTGTTGGGGTTTCCACTGTTTAGGCACGTCATGGGGCTCTCCAAACACGACATGGGTTCCGATCTCAATTCCAGCCAATTTTGCATTGAAAAGTCAAATGGCGCTCCTTCCCTTCCGAGCTCTGCCATGCGCCCAAACAGTGGTTTATCCCCATATATGAAGTATCAGCGTACTCAGGACAAATTGCACAACAACTTTTGTGGTCCAATTTATCCTGTTACCCTTGGGAAAATAAAAAATTTGGGGCAAAAAGATCATTTTTTGTGAAAATTAATATGAATTTTTTTTTACGGCTTTACATTATAAACTTCTGTGAAGCACTTGGAGGTTCAAAGTGCTCAGCACACATCTAGATTAGTTCATTAGAGGGTCTACTTTCCAAAATGGTGTCACTTGTGGGGGTTTCTACTGTTTAGGCACATCAGGGGCTCTCCAATTGCGACATGGGTTCCGATCTCAATTCCAGCAAATCTTGCATTGAAAAGTCAAATGGCGCTCCTTCCCTTCCGAGCTCTGCCATGTGCCCAATCAATGGTTTACCCCAACATGTGGGGTATCGGCGTACTCAGGACTAATTGTACAATGACTTTTTTCGTCCAATTTCTCCTGTTACCCTTGGTAAAATAAAACAAATTGGATCTGAAGTAAAAATTTTGTGAAAAAAAAGTTGAATGTTCAATTTTTTTTAAACATTCCAAAAATTCCTGTGAAGCACCTGAAGGGTTAATAAACTTTTTGAATATGGTTTTGAGTACCTTGAGGGGTGCAGTTTTTAGAATGGTGTAACTTTTGGGCATTTTCTGTCATATAGACCCCTCAAAGTCACTTCAAGTGTGAGGTGGTCCGTAAAAAAAATGGTTTTGCAAATTTTGTTGCAAAAATGAGAAATCGCTGCTCAACTTTTAACACTTATAACTCCCTAACAGAAATAAATTATGTTTCCAAAATTGTGCTGATGTAAAGCAGACATGTGGGCAATGTTGGTTATTAACTATATTATGAGATATAACTCTCTAATTTAAGGGCATAAAAACTAAAAGTTTGAAAATTGCTAAATTTTCATAATTTTCGAAAAATTTTTGTTTTTTTCACAAATAAATGCAAGTCATATCGAAGAAGTTTTACCACTGTCATGAAGTACAATATGTCACGAGAAAACAGTGTCAGAATCACCAGGATCCGTTGAAGCGTTTTAGAGTTATGACCTCATAAAGTGACAGTGGTCAGAATTCTAAAAATTGGCCGTGTCACTTAGGTGAAAACAGGCTTTGGGGTGAAGGGGTTAAAGTTGCCTCTGGGCCCATATGTGAATTTGGAATCTCTCTTATTACAGTCCCCAAGTTGTGTTGATGTCATCAGAGCTTAATCTGAAATGCAGGTGGTTGGATGAATGATGATTACTCTGAGGATTTAAAGAGTGCTTTTAAGATAGTATCAAGACCAACTTCAGCTGTAGGATTTTAAGCAACACTGAAGGAGGAGGAGGTTGTTTTTCTTGTAGATTCACCTTCCTTCTTTGATGGAGTGTCACTTAATCTTAGAAGTATGGGCTATTCTGATGTTATCACACTACCATTCAAAGGAAGATTGCATTTAATTGGTTGTCCATCTAGATATATATGTTGTTGTATTTTTTTAGACACCAACTGCATCTTCCTTTCTTACAAACACAACCTCTGCAACTCAGGAACTCAACATCAGTTGCGCACCACATACACAGAAAAGCTCCATGCTATCTTCCTCTGTGACTCTTTGATGCAAATTAGAAATGGTATTTTTTTGGCCTTCTAAGGGGCTAAAGACAGAGTCTTTTGGAGTGGGCCCTACTGATGAACTAGCCTCCTTTGTGACAAGGGTCCATGACACATTGGTTAGCCTTTGTGGACAATAAAGGTGTCTTGTGTGCTGAGTAGACATGGGAGAAGTGTATGCAAAGTTTGCACAAGAGAAAAAGATTTTCAAGACATTCACAGCCTTTTTTGCACATTGTTTGAATCTGTGATATTTATCTTCTTGGTGGGGATGTTGGAAAGTTCAAAGTTGTCATCAATACCACCATTGTCCCTATCTTGTCAATAGGAAATCTGTTGTTTCCCAGGGTCATGGTTAACTACATTTATTGTCATTCGTTTAACAGTGTTTGTAACACCAGAAACATTTTTTTAGGATATGACATTTGGATATTCTTGGTAAGATGTATGAGTGAAGATGAAGAACCTTGTGGAACGGGTGTGTTGATAGTTACAGCCGTTGCACTCTGCTTGAAAATTAGTTTTAAACGAGCATCCATAATTTTGTTTAGTTTTCCTCCAACACTGATCAGCTGCTTTCTAGAAGTAAGCATCTCACCAGCATCTTGCACTTTACCTTTTATACGGACACCTGGGTCATTGGCAACCTATTTCTCAAGGGCATGTTTTATGCCAGGCTTCAGACGCGCATCTGTTACACCGGTCTTCTGACAGGCATCAAACACATTCTGTTAATTGTGGGTAGGTAAATGACTAATCATTGTAGGCTGGATCCTGGATTTCATACCTCCCAAAGCTCCCTCTGTTAATAATCCTGCACGTTCCTATTCCTGCCATCACCATGCCCCTTTTTCTGATCACTTCATCCAATGACTCATCCGCCATATTTCTTCAAAAACCCTGCACCTTCCCAGCAGCAACTGTGTTGAAAACCACATTATTGTTTTCAAGGGTGTTTATGATGCCTGTACCAAAAAAAGTTTACACACTATATTGATGTCCCCCCCCCTTGGTGAAATGTTTGTCAGCCCATACACTTAGTGTATGAGCATTACAAGTAGTGTTGAGCGATACCTTCCGATAACGGAAAGTATCGGTATCGGAAAGTATCGGCCGATACCGTCAAAGTATCGGATCTCGCCGATTCCGATACCCGATCCCAATGCAAGTCAATGGGACGAAAATATCGGAATTAAAATAAACCCTTTCTTTCCTTGTAGGTTCATTCTACATGAAGGAAAACAACTAAGAATAATGTAGGATGTATTGGGGCATAGAGGTTTAGCCCAATCAAATAGAATAGCATGAATTTTAATTTTTTTTAAAGACGTTCGGAGTTACAAAGATATTGACTATGTTAAGATTTTTTTTATTTTGTCAGATATTGATGTTTCACTACTTCCACGCCCTTCACCCTCTTTTTTACTTCTCCCACACTTTCTTCTTCATCATCATCAGCATCTTTGACATCAATTTCTTCTTCACCTTATTCATCTTCTTCTTCTTCTACCTATAATTTTTTTTTTACATTGTTCATATTCTTTTTATTTAACTATTGTTCTTCTTCATATTCAACTTCTTCATCATATTCTTATTTGTGACAGGCATTCCCGTAGTTGTTATCTATAAAAGTTTGAAGATTACACCTTCCGTTCTGCCTGTCACAAAAGAGTTACATTTGTCCGCGTTCAGTTTGGCCTGCAGCATCAGGCTTTATCCAGGGGCACCACGAGGAGGAACGGACTCACCCACATACACTGCTTAGTCTTCTTCTGCTTATAATTTAGATAATATCTTTTGCTCTGATATTTAGTGTTATGCTTAATGTTCTTCTGCTCTTTGTTCTGCAGCCTCTTGTTCTTCTGCTTCTCGGTCTCCCATGTCGTTGTCGTCTCCAGGGTCGTCGTCTCCAGGGTCATCGTCTCCGGGGTCGTCGTCGTCGGGGTGGTCTTCAGGGTCATCGTCTCCAGGGTCGTCGTCATCTCAGCGGTTGTCCTCTCTGGTGTCGTCGTCATCTTAGGGGTGGTCTTCCGGGTCGTCGTCTTTAGGGTCTTGAACTTGGAAATGTAGCAGAAGGTACAAGAAGGCTGAGAAAATGCCGAGAAACAGCTGATGGAACTGGAACTCGGATGGCTACCCGAAGGTCCAAGAGCCAATGGAACTACCGAGGACCAGCTGACGTTACTGGAACCCGGTTACTAAGCAGGAGGTACCCGTGCCTGAAAGCACTACCAAGGACCACCTGACGTTGGTGGAACTCGGATACCCAGAGGGAGGCACCTAAGCCAAAGGCTCTGCCCGGAACCAGCTGACGGTACTGGAACCAGGATGGGGAGCAGAAGGTACAAGAGCAAAAGACACTGCCGAGAACCAGCTGACGGTACTGGAACCCGGATGGGTAGCCGAAGGTCCAAGAGCCAATGGAACTACCGAGGACCAGCTGACGTTACTGGAACCCGGTTACTAAGCAGGAGGTACCCGTGCCTGAAAGCACTACCAAGGACCACCTGACGTTGGTGGAACTCGGATACCCAGAGGGAGGCACCTAAGCCAAAGGCTCTGCCCGGAACCAGCTGACGGTACTGGAACCAGGATGGGGAGCAGAAGGTACAAGAGCAAAAGACACTGCCGAGAACCAGCTGACGGTACTGGAACCCGGATGGGTAGCCGAAGGTCCAAGAGCCAATGGAACAACCGAGGACCAGCTGACGTTACTGGAACCCGGTTACTAAGCAGGAGGTACCCGTGCCTGAAAGCACTACCAAGACCACCTGACGTTGGTGGAACTCGGATACCCAGAGGGAGGCACCTAAGCCAAAGGCTCTGCCCGGAACCAGCTGACGGTACTGGAACCAGGATGGGGAGCAGAAGGTACAAGAGCAAAAGACACTGCCGAGAACCAGCTGACGGTACTGGAACCCGGATGGGTAGCCGAAGGTCCAAGAGCCAATGGAACTACCGAGGACCAGCTGATGTTACTGGAACCCGGTTACTAAGCAGGAGGTACCCATGCCTGAAAGCACTACCAAGGACCACCTGACGTTGGTGGAACTCGGATACCCAGAAGGAGGCACCTAAGCCAAAGGCTCTGCCCGGAACCAGCTGACGGTGCTGGAACCAGGATGGGACCTATTCAAGCTTGTCTTCCTAGAGCCCCAACTAGCGGTGTTGGAGCAAAGGGTCAGCAGGGGGAGCAGAGTGTAGGCCGAAGCCTGCACTGGAGGCATTTGTAGGTCTGTTGTGTCTGCGTGGCGTTTGCAGGACACGATGCCGGCTACACAGCAGGGGAACAGCTGGCGGTGCTGAACCCCACTGACACATTGGCGAGGTGTTTGGCTCTGTGCAGCTAGCAGTACCGGGCACCAACAGGCGGTGTTAGAGCCCAGGGTCAGCAGGAGGAGAGGGAGCAGAGTGCAGGCCGAAGCCTGCACTGGCGGCAGCTTTGTGTCTGTGTGGCTGTTGCAGGACACGTTGCCGGCTACACAGCAGGGGAACAGCTGGCGGTGCTGAACCCCACTGACACATTGGCGGGTGTTTTTCTCTGTGCAGCCAGCACTTCGGGGCAACAACTGGTGGTGTTAGAGCCCAGGCTCTGCAGGGGGAGCAGAGTGTAGGCCGAAGCCTAATTGAACCAATTTTAAAGGTAACCTTTAACCCCCCCTCAGGTGTTACAAACTAGAAGAGCCACGCCTTATGCAGAAGTAGTGCTGCACAAGTCAAAGGTTGCTCTTTTAATTTTGTTCCTTGCACAAGCTGAATGAAACACGTACAACATTTTGGCACTTATACAGTCAATCTGTCTTGGAGGTGGGAGTTCCCTTCGTAATGAGACGCAGCACAGCTGGCAAAAATACCACCTTGGTGCTTGGCGCGGCCTCCTGAGCATCACATTTTGATGTACAGGAGTCTGCGTTGTTGCGTTATCCCTTGGCCATGCGCTGCCCGTCTTCTGACATCATTTCATGTCGGCTGGTGCGGTTCGCGATGCCCATGAATCCCAGCCCCGCAGTGTCTTTACAGTGTTTCACACTGCGGGGCTGGGATTCATGGCCTGGCGCAGTACATATGTTCGCCTCTCGCTCGGGTCCTTACACCTGCTACAGACTGTGCGGCGTCAGCTGATCCCTTATCGCATGCCACGGCCATGAAGCCGCACAGTCTGAAGAAGGCGGAAGGAGCTGAGTGACAGCCTGGTGAAGATATGCACTGCTCATGCCCGTCAATCACACCCTCGCAGTCAAAATAAATAAGACACCGAGGGGCGTTGTGTCGGGCAGGGCGGCCGCAGAGGCGCATCCAGCCAACCAAGGATGCCAGAAGACGGGCAGCGCTACCAAGGGGGTTGCAGCGTGTCATTACAAAGGAAAGTCACACCTCAGGGACGTTTTAATGGTATCAGGGGACACATTGTAGACGTGTTCCGTTCCACGTGTGCAAGGAGAATAAGTTTATGAGCCACCTTGCACACATGCAGCATTACTGCTGTACAAGGTGGCTGTAAAACATACAAACACCTGGGGGAGGGGCGACAGGTTCCCTTCAATTTCAGTTCTTGTGTCTGCGTGGCTTTTGCAGGACACGATGCCGGCTACACAGCAGGGGAACAGCTGGCGGTGCTGAACCCCACTGACACATTGGCTGGTGTTTTTCTCTGTGCAGCTAGCAGTACCGGGCACCAACTGGCGGTGTTAGAGCCCAGGGTCAGCAGGAGGAGAGGGAGCAGAGTGTAGGCCGAAGCCTGCACTGGCGGCAGCTTTGTGACTGCTTGGCTGTTGCAGGACACGTTGCCGGCTACACAGCAGGGGAACAGCTGGCGGTGCTGAACCCCACTGACACATTGGCGGGTGTTTTTCTCTGTGCAGCCAGCACTTCGGGGCACCAACTGGCGGTGTTAGAGCCCAGGCTCTGCAGGGGGAGCAGAGTGTAGGCCGAAGCCTAATTGAACCAATTTTAAAGGTAACCTTTAACCCCCCCTCAGGGGTCACAAACTAGAAGAGCCACACCTTGGCCAGCAGTAATGCTGCACAAGTCAAAGGTTGCTCTTTTAAATTTTGTTCCTTGCACACGCTGAATGAAACCCGTATGACATTTAGCCCCTTATACAGTCAAGACTGTCTTGGAGGCGGGAGTTTCCTTCATAATGCGGCGCAGCACAGTTGTCAAGAATCCCACCTTGGTGTTGGGCGCGGCCTCCTGAGCGTCGGTATTTGCTGCACAGGAGTCTGCGCTGTCGTGTTATCCCTTGGCCATGCGCTGCCCGTCTTCTGACATCATTTCATGTCGGCTGGTGCAGTTCGCGATGCCCATGAATCCCAGCCCCGCAGTGTCTTTACAGTGTTTCATACTGCGGGGCTGGGATTCATGGCCTGGCGCAGTACATATGTTCGCCTCTCGCTCGGGTCCTTACACCTGCTACAAACTGTGCGGCGTCAGCTGATCCCTTATCGCATGCCACGGCCATGAAGCCGCACAGTCTGAAGAAGGCGGAAGGAGCTGAGTGACAGCCTGGCGAAGATATGCACTGCTCATGCCCGTCAATCACACCCTCGCAGTCAAAATAAATAAGACACCGAGGGGCGTTGTGTCGGGCAGGGTGGCCGCAGAGGCGCATCCAGCCAAACAATGATGTCAGAAGAAGGGCTGTGCTGTTATGATCCTAGTGGCAAGGATCGCAGGTCGGACTAGCTAAGTAACTGAACAGACTACTAGCTCTGGGGAAGTGGTAACTAGATTGACCGCAACCAGATCCTATCCGCAAACAACTATAGGCAGCCGTGGAACGTTACCTAAAAAATCCTAGATGTCTCGTCACGGCCTGAGAAACTGACTATTCCTGGAGGGAAAGTAAGTCCTCACTTGCCTCAGTGGAAGACCCCAAAGATATAGAATAGCCCCCCACAAATATTAACGGTGAGTTAAGGGGAAAGCACAAACGCAGAGATGAAATCAGATTTAGCAAATGAGGCCCGCTAATACTAGATAGCAGAAAATAGGAAGGAAACTGTGCGGTCAATAAAAAACCCTATTCAAAATATCCACGCAGAGATTGCTCGAGCCCCCGCACCAACTAACGGTGCGGGGGAAGCAACTCCGTACCCCAGAGCTTACCAGCAAAAAGAAATCACATGTTAGCAAGCTGGACTAGACTCATCATACACAGAAATCATATTGCAGGCAGATGAGCAAAAAATATTCAAACAGAACTTAGCTTATCCTGATGAGGCAGAAAACGAGATAATCAGGAGTAATCAGAATAGCACTGAATACATTGACAGCCGGCAACAAGTGGAAGTGAAGCAGGGCTAAATAGGAGTCTCCCTGGTGAATAACGAGGCAGCTGATCCAGCAGACCCGCAGGATAATAAACCAAACCACCAGGGGGAGCCAAAAAACCAAAGTCACACAATACCATCTGTGACCACAAGAGGGAGCCTGAAAACGGAGTTCACAACAGTACCCCCCCCCTTGAGGAGGGGTCACCGAACCCTCATCAAAACCCCCAGGGCGATCAGGGTGAGCCACATGGAAGGCACAAACCAAATCGGCCGCATGAACATCAGAGGCGACAACCCAGGAATTATCCTCCTGACCATAGCCTTTCCACTTAACCAAACACTGAAGCCTCCGTCTAGAAATACGAGAATCCAAGATCTTCTCCACCACATATTCCAATTCTCCCTCAACCAGCACAGGGGCAGGAGGCTCAACCGAAGGAACCACAGGCACCACATACCTCCGCAACAACGACCGATGGAACACATTATGAATAGCAAACGATGCCGGGAGGTCCAAACGAAATGACACAGGGTTAAGGACTTACAAAATCTTATAAGGACCGATAAACCGAGGCTTAAACTTAGGAGAGGAGACCTTCATAGGAACAAAGCGAGAAGACAACCACACCAAATCCCCAACGCGAAGTCGGGGACCCACACAGCGACGGCGGTTGGCAAAGCGCTGAGCCTTCTCTTGTGACAGCTTCAAGTTGTCCATCACATGATTCCAAATCTGATGCAACTTATCCACCACAACATCCACTCCAGGACAGTCAGAAGACTCCACCTGACCCGAGGAAAAACGAGGATGAAACCCTGAATTACAAAAAAAAGACTGCACAAAGGAACACACATCCCGCGACAAGGAAGGCCACCAGAAGGACCTAGCCACCAAATCTCTGGTACCAAAAATCCCAGGATGGCCTGCCAACACTGAAGAATGAACCTTGGAAATAACTCTGCTGGTCCATCTATCCGGGACAAACAGTCTCTCCGGTGGACAATGGTCAGGTCTATCCGCCTGAAACTCCTGCAGCACTCGTCGCAAATCTGGGGAGATGGCAGACAAAATCACCCCTTCTCTTAGGATACCAGCTGGCTCTGAATCACCAGGAGAGTCAGGCACAAAACTCCTAGAAAGAGCATCAGCCTTCACATTCTTCGAACCAGGCAGGAATGAGACCACGAAATCAAAACGAGAGAAAAACAACGACCAACGAGCCTGTCTAGGATTCAGCCGCTTGGCCGACTCGAGATAAATCAAATTCTTGTGATCAGTCAAGACCACCACACGATGCTTAGCTCCCTCAAGCCAATGTCGCCACTCCTCAAATGCCCACTTCATAGCCAACAACTCCCGATTACCAACATCATAATTCCGCTCGGCAGGCGAAAACTTTCTTGAAAAGAAAGCACATGGCTTCATCACAGAGCCATCAGAGTTTCTCTGCGACAAAACAGTCCCCGCTCCAATCTCAGAAGCATCAACAAAGGAAGGGAGACGTCTGGCTGACATAAGACCGGAGCCAAAGAAAACCGGCGCTTCAGCTCCCGAAAGGCCTCCACAGCCGCAGGAGACCAATTAGTAACATCAGAACCCTTCTTGGTCAAATCCGTCAATGGCTTAACAACACCAGAAAAATTAGCGATGAAGCAACAGTAAAAATTAGCAAAACCCAAGAACTTCTGAAGACTCTTAACAGATGTAGGCTGAGTCCAGTCATGAATAGCCTGAACCTTGACTGGGTCCATCTCAATAGCAGAAGGAGAAAAAATGAAACCCAAAAAAGAGACCTTCTGGACTCCAAAAAGACATTTTGAGCCCTTCACAAATAAAGCATTGGCACGCAGGACCTGAAACACCATCCTGACCTGCTTAACATGGGACTCCCAATCATCCGAAAAAAACAGAATATCATCCAGATACACAATCATAAATTTATCCAGATATTCGCGGAAGATGTCGTGCATAAAGGACTGAAAGACAGAAGGAGCGTTAGAAAGTCCAAAAGGCATCACCAAGTACTCAAAATGGCCTTCGGGCGTATTAAATGCAGTTTTCCATTCATCACCCTGCTTAATACGCACAAGGTTATACGCACCACGAAGATCTATCTTGGTGAACGAACTAGACCCCTTAATGCGAGCAAACAGATCAGATAACAATAGCAAAGGATACTGAAATTTGACCGTGATTTTGTTTAGAAGGCGATAATCAATACAAGGTCTCAAGGAACCATCCTTCTTAGCCACAAAAAAGAACCCCGCACCAAGAGGGGAGGAGGAGGGGCGAATAAGTCCTTTCTCCAAAGACTCCTTTATATAACTCCGCATAGCAGCATGCTCCGGCACTGACAAATTGAAAAGTCGTCCTTTAGGAAACTTACTACCTGGAATCAAATTTATAGCACAATCACAATCCCTATGAGGAGGTAGAGAACTGAGTTTGGGCTCATCAAATACATCCTGGTAATCTGACAAAAACGTAGGGACCTCAGAAGGAGTGGATGAAGCAATTGACACCACAGGAGCGTCGCCATGAATTCCCTGACAACCCCAACTTGACACAGACATTGCTTTCCAATCCAGGACTGGATTATGAGTCTGCAACCATGGCAGGCCCAACACGACAACATCATGCAAATTGTGCAATACAAGAAAGCAAATCACCTCCTGATGAACAGGAGTCATGCACATGGTCACTTGTGTCCAGTACTGAGGTTTATTCGTAGCCAATGGTGTAGCATCAATTCCCCTTAGTGGAATAGGGAATTTTAAAGGCTCCAAAACAAAACCACAGCGCCTTGCAAATGACAAATCCATCAGACTCAGGGCAGCACCTGAATCCACAAAAGCCATAACCGGGTAAGATGACAGGGAACAAATCAGGGTAACAGACAAAATAAACTTAGGCTGTAAAGTACCGATGGTGACAGATTTATCAATCTTTTTTGTGCGCTTAGAGCATGCTGAGATAACATGAGCTGAGTCACCACAGTAAAAGCACAACCCATTTTGCCGTCTATAATTTTGCCGTTCACTTCTGGTCAGAATTCTATCACATTGCATAGACTCAGGTGTCTGTTCAGAAGACACCGCCAAATGGTGCGCAGGTTTGCGCTCCCGCAAACGCCGATCAATCTGAATGGCCAGAGTCATTGACTCATTCAGACCTGCAGGCGTAGGGAACCCCACCATGACATTCTTAATGGCTTCAGAAAGACCTTTTCTGAAATTTGCAGCCAGGGCACACTCATTCCATTGAGTAAGCACCGACCATTTCCGAAATTTCTGGCAGTACACCTCTGCATCATCTTGCCCCTGAGAGAGGGCCAACAACGCTTTTTCAGCCTGGTTCTCAAGATTAGGTTCCTCATAGAGCAATCCAAGGGCCAGAAAAAACGCATCCACACTGAGCAACGCAGGATCCCCTGGAGCCAATGCGAAAGCCCAATCTTGAGGATCGCCACGCAAGAAAGAAATAATAATCTTAACTTGCTGAACAGAATCCCCAAAGGAACGAGGTTTCAAAGAAAGAAACAACTTGCAATTGTTCTTAAAATTCAGGAACCTAGATCTATCTCCAGAAAACAACTCCGGAATAGGCATTCTAGGCTCCGACACAGGACCGTGCACAACAAAATCCTGAATACTTTGTACCCTTGCAGCAAGACGATCCACACCGGAGGCTAAACTCTGGATATCCATATCAGCAGCTGAACTCAGAGCCACACCAAGATTAAGAGGAGGAGAGAAGCCAGACACACAGCAGCTAGACACACGGCAGCAAAAAAAAAAAAAATATCTCCAAGCTTCTTTTCTCCTGCTTCTGCCATGCAATTAACACTTTATAGGCCGGCTGTACTGTTATGATCCTAGTGGCAAGGATCGCAGGTCGGACTAGCTAAGTAACTGAACAGACTACTAGCTCTGGGGAAGTGGTAACTAGATTGACCACAACCAGAT
Organism: Ranitomeya variabilis; assembly: GCF_051348905.1. NCBI lineage: Eukaryota > Metazoa > Chordata > Amphibia > Anura > Dendrobatidae > Ranitomeya > Ranitomeya variabilis. The sequence goes on along the minus strand of NC_135233.1, from coordinate 701,349,943 downwards.
CCTATCCGCAAACAACTATAGGCAGCCGTGGAACGTTACCTAAAAAATCCTAGACTGTCATGATCTCTGCAGGCAGAGATCATAGCAAGCCTATAGAGGGACAAGCTCTCGGAAGATGGAACTATACTGACCATGAACTAAGCCTGCCGCGCAACTAGAAATAGCCAGGTAGCATTTCCTATTTATCGCTAGATGCCCAGCTCTGGCCTAAGACCTAAATAGCTAGCAGAGGGAAATATAAGACCTGGCTCACCTCTAGAGAAATATTCCAAAGAAGACAGTAGCCCCCCACATATAATGACGGTGAGTTCAGATGAAACAACAAACGCAGCAGGAAAATAGTCTTAGCAAATTTGAGGTCCGCTTACTAGATAGCAGAAGACAGATAGTATACTTTCATGGTCAGCAGAAAAACACTAACAAAACACCATCCAGAGATTACCTTAAACTCTGGCATTAACTCATAACGCCAGAGTAGCAATCCCTGATCAACGAGAGCTTTCCAGACACAGTAACAAAACTTCAGCTGTGAACTGGAACAAATAGGCAAAACAAAACATGGACAAAAGTCCAACTTATCTAGTAGTAGTCTAGAAGCAGGAACAAGCACTGAGAGGCATCAGATAACATTGTTGACCGGCAAGAAACCACCAGAGAAATGAGCTTAAATAGCGACACCCACTACTGATGGAATCAGGTGAAACAGGAAAGAGGATGACAAGTCCAATTCCACAAGCGGCCACCGGGGGAGCCCAGAATCCAAATTCACAACAGTACCCCCCCCTCAAGGAGGGGGCACCGAACCCTCACCAGATCCACCAGGGCGACCAGGATGAGCCCTATGGAAGGCACGAACAAGATCAGAAGCATGAACATCAGATGCATTGACCCAAGAATTATCCTCCTGGCCGTAACCCTTCCAGTTGACCAGATACTGGAGTTTCCGTCTGGAAACACGAGAGTCCAAAATTTTCTCCACAACGTACTCCAACTCACCCTCAACCAACACCGGAGCAGGAGGCTCAACTGAAGGTACAACAGGTACCTCATACCTGCGCAATAACGACCGATGAAAAACGTTATGAATGGAAAAGGACGCAGGGAGGTCCAAACGGAAAGAAACAGGATTAAGAATCTCCAATATTCTATAAGGGCCGATGAACCGAGGTTTAAACTTAGGAGAAGAGACCCTCATAGGGACAAAACGAGAAGACAACCACACTAAATCTCCAACACAAAGCCGAGAACCAACACGACGATGACGGTTGGCAAAACGCTGAGTCTTCTCCTGGGACAACTTCAAATTGTCCATAACCTGCCCCCAAATGTGATGCAATCTCTCTACCACCGCATCCACTCCAGGACAATCCGAGGATTCCACCTGACCGGAGGAAAATCGAGGGTGAAACCCCGAATTACAGAAAAACGGGGACACCAAGGTGGAAGAACTGGCCCGATTATTGAGGGCGAACTCTGCCAATGGCAAAAAAGCAACCCAATCATCCTGGTCAGCAGAGACAAAACACCTCAGATATGTCTCAAGGGTCTGATTAGTCCGCTCGGTCTGGCCATTAGTCTGAGGGTGAAAAGCAGACGAAAAAGACAAATCTATGCCCATCCTAGCACAGAATGCCCGCCAAAATCTAGACACAAATTGGGTACCTCTGTCAGAAACAATATTCTCAGGAATACCGTGCAATCGGACAACATTCTGAAAAAACAGAGGAACCAACTCAGAAGAAGAAGGCAACTTGGGCAGAGGAACCAAATGGACCATTTTAGAGAAACGGTCACAGACCACCCAGATGACAGACATCTTCTGGGAAACAGGCAGATCTGAAATAAAATCCATCGAGATGTGTGTCCAAGGCCTCTTAGGAATAGGCAAGGGCAACAGCAGTCCGCTAGCCCGAGAACTACAAGACTTGGCCCGAGCACAAACGTCACATGACTGCACAAAGACTCGCACATCTCGTGACAGAGAAGGCCACCAGAAGGATCTTGCCACCAAATCCCTGGTACCAAAAATTCCGGGATGACCTGCCAATGCAGAAGAATGTACCTCAGAGATGACTCTGCTGGTCCAATCATCCGGAACAAACAGTCTATCAGGCGGACAACGATCCGGTCTATCCGCCTGAAACTCTTGCAAGGACCGCCGCAGATCAGGAGAAACGGCCGACAAAATTACTCCCTCCCTAAGGATACCTGTGGGTTCAGAATTACCAGGAGAGTCCGGGTCAAAACTCCTAGAAAGGGCATCTGCCTTAACATTCTTAGAACCCGGTAGGTATGACACCACAAAATTAAAGCGAGAAAAAAATAAAGACCAGCGCGCCTGTCTAGGATTCAGGCGTCTGGCAGTCTCAAGATAAATCAAATTTTTGTGGTCAGTCAATACCACCACCTGATGTCTAGCCCCCTCGAGCCAATGGCGCCACTCCTCAAACGCCCACTTCATGGCCAAAAGCTCCCGATTCCCAACATCATAATTCCGCTCTGCGGGCGAAAATTTGCGAGAAAAGAAGGCACAAGGCCTAATGACGGAGCAGTCGGAACCTTTCTGCGACAACACTGCCCCAGCTCCGATCTCCGAAGCGTCAACCTCAACCTGAAAAGGCAGATTCACATCAGGCTGACGCAACACAGGGGCAGAGGCAAAACGGCGCTTAAGCTCCTGAAAGGCCTCTACAGCATGAGGGGACCAATTAGCAACATCAGCGCCTTGTCTGGTCAAATCAGTCAGTGGTTTAACGACATCCGAAAAACCAGCAATAAATCGGCGGTAAAAGTTGGCAAAGCCCAAAAATCTCTGAAGACCCTTAAGAGAGGAGGGCTGAGTCCAGTCACAAATAGCTTGCACCTTGACGGGATCCATCTCAATGGAAGAGGGAGAAAAAATATACCCCAAAAAGGAAATTTTCTGGACCCCAAAAACGCACTTAGACCCCTTCACACATAAAGAATTAGACCGCAGAACCTGAAAAACTCTCCTGACCTGCTGGACATGAGAGTCCCAGTCATCAGAAAAAATCAGAATATCATCCAGATATATTATCATAAATTTATCCAGAAAATCGCGGAAAATATCATGCATAAAAGACTGGAAAACTGAAGGGGCATTAGAAAGACCAAAAGGCATGACCAAATACTCAAAGTGGCCCTCGGGCGTATTAAATGCGGTCTTCCACTCATCCCCCTGCCTGATCCGCACCAAATTATACGCCCCACGAAGATCAATTTTAGAGAACCACTTAGCACCCTCTATACGAGCAAACAAATCAGTAAGCAATGGCAATGGGTATTGATACTTAACAGTGATCTTATTCAGAAGCCGATAATCAATACATGGTCTCAAAGAGCCGTCTTTTTTTGAGACAAAGAAAAACCCAGCTCCCAAGGGAGAAGAGGATGGACGAATATGTCCCCTTTCCAAAGACTCCTTTATATATTCCCGCATAGCAGCATGTTCCGGCACAGACAAATTAAACAAACGACCCTTTGGATATTTACAACCCGGTATCAAATCTATGGCACAATCGCACTCACGGTGCGGAGGTAACGACCCAAGCTTGGGTTCGTCAAAGACGTCTTGATAATCAGAGAGGAACTCAGGGACTTCAGAGGGAATGGACGACGAAATAGAAACCAAAGGTACGTCCCCATGAATACCCTTACATCCCCAGCTCAACACAGACATTGCTCTCCAGTCCAAGACTGGGTTGTGAGACTGCAACCATGGCAATCCCAGTACCAAATCGTCATGTAAATTATACAGCACCAGGAAACGAATAATCTCCTGGTGATCCGGATTGATACGCATGGTTACTTGTGTCCAGTATTGTGGTTTATTATTAGCCAATGGGGTGGAGTCAATCCCCTTCAGAGGAATAAGAGTCTCCAAAGGCTCTAAATCAAAACCACAACGATTGGCAAAGGACCAATCCATAAGACTCAGAGCGGCGCCAGAGTCAACATAGGCGTCCGTGGCAATGGATGACAAAGAGCAAATCAGGGTTACAGACAAATTAAACTTAGACTGAATGGTGCTAATGGAAACAGACTTATCAAGCTTCTTTGTACGCCTAGAGCATGCTGATATAACATGAGTAGAATCCCCACAATAGAAACACAATCCATTCTTCCGTCTAAAATTCTGTCGCTCGCTCCTGGACAGAATTCTATCACACTGCATACTTTCTGGCGTCTTTTCCATAGACACCGCCAGATGGTGCACCGGTTTGCGCTCCCGCAGACGCCTATCAATCTGAATAGCCATTGTCATGGACTCATTCAGACCTGCAGGCAAAGGGAACCCCACCATAACATCCTTAACGGCATCAGAGAGACCTTCTCTGAAAGTTGCCGCCAAGGCGCACTCATTCCACTGAGTAAGCACAGACCATTTACGGAATTTTTGGCAGAAAACTTCAGCTTCGTCTTGCCCCTGAGATAGTGCCATCAAAGTTTTTTCTGCCTGAAGTTCCAAATGAGGTTCCTCATAAAGCAAGCCCAAGGCCAGAAAAAACGCATCCACATCGCGTAACGCAGGATCCCCTGCTGGCAATGAGAAGGCCCAATCTTGAGGGTCACCCCTGAGCAAGGAAATCACAATCCTAACCTGCTGAGCAGGGTCTCCAGCTGAACGAGACTTCAGGGACAAATAAAGCTTACAATTATTTCGGAAATTCTGGAAGCTAGCTCTATTCCCTGTGAAGAACTCCGGTAAAGGAATTCTCGGCTCAGATACCGGAGCATGTACCACAAAATCTTGTAAATTTTGTACTTTCGTGATGAGATTATTCAAACCCGCAGTTACACTCTGGAGATCCATTATTGTCAGGTGCACACAGAGCATACAGAGATTAGGAGGAGAGAGAGAGAAAAGACTGCAGCAAGGCAGACTGGAGGAAAAAAAAAAAAAAAAAAATTTCAGCAGACTTCTTATAACTCTCCTTTCTCAACCTGGGTCTTTAACACTTTACAGGCCGGTCAAACTGTCATGATCTCTGCAGGCAGAGATCATAGCAAGCCTATAGAGGGACAAGCTCTCGGAAGATGGAACTATACTGACCATGAACTAAGCCTGCCGCGCAACTAGAAATAGCCAGGTAGCATTTCCTATTTATCGCTAGATGCCCAGCTCTGGCCTAAGACCTAAATAGCTAGCAGAGGGAAATATAAGACCTGGCTCACCTCTAGAGAAATATTCCAAAGAAGACAGTAGCCCCCCACATATAATGACGGTGAGTTCAGATGAAACAACAAACGCAGCAGGAAAATAGTCTTAGCAAATTTGAGGTCCGCTTACTAGATAGCAGAAGACAGATAGTATACTTTCATGGTCAGCAGAAAAACACTAACAAAACACCATCCAGAGATTACCTTAAACTCTGGCATTAACTCATAACGCCAGAGTAGCAATCCCTGATCAACGAGAGCTTTCCAGACACAGTAACAAAACTTCAGCTGTGAACTGGAACAAATAGGCAAAACAAAACATGGACAAAAGTCCAACTTATCTAGTAGTAGTCTAGAAGCAGGAACAAGCACTGAGAGGCATCAGATAACATTGTTGACCGGCAAGAAACCACCAGAGAAATGAGCTTAAATAGCGACACCCACTACTGATGGAATCAGGTGAAACAGGAAAGAGGATGACAAGTCCAATTCCACAAGCGGCCACCGGGGGAGCCCAGAATCCAAATTCACAACACTAGACGTCTCGTCACGGCCTGAGAAACTGACTATTCCTGGAGGGAAAGTAAGTCCTCACTTGCCTCAGTGGAAGACCCCAAAGATATAGAATAGCCCCCCACAAATATTAATGGTGAGTTAAGGGGAAAGCACAAACGCAGAGATGAAATCAGATTTAGCAAATGAGGCCCGCTAATACTAGATAGCAGAAAATAGGAAGGAAACTGTGCGGTCAATAAAAAACCCTATTCAAAATATCCACGCAGAGATTGCTCGAGCCCCCGCACCAACTAACGGTGCGGGGGAAGCAACTCCGTACCCCAGAGCTTACCAGCAAAAAGAAATCACATGTTAGCAAGCTGGACTAGACTCATCATACACAGAAATCATAATGCAGGCAGATGAGCAAAAAATATTCAAACAGAACTTAGCTTATCCTGAAGAGGCAGAAAACGAGATAATCAGGAGTAATCAGAATAGCACTGAATACATTGACAGCCGGCAACAAGTGGAAGTGAAGCAGAGCTAAATAGGAGCCTCCCTGGTGAATAACGAGGCAGCTGATCCAGCAGACCCGCAGGATAATAAACCAAACCACCAGGGGGAGCCAAAAAACCAAAGTCACACAATACCATCTGTGACCACAAGAGGGAGCCTGAAAACGGAGTTCACAACACTGTGCTACCAAGGGGGTTGTTGCGTGTCATTACAAAGGAAAGTCACACCTCAGGGATGTTTTAATGGTCTCAGGGGACACATTGTAGACGTGTTCCGTTCCACGTGTGCAAGGAGAATAAGTTTATGAGCCACCTTGCACACATGCAGCATTACTGCTGTACAAGGTGGCTGTAAAACATACAAACACCTGGGGGAGGGGCGACAGGTTCCCTTCAATTTCAGTTCTTGTGTCTGCGTGGCTTTTGCAGGACACGATGCCGGCTACACAGCAGGGGAACAGCTGGCGGTGCTGAACCCCACTGACACATTGGCTGGTGTTTTTCTCTGTGCAGCTAGCAGTACCGGGCACCAACTGGCGGTGTTAGAGCCCAGGGTCAGCAGGAGGAGAGGGAGCAGAGTGTAGGCCGAAGCCTGCACTGGCGGCAGCTTTGTGACTGCTTGGCTGTTGCAGGACACGTTGCCGGCTACACAGCAGGGGAACAGCTGGCGTTGCTGAACCCCACTGACACATTGGCGGGTGTTTTTCTCTGTGCAGCCAGCACTTCGGGGCACCAACTGGCGGTGTTAGAGCCCAGGCTCTGCAGGGGGAGCAGAGTGTAGGCCGAAGCCTAATTGAACCAATTTTAAAGGTAACCTTTAACCCCCCCTCAGGGGTCACAAACTAGAAGAGCCACACCTTGGCCAGCAGTAATGCTGCACAAGTCAAAGGTTGCTCTTTTAAATTTTGTTCCTTGCACACGCTGAATGAAACCCGTATGACATTTAGCCCCTTATACAGTCAAAACTGTCTTGGAGGCGGGAGTTTCCTTCGTAATGCGGCGCAGCACAGTTGTCAAGAATCCGACCTTGGTGCTGGGCGCGGCCTCCTGAGCGTCGGTATTTGCTGCACAGGAGTCTGCACTGTCGTGTTATCCCTTGGCCTTGCGCTGTTAACGCTGCCCGGCTTCTGACTTCATTTAATGTCGGCCGTTGCGGTTTGCGATGCCCATGAATACCAGCCCCGCAGTGTCTTCTCATTTATTCACACTGCGGGGCTGGGATTCATGGCCTGGCGCAGTCAATATGTTCGCCTCTCACACTCGTGTCCTGACACCTGCTTCAGACTGTGCGGCGTCAGCTGATCCCTTATCACATGCCACGGCCAGAAGGACGCACAGTCTGAAGAAGGCGGAAGGAGATGAGGGACTGGCGAAGATATGCACTGCTCATGCCCATCAATCACACCCTCGCAGTCAATATAAATAAGACACCGAGGGGCGTTATGTCGGGCAGGGCGGCAGCAGAGGCGCAGCCAGCCAACCAAGGATGCCAGAAGGCGGGCAGCGCTACCAAGGGGGTTGCAGCGTGTCATTACAAAGGAAAGTCACACCTCAGGGACGGTTTAATGGTCTCAGAGGACACATTTTAGATGTGTTTCGTTCGCCGTGTGCAAGGAGAGTAACTTAATGAGCCACCTCGTACAAATGCAGCATTACTGCTGTACAAGGTGGCTGTTATACATACAAATGCCTGGGGGGGGACAGGTTCCCTTCAATTTCAGTTCTTGTGTCTGCATGGCTTTTGCAGGACACGATGCCGGCTACACAGCAGGGGAACAGCTGGCGGTGCTGAACCCCACTGACACATTGGCGAGGTGTTTGGCTCTGTGCAGCTAGCAGTACCGGGCACCAACAGGCGGTGTTAGAGCCCAGGGTCAGCAGGAGGAGAGGGAGCAGAGTGCAGGCCGATGCCTGCACTGGCGGCAGCTTTGGGTCTGCGTGGCGTTTGCAGGACACGTTGTCGGCTACACAGCAGGGGAACAGCTGGCGTTGCTGAACCCCACTGACACATTGGCTGGTGTTTTTCTCTGTGCAGCTAGCACTCCCGGGCGCCAACTGGCGGTGTTAGAGCCCAGGGTCAGCAGGAGGAGCAGAGTGTAGGCTGAAGCCTGCAGTGGAGCAAGTTGAAAGGGAACCTTTAACCCCCCCCCCCCCCCAAGGCGTTTGTAGCTGAAAGAGCCATCTTGTACAGCACTAATGCTGGAAAAGGTAAACTTAGCTCTTTTAATTATGGTCCTTGCAAACGCTGTACTTGACACTTATGAAATGTGTCCCCTCCCACCGTTAAACCGTCCGGTAGGTGGAACTTTCCTTCGTAATGTGACGCAGCACAGCCATCATTCTTACCCCCTTGGCGCCGTGCGCCCCCTCCTCAGCGTTGTTTGAATCTGTCCCGGAGCCTGCGCTGGTATGCTAGCCCTTGGCCATGCACACATTTGCGCTGCCCGTCTTCTGACATCATTTGGTGTCAGGCTGGCTGCGCCTGTGCAGGCGCGCTGGCCAAGATCCCGCCTCGCTGTGTCATCTAATGTAATCACTCTGGGGACCTGTGATCCATGGGCATTAGCAGTGCATATCCTCGCCTCTCACTCCCCTCCCTACGGCTTTTTCAGACTGTGCGGCGTCATGGCCGTGGCATGCTATTAGGGATCAGCTGACGTTGCACAGTCTGAAGAAGGCGTAGGGAGATGAGTGAGAGGTGGATGTTAAGATATGCACTGCGCATGTCCATGGATCACAGGCCCGCAGTGGGATTAAATCAGAAGACACTACGAGGCGGGATCTCGGCCAGCGCGGCCGCACAGGCGCAGCCAGCCTGACACCAAATAATGTCAGAAGATGGGCAGCGCTAAGTGTGCATGTCCAAGGGCTAACATAACAGCGCAGGCTCCGGGACAGATTCAAACAACGCTGAGGAGGCGGCGCACAGCGCCAAGGGGGTAAGAATGACGGCTGTGCTGCGTCACATTACGAAGGAAAGTTCCACCTACCGGACGGTTTAACGGTGGGAGGGGACACATTTCATAAGTGTTAGGTTCAGCATGTGCAAGGAGCACCACGAAAACAGGCACTTTTTCCTTTTGCATCATTACTGCTGCACAAGGTGGCTCTTTCAGTAAAAAACGCCTGGGGGGGGACAGGTTATCTTAAATTTAAGTTGTTGTGCCTGCGTGGCAGTCGCATGACACGTTGCCGTATACACAGCAGGTAAGCAGCATGCATTACTGAACCCCACTAACACATTGGCGAGGTGTTTGGCTCTGTGCGGACAGCACTTCCAGACAACAACTAGCGGAGTTGGAGCCCTGGGACAGCAGGAGGAGGAGGTGGAGGAGAGAGGAGGGATTGCCACACACACAGCTGGGGAACAGCTGACGTTACTGAACCCCAATAACAGAGGAGCGACTGTTGACTGTGCGGACAGCACTACCAGGCAACAACTAGCGGTGTTGGAGCCCAGGGACAGCAGGAGGAGGAGGTGGAGGAGAGAGGAGGGATTGCCACACACACAGCTGGGGAACAGCTGATGTTACTGAACCCAAAAACAGAGGAGCGACTGTTGACTGTGCGGACAGCACTTCCAGACAACAACTAGCGGTGTTGGAGCCCAGGGACAGAAGGAGGAAGAGGTGGAGAAGATAGGAGGGATTGCCACACACACAGCTGGGGAACAGCTGATGTTACTGAACCCCAATAACAGAGGAGCGACTGTTGACTGTGCAGACAGCACTACCAGGCAACAACTAGCGGTGTTGGAGCCCAGGGACAGCAGGAGGAGGAGGTGGAGGAGAGAGGAGGGATTGCCACACACACAGCTGGGGAACAGCTGACGTTACTGAACCCCAATAACAGAGGAGCGACTGTTGACTGTGTGGACAGCACTACCAGGCAACAACTAGCGGTGTTGGAGCCCAGGGACAGCAGGAGGAGGAGGTGGAGGAGAGAGGAGGGATTGCCACACACACAGCTGGGGAACAGCTGACGTTACTGAACCCCAATAACAGAGGAGCGACTGTTGACTGTGCGGACAGCACTTCCAGACAACAACTAGCGGTGTTGGAGCCCAGGGACAGCAGGAGGAGGAGGTGGAGGAGAGAGGAGGGATTACCACACACACAGCTGGGGAACAGCTGACGTTACTGAACCCCAATAACAGAGGAGCGACTGTTGACTGTGCGGACAGCACTACCAGGCAACAACTAGCGGTGTTGGAGCCCAGGGACAGCAGGAGGAGGAGGTGGAGGAGAGAGGAGGGATTGCCACACACACAGCTGGGGAACAGCTGACGTTACTGAACCCCAATAACAGAGGAGCGACTGTTGACTGTGCGGACAGCACTTCCAGGCCACAACTAGCGGTGTTGGAGCCCAGGGACAGAAGGAAGAGGAGGTGGAGGAGATAGGAGGGATTGCCACACACACAGCTGGGGAACAGCTGACGTTACTGAACCCCAATAACAGAGGAGCGACTGTTGACTGTGCGGACAGCACTACCAGGCAGCAACTAGTGGTGTTGGAGCCCAGGGACAGCAGGAGGAGGAGGTGGAGGAGAGAGGAGGGATTGCCACACACACAGCTGGGGAACAGCTGACGTTACTGAACCCCAATAACAGAGGAGCGACTGTTGACTGTGCAGACAGCACTACCAGGCAACAACTAGCAGTGTTGGAGCCCAGGGACAGCAGGAGGAGGAGGTGGAGGAGAGAGGAGGGATTGCCACACACACAGCTGGGGAACAGCTGACGTTACTGAACCCCAATAACAGAGGAGCGACTGTTGACTGTGCGGACAGCACGACCAGGCCACAACTAGCGGTGTTGGAGCCCAGGGACAGCAGGAGAAGGAGGTGGAGGAGAGAGGAGGGATTGCCACACACACAGCTGGGGAACAGCTGACGTTACTGAACCCCAATAACAGAGGAGCGACTGTTGACTGTGCGGACAGCACTTCTGGACGGCAACTGGCGGTGTTGGAGCCCAGGGACAGAAGGAGGAGGAGGTGGAGGAGATAGGAGGGATTGCCACACACACAGCTGGGGAACAGCTGATGTTACTGAACCCCAATAACACGGCAGCAAGTGTTGACTGTGCGGATAGCACTTCCAGGCACCAACTAGCGGTGTTGGAGCCCAGGGACAGCAGGAGGAGCAGAGGAACACAGTGTAGGCCGAAGCCTGATTGGAGAAAGTCGAAAGGGAACCTTTATCCCCCCCCAAGGTGTTTGTAGCTGAAAGAGCCAGCTTGTGCAGCACAAAGGATGCAAAATGAAAAGGTGGCTCTTTTCATTATGCTCCTTGCAAACACAGAACTAAACACTTATAAAATGTGTCCCCTGATACCGTGAGACCGTCCCGGAGGTGGGACTTTCCTTCCTAATATGACGCAGCACAGCCGTCATTCCTTCCCCCTTGGCGCCATGCCCCGGCTCCTCAGCGTTGTTTAATTCCGTCCCGGAGCCTGCGCTGTTATGTTATCCCTTGGCCAGGCACACTTAGCGCTGCCCATCTTCTGACATCATTTGGTGTCAGTCTGGCTGCGCCTGTGTGTCCGCGCTGGCCGAGATCCCGCCTCGCAGTGTCCTCTAATGTAATCCCACCATGGGCCTGGGATCCATGGCCATGCGCAGTGCATATCCTCGCCTCTCACTCCCCTCCCTCTGGCTTCTTCAGACTGTGCGGTGTCACGGCCGTGGCATGCTATTAGGGATCAGCTGACGGCGCACAGTCTGAAGAAGGCAAAGGGAGATGAGTGAGAGGTGGAGGTGAAGATATGCACTGCGCATGCCCATGGATCCCAGGCCCGCAGTGTGATTAAATCAGAAGACACTGCGAGGCGGGATCTCGGACAGCGCGGCCGCACAGGCGCAGTCAGCATGACACCAAATGATGTCAGAAGAGTGGCAGCGCTAAGTGTGCCTGGCCAAGGGATAACATAACAGCGCAGGCTTCGAGACAGAATCAAACAACGCTGAGGAGCCGGCGCACGGCGCCGGGGGGGGTAAGAATGACGGGTGTGCTGCGTCACATTACGAAGGAAAGTCCCACCTCCGGGACGATTTTATGGTATCAGTGAACACATTTTATAAGTGTTAAGTTCTGTGTGTGCAAGGAGATAAACAAAAATAGCTACCTTTTCCTTGTGCAGCATTACTGCTGCACAAGGTGGCTCTTTCAGTAACAAACGCCTTGGGGGGGGACAGGTTCCCTTACATTTCAGTTGTTGTGTCAGCGTGGCGGTCGCAGGACACATTGCCGGCTACACAGCTGGGGATCAGCTGGCGTTACTGACACCCAATAACACTGGGTCGTACGTTTTGACTGTGCAGACGGCACTTCTGAGCCTCAACTGGCGGTGTTGGAGCCCAGGAATTAAAGTTCAGGTGGTAGAAAGATGAACACAACTGGAGACCTGGATACTGTAGACAGTCACCTAATTATTTAATCAGGAAGAGGAGTGGCATATTCCTGCGAGATCCAGGCCTGGTTCATTTTCAGGAAAGTAAGCCGGTCAACATTATCGGAGGATAGTCGCATGCGACGGTCAGTTTGTACACCACCTGCAGCACTGAAGACGCGTTCCGATACTACACTAGCCGCAGGGCAAGCCAGCACCTCCAATGCATACTGGCTTAGCTCTGGCCATGTATCCAGCTTTGAGACCCAAAACTTGAAAGGGGAAGAGCCGTCTGGGAGTACAGCAAGAGGGCAAGACATGTAGTCTGTCACCATCTGACGGAACCGTTGCCTCCTGCTGACTGGAGCCGTCTGTGATGGTGTAGACTTTTGTGGCGGGCACACAAAACTGTGCCACAGTTGGGCCATACTGGTCTTGCCTTGGGCAGAGGCACTGCTTCTGCTCCCTCTTTGTGCAGAGCCTCCTCCACTGCCTGGACGCACTGAGCTGCTTTGTAATGCACTAGCAGCACTTCTCTCAGTTGGAATGGAGAAGATGATGGAATTCACCAGTGTCTCTTGGTACTCCCGCATTTTTCGCTCCCGGTTCAACGGTGTGATGAGGCTTTCTACGTTGTCCTGGTAGCGAGGATTGAGGAGGGTGAACACCCAATAATCAGACATGCTGAGAATGTGGGCAATGCGGCGGTCGTTTCTCAGGCACTGCAGCATGTAATCCACCATGTGCTGCAGACTGCCAACTGGCCAAGAAACGCTGTCCCCTGCTTGAGGCGTGATCTCTGCCCGCTCGTCATCACCCCACCCTCGCTGTACACACTGACTACTGGACAATTGTGTAACTCCCTCCTCTGGACAGATGTCTTCCTCATCCATTGACTCCTCCTCATCCTCCTCACAAAGTGTCCCCTGCCTACGCGTTTGTGAGGAACCACGTGGCGCTGACTGTACAGAAGATGATGGAAATGGTGAATTCTCATCCTCCACCTCTTCCACAACATCATCCCTTAGCGCTTGCAGTGATTTTTCAAGCAGGCAGATAAGGGGGACAGTCATGCTGACTAGTGCATCATCTGCACTCGCCATCCGCGTGGAATAATCGAAGGGACGCAAAACCTGGCAGACGTCCTTCATAGTGGCCTACTCTGTGGTTGTGAAGTCTGAACGGCGCGGAGTGCGACTTCTTTGCGCCTGATGCAGCTGGTACTCCATTACTGCTTGCTGCTGCTCACACAACCGCTCCAACATATGTAACGCGGAATTCCACCTGGTAGGTAGGTCACATATGATGCGATGTTCCGGAAGGCGGAATCGGCGCTGCAGAGCCACAATGCGCGATTTTGCCGTGCAGGAACGCCGCAAGTGAGCACACTCTAGGCGGACCTTGTGCAGCAGTGAATCAAGATCCGGATAGTCCCTCAAAAACTCTGCACGACCAAATTGAGCACATGTGCCAGACATGGGATGTGAGTGAGGTTGCCGAGGCCCAGAGCTGCCACCAGATTTCGGCCATTATCACACACTACCATGCCTGGCTGGAGATTCGCTGCCACAAACCACACATCGCTCTCCTGCTTGATGGCATTCCAGAGCTCCTGCGCTGTGTGGCTTCGATTCCCCAAAGAAATTAATTTCAAGACGGCCTGTTGATGTTTGGCCACGGCTGTGCTCATGTCGGTCATAACAGGTAAACGTTCACGGGTCCATGTGGAGGTGGACTGTGACGGCTCCTGCAGCGATGATTCTGAGGAACTGGTGTAAGAGGAGGAGTCAATGCGTACAGACTGGATTCCTGCAATCCTTGGAGTGGGCAGGACACATCCTGTGCCACTCGCACGATCTGTACCCGGCTCAACAACATTAACCCAATGGGCTGTGAGGGAAAGGTATCACCCCTGTCCATGTTGACTGGTCCACGCATCGGTGGTGAGGTGGACCTTGCTACTGACGGCGTTCAGTAGCGCGTGTTTTATGTGTTCCTCCACATGCTTGTGCAGGGCAGGGACAGCTTGCCTGCTGAAGTAAAAGCGGCTGGGCACATTGTACTGTGGGACTGCCAATGACATCAAGTCACGGAAGCTGTCAGTCTCCACCAGCCTGAATGACAGCATTTCCAGTGACAGAAGTTTGGCAATGCCTGCAGTCAGAGCCTGTGCTCGTGGGTGGTTTGATGAGAAAGGCCGCCTTTTCTCCCATGCCTGTACTACCGATGGCTGTAGACTGGGCTGGGAGTGTGAGGATGCCTGGGAACGTGGTGCTGTGGGTGGAATTACAGTGGGTCTCTGGACAACAGGGCCAGAGGTTCTTCCACTGCGATCCTGGGAGGAAGCCGAACCAGCTGCGTGTGAGCTGGAGGAAGAGGCAACACGAGCTGAAGAGGTCGTAGCTGCCGCTGTTGGTTGGCCTAGCTCTTCAGTGTGTTTTTCTAACTCCGCCACGTGCCTGGTCCGCACATGTTTCCACATGTTGGAGGTATTGAGGTTGCTGACATTTCGACCTCTTTTGACTTTGTGATGACACACCTTGCATTTGACATAGCAAATGTCATCTGCAACTGTGTCAAAAAAGGACCAGGCACTGCAAGTCTTGGGCACGCCCTTTTTGGCTTTTGAAAGAGACACACTCCTAACGGGTGCCAAAGTGGAGGCTGCAGGATCCGCAGTCTTCCCCCTCCCTCTCCCTCTTTGGCCTGTTCGGGGAATCTCTTCCTCAGAGCTGCTCCCACCACCTTCCTGTCCCTCACGCCAAGATGGGTCAAGGACCTCATCATCTACACTACCCTCTGCCACCAACTGCTCCTCCTGGGTAGTCTCAGCAGCAGAGCACGCACCAGAAAGTGGCACCTGAGTGTCATCAGCGGATGCGTCCTGCGATGTGGTGACCGGAGGCACTGGCCCACCCGCCTCTTCAGACTCAGAGAGAAAAAGCTGTTGGGCATCACTGCACCCTGCCTCTTCTTCCATTTCTCCAATGCTGCTTGGCTGGCCCCCTGTTTCCAAGCCAAGAGATTCAGAGAACAGAAGTAGAGAAGGCTCCTGTCCTGGGCTCTCTGTCTGCCTGGGCAATTTGGCAGGTGGTGAAGAGACAGATTGGTGCTCTCCAGTGCTCTGTGTCTGAGAGGATGTGGCACTAATTGAAGTCGATGCATTAGCTGCCATCCATCCAACAACGGCTTCAATTTGGTCTTCACGCAGCAGCGGTGTACGGCGCTCTCCGACAAAGCTGCGCATGAACGACTGTTCCCTGCTGAAAGTGGGTGCTGATGAGTCACCGGTGCCCGCAGCAGGCACAGAATCCCCACGTCCTCTCCCTGCTCCGCGCCCACGCCCACATGCCTTACTCCCTGCCTTCTTCATCTTGGTTGACTGATAAAGATAAGCAGAAAAGTACTAACGGCTTTGTGTGCTTATTTCTGAACAGCTCCGAGTCCTAACAGGTATAAGAAACACTAATTTTCTAAAGTGTGGACTAGACTTTAAAATGAGCTAATGTGGCCTACACAAATGTAAAATGGTGTGTTTGGTGAACTTTATTATTTATTTATTTTTTGGGGCTGAACTGACAACAGGGAGAGCTGCAGTCACACGGAGACCGTGCAGACAGCCGTAAACGGCGCTGCAAGGCCCCAAAACATTCCTCTACGTTGTCCTATGTAGTGTTTTTCCACAAGTTAGCTGGATACGGGTGGAAAGACACTAATAGGAATTTTTTGAAAAAATGTGCAGCAGCCTGCACTACTTAAAACAAAAGGAAAATTTATTTTACGGTATGACGCAGTGAAGAACCCTGAGCTGGATACAACCGGCTATGGCTGCACACAGACTACAGGGCGAGCTGCAGTCACACGGAGACCATGCAGACAGCCGTAAACAGCGCTGCAAGGCCCAAAAACACTCCTCTACGTTTTCCTATGTAGTGTTTTTCCACAAGTTAGCTGGATACGGGTGGAAAGACACTAATAGGATTTTTTAAAAAAAAATGTGCAGCAGCCTGCACTACTTAAAACAAAAGGAAAATTTATTTTACGGTATGACGCCGTGAAGAACCCTGAGCTGGATACAACCGGCTATGGCTGCACACAGACTACAGGGCGAGCTGCAGTCACACGGAGACCGTGCAGACAGCCGTAAACGGCGCTGCAAGGCCCAAAAACACTCCTCTACATTTTCCTATGTAGTGTTTTTCCACAAGTTAGCTGGATACGGGTGGAAAGACACTAATAGGAATTTTTTGAAAATATGTGCAGCAGCCTGCACTACTTGAAAAAAAAAAATTTGAACAGTATGAGGCAGTGAACCACCCTCCCTGAACTGAATACAACCAGCTATGGCCTATGGCTGCACACAGACTAGAGAGTGGGCTGCACACACACACACACACACACACAGAGACCTTGCAGATCGCTGTGAAAACAGCGCTGCAAGGCAAAAGCAAGGTGATTAGTAGGTGAACACAGCGGTTGCTAAATTAGCCTTGGAAAAGAACAATGAAGCAAATCGCTATCTCTAAACTGGCCCTCAGTCAGCAAACAGCGTCCTGTCACTAACTGAATTCACAGCAGAGTGAGCGCAAAATGGCGCCAGCGACTTTTAAACAGCAGCATGACATCATTTCAGCAGCCAATCACAGCCTTGCCAGTAGTTTCATGCCCTCCATACTGAACAGGATGTGCCCACATTGGAATCATTCTCATTGGCTGAATTCGTGCAGTTTGAATCTGGGAACTTCCGATTCCGGTATCCGATACGCGGCAAGTATCGGAATCCCGGTATCGGAATTCCGATACCGCAAGTATCGGCCGATACCCGATACTTGCGGTATTGGAATGCTCAACACTAATTACAAGTATAGGAGACCCATTCCTTTAAACTGGGAAAATATTTTTCGGAGGCCATCCTCCACATTTCTTCCTTGGGTGATGGGAGTGCATGCAAATTTGGGGCAGGCCTTGTATTCACTTCACGGGCAATCTTTATGTGACTTCAAAAAATTATAATAATGTGAACTTTGCTTTCCTGTGGCCATCCAGTACATGGACTCAAAGGCTTATTGGGGTGCATGTAACTTTGGGGCAGGGCAGGCCTTGCACTCAATGCATAGGCAACCAGTATGGCAGTACCAAATGAATAATGTGAACTTGGTTTTCCTGTGGCCATCCAGTACATGAGTTCAAAGGCTTATTGGGGTGCCTGTAACATTGGGGTAGGGCAGGCCTTGCATTCAATGCATAGGCAAAAACTATGGGAGACCCGCTTTTTTATAATAGGACATTTTTTTCAGGAGGCCCTCCTGTACGTCTTGTGAATGAGGTATTGGAGTGCATCCTAATTTTTGGCAGCCCAGCCACTCACTGCATAGGCAATGACAGTATAGGAGACATACTGTATAATAATGGCCTTTTAAGAATATTAATGCTGCCTGAGACTGATGCCACTATAAAAATAGGATTGTGACTTTAAGAGTCCCTCCTTCATAAATGAAACAAGATGTGTCTGATGATGTGTCACACACCACATGGCCAGCTAAGGTTGTTAAATATTACAATGGCATTTCCCAGAGAATGCATTTGTATTGGTTGAAAGCAATCCTAAATTTGAAAATCGCATCAAATACTCTACGTGTGAACATAGCCAAAGTGGTGGAGGTACATTTTGGGGGGTCTTTATTTTGCCTTACATACAAATTATTACCATGGAAAGGATGTTCCTTACCATATTTCCAAGGAAAATCCATTTTGCTTTTGGTTTTGTATGTTTTAGTGTGCGCCTGTAAAAGTGGCGTCACACTCTGACAACATTGGTCACAACTGTACCTAGGAGTCAGAAATGCTTCCAGGAGTCTTCCCCATGATGTTCCTGTGTCATTTGAGCACTGTTCCCATCGATTTCTGATATTTTTAGATCCTAAAAGGACCCCCGGGGGGATAGCTGCAAAAATGCTTGGGTTTCCCATAGACTTACATTGGGCTCGTTGCTCTGGTTGAGTAACCGAGTATTCCAATTTGCTCGAGCACATGAGCATTTTAGTGCTCACCCATCACAAGAGATCAGATGTAGCAATGCCCAAATATTTGAGCAGATATGCTTACAGGAAGGCGGTGGTGGGAAAATGAAATTACTGTTGCAAGAGGTGAATGATGATGAAACACAATTGACAGCAACTGATGTTATTAAGTCAGTAAGTCAGGAGGAGGACCAGGGTGCGGAAGTGGAAGATGAAGTGATGATGAGCGAAGTGGGTGATGA
Organism: Ranitomeya variabilis; assembly: GCF_051348905.1. Classification (NCBI taxonomy): domain Eukaryota; kingdom Metazoa; phylum Chordata; class Amphibia; order Anura; family Dendrobatidae; genus Ranitomeya; species Ranitomeya variabilis. The sequence continues at coordinate 701,331,096 of NC_135233.1, read as the reverse complement.
GGTCACTGACCCAGCCTGGGAAGGTGAAATGCAGAGTGAGGACTGCAGGGCACAGGGAAAGGTATCCACAGAACCGCAGCAGGCAAGAAGAGGCAGTGTGGTGGCCAGAGACACAAGGTGGGCAACTGTTCCCAGAACAAGATCACAAGTGAAGTTGGTAGGCTAAGGGTTAAGTGTTTGTAAGTCTGGTGCTTTTTTAAAGACAGTCCAGTTAACCAAAAAAGGGCCATTTGCAACATCTGCCATGCCAGCATCAGCAGGGGCAGCACAACTACCAACCTGACAATCACCAGCATGGTCAGACACATGACAGCAGAGCACCCAACTAGTTGCGCCATATGTCAGGGTTCAGAAAGTGTCTTCAGGTGACACCAATGTCTCTTCCCCTGTTCTACATGCATGCCAATTCCCTGTTGATGATGCAGGCAACGATGCCTCCCACACTGCACCTGTCGCTGCACACTTACAACCACCGTCAGCAACCACATCCATATCGTTGACCCAGTGCAGCGCTCAGTTGTCCCACCCCAGCCCATGGAATCTAAAGGTAACATCACATTAAGCGACGCTGCAGCGATATAGACAACGATGCCGATTGCTGCAGCGTCGCTGTTTCATCATTGTGTGGTCGCTGGAGAGCTGTCACATAGACAGCTCTCCAGCGACCAACGATGCCGAAGTCCCCGGGTAACCAGGGTAAACATCGGGTTACTAAGTGCAGGGCCGCGCTTAATAACCCGATGTTTACCCTGGTTACCAGTGTAAATGTAAAAAAAAAAAAACACTACATACTTACATTCCGGTGTCTGTCGGGTCCCCCGGCGTCCGCTTCCCTGCACTGTGTAAGCGCCGGCCCTAAAGCAGAGCGGTGATGTCACCGCTGTGCTTTGCTTTACGGCCGGCACTGACACATTCAGTGCAGGAAGCTCTGAGCAGCAGCGCGGATGCCGGGGGACGTGACACACATCAGAAGGTGAGTATGCACTGTTTTTTTTTTACTTTTACAATGGTAACCAGGGTAAATATCGGGTTACTAAGCGCGGCCCTGCGCTTAGTAACCAGATATTTATCCTGGTTACCATTGTAAAACATTGCTGGCATCGTTGCTTTTGCTGTCAAACACAACGATACACGCCGATCTGATGACCAAATAAAGTTCTGGACTTCTAGCTCCGACCAACGATATCACAGCAGGATCCAGATCGCTGCTGCGTGTCAAACACAACGATATCGCTATCCAGGACGCTGCAACATCACGGATCGCTATCGTTATCATTGGAAAGTTGGTCAGTGTGAAGGTACCTTAAACGTAAATATGCAGCCACCCGCCAGCCACAATACTAAACGGCTACATATCCAGACGGCTTGCTCTGGAAATGTTGCCGTTTAGGCTTGTGGAGATGTAAACAATCTCAAATGACCGTCCGTCCCTCGGTACTTGGTCTCAAGCTGCCACTATTTCTACCGATGTGCCATCCCCAACTTACACAAGCACGTGTCTCATAGCATCAGCCATGCCCTGACCAGCACTGTTACTGTGAAGGTCCACTTAGCCATGGACACCTGGACAAGTGCTTGTGATAAGGGATGCAACATTTCCCTGATGTTATACTGAGTGAACATTGTGGAAACCATGACCCAATCAGACCATGGGACGGAACAGGTGCTACCGACAACAAGGATTGTGGGCCCTGGTTCAATCAGATTTTCCTCTACCTTCTACAGCAGTTTCTAAAGCTCCTCCTCCTCCACACCCTCCATTTCAGAAAAGTCAACATAAGTCACAAGCTGTAATCACTGCAGCGCTGCCTCAGCCAAGCAGCAACAGGCTCAAATGAAGATAAGGAAACCCTGATAGGATTCTTACCCAGCAGCTCTTGTGCACCAGGCAGCAGCTCTTCCCTCTGAGCTATTCAGTTCGTTGGACAGTTCTTTGCTAAATCAGATAGCAACAACTGTGTGGTTCCTGATGTATCCAACCAGAGTTCTTGATGTCTCCACCCCAATTTCCTGATTGGCTCACTCTACTATCTCCTGATTGAGCACCCTACTTAAACCTGGCACTGCGGTTTTATTACTTTAGGATCCAGTGTCTTGTTGTGGTCTGTCAGGTGGTCATCACATAGGGAGTTCTCACACCGCATAAAGGATTTCTCCGTCAGGACAAGAGACTTTGTATTGTAAGTACAGAAGATCCTGGTCTCTTCCATATCAGGCTGAGTAGATGTGAAATGCTCAACTATATTCCCCTGCATGGTTGATGAAATAACAATCCTTGATTCTGCTAAGTTAAACTAATTGGTTTTCTCAGGGCTAATAGAAATAGATTGTATTCTCTAATAATGCTGTTCTTATCTGCTATTCATGTAGGGTGAGCTGTCGCAGTAAGGATAGCATATTACAGTCATCTAGTCAAGGATTATTGCCTAATAATTTATAATACTGGTTGCTACTTTTTTAAAAACCACACACTCATTGGCAGATTTGTGTTTTTTATAGTGATCTGTACTCAGAAATTCATCAAAACTGGAAGTGAAGCCTAAAGAAAATATCAAGGTAACATCTATTCTATTCCCTATTAATACCACTGTTAGTCTGTTTAATGTAGGGATTTTTGCTAGGTATCATCTGCTGGAAATACAGTGGGTATGGAACGTATTCAGACCCCCCTTAAATTTTTCACTCTTTGTTTCATTGCAGCCATTTGGTGAATCCCAAAAAGTTCATTTTTTCACATTAATGTACACTCTGCACCCCATCTTGACTGAAAAAAAAGCTGAAATTTAGAATTGTTTACAAATTTAATAAACATGGTCATAAGTATTCAGACCCTTTGCTCAGACTCTCATATTTAAGTCACATGCTGTCCATTTCCTTGTGATCCTTGAGATGGTTATACTCCTTCATTAGAGGCCAGCTATGTTTATTTAAACTGATAGGACTTGATTTGGAAAGGCACGCCGCTCCTGTCTATATAAAACCTCACAGCTCACAGTGCATGTCAGACCAAATGAGAATCATGAGGTCAAAGGAACTGGTCAAAGAGCTCAGAGACAGAATTGTGGCAAGGCACAGATCTGGCCAAGGTTACAAAATAATTTCTACAGTACTAAAGGTTCCTAAGAGCACAGTGGCCTCCATAATCCTTAAATGGAAGAAGTTAGGACCACTAGAAGTCTTCCTAGGCCTGGCCAGCCAAACCGAACAATCATGGGAGAAGAGCCTTGAGGTAAAGAAGAACCACAAGATCCCTGTGGCTGAGCTCCAGAGATGCAGTAGGGAGAATGGAGAAAGTTCCACAAAGTCAACTATCACTGCAGCCCTCCACCAGTTGGACCTTTATGGCAGAGTGGCCTGATGGAAGCCTCTCCTCAGTGCACGACATATGAAAGCCTGCATAGAGTTTGCAAAAAAACACATGAAGGACTCTCAGACCATGAGAAGTAAGATTCTCTGGTCTGATGAGACAAAGCTAAATCTTTTTGGTGATAATTGTAGTCGGTATGTGTGGAGAAAACCCGGCACTGCTCATCACCTACTCAATACAATCTCAACAGTGAAACATGGTGGTAGCAGCATCATGCTTAGGGGCTGTTTTTCAGCTGCAAGGACAGGACGTCTGGTTGTCATTGAAGGAAACGTGAATGCAGCCAAGCACAGAGATATCCTGGATGAAAACCTCTTCCAGAGTGCTCTGGACCTCAGACTTGGCCGAAGGTTCACCTTCCAACAAGACAATGACCCTAAGTACACAGCTAAATTAACAAAGTATTGGCTTCAGCACAACTATGTGGCCTTTCTTGACTGGCCCAGCCAGAGCCCTCATCAAAACCCAATTGAGCATCTCTGCAGAGATCTGAAAATGGCTGTTCACTAATGTTCACCATCCAACCTGATGGAACTGGAGAGGATCTGCAAGGAAGAATGGCAGAGGATCCCAAAATCCAGGTGTGAAAACTTGTTGCATTATTCCCAAGAAGATTCATGGCTGTACTAGCTCAAAAGGGTGCTTCTACTCAATACTGAGCACAGGGTCTGAATACTTATGACCATGCGATATTTCAGTTTTTCTTTTTTAACAAATTTGCAAAAAATATCTACAACAAAAAAAGAGTGAAAAATTTAAAGGGGTTTGAATACTTTCTGTACTCTCTGGACCGCAGAGTGAAGGCAAAAGGCGCAACAAGTGCTAAGCATCTCTGGGAACTCCTTCAAGATTGTTGAAAGACCATTCCCGGTGACTGCCTCTTAAAGCTCATCAAGAGAATGCCAAGAGTGTGCAAAGCTGTCATCGAAGCAAAAGTTGGCTACTTTGAAGAACCTCGAATATAAGACATATTTTCAGTTGTTTCACACTTTTTTGTTAAGTATATAATTCCACATGTGTTAATTCATAGTTTTAATGCCTTCAGTGTAAATGTACAATTTTCATAGTCATGAAAATACAGAAAAATCTTTAAATGAGAAGGTGTGTCCAACCTTTTGGTCTGTACTGTATGTCACACAAAATAGTTATTAAATAACATTTCCCACATGTCTACTTTATATCATCACAATTTTGCAACCAAACTTTTTTGTTAGGAAGTTATAAGGGTTAAAATTTGACCAGCAATTTTTCATTTTTCCAATAAAATTTACAAAACCGTTTTTTTTAGGGACCACATCACATTTTAAGCCACTTTGAGGGGTCTATATCACAGAAGATACCCCAAAGTGACACCATTCTAAAAACTGCACCCCTCAAAGTGCTCAAAACCTCATTCAAGAAGTTTATTAACCCTTCAGGTACTTCATAGGAATTTTTTTTTTTTTAAATTAACATTTACTTTTATTTCACAAAAAATTGACTTCAGATCCAATTTTTTTTTGACAAGGGTAATGGGAAAAAATTGTCCCCAAAATTTGTTGTGAAATTGCTGATACCTCATTTGAGGGAGAAAACCACTGTTTGAGTGCACGGCAGAGCTTGGAAGGGAAGGAGCGCCATTTGAGTTTTTGATTGCAAAATTTGCTGGCACAGTTGGCGGACGCCATGTCGCATTTAGAGAGCCTATGATGTGACTAAACAGTGAAAATCCCCAACAAGTGACACCATTTTGGAAATTAGAGCCCTCGGGCAACTGGTCTAGATGTGTGGTGAGCATATTGAACTCTCAGGTGCTTCACAGAAGTTTATAACATTGAGCCGTAACATAAAAAAAAGAAATGTCTCCACAAATATGATTTTAGCACAAAATATTCCATTTTCATAAGGTTAACAGAAACAATTGTACCATACAATTTGTTGTGCAATTTCTCCTGAGTACGCCGATACCCCGTATGATAGAGAAAACCACTGTTTGTGCGCATGGCAGAGCTTGGAAGGGAAGGAGCGCAATTTGACTTTTTTTAAAGTAAAATTTACTGGAACCATTAGCGGATGTCATGTCCAATTTGGAGAACCCTTGATGTTCCAAAATAGTGGAAACCCCCCACAAGTGACACCATTTTGGAAACTAGACCCCACAAGGAATGTAATTAGATGTGTGACGAGCACCTTGAACCCCCAGGTGCTTCACAGAAGTTAATAACGTTGAGCTGTAAAAAATAATAAAATCACATTTTCCTCACAAAAATGTTGTTTTAGCCCAACTTTTAAATTTTTCTAAGGGTTAATTTAATAGGACACTTTTTTACAGCAAACTGAGGTTCATTTTTTCTTGAGTGCGCCAATACCCTACATGTAATAGGTAAATATTTTTCAGGCACAGTGCAAAGCTCAGAATGCAAGGAGTGACAGATGTAACTGTTTTGGTTTGCAGGTGCCATGACCCACTAGGAGAGCCCATGAGGTGCCAGAACAGCAGAATCAACCATAAGTGACCCCATTTTACAAAATGCACCTCCTTTTACATTTTTCCACAAGAAGTGGGTGAAATGGCACCAAAATGTGTCCCACAATTTCTACTGAATGCGGCAATACCCAATATGTGTGGCTATACAGTACTACGTAGCCACATGTAGAGACTCGGGAGGAACAGAGCGCTATTTGCTTCCTGGAGTGCAGATTTTTCCTAGAACAGTTTGCAGACTCCTTTTACAGAGCCCCTAATTGCTAGAAGAGCAGAGACCCGCTCAAGTGACCACATTTTGGAAACTATACCCCTTGGGGAATATATCTACAGGTGTAGTGATGATTTTGATTCCAAGAGTGTTTCCAGAAACGAGCAGCAATAAATGTTGCCAAGTGAAAATTGCAAAATTTTGTTGTAGTGACCAGTACGCTGTAGTCACCAATACACTGTAGTCACCAGTACTTTATCCGCAGCCTGTGCTTCAGGAGGCATGCACTTGTAAGTTAAATGGGCTCTCATTGCTTCAAAAATGCCAAACATGGATACAATATGTGGTTTAGGTACACTGTGAGGCTCACAAAGGACGGGGGCATTTGGATTTGGGAGCACAGAATTTGCAGAATTTCTTTTGGTGGGTGAGGAGCCATTTCACTTTTCCAGAGCCTTTGTGCTACCAGTAACGTGGAAGCCCCCTATATTTCTGTATACAGTTGGCAGACCTGAGTGAGGGCTTGCTTTATTGTGGAATGAGTTGAAGCTTTTATTGGGAACATTTTACATAACGTTTGGGATCATATTTATCCGGCGCACTATGCAGAGGGATCCATTCACTATAATGAGGCAGCAGAGTTAATGTGGACTCTGTCTAGCCTCTGTTCAGTGGTGTCCTTCTTCTCAGAAGAGCATAAAACAGTGGTCGATGGCACTTTCATGCATTCCTAAGAAGATGGACAACACTGGATCACGGGTCAGATGGTGTCAACAGTGCCTCCATCTGCCTCTTTATAGGGAATCTTCTGCCAGGGGTTCCATCTGAGTCACATTTTTCAGAGATTTACATGGAAACTCCAGTGTAAGAGCTCAGTGTAGAGCGCAGGATAAATGTGCGACAAGCCTTACTGTGATCTTTGAGAGGCACAATGAAAAAATCAACAGCATGTGAAGAATTTGTTTTATTTATTTTTTTACACCGCTCCTTGTGCGGTATAAGTGATTAGGCAATTTTATTCTTCGGGTCTGTGAGATTACAGTGATACGCGATTTATATGGGATTTTTATGTTCGACAGCTGTCACACAATAAGACACACTTTTAAATTGTAAAAAATATTTTTTGCATCACCATATTTTGAGAGCTATAATTTTTTCATATTTTAGCCCACAGAGTCATGTGTGGTTTTGTTTTTTGTGAGACGAGTTGACTTTTTATTGCTACAATTTTCGGGCACATGACAATTTTTGATTGCTTTCTATTCTGATTTATGCAAGGCAGAATTAATATAAAACAGCAATTTAGGAATTATTTATTGTGGGGTTTATAATGCTTTTCCACGTGTCGTAAATTTGATAAGGCAGCTTTATTCTTCATGTCAATGCTATTACAGCAATACCCCATTTATATCGTTTTAATATTTTGTCCCTTTTACACAATAAAAACTATTTTATAGGAAACAATTATTTTTGCATTACTTTTTTCTGAGAGCTGTAACTTTTATTTTTCTACTCAGAAAGTTATATGGTGCCTTGTTTTTTTGGGGACAAGATGATATTTTCAGCAATACCATTTTTATTTACATTTCACTTTTTGTTTGGCGGTATGATGATAAAGTACAGCTTTTTTTTATTGGTTTTCACTAGTAGGACAGTTTTATCGGTTGTGTCATTCCGGATGCTACAATACTAAATATGTGCACTTTTTGGTTTTTCTTGTTTTTACATGAAGAAATGTATTTATTGGATTTATAATTTTTTTTTTTTGTTCTTTAGTTTTACAATTTTTTATAACTTTTTTCAACTTTTTTACATTGTCCCACGATGGGACATCAATTTTCAACTGACTGATCGCAGATCTATTAGTCTTCAAAGCTTCTGCATTGCAGGGCATTAGATCAGTGTCTTTGACACAGGGAGGATTCATGAGCAGGAGATGACAGGCCACCTCCCCTGGGTGACTCCGCCGCCATCTTTTGGCCTGGGGTCACCATGAAGACCATTGGCACAACATGATTGCAATCACGTTGTGCCCATTGGAGCAGTAAACTCCCTCTCTCTGCGATGCTCATCGTTGTCGCTGTCACCATTGACAGCAACATCAGCGATGTCTAACACCCATGATAATATACAATGGAGCTGACACCCGCATTTGATCGCGGTGGTGATCAGCGTGAGCCCACGCGATCATCACCTCATATATATATATGGCAATTTGCATGTTGGAAAGGGTTTTTTTTTTTGGGGGGGGCAAAATTTGCAGACCTGCAAAAAATATGACATCAACCACCAATGCTGGCAGGATTCATGTAACAATCAAAAATGATAATTCAACAGTAGCCTGCTTGTAATATCAGTGTGCATGTGTGTGGCTGACAGATGAGAGCAAACAGACCTGCACAGTTAAATATCTCTATTTACTATAAGAAGATGTTTAAACATTTTCCAGATAAAGCACATGAATTCTCCCTGGCCAAAATGGACCACATAAAGACTAACACCAACAAAAGCTCACGCTATAATTATTTGACATATTGTTGAATACTGAAATAGGTAGACAAAAAGAAAAACAAATATAGCTCTGTTTTTAATTATTCACTTTTCATTTCATTTTTTTTGGGTGAGTGGTGGAGTGAAAATTTTAGTTTAAAACTCTCCCACCCTTATCAAAAATGATTTGCTCTATATATAGAGCATAAAGAGGTCACTGCATAGATACAAGTACAATAAGTCATTTGAGGTAACAACCAGTAGTATTGTTGCTCCTATGATTGTTAAATGTGATTAGTCAAAAAGTTGCAAAACTCTTTGTTTTTTTTATCATTTTTAAAAAAATATTGATGATCATTTCCCTTAAACTACACTGAAACTATGCTACTTTAAGAAGTTGGTTCACATAAAATGAACATGTGGCAATAGTTGGAAGTTTAGTTGTGGGGTGCATTCATTCTAGACAACTAAAACAGGTGTTCAAAAAAAAAAAAAGAGACATCTTTTAAAGGTGAAAATTAGAATGTTGAAGCTGAATATTTTTACCAATGAGTACAATTTTGTAGGTAAACCATTGAGTTTAAAGGGAACCTGTCACCTGAATTTGGCGGGACCAGTTTTGGGTCATATGGGCGGGGTTTTCGGGTGTCTGATTCACCCTTTCCTTACCCGCTGGCTGCATGCTGGCCGCAATATTGGATTGAAGTTCATTCTCTGTCCTCCGGAGTACACGCCTGCGCAAGGCAATATTGCCTTGTGCAGGCATGTACTCCGGAGGACAGAGAATGAACTTCAATCCAATATTGCGGCCAGCATGCAGCCAGCGGGTAAGGAAAGGGTGAATCAAACACCCAAAAACCCCGCCCATATGACCCAAAACTGGTCCCGCCAAATTCAGGTGACAGGTTCCCTTTAAGTTTCACTATTATGGAAATTTCTTTTTTTTCTTTTTTTTTTAAGTAATTGAATTTAAAAAATTGACTTCTGGAATATGCTGAAAATACTGGAATCACACTTTCGGTGACACACAAGCTGTGAATTCAGAATTTGTTTTTAGTAGCATAATTAGCAATGAGGGGTTTATTAGTGCAAACGCTGATGGGCAGCATGCATCAGAAACTGATGTAAGATTTCATGTAATGGTTTCAGAAATGTATGTTTCACAATGCTGCAGCTTTTCAGAGAAAACCATACTTTATGAGTCACTGGGAACCAGGCAGAGCAGGAAGCTAGTTAGACAGGCGTGTTGCCAACAGCTTATCCCCACCCTCTGCTGGGAATGACCCGTCATTTAAAGCGAGCAAGTCAGGAGTAGTCACCAAGGACCTGCCAGTTCGACTAGTCTTGGTCCCAGGGTGTCTTAAATTATATTTTTTTCTGAAACACCACAGCATTTTTGGGTCAAACATTACTGGCCAAAATGATAGTCAATGTCTCATACATGCTGCCTTTAGATCAGAATGACTTTACAGCTACAGCAGTTCCCTATATATCAGTTAAATCTTTTTATTAGTATTCACAAACTAAGAATATTACTTACCTTTGCAATCTGGTACACCAGCGCTGAAGTAGAGCACCAAAATTGCATTCGGCCTTTTTCTATCAGTGCAAAGGGTACTGAGCTTCTATCCCTACACAATACAGAAAAAGGTGTTACTTGGCCATCCCCTATCTTTTGCACATGCTGTGATATCCACCACTGATTAACTGGGCTAAAGGTACCTTCACACGAAACGACTTTGTAACGATATCGCTAGCGATCCGTGACGTTGCAGCGTCCTGGCTAGCAATATCGTTTAGTTTGACACGCAGCAGCGATCAGGATCCTGCTGTGATGTCGCTGGTCGCTGAATAAAGTTCAGAACTTTATTTGGTTGTCAGGTCGCCATGTATCATTGTGTTTGACAGCAAAAGCAACGATACCAGCGATATTTTACACTGGTAACCAGGGTAAACATCGGGTTACTAAGCGCAGGGCCGCGCTGAGTAACCCGATGTTTACCCTGGTTACCAGTGTAAAATGTAAAAAAAAAAAACAGTACATACTTACATTCGTGTCCCCCGGCGTCCGCTTCCCACACTGACTGAGCGCCGCAAAGTGAAAGTGAAAGCACAGCACAGCGGTGACGTCACCGCTCTGCTGTTAGGGCCGGCGCTCAGTCAGTGCAGGAAGCGGACGCCGGGGGACGCATGTAAGTATGTAGTGTTTGTTTTTTTTACATTTTACGCTGGTAACCAGGGTAAACATCGGGTTACTAAGCGCGTCCCTGCGCTTAGCAACCCGATGTTTACCCTGGTTACCCGGGGACCTCGGCATCGTTGGTCGCTGGAGAGCGGTCTGTGTGACAGCTCTCCAGCGACCAAACAGCGACGCTGCAGCGATCGGCATCGTTGTCGCTATCGCTGCAGCGTCGCTCCATGTGAAGGTACCTTAAACCATATGAACTGATTGCTGTAGCACATAATGGGGAAGCACCTGTGTTCGAGCCTGATAACATTAGCAAGCTCACTGAGTCACTAGCAGTATGTGAAATGGCGAATGGCATATTTCTATTTTTTTTGCAGATCCTGACAAATAAAATCGCACAGTGTTTGACTTCACACGGATCCGCAAACTTTAGAAAATTTGACTTGATCTTGATCCTTCGTAAATCAACCTGCTCATATCTACATACAATTCCTTTAAAAGCAGTCAATAATTTATAAATTGTATAGTTGCAGCACATTGGTCCATGAGTTTACAGTGATATGCTATCACCTGCCAAAAACATGCCTTGTAAAGTATAAGACATACATTTCTAGAACTGTATACTAGATAGTCAGTACAAGTAAAACCATTCATTTACAGAACTGTATTAAATAAACATTGACTGGAAGAGTTCGAAATATATGTAGATAATTGTAACTTCATCCTTCTATTACCCTTGGGAATATCTTGACTGTATAAACATTACCAAAGTAAAAGCTAGTGTGTCAGGCTGTTTCAATTAGAGTCTGTGTGTTAGTATTGATATATAGTGATATGGGAATCACAGACATGAGAAACAGCAATTTGTCTTTCTAACAGACGGGTTCCAAATGAGCTCTTTTCTTAGCAGATTTGGGATGTACACGTTGCATACACAATGACTTCTTACACTACCTCATCCATAAAGCTCATATCTATTTCACATAAACATTAGACTAGTGTGGATAAATGGGGTCAGTGGGTGCTCTCATCTGCTGGCCCGGCTGTCTTTAGCAAGACTGCATGGACCACGGCTCATACCACTGAACGGCCGCTCTATCTCCCCATGGGCAATACACTACACAGACAACACAGGGTTAAGGTAAAACAGTGTGGCAAAACTTTATTGAACCACAACACACAATAGCAAACAGAACAATCCCACCATGGCTGGAATTGTTTGGTTACATGGGTGCATATAAAAGGTCACTGCGTCTCCACGTATTTCCAGTATGACATGCTGTCAGAGCTCCCAGGGTCACATGGACGCATATAAAAGATCACTGCGTCTCCACGTATTTCCAGTATGACATGATGTCAGAGCTCCCAGGGTCGCTACTCCATCTGTGGATGAACGCACTGAGAAGAGGTAACAACGAGTATAGGGAGATGACCAAGAACTGTCCATAGAGTCCAGACAAGGTCCAAAGCCAGTTGACATGAGAGCCACCACCTGGCTTATCTGACCATATCCATGTAACCAGGTGACCAGCGGGTCCCATAACTGGCTTTCCCCAAACATATCCATGGTTCAGAGATGGTCAGTGGATCAGATCTGTGTCCTTCTGAAGCCAAAAACCCCTGGGTTGTTTCCTATAGAATCATAGATCAGTGTACCTCGTGATGGTGCCATGATGAATTGGCTGCAGTCCTTTCTCCTGTCTGTAGTGTGGTTTGCAGAATGTCCGGCTGGTAGCTCTGTATTACTTCAATCTCTCAGGATGTGATCTCTGAGTCTTTTTATACCCAAGGCATGTAAGCTATTTTTAGAATTACCCAGGGTCTTTCAGTCCAACATCAATATAAGGTAAACAATGGTGATGGGATTAAGTAGCACTATTAGCATATAAGCACAAATCAATAAACAAAGCTTAACACACTCAATGTACAGTCACTATTACAGACTTAAGGTACCGTTACACTAAGCGACGCTCCAGCGATATAGACAACGATCCGACCTAAACTAGATCGCTGGAGCATCGCTGTTAGGTTGCTGTAGAGACGTCAAAAACAGCAACTCCAGAACGATGCAGGAGCGATCCAGTGACGTAACGGTGACTCACTTATCGTTCACGCTCCATGTAAAAACATTGCTGACATCGTTGCTTTTGCTGTCAAACAGGACGATACACGCCGATCTAGCGACCAAATAAAGTTCCAGACTTCTAGCTCCGACCAGCGATATAACAGCGGGATCCAGATCGCTGCTGCGTGTCAAACTCAACGAGATCACTATTCAGGACGCTGCAACGTCACGGATCGTTATCGTTCTCGTTGGAAAGTTGTTTAGTGTGAAGGTACCTTTACACAGTATGTAAAGGTACCATTACATTAAATGACTTACCAACGATCACGACCAGCGATACGACCTGGCCGTGATCATTGGTAAGTCGTTGTGTAGTCGCTGGGGAGCTGTCACACAGACAGCTCTCTCCAGCGACCAACGATCAGGGGAACGACTTCGGCATCATTGAAACTGTCTTCAACGATGCCGAAGTCCCCAGGTAACCAGGGTAAACATCGGGTTACTAAGTACAGGGCCACGCTTAGTAACCCGATATTTACCCTGGTTACCATTGTAAAAGTTAAAAAAAAAACAGTACATACTCACATTCCGATGTCTGTCACGTCCCCCGCCGTCAGCTTCCCGCACTGCCACTGACTGTGTCAGCGCCGGCCGTAAAGCAGAGCACAGCAGTGACGTCACCGCTTTGCTCTGCTTTATGGCCGGCGCTGACCGTCAGTGCAGGGAAGCTGATGGCGGGGGACGTGACAGACATCGGAATGTGAGTATGTACTGTTTTTTCTTTTAACTTTTACAATGGTAACCAGGGTAAATATCGGGTTTCTAAGCGCGGCCCTGCGCTTAGTAACCCGATATTTACCCTGGTTACAAGTGAACACATCGCTGGATCGGCGTCACACACGCCGATCCAGCTATGACAGCGGGTGATCAGCGACCAAATAAAGGTCCTGATCATTCCCTACGACCAACGATCTCCCAGCAGGGGCATGATCGTTGGTCGCTGTCACACATAACAAGATCGTTAAGCGGGATCGTTGCTACGTCACCAAAAGCGTGACGTTGCAACAATATCGTTAACAAAATCATTATGTGTGAAGGTACCTTTAGATAGTATATCAGTTGGCAAGTCTGTCTTCTTGACCCACCAGACATAAACACTTAAATTCACAAGCCAATATTATACAGATAAAAAGCCAGGTTTTTTTTGGTTTTGCAAAAACATGGTTGTCTTGGAAATTAAGATACAATCTGGTTTCTTCACAACTAGTTATTTAGTTAGCTTATTAACTGCACCTCTTTAAGAAAAATAAAAAATTAAATGGCTCAAACATATTCTGAAGTTTCCAGATAATGAAATAAAAAAAATCTAAATATTTCCGCATTCTTTGTGCATACACAGTAATTTAAAGGTTGATGTTCAAATGTCACTTGATCCTCATCATGCAAATTTTGCAATTCTAAACAGGCAAAATATGCTAATTGCAGTCATAATAACTAACCCAATAAAGAACATTTGTGTACTATTCAATACACTTACACCAGGGATCACAGGCAGAGATGATTGAATTGTTTTGATGTGAATCGAATTTAAGTTGAATTTTAACAAATTTGCAGATTCCAGAGAATTCAAACAATTTGCAATTTGACTTGCCCAAGTAACAAAAAAAGTCCAATACCTTTTTACACATTGTAGTGCAGAGGTGACAAACTGCATTCCTCGAGGGCCGCCAACAGGTCATGTTCAGGATTTCCTTAGTATTCCACAAGGTGATGGAATCATTCTGTGCAGGTGATTAAATTATCACCTGTGCAATACAAGGAAAACCTGAAAACATGACCTGTTGGCGGCCCTCGAGGAATGCAGTTTGACACCTCTGTTGTAGTGGATTACTTCAGTAACAGAAAAATAACATGATCTTAAGAGTCATGTCAAGGGCTTCACCATAATGCCATGCAGCTCTATTATCACATGATATATCATAGTCAACCAGAAGTGACTATCATCGCTTGTTTAAAATCATAGGAAGGGAATGTTGTACCATTTTAGGGAGGTGCCAGAAGCAGTGCCAGGAGGTTCAGTGTGATTAATCAGTGATATTGTTACACACCTGTTCTTGTGGTCATTGTCGAGCTAACTAAGGCTAAATAAACCAGAGAAACAAAAAATATCTCTTTTAGCGCTTGTTCACACGTAGGGTTGAGCGAAACGGATCGGTCATTTTCATAAGTTGCCGACTTTTGGCAAAGTCGGGTTTCATGAAACCCGACCCGATCCCAGCGTGGGATCGGCCATGCGGTACACGATCTTCGAGCCAAAGTCGCGTTTCATATGACGCTTAAAGCGCCATTTCTCAGCCAATGAAGGTGCACGCAGAGTGTGGGCAGCGTGATGACATAGGTCCTGGTCCCCACCATCTTAGAGAAGGGCATGGCAGTGATTGGCTTGCTTTCTGCAGCGTCGCAGGGGCTATAAAGGGGCGTTCCCGCCGACCGCCATCTTACTGCTGCTGATCTGAGCGTAGGGAGAGGTTGCTGCTGCTTCGTCAGAAGCAGGGACAGCGTTAGGCAGGGTACATAAAACCCCAAACCGCTTGTGCTGTAGCGATTTCCACTGTCCAACACCACCTTTTCTTTTTGGGACAGTGGAGGCTAGATTTCTGTGTAACAGCTCTGTAGGTTATAAGGCTCCCTTATAGCTGTGTTGCTGTGTGTACGCCGCTGTGCAAACCAACTGCTTTTTTCAAAGCACAAATCCTGTTGCTCCTTCATCTCTGCACAGCTATCTATCTTGTTTGTTTGTCCACACTTTTGACTTTTGTGTGCAGCAGTCCTTTTTATTGCTGCCTGACATACTTTTCCGAGATAACTGTAGGGAGATAGCAATTGTAGTACAGTCCCTTTTTTTTTTTTTTCTGGTTATATCTCTTCAAGCCACTTTTTGCTACAGAAAATATACTCTAATACAGTGGCCCCGATTTATTCACAATTCTCCCAGAAAAAAAAATAAAAGTGGGAGATTAAGATTTGCAGATCTGCATCAGTGCCAGTCTTGTGTGTGGCATCTGTCTTTCTTTTTCTGCCACAGAAAACCTACTTTTTTAACACTGGGCCTGATTTCTTCACAATTCTCCCAGAAAAAAAAATAAAAGTGGGAGATTAAGATTGGCAAATCTGCATTAGTGCCAGTCCTGTGTTTGGCATCTTTTTTTTTTTTTTAATTTCTGCCACAGAAAACCTACTGTGTAGCAGTGGGGCTGATTTCTTCCTAATTCTCCCAGAAAAAAAAATAAAAGTGGGAGATTAAGATTGGCAAATCACCACATAACGGTTGTTAGTTTGATTACATTTTTCCAATAATGAGGAAGTCTGGTGGAAGAGGTCGTGGCTGTGGGCATTCATTGCCAGCTGGTAATGATGTTAGTGGTGGTGGTCGTGGAGCATCAGGTGGTCGTGGGAAAAGCAATATAGCCCCTAAGTCTTGAGTTGTTGAGCCAGCGTCATCGTCTGGCTACACAAGGCCTCGAAGGCTCCCTTTTCTGGGAGTAAGAAAACCGCTTTTGAAGCGGGAGCAGCAGGAACAAGTATTGGCTTTCCTTGCTGACTCTGCCTCTAGCTCTCTCGCCTCCTCCTCGGAAAGTGCCAAATGCCAGAGCAGTGCGTCGTCAGTGGATGCTCCCACTCAGGAACAAGTCGCTTCCTTGCATCCTTCACCCAGAACAACAGTGAAGGATGCATCAGGCGACACAACTGGTTACTCCATGGAGCTCTTTACACATACCGTGCCTGGGTTCGAAAGTGAAATTGTTAACAGGCCATGCCCATTACAAGATTAATCGGACATGGAGCGCACAGATGCACAGCCACAGCCAGATTATAATGCTGTTCCTTTGACTCAGATCAGAACATTGCCCTCGCAGTGTACTGATCCAGAATCTGACCCCGAAGAGACTATGGATCTCGGTCACGAACGCTATAGCACCGGCTTACACGGTGACCCAGAGGAAGGTGCACAGAACATAGAAGAGGAGGTCATAGATGACCCAGTTGTTGACCCCGATTGGCAGCCATTGGGGGGAACAGGGTGCAGGCTGCAGTAGCTCTGAAGCGGAGGAGGAGGAGCCGCAGCAGACATCAACATCGCAACAGGTTCCATCTGGCAGGCCCGTATCTGGCCAAAAACGTGTGGCAAAACCAAAACCAGTTGTAGGACAGCGTGGCCATCAGGTTCAAGTAGCTCAGTGTGCAATGCCTGAAAAGGTATCCGATAGGAAGAGTGCAGTGTGGAATTTTTTTAACCAAGATCCCAATGATCAGCGCAAAGTCATGTGTAAGAAATGCTCCAGGACCTTCAGCAGAGGTCAGAATGTTAAAAATTTAAATACAAGTTGCATGCATCGACATTTAACCACCATGCACTTGCAAGCCTGGACACACTACCCTTAATGTTGTAGCACCCTCTCGCAATGAAGCTAATAAGCAAGGCGACATCCCTTCCCTCCCTGTAAGCCCACCGTTTACCACACCACCTGCAGGTAATGTGGCGGTTTCGTCGCAAGGCCAAAGCAGTCAGGGAATCACCAGGTTCGTGGTCGGAAAAACTGTATGTAGGGCACCATCAAGAATACCGTCACCAACCCTCTCTCAGTCACCCATGTCCACCGGCACCCCCGCTAGTTCCACCGTATGCAGCTCTCCAGTCCAGCTCACCCTACATGAGACTCTCGTTAGGAAAAGGAAGTACTCATCCTCACATCCGCGTACACAGGGTTTGAACACCCACATTGCTAGACTAATCTCGTTAGAGATGATGCCCTACCGGATAGTTGAAACCGAAGCTTTCAAAGCCCTGATGGACTACGCTGTACCACGCTACGAGCTACCCAGTCGACACTTCTTTTCGAGAAAAGCCATCCCAGCCCTCCACCAGCATGTAAAAGACCGCATTGTCCATGCGCTCAGGCAATCTGTGAGTAGAAAGGTTCACCTGACAACACATGCATGGACCAGTAGGCATGGCCAGGGGCGTTGCGTCTCCATCACGGCTGTTATGATCTGGTGGCCTAGGACCCTGGACTTAACACCGCAACTAGAAGTAGCCATGGGATGTACCTACCAATCCTAGACACCTCGACACAGCCGGAGGACTAATTAACCCTATAGATAGAAAAGGGAAAACTATCCTGCCTCAGAGAAAATTCCCAAAGGATAGGCAGCCCCCCACAAATATTGACTGTGAGAGGAGAGGAAAAAACATACACAGGCTGAAAACAGAATTTAGCAAAGGAGGCCAATCTAGCTAGATAGAAAAGATAGGACAGAGAACTATGCGGTCAGTATTAAAATACTATGAAATGTCCACCACAGATAATACAAAAACTCCACATCTAACTAAAGACATGAAGGGTAAATCTGCCTCTCCAGAGATTCCAGCTTGGCTGCAAAAATCCTTACACAGATAAAGCTGGACAAGGAAAAACATGCAATGCACTGAACAATGAGGCCCACAACATGTGGGCAGAAAAACAAGCAAAACTTATCTTGTAGAAATGAACTGCAAGCAGGAGCGACCAGGAAGGGATGTGAATCCTCCAGAAAATGAACAACTGGCACTCACTAAAGGATGAAGCCAGACTAAATAGCCCCGTCCGAAGTGGATGCTGTTATGGTTCCCAATGGCAGGGGAACATCAGAAGCATAGAAAAAACGGACAAGCTCTCGGGTGATGGAAACTAGAGCTGACCGCGATGCTAAACCTATACACACAACTAATAGTAGCCAGGGAACGTACCTACGTTTTCGCTAGACGTCTCGCACCAGCCGGAGAGCTAACTACCCCTAGTAGATGAAACACAGTCCTGGCTTGCCTCCAGAGGAAAATCCCCCACAGGAGATAGTAGCCCCCCACATATAATAACGGTGAGTTAAGATGAAAAGACAAACGTAGTATGAAAGCAGATTTAGCACAGCGAGGCCCACTAACTAGATAGCAGAAGGATACAATAGTGGACTTCGCAGTCAGCTACAAAACCCTATCAAATACCATCCTGAAATTACCTTAAACTCATGTGCCAACTCATGGCACCGGAGTGGCAATTTCAGCCCACAAGAGCTTCCAGCTGCAAAGAATCACATAAGTGCAAACTGGACAAAAGATACAAAAATAGACAAAGGACAGAAATGTCCAACTTAGCTGGTCAGCAGACTGGGAGCAGGTACATGCAACAGAAAGACTCTGGTACATTGATGGCCGGCATTGGAATGACTGAGGAACAAGGCTAAATAGGAAACTCCCACATCCTGATAGAAACAGGTGAAAAGCTCAAAGACACCAGTACCACAAGCGACCACTGGGGGAGCCAAATAACCGAATCACAACAGGATGCACCTGATGACTGCTGTGAAGGACAAACAGCAGCACTACCACTTATAACCACCGGAGGGAGCCCAAGAGCAGAACCCACAACAGAATTCACAACAGTACCCCCCCCTTGAGGAGGGGTCACCGAACCTTCACCAGAGCCCCCAGGACGATCAGGACGAGCCAAATGGAAGGCACGAACCAAATCGTCAGCATGAACATCGGAGGCAACAACCCAAGAATTATCCTCCTGGCCATAACCCTTCCACTTGACAAGATACTGAAGCCTCCGTCTTGAAAAACTAGAATCCAAGATCTTCTCCACAACATACTCCAACTCCCCATCAATCAACACCGGGGCAGGAGGATCAACAGAGGCAACCACGGGCACCACATATTTCCGCAACAAAGATCTATGAAAAACATTATGGATGGAAAAAGAGGCTGGAAGGGCCAAACGAAAAGACACTGGATTGATAATCTCAGAAATCCTATAAGGACCAATAAACCGAGGCTTGAACTTCGGGGAAGAAACCTTCATAGGAACATGACGAGAAGACAACCAGACCAAATCCACAACCCGAAGCCGGGAACCCACACGCCGACGACGGTTGGCAAAACGCTGAGCCTCCTCCTGAGACAACACCAAATTGTCCACAACATGAGCCCAAATTTGCTGCAACCTGTCAACCACAGAGTCCACCCCAGGACAATCAGAAGACTCAACCTGCCCTGAAGAAAAACGAGGATGAAACCCAGAATTACAAAAGAATGGTGAAACCAAGGTAGCAGAACTAGCCCGATTATTAAGGGCAAACTCGGCCAATGGCAAGAAAGCCACCCAATCATCCTGATCGGCAGACACAAAGCATCTCAAATAAGTTTCCAAAGTCTGGTTAGTTCGCTCTGTTTGGCCGTTTGTCTGAGGATGAAATGTGGAAGAAAAAGACAAATCAATGCCCAGCTTAGCACAAAAGGACCGCCAAAACCTAGAAACAAACTGGGAACCTCTATCGGACACAATATTCTCCGGAATACCATGCAAACAAACCACATGCTGAAAAAACAACGGAACCAACTCAGAAGAGGAAGGCAATTTAGGCAAAGGTACCAAATGAACCATCTTAGAAAACCGGTCACAGACCACCCAGATAACCAACATCCTCTGGGAAACAGGAAGATCCGAAATAAAATCCATAGAAATATGCGTCCAAGGCCTCTCATGGACCGGCAAAGGCAAAAGCAACCCACTGGCGCGGGAGCAGCAAGGTTTGGCCCGCGCACAAGTCCCACAGGACTGCACAAAAGAATGCACATCCCGTGACAAAGAAGGTCACCAAAAGGACCTACTAACCAAATCTCTGGTACCAAAAATCCCAGGATGGCCAGCCAACACAGAACAGTGAACCTCAGAAATCACTTTACTAGTCCATCTGTCAGGAACAAACAGTTTCCCCGCTGGACAGCGATCAGGTTTATCAGCTTGAAACTCCTGAAGAACCCGTTGCAAATCAGGGGAGATGGCAGAAAGAATCACCCCCTCCTTCAGAATACCAACCGGCTCAAGAACCCCAGGGGAATCAGGCAAAAAACTCCTAGAGAGGGCATCAGCCTTAACATTCTTAGAACCCGGAAGATACGAGACAACAAAATCAAAACGGGAGAAAAACAGGGACCATCGGGCCTGTCTAGGATTCAGCCGTTTGGCAGACTCGAGGTAAATCAGATTCTTATGATCGGTCAGGACCACAATACGGTGCTTGGCCCCCTCAAGCCAATGTCGCCACTCCTCAAATGCCCACTTCATAGCCAACAACTCACGATTGCCAACATCACAATTGCGTTCCGCAGGCGAAAACTTTCGAGAAAAGAAGGCACACGGTTTCATCAAGGAACCATCAGAATTCCTCTGAGACAAAACGGCCCCTGCCCCAATCTCAGAAGCGTCAACTTCAACCTGAAAAGGAAGAGAAACATCCGGCTGATGCAACACAGGGGCAGAAGTAAATCGGCTCTTAAGCTCCTGAAAGGCAGAAACAGCCTCAGAGGACCAATTCGTCAAATCGGTCAGGGGTTTAACCACACTGGAGAAGTTGGCAATGAAACGGCGATAAAAATTAGCAAAGCCCAAAAATTTCTGAAGGCTCTTCACGGATGTGGGCTGGATCCAATCATGAATGGCCTGAACCTTAACCGGATCCATTTCTATAGATGATGGAGAAAAAATGAAGCCCAAAAAAGAAACCTTCTGTACTCCAAAGAGGCACTTAGACCCCTTCACAAACAAGGCATTATCACGAATGACCTGAAATACCATCCTGACTTGTTTCACATGAGACTCCCAATCATCTGAAAAAATCAAAATATCATCCAAATATACAATCATGAATTTATCAAGATAATTCCGAAAAATATCATGCATGAAGGACTGAAACACAGATGGGACATTAGAGAGTCCTAATGGCATCACAAGATATTCAAAATGGCCCTCGGGCGTATTAAACGCAGTTTTCCATTCGTCACCCTGCTTAATACGAACAAGATTATATGCCCCTCGAAGGTCAATCTTAGTAAACCAACTAGCCCCCTTAATCCTGGCAAACAAATCAGAAAGCAAAGGCAACGGGTATTGGAATTTGACCGTGATCTTATTCAAGAGGCGATAATCAATACAGGGTCTCAAGGAGCCATCCTTCTTGGCAACAAAAAAAAAACCTGCTATGCGGTGGAAGGGAACTGGACTTGGGCTCATCGAAAACATCCTGGAAATCTGACAGAAACTCAGGAATTTCAGAAGAGGGGGAGGAGGAAATTGACATCAGAGGAACGTCATCATGAACCCCCTGACAATCCCAACTAGTCACAAATATAGATTTCCAATCCAACACCGGATTATGTACCTGTAACCATGGAAACCCCAGCACAATAGCATCATGCAAATTATGCAACACCAGGAAACGACAATCTTCCTGATGGGCTGGCACCATGCACATGGTTAACTGTGTCCAAAACTGAGGTTTATTTTTAGCCAATGGTGTAGCATCAATGCCCCTCAAAGGGATAGGACTCCGCAAAGGCTGTAAGGGAAAACCACAACGTCTGGCAAATTCTAAGTCCATTAAATTTAAAGCGGCGCCTGAATCCACAAATTCCATGACAGAAAATGATGATAATGAGCAGATCAGGGTCACAGATAACAGAAATTTAGGTTGTACAGTACTGATGGTAACGGAATTAGCGATTCTCTTGGCACGCTTAGGGCAATCAGAAATAACATGAGCAGAATCGCCGCAGTAAAAACACAACCTATTCTGACGTCTGAATCCTTGGCGTTCAGCTCTAGACACAATCCTATCACACTGCATAGGCTCAGGACTCCGCTCGGAAGACAACGCCATAGTGTGCACAACTCTGCGCTCACGCAAGCGCCGATCAATTTGAATGGCCAGAGACATAGAATCACTCAGACCTGCAGGCGTGGGAAACCCCACCATAACATCTTTAACAGATTCAGAAAGACCCTTTCTGAAAATTGCCGCCAAAGCATCCTCATTCCACTTAGTAAGCACAGACCATTTTCTAAATTTCTGGCAATATGATTCTGCCGCTTCTTGACCCTGACACAGGGCCAACAAGGTTTTCTCAGTATGATCCACAGAATTAGGTTCATCATACAATAACCCAAGCGCCTGAAAAAAGGTGTCTACATTAAGCAAGGCCGGATTCCCAGATTCCAGGGAAAATGCCCAATCCTGAGGGTCACCACGCAACAGAGATATGACAATTTTTACCTGCTGGATGGGATCACCAGAGGAACGGGGCTTCAGAGCAAAAAACAGTTTACAGTTATTTTTAAAGCTCAAAAATTTGGACCTGTCCCCAAAAAACAGATCAGGGGTAGGAATTCTAGGCTCTAAAACAGGAGTCTGCATGATATAATCAGAAATACCCTGTACTCTAGCAGCAAGTTGATCCACACGAGAAGCAAGTCCCTGAACATCCATGTCAGCGCCTAACTCCTGAGCCACCCAGAGATAAAGAGGGAAAAAAAACACAACAGAGTACAGAAAAAAAAATGGCTCAGCACTTTCTTTCCCTTCTTTTGAGATGCGGTTAACTCATTGTTGGCCAGTTGTACTGTTATGATCTGGTGGCCTAGGAGCGGCATGAGACGTACTCTGGAGAATGTGGTAACTGTACTGACCGCAGACCCTGGACTTAACACCACAACTAGAAGTAGCCGTTGGATGTACCTACCAATCCTAGACACCTTGACACAGCCGGAGGACTAATTAACCCTATAGATAGAAAAGGGAAAACTATCCTGCCTCAGAGAAAATTCCCAAAGGATAGGCAGCCCCCACAAATATTGACTGTGAGAGGAGAGGAAAAAACATACACAGGCTGAAAACAGAATTTAGCAAAGGAGGCCAATCTAGCTAGATAGAAAAGATAGAACAGAGAACTATGCGGTCAGTATTAAAATACTATGAAATGTCCACCACAGATAATACAAAAAGATTATTCCAGCTTGGCTGCAAAAATCCTTACACAGATAAAGCTGGACAAGAAAAAACATGCAATGCACTGAACAATGAGGCCCACAACATGTGTGCAGAAAAACAAGCAGAACTTATCTTGTAGAAATGAACTGCAAGCAGGAGCGACCAGGAAGGGATGTGAATCCTCCAGAAACAATGAACAACTGGCACTCACTAAAGGGTGAAGCCAGACTAAATAGCCCCGTCCGAAGTGGATGCACCTGATGACTGCTGTGAAGGACAAACAGCAGCACTACCACTTATAACCACCGGAGGGAGCCCAAGAGCAGAACCCACAACAGAATTCACAACACACGACACACTGGGTTAATGTGGTGGATGCAGGGCCTAGAGGGGACATTAATATTGGGACAGTTCTGCCTAGCCCACGGTGTAGGAAACAGTTGGCTGTAGGCGTTCGTCCCCCCTCCTCCTCCTCGTCCTCCAGCAGAAGTGAGAGCTCGTCCACAGACCGCAGTCGCACCACCACTCCATCCGCAGCTGCCACTGTTGCACACGAGGTGTCCAATTATGGAACAGCTTGTGGCAAGCGTCAGCAGGCTGTAATGGCAATGAAGTGTTTGGGCGACAACAGACACACCGCGGAAGTTCTGTCCGAGTTCTTGCAGTAAGAAACTCAGTTATGGCTGGGCACTGTACATCTTGAGGCACGCAAGGTAGTCAGTGACAACGGAAGGAATTTTATGGCTGCCTTAGCCCTTTCACAACTGAAACACACCTTAAACCTGGTGGTGCAGTGCTTCCTGAAAAGATATCCGGGGTTACCCGACCTGCTGCTGAAAGTGCACAGACTTTGCTCTCACATCCGCCGTTCGCCTGTACACTCCAGCTGTATGCATAACCATCAGCGGGCTTTGAACCTTCCACAGCATCGCCTAATCATCGACGTTGCAACAAGGTGGAACTCCACACTGCACATGCATCAAAGACTGTACGAACAGAGGCGTGCTGTTATGTATTTGTGGGAGGATACACATACACGGGCAGGCAGTTGGATGGCAGACATGGAGTTGTCAGCTGTGCAGTGGTCGAAGCTCCAAGACCTGTGTCAAGTCCTTCAGTGTTTTGAGGAATGCACACGGCTGGTTAGTGCAGACAACGCCGTAATAAGCATGAGCATCCCCCTAATGCGTCGGCTGATGCAAAGTTGACGCACATAAAGGAACACGCGTCTGCAGCCGAGGACGAGGGAAGCCTTGATGACAGTCAGCCATTGTCTGCTCAGGGAAGTCTACAGGACGAGGTGGTGGGCAAAGAGGAGGAGGACGAGGAGGATGATGGGGATGACTATTTGTTGGATGAGGAAGCTTCTCAGGGGGCAATAGAAACTGCTGGCGGTGCAAGGCCAGGTTCTGGGTTTTTGAGGGAGACAAGTGAAGTGTATTTGCCAGAAAGTGCTCCTCAACCCAGCATAAGCACTGACTTGACAACTGGAACATTGGCCCACATGGCGGATTATGCCTTGCGTATCCTCAAAAGGGAACCACGCATTTTAAAAATGATGACAGATGACGATTACTGGTTGGCCTGCCTCCTTGATCCTCGCTATAAAGGCAGATTGCAAAATATCATGCCACATGAGAACCTCAAACAGATATTGGCAACCAAACAAGCTACTCTTGTAGACCGTTTGATGCAGGCATTCCCAGCACACAGCGCCGGTGATGGTTCTCACACGAGCCTCAGGGGGCACCAGGCAGAGGTGTTAGAGGTGCACAGATCAGAAGTGGCGTAGGACAGAGGGGTTTTCTGACAAGGTTGTGGAGTGATTTCGCAATGACCGCAGACACGACAGGTACAGCATCATCCATTCAAAGTGACAGGAGACAACATTTGTCCAGTATGGTTACTAACTATTTTTCCTCCATTACCGATGTGCTCCCTCAACCGTCATTCCCCTTTGATTACTGGGCATCCAAAATAGTCACCTGGCCTGAATTGGCTGAATATGCATTGCAGGAGCTTGCTTGCCCAGCAGCTAGTGTGCTATCAGAAAGAGTATTCAGTGCTGCTGGTTCAATACTGACCGAAAAAAGGACTCGTCTGGCTACCCAAAATGTTCATGACCTAACCTTCATAAAAATGAACCACTCATGGATTTCAAATTATTTTGCCCCACCTTTCCCGGCTGACACCTAGCTTTCCTGTAAAAAGGTCTTGCTTTGGGACTGGTGTTACTGACTGTTCCAATCTCTTAATTTTCAGCTGCTGTTTGTCCAGAATACGACATGTTTTTACCTCCCTAAATGCACTAACTCCCCCCACGGGGCCGTGGTCTCGCCACTTGTCGCAAGCACCTGTCATGATATCTGCAGGCAGAGATCATAGCAAGCCTATAGAGGGACAAGCTCTCGGAAGATGGAACTATACTGACCATGAACTAAGCCTGCCGCGCAACTAGAAATAGCCAGGTAGCATTTCCTATTTATCGCTAGATGCCCAGCTCTGGCCTAAGACCTAAATAGCTAGCAGAGGGAAATATAAGACCTGGCTCACCTCTAGAGAAATATTCCAAAGAAGACAGTAGCCCCCCACATATAATGACGGTGAGTTCAGATGAAACAACAAACGCAGCAGGAAAATAGTCTTAGCAAATTTGAGGTCCGCTTACTAGATAGCAGAAGACAGATAGTATACTTTCATGGTCAGCAGAAAAACACTAACAAAACACCATCCAGAGATTACCTTAAACTCTGGCATTAACTCATAGCGCCAGAGTAGCAATCCCTGATCAACGAGAGCTTTCCAGACACAGTAACAAAACTTCAGCTGTGAACTGGAACAAATAGGCAAAACAAAACATGGACAAAAGTCCAACTTATCTAGTAGTTGTCTAGAAGCAGGAACAAGCACTGAGAGGCATCAGATAACATTGTTGACCGGCAAGAAACCACCAGAGAAATGAGCTTAAATAGCGACACCCACTACTGATGGAACCAGGTGAAACAGGAAAGAGGATGACAAGTCCAATTCCACAAGCGGCCACCGGGGGAGCCCAGAATCCAAATTCACAACAGTACCCCCCCCTCAAGGAGGGGGCACCGAACCCTCACCAGATCCACCAGGGCGACCAGGATGAGCCCTATGGAAGGCACGAACAAGATCAGAAGCATGAACATCAGATGCATTGACCCAAGAATTATCCTCCTGGCCGTAACCCTTCCAGTTGACCAGATACTGGAGTTTCCGTCTGGAAACACGAGAGTCCAAAATTTTCTCCACAACGTACTCCAACTCACCCTCAACCAACACCGGAGCAGGAGGCTCAACTGAAGGTACAACAGGTACCTCATACCTGCGCAATAACGACCGATGAAAAACGTTATGAATGGAAAAGGACGCAGGGAGGTCCAAACGGAAAGAAACAGGATTAAGAATCTCCAATATTCTATAAGGGCCGATGAACCGAGGTTTAAACTTAGGAGAAGAGACCCTCATAGGGACAAAACGAGAAGACAACCACACTAAATCTCCAACACAAAGCCGAGAACCAACACGACGATGACGGTTGGCAAAACGCTGAGTCTTCTCCTGGGACAACTTCAAATTGTCCATAACCTGCCCCCAGATGTGATGCAATCTCTCCACCACCGCATCCACTCCAGGACAATCCGAGGATTCCACCTGACCGGAGGAAAATCGAGGGTGAAACCCCGAATTACAGAAAAACGGGGACACCAAGGTGGAAGAACTGGCCCGATTATTGAGGGCGAACTCTGCCAATGGCAAAAAAGCAACCCAATCATCCTGGTCAGCAGAGACAAAACACCTCAGATATGTCTCAAGGGTCTGATTAGTCCGCTCGGTCTGGCCATTAGTCTGAGGGTGAAAAGCAGATGAAAAAGACAAATCTATGCCCATCCTAGCACAGAATGCCCGCCAAAATCTAGACACAAATTGGGTACCTCTGTCAGAAACAATATTCTCAGGAATACCGTGCAATCGGACAACATTCTGAAAAAACAGAGGAACCAACTCAGAAGAAGAAGGCAACTTGGGCAGAGGAACCAAATGGACCATTTTAGAGAAACGGTCACAGACCACCCAGATGACAGACATCTTCTGGGAAACAGGCAGATCTGAAATAAAATCCATCGAGATGTGTGTCCAAGGCCTCTTAGGAATAGGCAAGGGCAACAGCAGTCCGCTAGCCCGAGAACTACAAGACTTGGCCCGAGCACAAACGTCACATGACTGCACAAAGACTCGCACATCTCGTGACAGGGAAGGCCACCAGAAGGATCTTGCCACCAAATCCCTGGTACCAAAAATTCCGGGATGACCTGCCAATGCAGAAGAATGTACCTCAGAGATGACTCTGCTGGTCCAATCATCCGGAACAAACAGTCTATCAGGCGGACAACGATCCGGTCTATCCGCCTGAAACTCTTGCAAGGACCGCCGCAGATCAGGAGAAACGGCCGACAAAATTACTCCCTCCCTAAGGATACCTGTGGGTTCAGAATTACCAGGAGAGTCCGGGTCAAAACTCCTAGAAAGGGCATCTGCCTTAACATTCTTAGAACCCGGTAGGTATGACACCACAAAATTAAAGCGAGAAAAAAATAAAGACCAGCGCGCCTGTCTAGGATTCAGGCGTCTGGCAGTCTCAAGATAAATCAAATTTTTGTGGTCAGTCAATACCACCACCTGATGCCTAGCCCCCTCGAGCCAATGGCGCCACTCCTCAAACGCCCACTTCATGGCCAAAAGCTCCCGATTCCCAACATCATAATTCCGCTCTGCGGGCGAAAATTTGCGAGAAAAGAAGGCACAAGGCCTAATGACGGAGCAGTCGGAACCTTTCTGCGACAACACTGCCCCAGCTCCGATCTCCGAAGCGTCAACCTCAACCTGAAAAGGCAGATTCACATCAGGCTGACGCAACACAGGGGCAGAGGCAAAACGGCGCTTAAGCTCCTGAAAGGCCTCTACAGCATGAGGGGACCAATTAGCAACATCAGCGCCTTGTCTGGTCAAATCAGTCAGTGGTTTAACGACATCCGAAAAACCAGCAATAAATCGGCGGTAAAAGTTGGCAAAGCCCAAAAATCTCTGAAGACCCTTAAGAGAGGAGGGCTGAGTCCAGTCACAAATAGCTTGCACCTTGACGGGATCCATCTCAATGGAAGAGGGAGAAAAAATGTACCCCAAAAAGGAAATTTTCTGGACCCCAAAAACGCACTTAGACCCCTTCACACATAAAGAATTAGACCGCAGAACCTGAAAAACTCTCCTGACCTGCTGGACATGAGAGTCCCAGTCATCAGAAAAAATCAGAATATCATCCAGATATATTATCATAAATTTATCCAGAAAATCGCGGAAAATATCATGCATAAAAGACTGGAAAACTGAAGGGGCATTAGAAAGACCAAAAGGCATGACCAAATACTCAAAGTGGCCCTCGGGCGTATTAAATGCGGTCTTCCACTCATCCCCCTGCCTGATCCGCACCAAATTATACGCCCCACGAAGATCAATTTTAGAGAACCACTTAGCACCCTCTATACGAGCAAACAAATCAGTAAGCAATGGCAATGGGTATTGATACTTAACAGTGATCTTATTCAGAAGCCGATAATCAATACATGGTCTCAAAGAGCCGTCTTTTTTTGAGACAAAGAAAAACCCAGCTCCCAAGGGAGAAGAAGATGGACGAATATGTCCCTTTTCCAAAGACTCCTTTATATATTCCCGCATAGCAGCATGTTCCGGCACAGACAAATTAAACAAACGACCCTTTGGATATTTACAACCCGGTATCAAATCTATGGCACAATCGCACTCACGGTGCGGAGGTAACGACCCAAGCTTGGGTTCGTCAAAGACGTCTTGATAATCAGAGAGGAACTCAGGGACTTCAGAGGGAATGGACGACGAAATAGAAACCAAAGGTACGTCCCCATAAATACCCTTACATCCCCAGCTCAACACAGACATTGCTCTCCAGTCCAAGACTGGGTTGTGAGACTGCAACCATGGCAATCCCAGTACCAAATCGTCATGTAAATTATACAGCACCAGGAAACGAATAATCTCCTGGTGATCCGGATTGATACGCATGGTTACTTGTGTCCAGTATTGTGGTTTATTATTAGCCAATGGGGTGGAGTCAATCCCCTTCAGAGGAATAAGAGTCTCCAAAGGCTCTAAATCAAAACCACAACGATTGGCAAAGGACCAATCCATAAGACTCAGAGCGGCGCCAGAGTCAACATAGGCGTCCGTGGCAATGGATGACAAAGAACAAATCAGGGTTACAGACAAAATAAACTTAGACTGAATGGTGCCAATGGAAACAGACTTATCAAGCTTCTTTGTACGCCTAGAGCATGCTGATATAACATGAGTAGAATCCCCACAATAGAAACACAATCCATTCTTCCGTCTAAAATTCTGTCGCTCGCTCCTGGACAGAATTCTATCACACTGCATACTTTCTGGCGTCTTTTCCATAGACACCGCCAGATGGTGCACCGGTTTGCGCTCCCGCAGACGCCTATCAATCTGAATAGCCATTGTCATGGACTCATTCAGACCTGCAGGCAAAGGGAACCCCACCATAACATCCTTAACGGCATCAGAGAGACCTTCTCTGAAAGTTGCCGCCAAGGCGCACTCATTCCACTGAGTAAGCACAGACCATTTACGGAATTTTTGGCAGAAAACTTCAGCTTCGTCTTGCCCCTGAGATAGTGCCATCAAAGTTTTTTCTGCCTGAAGTTCCAAATGAGGTTCCTCATAAAGCAAGCCCAAGGCCAGAAAAAACGCATCCACATCGCGTAACGCAGGATCCCCTGCTGGCAATGAGAAGGCCCAATCTTGAGGGTCACCCCTGAGCAAGGAAATCACAATCCGAACCTGCTGAGCAGGGTCTCCAGCTGAACGAGACTTCAGGGACAAATAAAGCTTACAATTATTTCGGAAATTCTGGAAGCTAGCTCTATTCCCTGTGAAGAACTCCGGCAAAGGAATTCTCGGCTCAGATACCGGAGCATGTACCACAAAATCTTGTAAATTTTGTACTTTCGTGATGAGATTATTCAAACCCGCAGTTACACTCTGGAGATCCATTATTGTCAGGTGCACACAGAGCATACAGAGATTAGGAGGAGAGAGAGAAAAAAGACTGCAGCAAGGCAGACTGGAGGAAAAAAAAAAAAAAAAAAATTCCAGCAGACTTCTTATAACTCTCCTTTCTCAACCTGGGTCTTTAACACTTTATGGCCGGTCAAACTGTCATGATCTCTGCAGGCAGAGATCATAGCAAGCCTATAGAGGGACAAGCTCTCGGAAGATGGAACTATACTGACCATGAACTAAGCCTGCCGCGCAACTAGAAATAGCCAGGTAGCATTTCCTATTTATCGCTAGATGCCCAGCTCTGGCCTAAGACCTAAATAGCTAGCAGAGGGAAATATAAGACCTGGCTCACCTCTAGAGAAATATTCCAAAGAAGACAGTAGCCCCCCACATATAATGACGGTGAGTTCAGATGAAACAACAAACGCAGCAGGAAAATAGTCTTAGCAAATTTGAGGTCCGCTTACTAGATAGCAGAAGACAGATAGTATACTTTCATGGTCAGCAGAAAAACACTAACAAAACACCATCCAGAGATTACCTTAAACTCTGGCATTAACTCATAGCGCCAGAGTAGCAATCCCTGATCAACGAGAGCTTTCCAGACACAGTAACAAAACTTCAGCTGTGAACTGGAACAAATAGGCAAAACAAAACATGGACAAAAGTCCAACTTATCTAGTAGTTGTCTAGAAGCAGGAACAAGCACTGAGAGGCATCAGATAACATTGTTGACCGGCAAGAAACCACCAGAGAAATGAGCTTAAATAGCGACACCCACTACTGATGGAACCAGGTGAAACAGGAAAGAGGATGACAAGTCCAATTCCACAAGCGGCCACCGGGGGAGCCCAGAATCCAAATTCACAACAAGCACCCGTCAGAGTGCCGTTTGTCTGAAGAGGTGCGTGTGCCCACTTTTGGTCGACGGGACTGGCACTGGGTCCCTCATAGTACAATGAAGTGTCTCTGGTGGTGGTGGCGCGCACCCAACGTGAGACACACCGTTGTAACATGAGGGGCCCTGGGCTTGTACCGCCGGCCAGGAGAGAGTGTCCCCCCCCAAGGTCAAACAGTGCTCTACCACTTGCTAAATTATCTGTCGCTGCTCCACCACTGTTTAGTATAGGTGCTGAAATCCTTCCATGCCTGGCACAGACAATAACAGTTTGTTGACATGTATGATGCTAGTTAAAATAGTCAGGGGTAGTGTTGAGCATTCCGATACCGAAAGTATCGGGTATCGGCCTATACTTGCGGTATCGGAATTCCGATACCGAGATCCGATACTTTTGTGGTATCGGGAATCGGAATCGGAAGTTCCCAGTGTGTGGTTCCCAGGGTCTGAAGGAGAGGAAACTCTCCTTCAGGCCCTGGGATCCATATCCATGTAAAAAATAAAGAATTAAAATAAAAAATATTGATATACTCACCTCTCCGGAGGCCCCTGGACATCACCGCTGGTAACCGGCAGCCTGCTTTGCTTAAAATGAGCGCGTTCAGCACCTTCCATGACGTCACGGCTTCTGATTGGTAGCGTGCCGCTCATGTGACCGCCACGCGACCAATCACAAGCCGTGACGTAATTCTCAGGTCCTAAATTCCTAGAATTCGGAATTTAGGACCTGAGAATTACGTCACGGCTTGTGATTGGTCGCGTGGCCGTCACATGAGCGGCACGCAACCAATCAGAAGCTGTGATGTCATGGAAGGCCCAAAACGCGCTAATTTTAAGCAAAGAAGGCTGCCGGTTACCAGCGGTGATTCCAGGGGCCTCCGGAGAGGTGAGTATATCAATATTTTTTATTTTAATTCTTTATTTTACACAGTAATATGGATCCCAGGGCCTGAAGGAGAGTTTCCTCTCCTTCAGACCCTGGGAACCATCAGGATACCTTCCGATACTTGGTGTCCCATTGACTTGTATTGGTATCGGGTATCGGTATCGGCGATATCCGATACTTTTCGGGTATCGGCCGATACTATCCGATACCGATACTTTCAAGTATCGGACGGTATCGCTCAACACTAGTCAGGGGCCCTGTCCTACATTTGCACCAGTAAATACTTTGCGCCAAATTACAATGTCTGAAAGTCAGCATAGGAGCACACCCCTGTACCTAAGTATGCCACTCTTTTTTTTTGGGGGGGGGGTTATTTTTGTTTTGGATACATTAACATCACTTTAGGTTTTGGGACTCGAAGTACTTACTGTGTCAGACACTCCTTCCAATTGTCCTCCACTGACCACACCAATGCTGCCTGTGTATTCCTGTTGCCAAATTTAAGCTGCATAGAGCCTAATTTATTATTTTAGGCCTAGGAAGTCTGTCTGCGGTCCCTCCTTCCAATTGTCCTCCACTGACCACACCAATGCTACATGTGTATTCCTGTTGCCAAATTTAAGCTGCATAGAGCCTAAATTATTATTTTAGGCCTTGGAAGTCTGTCTGCGGTCCCTCCTTCCAATTGTCCTCCGCTGACCACACCAATGCTGCCTGTGTATTCCTGTTGCCAAATTTAAGCTGCATAGAGCCTAATTTATTATTTTAGGCCTAGGAAGTCTGTCTGCGGTCCCTCCTTCCAATTGTCCTCCGCTGACCACACCAATGCTGCCTGTGTATTCCTGTTGCCAAATTTAAGCTGCATAGAGCCTAATTTATTATTTTAGGCCTAGGAAGTCTGTCTGCGGTCCCTCCTTCCAATTGTCCTCCGCTGACCACACCAATGCTGCCTGTGTATTCCTGTTGCCAAATTTAAGCTGCATAGAGCCTAATTTATTATTTTAGGCCTAGGAAGTCTGTCTGCGGTCCCTCCTTCCAATTGTCCTCCGCTGACCACACCAATGCTGCCTGTGTATTCCTGTTGCCAAATTTAAGCTGCATAGAGCCTAATTTATTATTTTAGGCCTAGGAAGTCTGTCTGTGGTCCCTGCTTCCAATTGTCCTCCGCTGACCACACCAATGCTGCCTGTGTATTCCTGTTGCCAAATTTAAGCTGCATAGAGCCTAATTTAATATTTTAGGCCTAGGAAGTCTGTCTGCGGTCCCTCCTTCCAATTGTCCTCCACTGACCACACCAATGCTGCCTGTGTATTCCTGTTGGCAAATTTAAGCTGCATAGAGCCTAATTTATTATTTTAGGCCTAGGAAGTCTGTCTGCGGTCCATCCTCCAATTGTCCTCCGCTGACCACACCAATGCTGCCTGTGTATTCCTGTTGCCAAATTTAAAACTGCATAGAGCCAACTTTTTAGTTAACACATACGATACTACCTTTGTCTGTCTGCGCCACTTAATCACGCTGTCCTCCACTAAAAAAGCTGAGCTTCAATCTTCCGGCTCTCATTAAGTATTTTTAAAATTTAACACTACAGTTGCCATACTACTTGGGTTGGGGCCTAGTAACGGTGTCTGCCGCTCCTTGGTGTTCTCCTCCTCCTTGGTGTTCTCCTCCGGGTTTCCTTGTCTGAGCTTCAATCTTCCGGCTCTCATTAAGTATTTTTAAATGTAACACTACAGTTGCCATACTAGTTGGGTTGGGGCCTAGAAAAGGTGTCTGCCGCTCCTTGGTGTTCTCCTCCTCCTTGGTGTTCTCCTCCGGGTTTCCTTGTTTGAGCTTCAATCTTCCGGCTCTCATGAAGTATTTTTAAATGTAACACTACAGTTGCCATACTACTTGGGTTGGGGCCTAGTAACGGTGTCTGCCGCTCCTTGGTGTTCTCCTCCTCCTTGGTGTTCTCCTCCGGGTTTCCTTGTCTGAGCTTCAATCTTCCGGCTCTCATTAAGTATTTTTAAATGTAACACTACAGTTGCCATACTAGTTGGGTTGGGGCCTAGAAAAGGTGTCTGCCGCTCCTTGGTGTTCTCCTCCTCCTTGGTGTTCTCCTCCGGGTTTCCTTGTTTGAGCTTCAATCTTCCGGCTCTCATGAAGTATTTTTAAATGTAACACTACAGTTGCCATACTACTTGGGTTGGTGCCTAGTAACGGGGTCTGCCGCTCCTTGGTGTTCTCCTCCTCCTTGGTGTTCTCCTCCGGGTTTCCTTGTCTGAGCTTCAATCTTCCGGCTCTCATGAAGTATTTTTAAATGTAACACTACAGTTGCCATACTACTTGGGTTGGGGCCTAGTAACGGGGTCTGCCTCTCCTTGGTGTTCTCCTCCTCCTTGGTGTTCTCCTCCGGGTTTCCTTGTCTGAGCTTCAATCTTCCGGCTCTCATGAAGTATTTTTAAATGTAACACTACAGTTGCCATACTACTTGGTTTGAGGCCTAGTTACGGGGTCTGCCGCTCCTTGGTGTTCTCCTCCTCCTTGGTGTTCTCCTCCGGGTTTCCTTGTCTGAGCTTCAATCTACCGACTCTCATTAAGTATTTTTAAATGTAACACTACAGTTGCCATACTACTTGGGTTGGGGCCTAGTAACGGGGTCTGCCGCTCCTTGGTGTTCTCCTCCTCCTTGGTGTTCTCCTCCGGGTTTCCTTGTCTGAGCTTCAATCTTCCGGCTCTCATTAAGTATTTTTAAATGTAACACTACAGTTGCCATACTACTTGGGTTGGGGCCTAGTAACGGTGTCTGCCGCTCCTTGGTGTTCTCCTCCTCCTTGGTGTTCTCCTCCGGGTTTCCTTGTCTGAGCTTCAATCTTCCGGCTCTCATGAAGTATTTTTAAATGTAACACTACAGTTGCCATACTACTTGGGTTGGGGCCTAGTAACGGGGTCTGCCGCTCCTTGGTCTTCTCCTCCTCCTTGGTGTTCTCCTCCGGGTTTCCTTGTCTGAGCTTCAATTTTCCGGTTCTCATTAAGTATTTTTAAATGTAACCCTACAGTTGCCATACTACTTGGGTTGGGGCCTAGTAACGGGGTCTGCCGCTCCTTGGTGTTGTCCTCCTCCTTGGTGTTCTCCTCCGGGTTTCCTTGTCTGAGCTTCAATCTTCCGGCTCTCATTAAGTATTTTTAAATGTAACACTACAGTTGCCATACTACTTGGGTTGGGGCCTAGTAACGGTGTCTGCCGCTCCTTGGTGTTCTCCTCCTCCTTGGTGTTGTCCTCCGGGTTTCCTTGTCTGAGCTTCAATCTTCCGGCTCTCATTAAGTATTTTTAAATGTAACACTACAGTTGCCATACTACTTGGGTTGGGGCCTAGTAACAGGGTCTGCCGCTCCTTGGTGTTCTCCTCCACTGAACAAAGCAGTGCCGCCTGTTTCCTACTGTTAGCAATTTAGAACTGCATTTAGCCTAGTTACTTATTTGGCCCTACTCACTCTGTCAGCCTCTCATTACAGTGGTCCTCCACTAAACAAAGCAATTCCGCCTGGTTAGTCCTGTTACCAATTTTGAACTGCATTTAGGCCACTCTATTATTTGGGCCTAGATCTGTGTTTCCTCCTCATCCTGCCCATTGCCCAGCCACTGCTAGATTAGCCCGCTGGTACATTGACCCAGACCAATACATTCCCCTTGCACTCTACACAGCCTGAATCTGACCCTGCTGAAAGTCAGGTTCCTCTTCCCGCATACTATACCACCTTACACGGGGACAAAGAGGAAGGTGCAGGTGAAAGTGCAGGTTACTTCATCAGGTGGGGGGGCACACTCATTGGCGACGTCACTGGCACAGGGCCCCTCATAGTACGCAAAGTGTCGCTGCCGGTGGGAGGCGCCCCCCCGTGCAAACACACCGCCGTACTGTGAGGGGCCTTGTGCCAGTGCCAATGTGAACGAATGGGACCCCCTGCTTGCTCAGGATCACAGCACTTGCAACATTGCAATACTTACCTCTAACTGCTCCACCGCCGTGACGTACTCCACGTTTCCTGGGCCCACTGAAAACTTGAACCAGCCCTACCCCCCACAACTTTAGCCAAATGACCCCCCAATTTTCAATGGCTACCTATTGTTGTAAGGTAAATTAAGCTTAAGCTTAAGTAACAAGAATTGATGTTTTTGGCATTAAAATGGGCACTGTAGGTGTTTTCCTGGCCTCCACTCACTGCCGACTATGCTTCCCCATTGACTTGCATTGGGTTTCGTGTTTCGGCCGAACAACGACCCCGACTTTGCAAGAAGATCGGTCGATTTCACTCGACTCGACTTTTGACAAAGTCGGGTTTCGCAAAACCCGACTCGACCCCCAAAAAGTAAAAGTCGCTCATCCCTATTCACACATATTGTTGTGTTTTTTTTTGGTTTTTTTTTACAATTGTGAGGGCCCTTATACATTTTGTAGGTCCCTCTATCATATATCGTTTTTAGTTAGCTATTCCCCAGCACTTTACAAGGCCAGCTACAATATACCAGTAAGTTTGTTGATCTTTGAACTGAGTGGCCTCATGTGGCCCAGTAACATGCATATTGGAGGGACTGCTGTTACTTATACATTTGGGGGTCCCTCCCTCATTGACACTCAGATAGTGGAATATATATTCCATAGCAGTTTACAATGTGCCCATTGTAGCATTGAGCTTCACCTTCCTCTTCCCCCCTTCCTCCACCTCCATGTGATTCTGTAGCCCTAAATTCAAATGTTCAGAGGGCCTGCAGTAGTCAGGAAACATGAGTTTAGTGAGAGCCCTCATGTGACCCTGTAACATACGTTTGGAATTGCCCTCCTCTAGAGATTTTGGAGGGGCCTCTTGTGTACATTTGAGAGTAGGAATATAAACCAGCTCACCCGTGATGCATAAACCAATCCTCGGGAGCACGGACCCGCTGTGTTCAGGCGTATAGAGTCCAAAAAAGAAAAGAATGTCCAGCTTCACCGAATTATGATTAAGGGAGCTTAGTCTCCAGAAACGCGTTGAGATTCTTACCCATATGGCTTGTGCTGAAGTCTGTATCCTCTATGCTTAATAGTATGTGAATAAAGAAAACTCTTTTTTACGGATTCGGTGAAGCTGGACATTCTTTTCTTTTTTACATTTGAGAGTGCCTTCACTTATTCATATTGTACGTCACTCACTCTATTATTTAACTCATTTAAAGGCAGAGACTAAATGGAAAAGGGCAAGAGACATGCAGTATTTGAAGGTAGTGCATACGGCCTGCGATCCTCAGGTTTGGGTGAACTCTGTGAACCGGAAAAAAAAAAATGAACTAGTCAACTGGATGACGAGCTCAATTATATCTCTTGGGCAAGTCAATGGACAAAGGATATATGGTGCCCCCCTCCAGAATGGGTTGGAGTGTTGACAATATTGTCCCAGATTATATCAGAAGGGAAGACTTCTTGATACCAAACTACTTGGTCGAGTGCAGAATGTGTATCATATTTTAAAAAATTACTCCTGGGGGCTGTGTCATAGATGCAGGAAGATACCATGACAAGGGCCTCCCTTGGCAAACATTATCTACACTGGTCTACTGTAGTAGTTGTGGGCCTCAATTCAAGTTTTCAGAGGGCCATCACTCCATTATCAACATTCAGTGTACATTTCTATTGAATATGTATCCTCTATCTCAGTCACAATGTGGGGAAACTGTACTGGTCTGTCCACTGCACAATGTGCATAGGCATTGTAAAAATAAACCCTATGGGCTGAGTCATGGGTGACGCAGGAAGCCACCATCCCAAGGGCCTCCAATCACAAATAGTAGTTAGGCTGGAGCAGGACTGCTGTTCTGGTTTGTCCAATGCAAAATGTGCATAAGGTTTGAAAAAATTAGCCCTATGGGCTGAGTCATGGTTGACGCAGGAAGTCACCATCCCAAGGGCCTCTAATCACAAATAGTTGTTAGGCTGGAGTAGGACTACTGTCCTGGTTTGTCCAATGCACAATGTGCATAAGGTTTGCAAAAATTTGCCCTATGGGCTGAGTCATGGTTGAAGCAGAAAACCACCATCTCAAGGGCCTCTAATGACAAACAGTAGTTAGGCTCGAATAGGACTACTGTCCTGGTTTGTCCACAGCACAATGCGCATAGGGTTTGTAAAAATTAGCCCTATGGGCTGAGTCATGGTTGACACAGGAAGCCACAATCCCAAGGGCCTCCAATCATAAATAGTAGTTAGGCTGGAGTAGGACTACTGTTCTGGTTTGTTCACTGCACAATGTGCATAGGGTTTGTAAAAATTAGCCCTATGGGCTGAGTCATGTTTAACACAGTAAGCCACCATCCCAAGGACCTTCAATCACAAATAGTAGTTAGGCTCGAGTAGGAGTACTGTCCTGGATTGTCCAATGCACAATATGCATAGGGTTTGTAAAAATTAGCACTATGGGCTGAGTTATGGTTGATGAAGGAAGGAAATGGGTTTTTATGGGAAGGGGCTTACTTCAGCAGTAGCATGAATCAGCATATTTGGTTAATTTAGGTAGGCTTGCTGTCATCTGGAGGGATTGCAAACTGTGGAGAAATCCAGTCCTTGTTCAATTTAATCAGAGTAAGTCTGTCTGCATTTTCTGTGGAGAGGCATGTGCGCCTGTCAGCGATGATTGACCCAGCAGAACTGAAAACATGCTCTGAAATCACACTAGCAGCCAGGCAGGCCAGCACCTTCAAGGCGTATAAGGAGAGGTCGAGCCAAGTGTTCAGCTTAGATACCCAATAATTAAAGGGAACTGAGACATCAGAAAGGATGCACGTATGGTCACTTAAGTACCCCTTGACTTTTTGGTAGATCATTGAACAGCAAGGTGGATTGTTGCTGAAGGGAAAAAAAAAATCTTTAAATCTTCAGCTTAGCGAGTGTGAGCGAGCTGAGTGTGACCTGAGTGTAAGTGTGAACGGCGGTAAGTGTGACTTGTGATTCAGTGACTTTGGAATCAGGGAGTTTCCAAGGGAGGAATTGCTGTCTGTATTTTATTAATACTTTGTATTTATTTTTATTTAATGTTTCTGTCTGGTGCAATCCCCTTTAGGAAATGTGCTCCACTATTGTTAATGCCATCCAGTGCACATCTTGCCACATGTATGCAGTCCTTGATCAGCCGGTCGAGGGTGCATACTGCTGTGCAAGATGTGAGCACATTGTGCATTTGGAAACCCAGATTCTGGATCTAAATGTGCAGCTGGCAAGACTGAGATTCATAGACAATATGGAGAGGAGTCTTCTGCTCACTGAGCAGACGCTCAATGGGATAGATGAGGGGGGGATGGTAGGATGGAGCTGCAGGACAGTGAAGTACACTCACCGGCCACTTTATTAGGTACACCTGTCCAACTTCTTGTTAACACTTAATTTCTAATCAGCCAATCACATGGCGGCAACTCAGTGCATTTAGGCATGTAGACATGGTCAAGACAATCTCCTGCAGTTCAAACCGAGCATCAGTATGGGGAAGAAAGGTGATTTGAGTGCCTTTGAACGTGGCATGGTTGTTGGTGCCAGAGAGGCTGGTCTGAGTATTTCAGAAACTGCTGATCTACTGGGATTTTCACGCACAACCATCTCTAGGGTTTACAGAGAATGGTCCGAAAAAGAAAAAAAATCCAGTGAGCGGCAGTTCTGTGGGCGGAAATGCCTTGTTGATGCCAGAGGTCAGAGGAGAATGGGCAGACTGGTTCGAGCTGATAGAAAGGCAACAGTGACTCAAATCGCCACCCGTTACAACCAAGGTAGGCCTAAGAGCATCTCTGAACGCACAGTGCGTCGAACTTTGAGGCAGATGGGCTACAGCAGCAGAAGACCACACCGGGTACCACTCCTTTCAGCTAAGAACAGGAAACTGAGGCTACAATTTGTACAAGCTCATCGAAATTGGACAGTAGAAGATTGGAAAAACGTTGCTTGGTCTGATGAGTCTCGATTTCTGCTGCGACATTCAGATGGTAGGGTCAGAATTTGGCGTAAACAACATGAAAGCATGGATCCATCCAGCCTTGTATGGAGCATCTTTGGGATGTGCAGCCGACAAATCTGCGGCAACTGTGTGATGCCATCATGTCAATATGGACCAAAATCTCTGAGGAATGCTTCCAGCACCTTGTTGAATCTATGCCACGAAGAATTGAGGCAGTTCTGAAGGCAAAAGGGGGTCCAACCCGTTACTAGCATGGTGTACCTAATAAAGTGGCCGGTGAGTGTAGGTAGCTGGGTGACATTCAGAAAGTGGGGTAGAGGGAAGAGTGCCAGGGAGGCTAGTCCTGATCTGACACACCCCAATAAGTTTGCTAAGTTGGTGGATGAGGGGT
The DNA here is from genome assembly GCF_051348905.1 of Ranitomeya variabilis. NCBI lineage: Eukaryota > Metazoa > Chordata > Amphibia > Anura > Dendrobatidae > Ranitomeya > Ranitomeya variabilis. The sequence goes on along the minus strand of NC_135233.1, from coordinate 701,290,174 downwards.
GTGCTAGTACAGGGGTAGCACTGCTGCAGCCAGGCATGCCCTCTGAAAGCCGGAGGAGTGACTGCTACAGTAAGGAGGGAAATAGGAGAGCAGTACAGGCCAGACAGGTGCTGGTAGTGGGGGACTCAATTTTTAGGGGAACAGATATGGCAATCTGTCACAAAGACAGGGATCGTCGGATGGTGTGCTGCCTACCTGGTGCTCGAGTCCGACACATCGCTGATCGGGTTGACAGATTACTGGGAGGGGCTGGTGAGGACCCAGCGGTCATGGTGCACATTGGCACAAATGACAAAGTTAGAGGTAGGTGGAAGGTCCTTAAAGATGATTTCAGGGAATTAGGCTGCAAGCTGAAAGCAAGGACCTCCAACGTGGTATTTTCCGAAATACTGCCTGTACCACGTGCCATGCCAGAGAGGCAACGGGAGATTAGGGAGGTTAATAAGTGGCTCAAGAATTGGTGTAGGAAGCAGGGGTTTGGGTTCCTGCAGAACTGGGCCGACTTCTCAGTGGGCTACAGGCTCTATGCTAGGGACGGGCTGCACCTCAATGGGGAAGGTGCAGCTGTGCTGGGGGAGAAAATGGCTAAAAGGTTGGAGGAGTGTTTAAACTAGGGATTGGGGGGAGGGTATTCAATTTATAGGAGGGGAAGATAGGGCAGATAGAGACCTGGGCACAAATAAGGAAGTTGGAGGTGGCGGTGGCATGGGGGGTGGGGTTAGAACAGTTAATAATTTAAGAAAGAATAGAGGTACAGAGAGGAACATCAAGTGCATGTATACTAATGCCAGAAGCCTCGCCAAAAAAATGGACGAATTAGAATTAATGTTGTTGGAGCATAATTATGACATGGTGGGGATATCTGAAACATGGCTGGATGAGAGCCATGACTGGGCTGTTAACTTGCAGGGCTATAGCCTTTTCAGAAATGACCGTACAGATAAACGAGGGGGTGGGGTGTGTCTGTATGTAAAATCGTCCTTAAAACCCATCCGGCGTGATAATATAGGTGAATTTAATGAAAATGTAGAGTCCCTGTGGGTGGAGATAAGGGGAGGGGGAAAAATAATAAATTACTGATAGGGGTTTATTATAAATCTCCAAAAATAATGGAAGCAATGGAGAATATCATCGTAAAGCAAATAGATGAAGCAGCGACTCAAGAAGAAGTCATTATTATGGGGGACTTCAACTACCCTGAAATAGATTGGGGAACAGAAACCTGCAGGTCCAGCAAAGGTAATCGGTTTTTGACAACTATGAGAGACAATTACCTTTCACAACTGGTTCAGGACCCAACAAGAAGGGGGGCACTGCTAGACCTAATATTAACCAACAGGCCAGACCGCATATCAAATATAAGGGTTGGGGGTCACCTGGGGAATAGTGATCACAAAATAATAAGTTTTCATGTATCCTTTAATAAGATGTGTAGTAGAGGGGTGACAAGGACACTAAACTTCAGGAGGGCAAATTTCCAACGGATGAGAGATGATCTTGGTGCAATTAACTGGGACGATATCCTGAGACATAAAAATACACAAAGAAAATGGGAGACGTTTATTAGCATCCTGGATAGGACCTGTGCACAGTATATACCGTATGGGAATAAACATACTAGAAATAGGAGGAAACCAATATGGCTAAATAGAGCTGTAAGGGGCGCAATAAGTGACAAAAAGAAAGCATTTAGAGAATTAAATGAAGTAGGTAGTGATGAGGCATTAAATAAATACAGAAAATTAAATACATTCTGTAAAAAGCAAATCAAGGCAGCAAAAATTGAGACAGAGAAACTCATTGCCAGAGAGAGAAAAATAATCCCAAAATATTCTTTAACTACATAAATAGTAAGAAACTAAAAAATGAAAGTGTTGGCTCCCTTAAAAATAGTCTGGGTGAAATGTTGGATGAGGATGAGGAAAAAGCCAATATGCTAAATGACTTTTTTTCATCAGTATTTACACAAGAAAATCCCATGGCAGACAATATGATCAGTGTTAACAAAAATTCCCCATTAAGTGTCACCTGCTTAACCCAGCAGGAAGTACGGCGGCGTCTAAAAATCACTAAAATTGACAAATCTCCGGGCCCGGATGGGATACACCTCCGAGTACTGCAGGAATTAAGTACAGTCATTGATAGACCATTATTTTTAATCTTTAAAGAGTCCATAATAACAGGGTCTGTACCACAGGACTGGCGTATAGCAAATGTGGTGCCAATATTCAAAAAGGGGACAAAAACTGAACTTGGAAATTATAGGCCAGTAAGCTTAACCTCTACTGTGGGTAAAATCCTGGAGGGCATTCTAAGGGATGTTATACTGGAGTATCTGAAGAGGAATAACCTCATGACCCAGTATCAGCACGGGTTTACTAGGGACCGTTCATGTCAGACTAATTTGATCAGCTTCTATGAAGAGGTAAGTTCCGGACTGGACCAAGGGAACCCAGTAGATGTAGTGTATATGGACTTTACAAAAGCTTTTGATACGGTGCCACACAAAAGGTTGATACATAAAATGAGAATAATGGGGATAGGGGAAAATATGTGTAAGTGGGTTGAGAGCTGGCTCAGGGATAGGAAACAAAGTGTGGTTATTAATGGAGCACACTCGGACTGGGTCACGGTTAGCAGTGGGGTACCACAGGGGTCAGTATTGGGCCCTCTTCTTTTTAACATATTTATTAATGACCTTGTAGGGGGCATTCAGAGTAGAATTTCAATATTTGCAGATGACACTAAACTCTGCAGGGTAATCAATACAGGGGAGGACAATTTCATATTACAGGATGATTTATGTAAACTAGAAGCTTGGGCTGATAAATGGCAAATGAGCTTTAATGGGGATAAATGTAAGGTCATGCACTTGGGTAGAAGTAATAAGATGTATAACTATGTGCTTAATTCTAAAACTCTGGGCAAAACCGTCAATGAAAAAGACCTGGGTGTATGGGTGGATGACACTCACATTCAGTGGCCAGTGTCAGGCAGCTGCTACAAAGGCAAATAAAATAATGGGATGTATTAAAAGAGGCATAGATGCTCATGAGGAGAACATAATTTTACCTCTATACAAGTCACTAGTTCAACCACACTTAGAATACTGTGCACAGTTCTGGTCTCCGGTGTATAAGAAAGACATAGCTGAACTAGAGCGGGTGCAGAGAAGAGCGACCAAGGTTATTAGAGGACTTTGGGGTCTGCAATACCAAGATAGGTTAGGTTATTACACTTGGGGCTGTTTAGTTTGGAAAAATGAAGACTAAGGGGTGATCTTATTTTAATGTATAAATATATGAGGGGACAGTACAAAGACCTTTCTGATGATCTTTTTAATCATAGACCTGAGACGGGGACAAGGGGGCATCCTCTACGTCTGGAGGAAAGAAGGTTTAAGCATAATAACAGACGCAGATTCTTTACTGTAAGAGCAGTGAGACTATGGAACTCTCTGCCGTATGATGTTGTAATGAGTGATTCATTACTTAAATTTAAGAGGGGACTGGATGCCTTTCTTGAAAAGTATAATCTTAAAGGGTATATACACTAGATTCCTTGATAGGGCGTTCATCCAGGGAACTAGTCTGATTGTCGTAGGTGGAGTCGGGAAGGAATTTTTTTCCCCAATGTGGAGCTTACTCTTTGCCACATGGGTTTTTTTTGCCTTCCTCTGGATCAACATGTTAGGGCATGTTAGGTTAGGCTATGGGTTGAACTAGATGGACTTAAAGTCTTCCTTCAACCTTAATAACTATGTAACTATGTAGCTATGTAACTTAAGTACCCCTTGACCATGTTCTGCAACTTCTCCCTCCTTGGCATTGTTACAAGCACAAATAGCCCTTGCTGTTGTGCTGGTTTATTGAAAATTGCCCAATTTGTGCACATTTTCCTCCCACCTCTGTTTTACCTGGTGTTCGTGTCTCTCCCCATTATCTCTTGGTGTTGAAAACAGCTGCTACCTCTGCCACCAGCATTGTCTGAGGCTGATGTTTTCAGCAACTGATCTACAATGGCCCTCTTGAACAATTCCATTGTAAAACTCTTTGGTGACTCCAAATGGATAGAAAGAAATTTCTCCTTGTACCGTGGATCGAGAAAGGTGGCCAACCAGTATTGGTTGTTGGCTTAAATGCATATCACGCGAGGGTCTGGCCACATACACTTACACATGAACTGTGCCATGTGAGCCAAGCTGCAAAAAGGCAAATGTTCTGTGTCCCCAACAGTAGGAACAGTACCCATCCTCTCCTCACACTGACTCGCATCCTCCTCCTACACCTCCTCCTCTCCAACCCATCCAGGCTGCACAGACATGAAACTTGGGTTGGGTGTACCCTCTGTAGCATTAGGAGTCCCCTCAGTAGCACAGAAAAACAAGTCCTCTCCCTCCTCATCCTCCTCATCTTCCTCCTCATCACCCAATGTTGCCTCAGAATATTGGCTGGTCTGAGTAGTATCACCCATTTTGAAATCTAGCTCTATACCAACATGCTGGGCACTCTAAGCTTCCTCTTTGAGATTATGCAGTGAATGTTTCAGGAGACACAGCAGTGGGATGGTTATACTGATAATAGCCTGATCACCGCTCACGAGGTTGATGCAGTATTCAAAGCTCTCAAGAACCTCGCAAATGTCAGCAATCCACACACACTCGACAGTTGTTATGTGTAGTGGCTGACTGTCAGTCTGACGGGCATGTAGAAGATTGTATTCAGCTACTGCCCTATGCCACTCACTAATCCTCACCTTGGAGTGGCCAAGCTTGGGGTTATATGTCTCCTGTGACTGAGAATGGCGGGAGGAAGGAGAACCAGCTTCAAGATTGGATGGGCCAGCCTTCTGTGTATGGACAGTAGACTGTGTGGTCGTGGAAGATTTGTAGCAGCTTGACAAATGTGTAGAGGCCTTGTCTGCTAAGACAGAATCTGCTCTCGCTCTTCTGGCTTCCACACATGTTTATGTTCAAAACCGGGACATTTTTACAGGAACATAGTGGATGCATCAAGCTTCTTCTGACCTGGCACAGACACAGTGCCTTCTTGTGCACTACTGTCAACACCACATCCACATCCCTGTCCCTTAACAACAGGTTTTCTTGGCATTTTGGGTTTTGCTCACAGATTTTCAGATGTTGATGGCACAAGCTAAGCTAGCTGTCACAGCCAACAAAAAATACAATATTTCTGCAATGTCTGAACATGGTCTTACAGACACCAAAAAGCCAGATATCATATAGTGATGCTTACATGAAGATGAGGAAGTTCTGGCTGCTACGACTGTGAGTGAATCAACAAAGAAAAAATCCAACTAGGTCCCAGCTAGAGATGAGAAGGATGCATAGATGATGTCACGCCAGTCCTGGCAAATCACAAAACATGCTGGGGACGCCAGAAGGTAAGAGACTTGAAGGTCTCCTGTCCAGTCACTAGGTGCCACTAACTTGGATGCTGAACCAGAGTCACATGAATTGATCCGCTCATCTCTAGTTCCAAATGTTCTGGATATAGAGGGACAGTCCTGGATTTGGGCCTAAGCCCTCCAGTCCTGAACATCTGCTGAATGTCCTTCACTGTCACCACCCCTCTGACAACTCTTCCTGCCAGGGTAGAAATAAATGGTAAATGGATGTGGTATGGGGAATGGCCAGGGGCGTAGTTACAATTTTCCATAGCCCTGTATGCAAGCCACAAAATTTGTCCATCTTTCTGTTCTTTAATCCCTTAATGACCTCGGACGGGATAGTACGTCCGAGGTCAGCTCCCCTGCTTTGATGCAGGGCTCCGCGGTGAGCCCGCATCAAAGCCGGGACATGTCAGCTGTTTTGAACAGCTGACATGTGCCCGCAATAGCGGCGGGTGAAATCGTGATTCACCCGCCGCTATTAACTAGTTAAATGCCGCTGTCAAACGCAGACAGCGGCATTTAACTACCGCATCCGGCCCGGCGGCCGGATGCGAGTGCATCGCTGACCCCCGTCACATGATCGGGGGTCAGCGATGCTTCTCCATTGTAACCATAGAGGTCCTTGAGACCTCTATGGTTACTGATCCCCGGCAGCTGTGAGCGCCACCCTGTGTCCCTAATAGGAATATACTCACCCTCGGACGCGCCCTGCTTCTTTCCGGCAGCCTTCCTTCCTAAGAATGAGCGCATGAAGGACCTTAGATGACGTCGCGGCTTGTCCATGTGACCGCTCGCGACCAATCACAAGCCGCGACATCACCGCAGGACATTCACGCGCTCATTCTTAGGAAGGAAGCCTGCCGGTTAGTACCAGGGCGCGTCCGAGGGTGAGTATATCAATATTTTTTATTTTGATTCTTTATTTTACACATTAATATGGATCCCAGGGCCTGAAGGAGAGTTTCCTCTCCTTCAGACCCTGGGAACCATAGTATCCCATTGCACTGCATTGGGTTTCATGCTTCGGCTGACCCCGACCCCGACTTTTTTATAGGATCGGCCGATTTCACTCGACCCGACTTTTGAGAAAGTCGGGTTTCGTGAAACCCGACCCGATCCTATAAAAATAAAAGTCGCTCAACCCTACAGGTTACTGGTTGGCTGGATGAAAGGCTTTTGATGTAGTTCTTGGGAGGTATCTCTTTGGGAAGACCACCATTTGGTATACAGTGCTGGTCACTATTATTGGTACCCCTTCATTTTTTTCTTAGGCTGTACAATATCTTCAGAAATAAATGTAAATGTACCAAAGTTAAATTCTCAGGATTTTTTAAATAGCGGTCCAAAGTAATACAACAATAAAACATTGTTTTTCAGTTTACATGTTGCTATTTCAAAGAAGAAACAGAATAAGCAGCATGTGCAGAAATAATGGCACATCTAATAAATACTCAGCTGGACACTAGTGTTGAGCGATACCTTCCGATATGCAAAGGTATCGGTATCAGATTGGATCGGCCGATATCCAAAAAATATCGGATATCGCGGATACCGATACCCGATACCAATGCATATCAATGGGACACAAAATATCGGAATGGTTCCCAGGGTCTGAAGGAGAGGAAACTCTCCTTCAGGCCCTGGGATCCATATTCATGTATAAAATAAAGAATAAAAATAAAAAACATTGATATACTCACCCCTCTGACGGCCCCGGCTCTCACCGGTCCCAGCATCTGCCTCCGTTCATAAGAATGCCGAGTTAAGGACCTTCGATGACGTCGCGGCTTGTGATTGGTCGCGGCGGCCCACGTGACCGCTCAGCGACCAAACAAAAGCTGTGACGTAATTCTCATGTCCTAAATTCCTAGAATGAGGAATTTAGGACCTGAAAATTACGTCACGGCTTTGTGATTGGTCGCTGAGCGGTCACGTGGGCGGCCGCGACCAATCACAAGCCGTGACGTCATCGAAAGGTCTTTCAAGTGCCATTCTTAGGAACGGAAGATACCGGTTACCAGCGGCGATGTCCAGGCTGCGTCGGAGAGGTGAGTATATCAATATTTTTTATTTTAATTCTTTATTTTACACTTAAATATGGATCCCAGGGCCTGAAGGAGAGTTTCCTCTCCTTCAGACCCTGGGAACCATAGTATCCCATTGCACTGCATTGGGTTTCGTGTTTCGGCCGACCCCGACCCCGACTTTTTTATAGGATCGGCCGATTTCACTCGACCCGACTTTTGAGAAAGTCGGGTTTCGTGAAACCCGACCCGATCCTATAAAAATAAAAGTCGCTCAACCCTACTCAACACTACTGGACACCCTTTGGCATTGATAACAGCCTCCAAACATTTCTTGTAGCCATCTATAAGCTTCTTGCACTTCTCAGCTGGTATTTTCTCCCACTCTTCCTTTGCAGTTTGCTCAAGCTCTTGAATGTTTGCAGGGTTTTTTCCCAATAGCAGATTTCAGCTGACCACAATGGGATTGAGGTCACGACTCATTAATGGCTATTTAAAAATATTTTTTTCTTTTTCAGCCATTACTGTGCACATTTGGATGTGTGATTTGTTCATTGTCTTGCTGGATGACTCATGATCTTTGACTCAAACCAAGTTTTCTTACAATGGGTAGGGCATTTCACTCTAAAATCTCTTGATAATTCTCTGATTTCATGATTCCTGTGATACGGTCAAGGCCTCCAGACACATCAAAGTAACCCCACAGCATTATGGATCCTCCACCATGCTTTTCCTTATAAGCTTCATTGTGCCGTCTGTAAACAAACTGTTACTTTGCATTGCCTAAAAGCTCTATTTTTGTTTCATCTGTCCACAGAACATTTTCCCAGAAGAATTGTGGTTTGTGAAGGTACTCTTTGGCAAAGATCAGACATTCCTTTTTTTGTCTTTCTTCAGAAATGGTTTCTTACTTGACCTTGGCCCAGAAAGCTCTTGGTCTAGTGTGTGCGGCATATGGTACTTGTTGAAGCCATCATTCTAGACTACTCCAGGTTGGCCTTCAGGTCTTTGGATGTTTGATGTGATGTTTTTTCCACCATTTGCACCAACCTTCGAAGACATCACTTGTCAATGTTCCTCTTTCCCCCACGTCCAGAAAGGTTCTTGACAGTTCAACACGTGGCAAACTTCTTAATTACTGTTGAAACTGGGATACCAAGGTCTTTGGAGATGTCCTTATACTCTTTGAAAGTCTTGTGTTTGCTAATAATAGCAGTTCTGATGTCCTGAAACATCTCCTTTGTCTTCACCATTTTGACAAAGGAACAGGGCCTACTATATGGTTTTTAAAACACTGAAGTCATCATTCATTGGTTAATTCATGTAACATGGGCACAGACAATTAATCACAGGTGATTCTCATTTGTGATTTACCACAAGTGAGTCAAAATGTGCTTCCATACTAATTTAATGTTAAGAGTGCCAACACCAGTGTCACAGCAAGCTTTAGATTTTTCTGTTTTTCCCTCCCATTGTTGGTTTTTTTTTGTTTTAAATTATTGTTTATCATTTGCTGTGTTGTCTGTATTGTATTTAACATGAGTGCTCAATAGAAAAAAACTGTTCCACATTATGTACTTAAACTTCATGGGTGCCTATAACAATGAGCAGGACTGTAGATAATCTTACAAGCTATGTATCACCTCTGAAGAAAAAAAAGGTATGAAAAATAGTATTGATCCAAAAGGAATAAAACTTTCTAATTTCACATGTAGAATGCTGCCTTACAAGTTAATGATTGATAAAAATAAATAGCTTTGAATTAGTACTTGGCATTTTGCAAAACAGGGTCTACTCAAAAATGCATCAGGTTCCCATTTGTAAAGTTCCATGCATCTTTTGTATTATAGGTGTGAATTACAGATATGTGTTACAAATATTATATGTACAACTTGAATTTATTTGACTTATTTTTATTTAAAAGATAAATTATAACATTTTGTGATTTTGTTTGCATTGAAGGGGTACACATGCAATCCGTAAGTCCAGGAGCTCTACCATCTGTCTGTTCCTGACTGGTGTATGTGTGGTGTCCCTAATAACATGTCGGATTTATACCTGAAAGTTTAAGGCAAGAAATGTATTTGTAATTCTTAACTTTTCTTTTTATGGGACTTATTTCCTGCCATTTGGTTTCATTTCTGTATTTCTTAAAAAGACAAAACACAGTATCCATTACAACTCTCAATCGAAGCTTCTATAGTCAGCATTCTCATGTTCTCTCAGGTGTACTAAGTGCACCTGTTTTGTCTCTCCTCTCATTGCAGGCAGCTGGCACTATGATACCGAGTCATTTGCTCCCTGCCTTGCCTTCTGCTCTGTGTTTGCCAGAATATCAGTTTTAAATGAAGTCAGTTTTATCATTTCTGGTTCACTGATTGGAAAGCAGCAATTTAAGTTTACAATTATGACTTTCTGCTAATGCTGATTAAATACAGAGCACATTTCTTACCACTTATACCTTAAGTTTCAAAGATTTAACCTATATGAAAACTATTTTTTCATGGTCTGTAAATTGTATAGATTTTTTTTACTTTCTGCACACTAATTTCTTGCTCTATTTTAACAGTTTTAGCCTGGGTAAAGTTTATTCTTGAAATAGAGGATGTCTGAAGATGAGATCTACAAATAAATTATTTCTAGATGACACCACTTAAATATTGAGTTTACATTTAATTTCATCTAACCAAACATTACTCCACTAAAATTAAAGAAGTGCTTGCTTGAACAAACAATGTGGATCATGTAGAAGAATGCTTAGCTATTTAATTTGTTTCTGCTTTGGAACGTAAATTAACATCTTAGACAGGGGTCCATGTTGTGAAATTGGATTCTGGGCTCCCCCGGTGGCCACTTGTGGAATTGAACTTGTGTGCATCATCCCCTCTGTTCACCTGCTCCTATCAGGATGTGGGAGTCGCTATATAACCTTGCTCCTCTGTCAGTTTCTTGCCGGTCAACAATGTAATCAGAAGCCTTTCTGTGCATGTTCCTGCTACTAGACAACTCCCAGCTAAGTTGGACTTTTGTCCTTGTGTGTTTTTGCATTTTGTTCCTGTTCACAGCTGCTGTTTCGTTACTGTGTCTGGAAAGCTCTAGTGATCGGAAATTGCCACTCTGGTGTTATGAGTTAATGCTAGAGTCTTAAAGTAATTTCTGGATGGTGTTTTGATAGGGTTTTCTGCTGACCATGAAAGTGCCCTTTCTGTCTTCCTGCTATCTAGTAAGTGGACCTCGATTTTGCTAAACCTATTTTCATACTACGTTTGTCTTTTCATCTAAAATCACCGCCAATATATGTGGGGGCCTCTGTCTGCCTTTTGGGAAAATTTCTCTAGAGGTGAGCCAGGACTGTCTTTTCCTCTGCTAGGATTAGGTAGTTCTCCGGCTGGCGCTGGGCATCTAGGGATAAAAAAACGTAGGCATGCTACCCGGCCACTTCTAGTTGTGCGGCAGGTTTAGTTCATGGTCAGTATAGTTTCCATCTTCCAAGAGCTAGTTCTCATATATGCTGGGCTATGTTCTCTCGCCATTGAGAATCATGACAGTTTGACCGGCCCAAAAAGGGTTAAATTACTGCTGAGAAAGGAGAGAAAAAAGAAGTCTGCTACAATTTTTTTTTTTTTTTTTCCCTCTAGTTCTGAGTGTGCTCTTAATTGAATCACTTGCTAGTCTGCCTATACTGCAGCCTTCCTCTCTTTCTCTCCTTCTAATCCTTGAATGGCTCTGTGTTCACCTGTTTGAAATGGATCTTCAGAGTGTGGCTGCAGGTTTGAATAATCTCGCCACAAAGGTACAAAATTTGCAAGATTTTGTTGTTCATGCACCTATGTCTGAGCCTAGAATTCCTTTGCCTGAATTCTTCTCGGGGAATAGATCTCACTTTCAAAATTTTAAAAATAATTGCAAATTGTTTTTGTCCCTGAAGTCTCGCTCTGCCGGAGATCCTGCACAGCAGGTCAGGATTGTAATTTCCTTGCTCCGGGGCGACCCTCAAGACTGGGCTTTTGCATTGGCACCAGGGGATCCTGCGTTGCTCAATGTGGATGCGTTTTTTCTGGCCTTGGGGTTGCTTTATGAGGAACCTCATTTAGAGCTTCAGGCGGAAAAGGCCTTGATGTCCTTGTCTCAGGGGCAAGATGAAGCTGAAATATACTGCCAAAAATTCCGCAAATGGTCTGTGCTTACTCAGTGGAATGAGTGCGCCCTGGCGGCGATTTTCAGAGAAGGTCTCTCTGATGCCATTAAGGATGTTATGGTGGGGTTCCCTGTGCCTGCGAGTCTGAATGAGTCCATGACGATGGCTATTCAGATCGATAGGCATCTGCGGGAGCGCAAACCTGTGCACCATTTGGCGGTGTCTACTGAGAAAACGCCAGAAAATATGCAATGTGATAGAATTCTGTCCAGAAGCGAGCGGCAGAATTTTAGACGAAAAAATGGGTTGTGCTTCTATTGTGGTGATTCAACTCATGTTATATCAGCATGCTTTAAGCGTACTAAGAAGCCTGACAAGTCTGTTTCAATTAGCACTTTACAGTCTAAGTTTATTCTATCTGTGACCCTGATTTGTTCTTTGTCATCTATTACCGCGGACGCCTATGTCGACTCTGGCGCTGCTTTGAGTCTTATGGATTGGTCCTTTGCCAAACGCTGTGGGTATGATTTGGAGCCATTGGAGGCTCCGATACCTCTGAAAGGGATTGACTCCACCCCATTGGCTAGTAATAAACCACAATACTGGACACAAGTGACTATGCATGTTAATCTGGATCACCAGGAGGTTATTCGCTTTCTGGTGCTGTATAATCTACATGATGTTTTGGTGCTGGGATTGCCATGGCTGCAATCTCATAACCCAGTCCTCGACTGGAGAGCTATGTCTGTGTTAAGCTGGGGATGTAAAGGAACTCATGGGGACGTACCTTTGGTTTCCATTTCATCATCTATTCCCTCTGAGATTCCTGAATTCTTGTCTGACTTTCGTGACGTTTTTGAAGAACCCAAGGTTGGTTCACTACCTCCGCACCGGGAGTGCGATTGTGCCATAGACTTGATCCCGGGTAGTAAATACCCTAAGGGTCGTTTATTTAATCTGTCTGTGCCTGAACACGCTGCTATGCGAGAATATATAAAGGAGTCCTTGGAAAAGGGACATATTCGTCCTTCGTCATCTCCCTTAGGAGCCGGTTTTTTCTTTGTGTCTAAGAAAGACGGCTCTTTGAGGCCGTGTATTGATTATCGACTTTTGAATAAAATCACGGTTAAATATCAATATCCGTTACCACTGCTTACTGATTTGTTTGCTCGTATAAAGGGGGCCAAGTGGTTCTCTAAGATTGATCTCCGTGGGGCGTATAATTTGGTGCGAATCAAGCAGGGGGATGAGTGGAAAACCGCATTTAATACGCCCGAGGGCCATTTTGAGTATTTGGTGATGCCTTTTGGTCTTTCAAATGCCCCTTCAGTCTTCCAGTCCTTTATGCATGACATTTTCCGCGATTATTTGGATAAATTTATGATTGTGTATCTGGATGATATTCTGATTTTTTCGGATGACTGGGACTCTCATGTCCAGCAGGTCAGGAGGGTTTTTCAGGTTTTGCGGTCTAATTCCTTGTGTGTGAAGGGTTCTAAGTGTGTTTTTGGGGTTCAAAAGATTTCCTTCTTGGGATACATTTTTTCCCCCTCTTCCATCGAGATGGATCCTGTCAAGGTTCAGGCTATTGGTGATTGGACGCAACCCTCTTCTCTTAAGAGTCTTCAGAAATTTTTGGGCTTTGCTAACTTTTATCGTCGATTTATTGCTGGTTTTTCTGATGTTGTGAAACCATTGACTGATTTGACTAAGAAGGGTGCTGATGTTGCTGATTGGTCCCCTGATGCTGTGGAGGCCTTTCGGGAGCTCAAGCGCCGCTTTTCTTCCGCCCCAGTGTTGCGTCAGCCTGATGTTGCTCTTCCTTTTCAGGTTGAGGTCGACGCTTCTGAAATCGGAGCTGGGGCGGTGTTGTCGCAGAGAAGTTCCGACTGCTCCGTGATGAGACCTTGTGCTTTTTTTTCCCGTAAATTTTCGCCCGCCGAGCGGAATTATGATATTGGGAATCGGGAGCTTTTGGCCATGAAGTGGGCTTTTGAGGAGTGGCGTCACTGGCTTGAGGGGGCCAGACATCAGGTGGTGGTATTGACTGACCACAAAAATTTAATTTACCTTGAGTCTGCCAGGCGCCTGAATCCTAGACAGGCGCGCTGGTCGTTGTTTTTCTCTCGGTTTAATTTTGTGGTGTCGTACCTACCGGGTTCTAAGAATGTTAAGGCGGATGCCCTTTCTAGGAGTTTTGAGCCTGACTCCCCTGGTAATTCTGAGCCCACAGGTATCCTTAAAGATGGAGTGATATTGTCTGCCGTTTCTCCAGACCTGCGGCGGGCCTTGCAGGAGTTTCAGGCGGATAGACCTGATCGTTGCCCACCTGGTAGACTGTTTGTTCCTGATGATTGGACCAGTAGAGTCATCTCTGAGGTTCATTCTTCTGCGTTGGCAGGTCATCCTGGAATCTTTGGTACCAGGGATTTGGTGGCAAGGTCCTTCTGGTGGCCTTCCCTGTCACGAGATGTGCGAGGCTTTGTGCAGTCTTGTGACGTTTGTGCTCGGGCCAAGCCTTGTTGTTCTCGGGCTAGTGGATTGTTGTTACCCTTGCCTATCCCGAAGAGGCCTTGGACGCACATCTCGATGGATTTTATTTCGGATCTGCCTGTTTCTCAGAAGATGTCTGTCATCTGGGTGGTGTGTGACCGTTTCTCTAAGATGGTCCATCTGGTTCCCTTGCCTAAGTTGCCTTCTTCTTCCGAGTTGGTTCCTCTGTTTTTTCAAAATGTTGTTCGTTTGCATGGTATTCCTGAGAATATCGTTTCTGACAGAGGGACCCAATTCGTGTCTAGATTTTGGCGGGCATTCTGTGCTAGGATGGGCATAGATTTGTCTTTTTCGTCTGCTTTCCATCCTCAGACTAATGGCCAGACCGAGCGGACTAATCAGACCTTGGAGACATATTTGAGGTGTTTTGTGTCTGCGGATCAGGATGATTGGGTTGCTTTTTTGCCTTTGGTGGAGTTCGCCCTCAATAATCGGGCCAGCTCTGCCACCTTGGTGTCCCCGTTTTTCTGTAATTCGGGGTTTCATCCTCGATTTTCCTCCGGTCAAGTGGAATCTTCGGATTGTCCTGGAGTGGATGCTGTGGTGGAGAGGTTGCATCAGATTTGGGGGCAGGTGGTGGACAATTTGAAGTTGTCCCAGGAGAAGACTCAGCTTTTTGCCAACCGCCGTCGTCGTGTTGGTCCTCGGCTTTGTGTTGGGGACTTGGTGTGGTTGTCTTCTCGTTTTGTCCCTATGAGGGTTTCTTCTCCTAAGTTTAAGCCTCGGTTCATCGGCCCGTACAAGATATTGGAGATTCTTAACCCTGTGTCCTTCCGTTTGGACCTCCCTGCATCCTTTTCGATTCATAATGTTTTTCATCGGTCATTGTTGCGCAGGTATGAGGTACCGGTTGTGCCTTCCGTTGAGCCTCCTGCTCCGGTGTTGGTTGAGGGTGAGTTGGAGTACGTTGTGGAAAAGATCTTAGACTCTCGTGTTTCCAGATGGAAACTCCAGTATCTGGTCAAATGGAAGGGATACGGTCAGGAGGATAATTCTTGGGTCACTGCCTCTGATGTTCATGCCTCCGATCTTGTCTGTGCCTTTCATAGGGCTCATCCTGATCGCCCTGGTGGTTCTGGTGAGGGTTCGGTGCCCCCTCCTTGAGGGGGGGGTACTGTTGTGAAATTGGATTCTGGGCTCCCCCGGTGGCCACTTGTGGAATTGAACTTGTGTGCATCATCCCCTCTGTTCACCTGCTCCTATCAGGTTGTGGGAGTCGCTATATAACCTTGCTCCTCTGTCAGTTTCTTGCCGGTCAACAATGTAATCAGAAGCCTTTCTGTGCATGTTCCTGCTACTAGACAACTCCCAGCTAAGTTGGACTTTTGTCCTTGTGTGTTTTTGCATTTTGTTCCTGTTCACAGCTGCTGTTTCGTTACTGTGTCTGGAAAGCTCTAGTGATCGGAAATTGCCACTCTGGTGTTATGAGTTAATGCTAGAGTCTTAAAGTAATTTCTGGATGGTGTTTTGATAGGGTTTTCTGCTGACCATGAAAGTGCCCTTTCTGTCTTCCTGCTATCTAGTAAGCGGACCTCGATTTTGCTAAACCTATTTTCATACTACGTTTGTCTTTTCATCTAAAATCACCGCCAATATATGTGGGGGCCTCTGTCTGCCTTTTGGGAAAATTTCTCTAGAGGTGAGCCAGGACTGTCTTTTCCTCTGCTAGGATTAGGTAGTTCTCCGGCTGGCGCTGGGCATCTAGGGATAAAAAAACGTAGGCATGCTACCCGGCCACTTCTAGTTGTGCGGCAGGTTTAGTTCATGGTCAGTATAGTTTCCATCTTCCAAGAGCTAGTTCTCATATATGCTGGGCTATGTTCTCTCGCCATTGAGAATCATGACAGGTCCACAAGAATGGAGGGGACTCAGGAGCTGATCTATCTACATATAAATACCATATATACTCAAGCATAAGTCAAGATTTTCAGCCCATTTTTTTAAGGCTAAAAGTGCCCCTCTCGGCTTATACTCGAGTCATTGTCTCAGGGGATTGGCGGGCGAGGGGGAGCAGCAGGAGTGGCGGCTGTCACATCATACACACATGCTCCCAGCGTGGTCTCTGCTCTTCCCTGCTTCTCCGATGGTCTCTGGCACCTGCAGCTCTTCCTGTGTTCAGCGGTCACGTGGTACCGCTCATTAAAGTAATGAATATTGACGCGACTCCACTCTCATAGACATGGAGCGCATATTCATTACTTTAATGAGCGGTACTATATGACCGCTGAACACAGGAACAAGCTGCCGGCGCGTGCCGGAGACCATCGGAGGAGCTGGGACATACAGAGAGACCATGCCAGGAAGGGGTGAGTATGACCGGGGAGAGAGAGCCATGCAATATTCGCCTGTCCCCGTTCCCCCACCGGGCTCTGTCTTCCGCATCCTCTGGCTGTGGCATTCAGGTTGGAGGGCGCGATGATGTGGTTAGTGCACACCCTCTGCCTGAACAGTAACTGAAGAGACCCGGAAGACACAGTGGCACGCGGCGGTGGAACGGGGCAGGTGTATATTGCAAGTGCTGGTTCCTGAGCCAGCGGTGACACCGGCATCTTGCCCCCATAGTGCGCCGGTGTCCCCACCTGCTCAGGCCCCCAGCACTTGGCGCCCAGCCATGAGAAGTGAGTATGTCATTTTTTTTTTTTTAATCGCAGCAGCAGCATATGGGGCATATAATTCTATGGAGCATTTTATGGGGCCATCAACCTGTGTGCAGCATTATATGGGGCATAATATTCTATGGATCATCTTATGGGGCCATCAACCTTTGTGCAGCATTATATGGGACATAATATTCTATGGAGCATCTTATGGGGCCATCAACCTTTATGAGCAGCATGTGGTGCATATTATTCTATGGAGCATCTTATGGGGCCATCAACCTATATGCAGCATTATATGAAACATAATATTCTATGAAGCATCTTATGGGGCTATCAACAATTGTGCAGCACTATATGGGGCATAATATTCTATGGAGCATCTTATGAGGCCATCAACCTTTATGGAGCAGCCTATGGGGCATAATATTCTATGGAGCATCTTATGGGGCCATCAACATTTGTGCAGCATTATATGGGGCATAATATTCTATGGATCATCTTATGGGGCCATCAACCTTTGTGCAGCATTATATGGGGCATAATATTCTATGGAGCATCTTATGGGGCCATCAACCTTTGTGCAGCATTATATGGGGCATAATATTCTGTGGAGCATCTTATGGGGCCATCAACCTTTGTGCAGTATTATATGGGGCATATTATTCTATGGAGCATCTTATGGGGCCATCAACCTTTGTACAGCATTTTATGGGGCATAATATTCTATGGAGCATCTTATGGGGCCATTAACCTTTGTGCAGTATTATACGGGGTATAATATTCTATGGAGCATCTTATGGGGCCATTAACCTTTTTGCAGTATTATATGGGGCATAATATTATATGGAGCATCTTATGGGACCATCATTAAGCTTTTATGCAGCATTATATGGGGCATATTTTAATATGGAGCATCTTATGGGGCTCATCATGAACTTTGTGGAACATTATATGGGTCTCCTGATTCAATATGGATATTCAAAAACACTTAACCTACTGATGTCTCAATTACTTTTACTTTGATTGGTATCTATTTTTATTTTTGAAATTTACCAGTAGCTGCTGCATTTCCCACCCTAGGCTTATACTCGAGTCAATAAGTTTTCCCAGTTTTTTTTTTTTGCAAAATTAGGGGTCTCGGCTTATACTCGGTCGGCTTATACTTGAGTATATACACTGTGTTCCAAATTATTATGCAAACTGGATTTAAGTGTCATAAAGATTTAATTGTTTTGTTTTTCAAATAAACTCATGGATGGTATTGTGTCTCAGGGCTCAATGGATCACTGAAATCAATCTTAAACACATGTGATAATTGGTTTTCCAGGTGATTCTAATTAAAGGAAAACTACTTAAAAATGATGTTCCACATTATTAAGCAGGTCACAGTTTTCAAGTAACATGGGAAAGAAAAAGGATCTCTCTGCTGCTGAAAAGCATCAAATAGTGCAATGCCTTGGTGAAGGGATGAAAACATTAGAAATTTTCCAAAAACATAAGAGTGATCATCGTACTGTTAAGAGATTTGTGGCTGTATCTGAGCACAAATGTGTTTGTGCTGATAAAGGCATAATGAGGAAGATTTCTGCCAGGCAAGTTCATCGGATTAAGAGAGCAGCTGCTAAAAAGCCATTACAAAGCAGCAAACAGACATTTGAAGCTGCTGGTGCCTCTGGAGTCCCTAGAACCTCAAGGTGTAGGCTCCTTCAAAGGATTGCTGTGGTGCATAAACCTAATATTCGGCCACCCTTAAACAGTGTTCACAAGCAGAAATGGTTGTATTGGGCCCATACATACATGAATACTAATTTCCAAACAGTCTTGTTTACTGATAAAAAGTGTTGAGGAACCCTGGATGGTCCAGATGAATGGAGTAGTGGATGGTTGGTGGATGGCCACCATGTCCCAACAAGGCTGCAACGTCAGCGAGGAGGTGGAGGAGTCATGTTTTGGGCCAGAATAATGGGAAACAGCTGGTAAGGCCCTTTAAGGTTCCTGAAGGTGTGAAAATGACCTCTGCAAAGTATATAAAGTTTCTGACTGACAACTTTCTTCTATGGTCTAAAAAGCATCTTCATGCTGACAATGCCCCATCTCATGCTGCAAAGAATACCTCTGAGTCATTGGCTGCTATGGGCATAAAAGGAGATAAACTCATGGTGTGGCCACCATCTTCCCCTGACCTCAACCCTATAGAGAACCTTTAGAGGATCATCAAGCAAAAGATCTATGAGGGTGGGAGGCAGTTCACGTCCAAACAGCAGCTCTGGGAGGCTATTCTGACTTCATGCAAAGAAATACAAGCAGAAACTCTCCAAAAACTCACAAGTTCAATGGATGCAAGAATTGTGAAGGTGACATCAAAGAAGGGTTCTATGTTAACATGTAACTTGGCCTGTTGGGATGTTTTGGCGTTAAATAGCTTTTTTGTTCAGTGAATGTGACCTCCTAATGCTGCAAATTCCACAAATGAGCATTTTCAGTTCTTTAAAACATATCAAATGTATAAAAATTCTGCTGTGCATAATAATTTGGAACAGTGCATTTTGAGTTTTTATTCATTTTGGAGATTATACTGTTATCATTGGGAGGTTTCTTCAATAAAATTCGATGTATAATCTAATGGGTAATGACTTTTATTAGACTGACTGTCATTTGCACCGACCATTTAGGAAAATCTGAGAAAAATGTCATTTTCATAATAATTTGGGACATAGTGTATAGTAGATGGTGGCTTTATTATATAGCAGCATCTATTTCTAGGAGCCGCAACTGAAAATGAGCTCCAGCTGCAACTTTTAACCATATAGATGCTGAAATCGATATCTGATAGCACTGAACATGGGTTTTAGGTCAGAGCCACTCCGACCTACCTCCTTTAGAGACTGTAAATGAGATATTGGCTCACGCAGTGATAGTTCAGTGTTGACAGCTGTCTGTGACAGCTGAGAGGCATGGGAAGAGGTGCAGGGACCCATGCTGTCGGTCCCCACACCCAGTTTGCTGTGATCGGTCAATCTAACTGACCTATCACAGCATGATCGCGCAGGAGATGCTGAAATATCTGCACTTCCTGCCCAATCAGTGCAGCAGCTCAGCCCTGCCAATGCTGAGCTTCTGCACAAACAGCCAGAAGTGGTGTCCGCAATGCTCTTGGCTGTTAAACCCTAAATACTGTGATGACGCGCGATCGCATCATTCAGGAGGGAGGCAGAGGGAGTTCCCTCTGCCTTCAGATCAGAGTCCCCATCATTGCGGGGCCCAATCGTTACCATGGTGACCCAGGGTCATCATGACGACCCCTGGGTCATCAAGCAGCAGAAAGCCTCTGAGACCATGCTCACAGCATGGTGTTAGACACTTTCAGTATAGGTATAATGCACTGCAATCAAAGTAAAAAAGTGAAAGTCCCATAAAGGGACTAGGTAAAAAAGGAATTTCATTAAAAAAAATGTAAAAAAAAATTACAAAATAATATTTTTTAAAAAAATCCAGTAATAAATACACATTTTTTACATAAAAAAATAAATAAACAAAAAAATGTACACATGTTTGGTATCGTCGCATCCGGAACAATCCGCTCTATAAAAATTCTCATGCTAGTTAACCCCTTCAGTGAACGCCATAAATAAAAGTAGAAAACAATGCTTTATCATCATACAGCTTGGAAAAAGTTGAATAAAACGCAATCAACAAGACGAATGTAAATAGAAATAGTACCACTGAAAATACCATTTGTCACGCAAAAAACAAGCCACCATACAGCTCCATCAGCAGAAAAATAAAAAAGTTATAGCTCTCAAAATAATGTGATGCAAAAATAATAATTTTTTCTATAAAAGTTTTTATTGTGTAAAAGCGCCATAACTAGTGTTGAGCGATACCGTCCGATACTTGAAAGTATCGGTATCGGAAAGTATCGGCCGATACCAGCAAAGTATCGGATCTCGCCGACACCGATACCCGATACCAATACAAGTCAATGGGACTCAAGTATTGGAAGGTATCCCTGATGGTTCCCAGGGTCTGAAGGAGAGGAAACTCTCCTTCAGGCCCTGGGATCCATATGAATGTGTAAAATAAAGAATTAAAATAAAAAATATTCATATACTCACCTCTCCGACGCAGCCTGGACCTTACCGCTGTGAACCGGCAGCCTTCTTTGCTTAAAATGAGCGCGTTCAGTACCTTCCATGACGTCACGGCTTCTGATTGGTCGCGTGCCGCTTATGTGACCGCCACGCGACCAATTAGAAGCCGTGACGTCATGCCTCAGGTCCTAAATTCCTAAAAGGGAATTTAGGACCTGAGGGATGACGTCGCGGCTTGTGATTGGTCGCGTGGCGGTCACATGAGTGGCACGCGACCAATCAGAAGCCGTGATGTCATGGAAGGTGCTGAACGCGCTCATTTTAAGCAAAGCAGGCTGCCGGTTACTACCAGGGCGCGTCAGAGGGTGAGTATATCCCTATTTTTTATTTTCATTCTTTATTTTTTACATGGATATGGATCCCAGGGCCTGAAGGAGAGTTTCCTCTCCTTCAGACCCTGGGAACCATACACTGGGAACTTCCGATTCCCGATACCACAAAAGTATCGGATCTCGGTATCGGAATTCCGATACCCGATACTTGCGGTATCGGAATGCTCAACACTAGCCAATACACAAAAAAAGCTATTTAAATGTGGCATTGCTGTAATTGTACTGACTTGAAGAAAAAAGCTGCCTTATCAACTTTAGAACACGCAGAGCGGAGAAAAAAAAATCCTGAATTGCTGGTTTTTGTTCATTCTGCCTCCACAAAAATTGGAATAGAAAGCGATTAAAAAATGTCATGTGCCTGAAAATGGTACCAATAAAAATGTCAGCTTGTCCCACAAAAAACAAGCTGTCACATGTCTCTGTGGGCCGAAATATGGGAAAATTATAGCTCTCAAAATGTGGTTTATGAAAAACTCCTTACAAAAAAAAGCGTGTGACAGAAGCGAAACATAAAAACCAGATATAAATCTGGTATCCCTGAACTTGCACCGACCTGAAGCATAAAGTCACCTAATCACTTATACCCCATAAGGAACGGCATAAAAAATAAATAAAACCAATTCTTCACCTACTGTGGATTTGTTCATTCTGCCTCCCAAAGATCGCATTAAGGCTCGGTGCACATTTTTCCTGCGCTCTATACTGAGAGCTAACACTGGGGTTTCCATTGTGAGGCAGTTACTGCTGTTACATGTGAGGGTTACTGTGTGTTCCCCCCAGGATGTGCACGGAGGTGTATTGAAGCCACGGGAGTGCATTGCAGTCACAGGTGTAGCTGTGATTGCAATGCAAAATAAAAATTAAGTGTTAGTCTTGGGCAAACTATTTGTCTATGGTCACATAGCTGAGGGATAGGGATTCTGGCCCTAGTTTTGCCTAATGGTTTCCCTACCTTGCTGCGGAGGTTGATACCTTAAAGAGCAATATGGCGCCTCTGCTTCAACATTGACCCTGTAATACACTGCAAAGAGGTATCACCACCTTTAACTATCTTATAATAGCAAACAGGTATATGTGACCTTAATATGACCCAAATGGTAAAATTAAAAATACAGTGAGATAATCCTATCCAAGATTATGATTATATCACCTATGTCTTATTAGTCAAACAATTGTAAGTTTATCACATAAACCTTATTAATAGTGTTGAGCGATACCTTAATTGTTCACAGTGGTGCTACCTCTTGGCAGGGTATAACAGGGTCATTGAGGGCAAGCCGACTTTGAGCTTGGATGTCAAATCGCTCTTTAGGGTGTTAACCTCCGCTTCAAGGTAGGGAAACCATTAGGTCAAACTAGGGCCAGAATCCCTATCCCTCAGCTATGTGACCTACCATTGCTTGGTAAAGCCCTCCTCACTTTTTAACATATATTAATTAAAGTTGGGCTAAATAGTAGGAGGGTCTTTTTTAAGTTTTCTTTTTCTACATAGAGCTTAGAAGGATTCAGCTAGTTAGTTTTTAATCACATGATGTCATGAACATAATAGAGAAGAGAAAAATGAACTAGGTAGAAAAGCAAAATGAGAAATTGTAAGTACACAGTGCCATGAAATATGATGACCAAAATGTATTAAGAAGATCAAAAAAAGGAAAAAAAAATCAGAAGGGTGAAAAATAATTTGTCATTAAAGCGTTAAGCGGCATAAATATAAAGATCAGGCTTTGGGCATACAATTTTTTTTTAGTGGATCTGCTCCAAAATACGCTGCACAATTTTCCTAAAAAGGCTTGAAAAAGTCTTCCTATTCATTTCAATGTAAACTACTTCAGATTGTAAAAGATGCCTGGTAGAAAAAAAAACAGAAAAGAAAAAGAATATCCCCAAACTCTCTGAAAAAGGAATGTTCTGAAGTAGTTTTTGGTTGAAAAACACATTATTTTTGAGCACCTCTAAAAGCTCTGCCTTAGAAGAGCTTCTCTGTCATAAAGATATCAGAATGAACAGCTCATCACGACGTGTTGTGATGTTGCAGGTAAGCGTGCTGCTCATACTTACCCATGTCTATGTCATGCCATGTTTAAGATTAGTTTGACTGTTTGAAAGACATTGGCATTATTCTTTTTGCAGAGTTGCAAGAAAAAAGGAAACATGTGCCAATGAGAACACAAGAAGTTTTTTGGGCATGAAGCAGCACATGCTTTTTTCCAATCATGTTAGAATACATCTACAACAGTCACGTGAATATAAGAACTAGACCATGAAGCAATAAAAGAAGATGGCCTGTTATGATAAATGTTATTGGCTTTGTTTTGTTGTAATCATGCGGACAATTGGCATTTGCATTAGATACTTTGGGAATGATAGACTCTGGATACTCAATGAGTGAAAAGCAAGATGACAGATACATTAGTATACTCTGTCAATATATTTCTTGAAAACCTTAGATCATGGTAGACCAAATACTCCCCTCTATGGCAATGGATTTCTCCAATGACAGTTTTTTTCAGGAGCACAATGTGCCCTGGCTAAAAAATTGTTCATAAAAATAAATTTGAGCAACAATAATTTCCAAAGGTTGACTTGGTTTCCAAATTTCTCAAATCCCAATCCATTTGAGCATCTGTGGTCTACGTTAGGAAAACAAGTGTGTAACACCTGCAACTTACAGGACTTTGTGGATTTGCTATCAACTTCTCAGTGTCAAGTAAAGCAGAGCATCTCTGAGTTCTTGTAAGGTACATGATTCAAACTGTCAAAGCTGTTTAGTAGCACGAGAAGGACCTACCAAATATCAGCCATGTGATGTGCAGATGCTTAAAATGTAAAATTAAACTTAGTTATTAGCATCACCAATTCTCATGTTTAGAGATGAGCAGATTAATCTTTAGAGTATCACGTTTGAGTCATTTTTTTATGTAAATTGTGTCTTCATGTAAATTCAAATACATTTAAATTTGATTCACAGATCACAAAAAAGAAAATTTACTTGACATCATCTTCCACACTGCTAAAGCTACAGAGAGCGGTCTAATGTCTTTTTTTCTGAACGTGTAAGTTTACCCATAATACCCTGCAGCTGTAATATGACATCTAGCGGACTATAATACCTTGTACAGTGGCGACCAGTATCTGGGCCATCAGAGATCAGCGTTCCCAGTGGTGCATGGTTTGTACCTCAGAGTCGTTTTCCATCTCCATAGTCATTTATTTAAATCACTCTTCTGTAATATGTAAGCTCTTATGGTCAGCAGGGTCTTCCCTCTCTCTCTTTTCCTGCTGTAGAATGTAAGCTCCGGCGATCAGCAAAATTCTCTCTCTCTCATTCTCTCTAGAATAGAGTGTAAGCTCTTATGATCAGCTAGGTCCTTTCTCTCTCCTGTAGAATGGAAGCTCTTATGGTAAGTGGGGTCTATTCATTTTCTCTCTCCTGTAGAGTGTAAGCTCTTATGATCAGCTAGATCCTCTCTCTCCCATAGAGTGTAAGCTCTTATGGGAAGTGAGGTCTGTTCTCGTTCTCTCTACTGTAGAGTGTAAGTACTTACAATAAGTGAGATCCTGTCTCCCTCTGTCTACTGTAGAGTGTAAGTGCTTATGATCAGTGATGTCCTCTCTGTCTTTCTCTGTTTCCTGTAGAGTGCAAGTTCTTATGATTAGAGAGGTTCTCTCTCTCTCTGCCCCTATCTCTTGTAGAGTGTAAGTACAAGGTTTCTCATTTTCCCTATCTTCTGCTAAGTGTAGGCACTTATGATCAGCAAGGTCCCCTCTGTGATGCAGTGACACCTGTTACAGGTAGGGGGCGCTGTATGGTCTCCCCAGTATACGCACGGAGGCGTATTGAGGATGTGAGAGTGCATGGAAGTTGCATGCCTGGATGTGATGGTGAGACAAAGTCCAGCCCAGAGACATATTTTTTGTGTGTGGTGCCTGAGAGTACCGTGAGGGAGTCCACGGGGTATCCCTAAAAGGGGGTGGTGACCCAAACAGGGATGATTGCCCAAAAGGGGTGGAGTCCCAAAAGGGGCGGTAACCCTAACAGGGATAGTTGCCCAAAAAGGGGAGGAATCCCAAAAGGGGGCTGTAACCCAAACAGGAATGGTTGCCCAAAAAGGCGTGGAGTCCCAAAAAGGGGTGGTAACCCAAACAGGGAATGGTAGTTTCCCAAAAGGGGAGGAGCATCCTGAAGGGGTGCTGCAGACTGACTGTTGACCGGGGCAAATGAATTATGTGTGTCCAGTCTGTTGTGTGAGCTTTCCACACGGCGAGAGTTTACAGGGGTGTGCCCTGCGGATGCATGAGATGGAAATGTGTGGACTGGTAGATTCTGAGAGCCTGGTGACTCTAGTGAGGGTTGCACCTGAGGGATTTGAAATACCCAATAGGAGGGTCAGGGGCACCTGCATCCATGGGCACACTAAGGACTATCCAGTGGCCAGGGTGGTCATTGAGATGGCCAGGGACAATGCGATCCATGATGTCACCATAGATGCAAACTTACCCTGTCCAGTGATAATTGGCTGGGACTCTGGGCTGTTCATAGACTTGTGGGAGCTTCTCTACAGCAGGAGAATGGAGGGCTCTCAGCTGGTGGGTTTGCACACCTTAAGGCGGTAATACCTCCCAAAAATGACAGGTCAGACCTAAGGGTGACCAGAGGAAAGGTTGCACCTGCCCAACTTACTGACCTGACGTCACCTGAAGGGTACCCCAAGATGACTGTTAGAGATGTGGAAAATAAAACCTGTGGAGCTGACACCCGGTTTGAAAGCAACTGGAGGGTTCACCATGTTGGGGGGTGTGACACAGACTCCGCGTGTGACTGTGACATGTCATTACCAGTAATCGCTAGAGCTGAGTGCGTTGTTATGCTGTCAGAAATACTGACACATGGGAACGACAAGGCTCCACGGGCTGAAGTCAGGATGGTGGTGGCAGCCATGCCACAAAATGTGACCTGTTTAGGTGGTGACTGCTGGTTCCCGGATGACCTATCGGGTGGTGCTGACTCCCATTCAGACAGTGACGAAAGCGGAAAAGAGGGCCGTAAGACTGACTCTGGTATAAAAAACAAAACTTCCTCCCGTCGCCGGAGACGTAAAAGAGGAAAAGGGGCTGAACAAATTGCACCCTCGGAGAAGAGTGATAAAGAGGAGACAGGGACAGGTGCATACAAAGATAATGTCCCTGAGATAGAAGTGACTTTATCCTTGACAAAACTCGGCACTGAAGTAGCCGAGGACGTGGGAAATGTAAAACTGTCCCAGGGTGGTGGAAGGGCTCCAACGGCTGGTATCGCAGTTGGAGAACAACTCCAAGATAAAAGAGAGAGCCTGCAGGAGAAGCTGTCCATTTTGACCACTATCACCCGACAACTAGAGGATAAAGTTGACAAGCTGACCAAGGAAATGTGCACGTGGAAAGAGCAAGCCGACAGCTTTCGCCAGGTAGAAGCGCACGTACAAAGCTTGGGGAAAGTGCGTGAAAAGGTCTGTCAACAGCTGGCAAAGGAAAAGTTTGAAGGTGGCGAGTATGGAAGTCACCAACTCCACGCAGCTGGATCAGGTGTGTCACCTGGAGTCCGAGCTCTCTGCAGTTAAGGCCCGGTTTGTAGCGAAGGAAGCACAGGGGTTTCAGGAACTCACTACAGGATTATCTCGTGAGAAGGAAAAGGTGGCAGATTCACAGGCCGAATTAAAAACACTAAAAGGGCATGTTGAACAAGAAAAGGCCCTGAGACAAATGGGAGAGCACAGGCTAGATGAGCTGGAGAAGGACGTTTCTGAGCTCAGAGATCACCTGACAGCGTGGCACAGTGTGAATAAGGCCTTAGGCGAAAATGTGGAAGTGCTCCGAGAAGCAGTAAGAGGTCTTCTGCCAGAGGAGAAGTTATGGGTCAGAGACTTACAGCAGCTGTGCCCGAGTGATAACAAAGCATAGCTGCAGATGCCCATCTTGGCGAGGGATAGTGAGAAGTGTAAAACTGAGGAAGAGCTCGCGCTAAAAGCAGAACAAGACAGTTACCCGGTCGTGGCAGATGTCTTGATGGAAGGTTTGGGGGTAAACCAGGAGCCATCTGTCCATGATGAAAATGAGACCTCATTCTTCAAGTGCATGATGGAGATACCCGAGGACGTGCGGGGTGCATGTACCAGTGAGGATGTGCATGAGGCCTTCAAAAAGGCAGTAGAAACATGTAGTGTGCACTGGGCACCAGAGACGGAACAGTTGGTGATACTGTCGACTAAGGAAGTCACAGTGAAGCGGGTGGCTATCCTGAGAGATATGCACCTACAATGTCTCCACATGAAATGGATGATCCTGTTGAGGAATGAGGAAGCTGCTCAACGTCTGGAGCTTGGGAGAGAAGCACAAAATCAGCTGGGCTTTGTGGAAGAAGTCATCCTGGTACCCGGAAGTTTGGTGGGGAAAATCATTGGAAGACTTGGGAGAGTGATGCAGGAGATAGTGAATAAATCCGGTGTGAAGAGACTGAGGATTCCGGCTGATGACGAGGCCCAGGACTTGGGTGAAGATGGGATGATTCCATTTCTTACCTATTGTGTCCCCCATTTCCTTGTAGATTGTAAGCTTGCGAGCAGGGACCTCACCACTAATGTCACTGTTTAAATTGTCTTAATTTGTATTGAATTTATTGTCTGTACAGGTCCCCGCTTAATTGTAAAGTGCTGCGGAATATGTTGGCACTAGGGTTGAGCGACTTTTACTTTTTGGTGGTCGAGTCGGGTTTTGCGAAACCCGACTTTGTCATAAGTCGAGTCGAGTGAAATCGGCCGATCTTCTTGAAAAGTCGGGGTCGTTGTTCGGCCGAAACACGAAACCCAATGCAAGTCAATGGGGAAGCATAGTCGGCAGTGAGTGGAGGCCAGGAAAACACCTACAGTGCCCATTTTAATGCCAAAAACATCAATTCTTGTTACTTAAGCTTGTCAATCATAATTTACCTTAATAGGTAGACATTGAAAATTGGGGGGTCATTTGGCTAAAGTTGTGGGGGGTAGGGCTGGTTCAAGTTTTTAGTGGGCCCAGGAAACGTGGACTACGTCACGGCGGTGGAGCAGTTAGAGGTAAGTATTGCAACGTTGCAAGTGCTGTGATCCAGAGCAAGCAGGGGGTCCCACTCGTTCGCATTGGCACTGGCACAGGGCCCCTCACAGTACGGTGGTGTGTTTGCACTGCGGGAGCGCCTCCCACCGGCAGCGACACTTTTGCACACTATAAGGGGCCCTGTGCCAGTGACGTCGCCAATGAGCGGGCCCCCCCACCTGATGAAGGAACCTGCACTTTCACCTGCACCTTCTTCTTTGTCCCCGTGTAAGGTGGTATAGTATGCGGGAAGAGGAACCAGACTTTCAGCAGGGTCAGATTCAGGCTGTGTAGAGTGCAAGGGGAATGTAGTGGTCTGGGTCAATGTACCAACGGGCTAATCTAGCAATGGCTGGGCAATGGGCAGGATGAGGAGGAAACACAGATCTAGGCCCAAATAATAAAGTGGCCTAAATGCAGTTCAAAATTGGTAACAGGACTAACCAGGCGGCATTGCTTTGTTCAGTGGAGGACAACTGTAATGAGAGGCTGACATAGTGAGTAGGGCCAAATAAGTAACTAGGCTAAATGCAGTTCTAAATTGCTAACAGTAGGAAACAGGCGGCACTGCTTTGTTCAGTGGAGGAGAACACCAAGCCAGACAAGGAAACCTGGAGGAGAACACCAAGGAGGAGGAGAACACCAAGGAGCGGCAGACACCGTTACTAGGCCCCAACCCAAGTAGTAGGGCAACTGCAGTGTTACATTTAAAGATACTTAATGAGAGCCTGAAGGTTGAAGCTCAGACAAGGAAACCTGGAGGAGAACACCAAGGAGGAGGAGAACACCAGGGAGCGGCAGACAGCGTTACTAGGCCCCAACCCAAGTAGTAGGGCAACAAAAGTGTTACATTTTAAAATACTTAATGAGAGCCTGAAGGTTGAAGCTCAGACAAGGAAACCTGGAGGAGAACACCAACGAGGAGGAGAACACCAAGGAGCGGCAGACACCGTTACTTGGCCCCAACCCAAGTAGTAGGGCAACTGCAGTGTTACATTTAAAAATACTTAATGAGAGCCTGAAGGTTGAAGCTCAGACAAGGAAACCTGGAGGAGAACACCAAGGAGGAGGAGAACACCAAGGAGCGGCAGACACTGTTACTAGGCCCCAACCCAAGTAGTAGGGCAACAAAAGTGTTACAGTTAAAAATACTTAATGAGAGCCAGAAGGTTGAAGCTCAGACAAGGAAACCTGGAGGAGAACACCAAGGAGGAGGAGAACACCAAGGAGCAGCAGACACCGTTACTAGGCCCCAACCCAAGTAGTAGGGCAACAAAAGTGTTTCAGTTAAAAATACTTAATGAGAGCCAGAAGGTTGAAGTTCAGACAAGGAAACCTGGAGGAGAACACCAAGGAGGAGGAGAACACCAAGGAGCGGCAGACACAGTTACTAGGCCTCAACCCATGTAGTAGGGCAACAAAAGTGTTACAGTTAAAAATTCTTCATGAGAGCCAGAAGGTTGAAGCTCAGACAAGGAAACCTGGAGGAGAACACCAAGGAGGAGGAAAACACCAAGGAGCGGCAGACACCGTTACTAGGCCCCAACCCAAGTAGTAGGGCAACAAAACTGTTACAGTTAAAAATACTTAATGAGAGCCAGAAGGTTGAAGCTCAGACAAGGAAACCTGGAGAACACCAAGGAGGAGGATAACACCAAGGAGCGGCAGACACCGTTACTAGGCCCCAACCCAAGTAGTAGGGCAACAAAACTGTTACAGTTAAAAATACTTAATGAGAGCCAGAAGGTTGAAGCTCAGACAAGGAAACCTGGAGGAGAACACCAAGGAGGAGGAGAACACCAAGGAGCGGCAGACACCGTTACTAGTCCCCAACCCAAGTAGTAGGGCAACTGCAGTGTTACATTTAAAAATACTTAATGAGAGCCTGAGAGTTGAAGCTCAGACAAGGAAGCCTGGAGGAGAACACCAAGGAGGAGGAGAACACCAAGGAGCGGCAGACACCGTTACTGGGCCCCAACCCAAGTAGTAGGGCAACAAAAGTGTTACAGTTAAAAATACTTAATGAGAGCCAGAAGGTTGAAGCTCAGACAAGGAAACCTGGAGGAGAACACCAAGGAGGAGGAGAACACCAAGGAGCGGCAGACACCGTTACTAGGCCCCAACCCAAGTTGTAGGGCAACTGCAGTGTTACATTTAAAAATACTTAATGAGAGCCTGAAGGTTGAAGCTCAGACAAGGAATCCTGGAGGAGAACACCAAGGAGGAGGAGAACACCAAGGAGCGGCAGACACCGTTACTAGGCCCCAACCCAAGTAGTAGGGCAACAAAAGTGTTTCAGTTAAAAATACTTAATGAGAGCCAGAAGGTTGAAGCTCAGACAAGGAAACCTGGAGAAGAACACCAAGGAGGAGGAGAACACCAAGGAGCGGCAGACACCGTTACTAGGCCCCAACCCAAGTAGTAGGGCAACAAAACTGTTACAGTTAAAAATACTTAATGAGAGCCAGAAGGTTGAAGCTCAGACAAGGAAACCTGGAGGAGAACACCAAGGAGGAGGAGAACACCAAGGAGCGGCAGGCACCGTTACTAGGTCGCAACCCAAGTAGTAGGGCAATTGCAGTGTTACATTTAAAAATACTTAATGAGATCCTGAAGGTTGACGCTCAGCTTTTCAGTGGAGGACAGCGTGATTTAGTGGCGCAGACAGACAAAGGTAGTATGTGTTAACTAAAAAAGTTGGCTCTATGCATGTTTTAAATTGGTTACAGGGGTACACAGGCAGCATTGGTGTGGTCAGTGGAGGACAATTGGAAGGAGGGACCGCAGACAGACTTCCTAGGCCTAAAATAATAAATTAGGCTCTATGCAGCTTAAATTTGGCAACAGGGGTACACAGGCAGCATTGGTGTGGTCAGTGGAGGACAATTGGAAGGAGGGACCGCAGACAGACTTCCTAGGCCTAAAATAATAAAATAGGCTCTATGCAGCTTAAATTTGGCAACAGGGGTACACAGGCAGCATTGGTGTGGTCAGTGGAGGACAATTGGAAGGAGTGTCTGACACAGTAAGTACTCCCAAAAACAAACTAGATGTTAATGTCTCCCCAAAAAAATCCACCCCCCCCCAAAAAAAAGGGTGGCATACTTAGGTACAGGGGTGTGCTCCTATGCTGACTTTCAGACATTGTAATTTTGCGCAAAGTGTTTACTGGTGTAAATGACAGGGCCCCTGACTATTTTAACTAGCATCATACATGTCAACAAATTGTTATTGTCTGTGCCAGGCATGGAAGGATTTCAGCGCATAGACTAAACAGTGGTGGAGCAGCGACAGATAATTTTGCAAGTGGTAGAGCACTGTTTTACCTTGGGGGGGGACACTCTCTCCTGGCCAGCAGTACAAGCCCAGGGCCCCTCATGTTACAAGGGTGTGTCTGACGTTGGGTGCACGCCACCACCGCCAGAGACACTTCATTGTACTATGAGGGACCCAGTGCCAGTGCCGTCGACCAAAAGTGGGCACACCCACCTCTTCAGACAAACGGCACTCTGACGGGTGCTTGCCACAAGTGGCGAGACCACGGCCCCGTGGGGGGAGTTAGTGTATTTAGGGAGGTGTAAAGATGTCGTATGCTGGACAAACAGCAGCTGCAAATTACGAGATTGGAACAGTCAGTAACACCAGTCCCAAAGCAAGACCTTTTTACAGGAAAGCTAGGCGTCAGCCGAGAAAGGTGGGGCAAAATAATTTGAAATCCATGAGTGGTTCATTTTAATGAACGTTAGATCATCAACATTTTGGGTAGCCAGACGAGTCCTTTTTTCGGTCAGTATTTGTCACGATTCCACCCGTGACTGTCAAGATCCCTTAGCCGCTGCCCACAATATGTCACGGATCGGGGTGACTTTAGACCAGCAGCCGGCTGTCACATGTGCAGGGGGCTTATCCTAGTTATCCCTCCACTGCCACAATGTGATGAAAAAAACACACACGAGGCTATTGACCTCTTGTTTACAGCAGGGGCTTATTTTAGGTATCCCACTGCTCTTCAGTATACCAGGAACTGCAGGGATTTGTGTATCCCGCTTGCAGTTCCACTTAAACCTTGCAGCTCTCTGGCGCCCCCCTTTCTCTCAGGTCAGATTAGGTACTGCACCTAGGGTGATTAGTCGCCAGAAACGCTGCCTGCTATGTACTGGCTATTGGGTGCACTGCAGCGACGCGATAACTACTCCCACTCAGGCAGGAACAATAATTATCAAGCCGCAGTCGCTACAGGGACCCCCAAAAGCTGGCACACGGTCGCTGCCACCAGCTCCAATTGAACGGGTCTGGAGCAAACCCCAAAAAAACAGTAGCGTAATTCCCTTCAGAGACAGGGTACGGTTTAGGGCAGGAAGAACGAACTAGTATTAAATAATATACCCCATAAATGATTTTTAGGCAGTGTTTATAAAAATATTTTACAAAGATGTTACAAATGAGACAATTGCAAATATGTACAAGGTAATTATAAAAATAAACGGATTAAATGAAGAAAAGGTAACACTCACATATTCTCAGATCATTGCATTGCAGGCAACCAGACATCCCAGCTCATTTGTCGTGCTGCTCAGGCCTCACAGGAAAAGACAAGAAGAAGGAGCTGGGGATCTGGCCACAAACTTAAGACCTACAGCTAGTGACATCACAGAAAGGGCTTGGTTTTCCAACTCCTCCTACCTCTTCGGTTTCACTAACTGGGCATTAAATATATCTGATGCCCGTAACTTCGCCACCGAACATAAAATAATCGCACCATACCCATCGTTCATCTCATAGTATCGTGGGCATTCCGATGAGATCAAATATGTCCTATTTGTCACGCACACTGACAGAGAAATCCCTACCTCTGTACCAGATGGAGCTACAAGCCTGTGATTAGAGTGATGCGTAGATCCTCCGAGTGTGATTATGACGATATATTTTGGTGTTCGTAACTTAAACGGTTTGCATAATATCTTCCAAAAACAGAACAAAGACCTGCTATGCGTTCTAGAAGTTTCTCTAACAGTTCCTGCTAACACAAATTTCTCTTGCAGCTATGCTAGTCGTAAATACCTTTCGTCAATAAAACTCCCCCCACAAGGCAAGCTCTTCTACACAGACAGATAGAAACACAGGAAAGGAAAGAGAACCAGAGAGAGGGGGGGGGGTTTAGCCCCCGCATGCTAGCAAGAAAACTAACTTATGATATTTCATACCATATCGTGACACCTCCCCCTTTTGGCGTGCGCTACGGCGGCAGGACCTCTCGGTATGCCTCCATGCGCACCTCCGTGGGTTCACCCTGGCGGGAGAGTCCATCTGCATTACCATGCTCTTTGCCCGCTTTGTGTTTAACGGTGAAGTCAAATTGCTGAAGGGCAAGGCTCCAGCGTAGCAACCTGCCATTGGTTCCACACATGGTGCTTAGCCAGCGCAGAGGGTTGTGGTCGGTCACCACGGTGAAGGTGCGACCGTACAAGTAGGGCTGCAAGCGCTGCAGGGCCCAGACTATGGCCAGGCACTCCTTCTCGATGGTGGAGTAGGCCACTTCCCTCGGCAAAAGTTTCCGGCTCAGGTACAGCACGGGGTGCTCTTGGTCCTCCGAGTCAACCTGGCTGAGCACAGCACCAAGGCCAAACTCACTGGCGTCGGTCTGTACCAAGAACGGTCGACTGCTGTCGACGGCTTTCAACACAGGGGCGTTGCACAGTGCTGTTTTCAACGCCTGGAAGGCCCCCTCACAGCCATCTGTCCAGTTGACGATGTGGGGTAGCTTCTTCCTGGTGAGGTCCGTCAAAGGTTTTGCCAGGCTACTATAGTGCTGCACGAAGCGCCTATAGTACCCTGCAGTGCCCAGGAAGGACATCACCTGTTTCTTGTTCCTTGGGAGTGGGCCAGTTCACGATCACGCCCACTTTGTCAGGCTCTGGCTTTAGGGTGTTTCCACCTACCCGGTGCCCCAGGTAGTGAACCTCCCTCATGCCCATCTGGCACTTTCCCGGCTTGATAGTCAGTCCTGCTCGGTGAATTCGCCCGAGCACCTCCTCGAGATGCTGCAGGTGTTCATCCCAGGAGGGACTGAAGATGGCAATGTCATCTAAGTACGCCACAGCGTACTTCTCCAGTCCCTGAAGCAGGAGATTGACCATCCGCTGGAAAGTGGCAGGGGCATTCTTCATGCCGAAGGGCATGACCGTGGACTCGTACAGTCCAAAGGGTGTGATAAAGGCGGACTTCTCCTGCGCCTCGGGGCTCAGGGGAATCTGCCAGTATCCGCGACTCAGATCCATTATTGTCAGGTATTCTGCGCCAGCTAACTTCTCAAGCAGCTCCTCGATGCGCGGCATTGGGTGCGCGTCAGAGGCTGTAATGGCGTTGAGCCCCCTGTAGTCCACGCAGAACCGGGTGGTCCGGTCCTTCTTTGGCACGAGAACTACAGGTGAGGCCCACGCGCTCTTTGACCGTCGAATCACCCCCAACTGTAACATCTCATCGATCTCCTGGCGCATAATCTGCTGCACCTGGTCAGAGATTCGATAGGGTGTTCGCCGTAGTGGGGCGTGGTTCCCGGTGTCCACCTCATGGACCGCTAACTCAGTCCTTCCAGGCCGGTTGGAGAACACGACCCGGAAGGGTTCCAGTGTGGTTTGCAACTGCAACCGCTGTGGTTCATCTAGCGAGGCGCTTACCTCCACGTCCTCAATGGACCCACGGGCCTTGGCTTGGGCCAGCATGTCCAGGAGGGCGTCTTCCTCCCCGTCCTCGGGTGCGCTGCAGACCGGTAGGATGAAAGGTTCACGTTCGTGATGAGCCTTCATCATGTTGACGTGAAAGGCCTTTCGCCTACCCCGAGTGTGGTCAAGGGTGACCACGTAGGTGACCGGGTTGAGCTGTTGGTGGACAACGTACGGGCCGTCCCAGGCTGCCTGAAGCTTATCCGTTGGTACCGGAACCAGCACCCACACCTTTTGACCCACGTGGTAGGTCCGCTCCCGGGCGTTCTGGTCGTACCAGTGCTTCTGATCAGCCTGAGCCTGCGTCATGTTGTCATGCACCAACTGCGTCAAGGTCTGCATCTTGTCACGGAAGCGCATGACATACTCCACTATGGACACTTCGGAAGGGTTCGGCTCCTCTTCCCAGGATTCTCTTACCAACCCAAGGGGTCCCCGGACTCGCCTGCCGTACAGGAGCTCGAAGGGTGAGAACCCCGTCGAGGCCTGCGGAACCTCTCTGTAAGCGAATAGCAGGTGTGGGAGGTACCGCTCCCAGTCGCGCCCTTGTGTCTCAACCAGCATGCGTAGCATCTGTTTGAGGGTACCATTGAAGCGTTCACACAAGCCATTGGTCTGTGGGTGATACGCACTCGATACCAGGTGCTTCACCTGCATTTTCTTACAGAGAGCCTCCATTAGGTGAGACATAAATTGGGTCCCTCGATCAGTAAGCATTTCCCTGGGAAATCCTACACGTGAAAAGATGGCCAACAGGGCATCCGCCACCTTATCTGCCCTAATTGACGACAGAGCTACTGCCTCTGGGTACCGGGTAGCGTAGTCTACCACAGTAAGAATATATTGCTTTCCAGAGCTGCTGGTGACGGCCAGCGGGCCCACAATGTCCACCGCAATCCTCTGGAAAGGCTCCT
This sequence comes from Ranitomeya variabilis, assembly GCF_051348905.1. Lineage (NCBI taxonomy): Eukaryota > Metazoa > Chordata > Amphibia > Anura > Dendrobatidae > Ranitomeya > Ranitomeya variabilis. The sequence goes on along the minus strand of NC_135233.1, from coordinate 701,254,224 downwards.
CTATCACTGGCAAAGGGATCAGGGGAGCCTTAAGAGCAGGCCCCGCCTTCCCCACTCTTTGACAGGTGACACAGGAGCGGCAGTAGTTTGACACATCTGTCCCCATCTTAGGCCAATAGAAGTGTTGAGACAGCCGGGCCTTAGTTTTGCTGATACCCAAGTGTCCAGCTAGCGGGATCTCATGGGCAATCCGCAACAACTCACCCCGGAATTGCTGTGGGACGACCAGCTGTCTTTCCCTCAACCACTCCTTTTGTGATTCTCCGGGTACTGTCGCCCGGTACAACCTTCCTCCTTCCCAGAACACCTTCTCCTTATCAGTCTCGGAGAAGCGCGTCCCGGCGAGTTGTCTCAAACTCTCTAGGCTCGCATCTGTGTGCAGAGCGGCCTGAAACTCCTGGCTAGGGGAAGCCAAAAGCGATGTCAGGGTCCCTTCCCCACAGGAGCCCTCTGGGACCTGCACTGGGTCCACCTCTGGTTCAGTCACACTGATGACTGAGGAGGGTCCGGAAGGCAGACAGGTATCTGCGTTCCGGGCACTCTGACTGCGGGTGACAGCAGCTACGTAGGCTGTCTCCCCGGGGATTTCTACAGACCCATCAGCTGATGCTGCTATGGGCTCTACCTCCCCATCCACCCCCGTTACCTCAGGAGCATTGCTACTTATGGGCCAGTTACCTTCCTCGGTGGCACTGGTCAATTTCATGGCGTCACCTGTCTCACGGTTCCCATGTATCTCCCCATTTCTTGTAGCACCGACACTTGCCCCTGCTAGGGGTTCCTCAGCCGTCTCACTCCGCAGAGCAACGTGGCTGAGCACTCCTGTACCTATGGACACATCAACTTTTACAGAAACATCATTATCAGATACAGTTGGCACAGGTACAACATTTTCACCATCAATCCTAGGGAAAAAATGGTTAGCAGATGCATCACTACAAGATAAAGCATGGTCAGGTAACACATGCGATTTCCCATCATCATCATCATCATCATCATCCCCAGGGTTAACTTTACCCTCATTAGTAGATTGGGGAGGAGGGTCATCCACGAAGTATGCAACCAACCTCCCCAAATCAGTCCCCAACAAAACATCAGTGGGCAAATTATCAGACAGCCCCACTTCCTTCACCCCCCTCCCAGCACCCCAATCAATAAAAACCCGGGCCATCGGTAAGGGACAGCTGATGCCCCCAATCCCAGTGACAGTTAGGGTTTTCCCCGGAATGATTTCTTCAGGGGCCGCCAGTTCGGGTCGGATGAGGGTTCGTTCAGCCCCGGTGTCCTTGAGGCCTGTAGCAACACGACCTCCCACAGTGACATGCTGTACGTTATCACACCCCCTCCCAACCACACCACCCACCAAAAGAACGGCTGCATTAGGCCCTGGGGCCTGGGATGAGGGGTTCTTCTGCCTGGCTGGACATTGGTGACTGAGGTGTCCAGTCTGCCTGCAGTGGTAACACTGGCGAAGTTCGGTGGTAGGTCTGGTGCTGTTGGCCACGGGGACAGGACCTCTGGTGTGTTGGCTGGCAGGGGTACTGGCGTTGGCTGCAGGCTTACCCCCTCTCCAGCTGGTGGTGACTGGCTTCCGCACTTCCGATCTACGGTTGGCCTCATAGGCATCGGCAATCTGCGCTGCTTTCGTCACATCGTTGGGTTCTCTGTCCATCACGAACTGTCGCACTTCAGTTGGGCAAAGACGGAAGAACTGGTCTTTGATCATCAGGTCTCGCAGCTGTGTAAAGGTGGTCACTGACAGTCCTTGGGTCCACTGGTCAAAGTGGGTCCCCAGTCTATGCACCACATCACTGTAACTGTCGTGTGGGCCACGTAGGAGGGTCCGAAACTTTTTACGGTACACCTCGAGTGTAAGCTGGTACTTAGCTATGAGAGCCTGCTTGATGGCCTCATAGTCACCATCTTGTTCTTGAGGGAGTGCAGCAAACGCCTCCAGAGCTTTTCCTCTCAGCCCTGGTGTCAGGTATCGTGCCCATTCTTGTGTAGGCAGCTGGTACTGTCTGCAGGCTTTCTCAAAGGCCCGCAGAAAAGTGTCCAAGTCCCCATCCTTTTCCATAACAGGAAAGTGGTCGGGCCGGGGCTTTGGTGTCTGAGCGCTGCTGGGCTCACGGCTCTGGGCAGTGGAAGGGTTCCCCCCCCGCCGGAGCATCTCCAGTTCATGTTCTCGCTGGGCTTGGCGCTCGGCTCGCTGGGCCTGGGCCTCTCGCTCAGCTCGCTGGGCCTCTCGCTCGGCTCTCTCTGCCTCTCGCTGGGCCTCTCGCTCGGCTTGCTCCTGGTATTGCTGGATCAGCTGCAGACGTCTCTCTAGGTCATCTGCAGAGCATTGTTGCAGAGCCAGCTGCAGGCGGAGGTCTGGGCCCCCCTGGTTGCCAGTAGGGCCCGTATTCTGTGGTTGGACCTCGGCTGCAGCACCATGCTCGCTTGTGCCGGCTTCTGCGGCCTCTGGGCTCTGTGGCCTGGCTTGGTCTGCTTCAAATTGCACCAGTTCAGCGACCATTTGAGCCTTGGACTTGTCCTGGGGTTTCAGGCCATGGTACATGCATATCACAGCAAGAGTGTCCCTCTTCTGCTGGGTGTACCAGGCTTCTCCTTTCGTTGCCATGGTTGCCAAATAAAAGATAGGATAGAAAAACGAAGAAAAAGGGAGGGGATAATCACCAGTACACACAATTGTCTCAAGACCAATAAACACTGAGTTCGTTCTCCAAACTTATTTGCGCAGAGTTCTCGCAAGAACTTCCTGCAAGTTTTTAGTGAGAGGAATGATTACTCAAACCAAATCACTAATGCTCTAATATCCCACCGCCTTGCCACCAATTTGTCACGATTCCACCCGTGACTGTCAAGATCCCTTAGCCGCTGCCCACAATATGTCACGGATCGGGGTGACTTTAGACCAGCAGCCGGCTGTCACATGTGCAGGGGGCTTATCCTAGTTATCCCTCCACTGCCACAATGTGATGAAAAAAACACACACGAGGCTATTGACCTCTTGTTTACAGCAGGGGCTTATTTTAGGTATCCCACTGCTCTTCAGTATACCAGGAACTGCAGGGATTTGTGTATCCCGCTTGCAGTTCCACTTAAACCTTGCAGCTCTCTGGCGCCCCCCTTTCTCTCAGGTCAGATTAGGTACTGCACCTAGGGTGATTAGTCGCCAGAAACGCTGCCTGCTATGTACTGGCTATTGGGTGCACTGCAGCGACGCGATAACTACTCCCACTCAGGCAGGAACAATAATTATCAAGCCGCAGTCGCTACAGGGACCCCCAAAAGCTGGCACACGGTCGCTGCCACCAGCTCCAATTGAACGGGTCTGGAGCAAACCCCAAAAAAACAGTAGCGTAATTCCCTTCAGAGACAGGGTACGGTTTAGGGCAGGAAGAACGAACTAGTATTAAATAATATACCCCATAAATGATTTTTAGGCAGTGTTTATAAAAATATTTTACAAAGATGTTACAAATGAGACAATTGCAAATATGTACAAGGTAATTATAAAAATAAACGGATTAAATGAAGAAAAGGTAACACTCACATATTCTCAGATCATTGCATTGCAGGCAACCAGACATCCCAGCTCATTTGTCGTGCTGCTCAGGCCTCACAGGAAAAGACAAGAAGAAGGAGCTGGGGATCTGGCCACAAACTTAAGACCTACAGCTAGTGACATCACAGAAAGGGCTTGGTTTTCCAACTCCTCCTACCTCTTCGGTTTCACTAACTGGGCATTAAATATATCTGATGCCCGTAACTTCGCCACCGAACATAAAATAATCGCACCATACCCATCGTTCATCTCATAGTATCGTGGGCATTCCGATGAGATCAAATATGTCCTATTTGTCACGCACACTGACAGAGAAATCCCTACCTCTGTACCAGATGGAGCTACAAGCCTGTGATTAGAGTGATGCGTAGATCCTCCGAGTGTGATTATGACGATATATTTTGGTGTTCGTAACTTAAACGGTTTGCATAATATCTTCCAAAAACAGAACAAAGACCTGCTATGCGTTCTAGAAGTTTCTCTAACAGTTCCTGCTAACACAAATTTCTCTTGCAGCTATGCTAGTCGTAAATACCTTTCGTCAATAAAACTCCCCCCACAAGGCAAGCTCTTCTACACAGACAGATAGAAACACAGGAAAGGAAAGAGAACCAGAGAGAGGGGGGGGGGGTTTAGCCCCCGCATGCTAGCAAGAAAACTAACTTATGATATTTCATACCATATCGTGACAGTATTGAACCAGCAGCACTGAATACTCTTTCTGACAGCACACTAGCTGCTGGGCAAGCAAGCTCCTGCAATGCATATTCAGCCAATTCAGGCCAGGTGTCTATTTTGGATGCCCAGTAATCAAAGGGGATTGACGGTTGAGGGAGAACATCGGTAATGGAGGAAAAATAGTTTGTAACCATACTGGACAAATGTTGTCTCCTGTAGCTTTGAATGGATGCTGCTGTACCTGTCGTGTCTGCGGTCATTGCAAAATCACTCCACAACCTTGTCAGAAAACCACTCTGTCCTACGCCACTTCTGATCTGTGCATCTCTAACACCTCTGTCCTGTTGCCCCCTGCAGCTCGTATGAGAACCGTCACCGGCGCTGTGTGCTGGGAATGCCTGAATCAACCGGTCTACAAGAGTAGCTTGTTTGGTTGCCAATATCTGTTTGAGGTTCTCATGTGGCATGATATTTTGCAATTTGCCTTTATAACGAGGGTCAAGGAGGCAGGCCAACCTGTAATCGTCATCTGTCATCATTTTTAGAATGCGTGGGTCCCTTTTGAGGATACACAAGGCATAATCCGCCATGTGGGCCAATGTTCCAGTTGTCAAGTCAGTGCATATGCTGGGTTGAGGAGCACTTTCTGGCAAATCAACGTCACTTGTCTCCCTCAAAAACCCTGAACCCGGCCTTGCACCGTCAGCAGTTTCTATTGCCCCCTGAGAAGCTTCCTCATCCAAAAAATAGTCATCCCCATCATCCTCCTCATCCTCCTCCTCTTCGCCCGCCACCTCGTCCTGTAGACTTCCCTCAGCAGACAATGGCTGACTGTCATCAAGGCTTCCCTCCTCCTCGGCTGCAGACGCCTGTTCCTTTACGTGCGTCAAACTTTGCATCAGCAGACGCATTAGGGGGATGCTCATGCTTATTACGGTGTTGTCTGCACTAACCAGCCGTGTGCATTCCTCAAAACACTGAAGGACTTGACACAGGTCTTGGAGCTTCGACAACTGCACAGCTGACAACTCCATGTCTGCCATCCAACTGCCTGCCCGTGTATGTGTAGCCTCCCACAAATACATAACAGCACGCCTCTGTTCGCACAGTCTTTGAAGCATGTGCAGTGTGGAGTTCCACCTTGTTGCAACGTCGATGATTAGGCGATGCTGGGGAAGGTTCAAAGACCGCTGATGGTTCTGCATAAGGCTGGAGTGTACGGGCGAACGGCGGATGTGAGAGCAAAGTCTGCGCACTTTCAGCAGCAGATCGGGTAACCCCGGATAACTTTTCAGGAAGCACTGCACCACCAGGTTTAAGGTGTGAGCCAGGCAAGGAATGTGTTTCAGTTGTGAAAGGGCTATGGCAGCCATAAAATTCCTTCTGTTATCACTCACTACCGTGCCTGCCTCAAGATGTACAGTGCCCAGCCATGACCGAGTTTCTTGCTGCAAGAACTCGGACAGAACTTCCGTGGTGTGTCTGTTGTCGCCCAAACACTTCATTGCCAATACAGCCTGCTGACGCTTGCCACTAGCTGTTCCATAATTGGACACCTCGTGTGCAACAGTGGCAGCTGCGGATGGAGTGGTCGTGCGACTGCGGTCTGTGGACGAGCTCTCGCTTCTGCTGGAGGACGAGGAGGAGGAGGGGGGATGAACGCCTACAGCCAACTGTTTCCTAGACCGTGGGCTAGGCAGAACTGTCCCAATATTACTGTCCCCTGTGGACCCTGCATCCACCACATTATCACAGTGTGCCATGATGGAGACGTAACGCCCCTGGCCATGCCTACTGGTCCATACATCTGTTGTCAGGTGCACCTTTCTACTCACAGATTGCCTGAGCGCATGGAGAATGCGGTCTTTTACATGCTGGTGGAGGGCTGGGATGGCTTTTCTCGAAAAGAAGTGTCAACTGGGTAGCTCGTAGCGTGGTACAGCATAGTCCATCAGGGCTTTGAAAGCTTCGGTTTCAACTAACCGGTAGGGCATCATCTCTAACGAGATTAGTCTAGCAATGTGGAGAGTAAATAACTTGGCACTCAACTTGTGTATAGTGATGATTTTAGAAATGGATATTTATTACTTGAATAGCAGTCCAGCATAAACGTTTCGGTCAAAATAATGAGACCTTCCTCAGTAGACCGACTGCTTGTCTGTTGTAACGGATAAAGGCTAGGTCCTATGTATTGGTTGTGATTGTGAATGGACCTCTAGAGAAAAGCGATTTCCCAGGTAAGTAGGGTGTGAAAATGTAGTACTCCAAATTTGTAGTAAGGATGGAAACTAAAGTAGCCAAAATAGGTACATGCACCGTAGTATTGGAGAATGGGATACCCTCCAATGTGTTGGCATGTGGCAATGTGTTCCTCACTAGCAGGTATACGTATTGTATATATTGGCAGATGGTTGCTAGTGCAATGGCACAGAATCTATTGCTTAAGGTCTCCTTAAGAGTCCTGTCAAAATAGGTGCCACTGTAGCTCCGGCTCCAATATGCTGTGGATAGGTGGCGTGCATCAACGCGGTGTCCGCTACTGGTTGAGTCAACCAGCGGCGGACACCGCGTTGATGCACGCCACCTATCCACAGCATATTGGAGCCAGAGCTACAGTGGCACCTATTTTGACAGGACTCTTAAGGAGACCTTAAGCAATAGATTCTGTGCCATTGCACTAGCAACCATCTGCCAATATATACAATACGTATACCTGCTAGTGAGGAACACATTGCCACATGCCAACACATTGGAGGGTATCCCATTCTCCAATACTACGGTGCATGTACTTATTTTGGCTACTTTAGTTTCCATCCTTACTACAAATTTGGAGTACTACATGTTCACACCCTACTTACCTGGGAAATCGCTTTTCTCTAGAGGTCCATTCACAATCACAACCAATACATAGGACCTAGCCTTTATCCGTTACAACAGACAAGCAGTCGGTCTACTGAGGAAGGTCTCATTATTTTGACCGAAACGTTTATGCTGGACTGCTATTCAAGTAATAAATATCCATTTCTAAAATAATCACTATATACACAAGTTGAGTGCCAAGTTATTTACTCTCTATATGTTTACTGGTGTGGGCAACCTATGTTGAGCACCGACACAGCTGTGCCACGATATATTTCACTAGTCTAGCAATGTGGGCGTTCAAACCCTGTGTACGTGGATGCGAGGATGAGTACTTCCTTTTCCTAATGAGAGTCTCGTGTAGGGTGAGCTGGACTGGAGTGGAGGGCTGCATACGGTGGAACTAGCGGGGGTGCCTGTGGACATGGGTGACTGAGGGAGGGTTGGTGATGGTATTCTTGATGGTGCCCTACATACAGTTTTTCCGACCACGAACCTGGTGATTCCCTGACTGCTTTGGCCTTGCAACGAAACCGCAACATTACCTGCAGGTGGTGTGGTAAACGGTGGGCTTACAGTGAGGGAAGGGATGTCGCCTTGCTGATTAGCTTCATTGTGAGAGGGTGCTACAACATTAAGGGACGTTTGGTAGTTTGTCCAGGCTTGCAAGTGCATGTGTTGTGAATTCTGCTCTTGGGCTCCCTCCGGTGGTTGTAAGTGGTAGCGCTGCTGTCTCTGAATCGCAGCATTTATCAGGTGTGTTCACTTTGTGCAATTTTGACTGGGCTATTTAGTCTTGCTTCACCCTTTAGTCAGTGCCAGTTGTCCATTGTTCCTGGAGGATTCACATTTCTGCCTGGTCTCTCCTGCTTTGCAGTTCTTTTCAACAAAGATAAGTTCTGGCCTTGATTTTTTGCTGTCCACATGCTGTGGCCTTATTGTTCAGTTCTTTTCCATGTTTTTGTCTTGTCCAGCTTGGTCTGTATAAGGATTTGTTTAGCCAAGCTGGTATCTCTGGAGATGCAGATATATTTGTATTTTCTGTGGTGGATATTTTCTAGTGTTTTAATACTGACCGCATAGTACTCTGTCCTATCCTTTCTATTTAGCTAGAAGTGACCTCCTTTGCTAAATTCTGATTTCAGTCTGTGTATGTTTTTTCCCTCTCCTCTCACAGTCAATATTTGTGGGGGGCTGCCTATCCTTTGGGGATTTTCTCTGAGGCAAGATAGTTTTCCCTTTTCTATCTCTAGGGGTAATTAGTCCTCCGGCTGTGTCGAGATGTCTAGGGAGCGCTAGGTACATTCCACGGCTACTTCTAGTTGCGGTGTTAGGTTCAGGGTCTGCGGTCAGTACAGGTACCACCTTCTCCAGAGTACGTCTCATGCTGCTCCTAGGCCACCAGTTCATAACAGTACAACTGGCCAACAATGAGTTAACCGCATCTCAGAAGAAGGGAAGGAAAGTGCTGAGCCATTTTTTTTTCTGTAGTCTGTTGTGGTTTTTTTTTCTCTTCCCTCTTTACCTCTGGGTGGCTCATGAGTTCGGCGCTGGTATGGATGTTCAGGGATTGGCTTCTCGTGCTGATCAACTTGCTGCTAGAGTACAGGGTATTTCGGATTATATCGTTCAGACTCCAGTTTTAGAGCCTAGAATTCCAACTCCTGATTTGTTTTTTGGGATAGGTCCAAATTTCTGAGCTTTAAAAATAACTGTAAACTATTTTTTGCTCTGAAACCCCGTTCCTCTGGTGATCCCATCCAGCAGGTTAAAATTATTATATCTCTGCTGCGTGGTGACCCCCAGGATTGGGCATTTGCCCTGGAACCTGGGAATCCGGCGTTGTTTAATGTAGACACCTTTTTTCGGGCGCTTGGGTTATTGTGTGACGAACCTAATTCAGTGGATCATGCTGAGAAGACCTTGTTGGCCCTGTCTCAGGGTCAAGAAGCGGCAGAATCATATTGCCAGAAGTTTAGAAAATGGTCTGTACTGACTAAATGGAATGAGGATGCCTTGACGGCAATCTTCAGAAAGGGTCTTTCTGAATCTGTTAAAGATGTTATGGTGGGGTTCCCCACGCCTGCTGGTCTGAGTGATTCTATGTCTCTGGCCATTCAGATTGATCGGCGCTTGCGCGAGCGCAGAGTTGTGCACACTATGGCATTGTCTTCCGAGCGGAGTCTTGAGCCTATGCAGTGTGATAGGATTGTGTCTAGAGCTGAACGACAAGGATTCAGACGTCAGAATAGGTTGTGTTTTACTGCGGCGATTCTGCTCATGTTATTTCTGATTGCCTTAAGCGAACCAAGAGAATCGCTAGTTCTGTTACGATCAGTACTGTACAACCTAAATTTCTGTTATCTGTGACCCTGATCTGCTCATTATCATCATTTTCTGTCATGGCATTTCTGGATTCAGGCGCCGCTCTAAACTTAATGGACTTAGAATTTGCCAGACGTTGTGGTTTCCCCTTGCAGCCTTTGCAGAGTCCTATTCCTTTGAGGGGCATTGATGCTACACCGTTGGCTAAAAATAAACCTCAGTTTTGGACACAGCTGACCATGTGCATGGCGCCAGCCCATCAGGAAGATTGTCGTTTTCTGGTGTTGCATAATTTGCATGATGCTATTGTGCTGGCTTTCCCATGGTTACAGGTGCATAATCCGGTATTAGATTGGAAATCTATGTCTGTGACTAGTTGGGGTTGTCAGGGGGTTCATGGTGACGTTCCTGTGATGTCAATTGTCTCCTCCCCCTCTTCTGAAATTCCTGAGTTTTTGTCAGATTTCCAGGATGTATTCAATGAGCCCAAGTCCAGTTCCCTTCCACCGCATAGGGACTGTGATTCTGCTATTGACTTGATTCCAGGCTGTAAGTTCCCTAAGGGCCGACTTTTCAACCTGTCTGTGCCAGAACATAACGCCATGCGGAGCTATGTTAAGGAGTCCTTGGAGAAGGGGCATATTCGGCCATCTTCTTCACCATTGGGAGCAGGTTTTTTTTTGTTGCCAAAAAAGATGGCTCCTTGAGACCCTGTATTGATTATCGCCTCTTGAATAAGATCACGGTCAAATTCCAATACCCTTTGCCTTTGCTTTCTGATCTGTTTGCTAGGATTAAGGGGGCTAGTTGGTTTACTAAGATAGACCTTCGAGGGGCATATAATCTTGTTCGTATTAAGCAGGGTGACGAATGGAAAACTGCGTTTAATATGCCCGAAGGCCATTTTGAATACCTTGTGATGCCATTCGGACTCTCTAATGCTCCATCTGTGTTTCAGTCCTTCATGCATGATATATTTCGGAATTTTCTTGATAAATTCATGATTGTATATTTTGATGATATTTTGATTTTTTCAGATGATTGGGAGTCTCATGTGAAACAAGTCAGGATGGTATTTCAGATCCTTCGTGATAATGCCTTGTTTGTGAAGGGGTCTAAGTGCCTCTTTGGAGTACAGAAGATTTCTTTTTTGGGTTTCATTTTTTCTCCCTCATCTATAGAAATGGATCCGGTTAAGTTTCAGGCCATTCATGATTGGATCAGCCCACATCTGTGAAGAGCCTTCAGAAATGTTTGGGCTTTGCTAATTTTTATCGCCGTTTCATTGCCAACTTCTCCAGTGTGGTTAAACCCCTTACCGATTTGACGAAGAAAGGCGCTGAGGTGACGAATTTGTCCTCTGCGGCTGTTTCTGCCTTTCAGGAGCTTAAACGCTGATTTACTTCTGCCCCTGTGTTGCGTCAGCCGGATGTTTCTCTTCCTTTTCAGGTTGAGGTTGACGCTTCTGAGATTGGGGCAGGGGCCGTTTTGTCTCAGAGGAATTCTGATGGTTCCTTGATGAAACCGTGCCTTCTTTTCTCGAAAGTTTTCGCCTGCGGAACGCAATTATGATGTCGTCAATCGTGAGTTGTTGGCTATGAAATGGGCATTTGAGGAGGGGCGAAATTGGCTTGAGGGGGCCAAGCACCGTATTGTGGTCTTGACCGATCATAAGAATCTGATTTATCTCGAGTCTGCCAGACGGCTGAATCCTAGACAGGCCCGATGGTCCCTTTTTTCTCCCGTTTTGATTTTGTGGTCTCGTATCTTCCGGGTTCTAACAATGTTAAGGCTGATGCCCTCTCTAGGAGCTTTTTGCCTGATTCTCCTGGGGTCCTTGAGCCGGTCGGTATTCTGAAGGAAGGGGTGATTCTTTCTGCCATCTCCCCTGATTTACGACGGGTTCTTCAGAAATTTCAGGCTGATAAACCTGACTGCTGTCCAGTGGGGAAATTGTTTGTTCCTGACAGATAGACTAGTAAAGTGATTTCGGAGGTTCATTGTTCTGTGTTAGCCGGTCATCCTGGGATTTTTGGTACCAGAGATTTGGTTGGTAGGTCCTTTTGGTGTTTGGTGGCCTTCTTTGTCACGGGATGTGCGTTCTTTTGTGCAGTCCTGTGGGACTTCTGCGCGGGCCAAGCCTTGCTGTTCCCGCGCTAGTGGGTTGCTTTTGCCTTTGCCGGTCCCTGAGAGGCCTTGGACGCATATTTCTATGGATTTTATTTCGGATCTTCCGGTTTCCCAGAGGATGTCAGTTATCTGGGTGGTTTGTGACCGGGTTTCTAAGATGGTTCATTTGGTTCCTTTGCCTAAGTTGCCTTCCTCTTCTGATTTGGTTCCGTTGTTTTTTCAGCATGTGGTTAGTTTGCATGGCATTCCAGAGAACATTGTGTCCGATAGAGGTTCCCAGTTTGTTTCTAGGTTTTGGCTGGGCATTGATTTGTCTTTTTCTTCCGCATTTCATCCTCAGACAAATGGCCAAACCAAGCGAACTAATCAGACTTTGGAAACTTATTTGAGATGCTTTGTGTCTGCTGATCAGGATGATTGGGTGGCTTTCTTGCCATTGGCCGAGTTTGCCCTTAATAATCGGGCTAGTTCTGCTACCTTGGTTTCACCCTTCTTTTGTAACTCTGGTTTTCATCCTCGTTTTTCTTCAGGGCAGGTTGAGCCTTCTGATTGTCCTGGGGTGGACTCTGTGGTTGACAGGTTGCAGCAAATTTGGGCTCATGTTGTTGACAATTTGGTGTTGTCTCAGGAGGGGGCTCAGCGTTTTGCTAACCGTCGTCGGTGTGTTGGTTCCCAGCTTCGGGTTGGGGATTTGGTCTGGTTGTCTTCCCGTCATGTCCCTATGAAGGGTTCTTCCCTTAAGTTTAAGCCTCGGTTTATTGGCCCTTATAGGATTTCTGAGATTATCAATCCAGTGTCTTTTCGTTTGGCCCTTCCAGTCTCTTTTTCCATCCATAATGTTTTTCATAGATCTTTGTTGTGGAAATATGTGGTGCCCGTTGTTCCCTCTGTTGATCCTCCTGCCCGGTGTTGATTGATGGGGAGTTGGAGTATGTGGTTGAGAAGATTTTGGATTCTCGTTTTTCGAGGCGGAGGCTTCAGTATCTTGTCAAATGGAAGGGTTATGGCCAGGAGGATAATTCTTGGGTTGTTGCCTCCAATGTTCATGCTGATGATTTGGTTTGTGCCTTTCATTTGGCTCGTCCGGATCGGCCTGGGGGCTCTGGTGAGGGTTCGGTGACCCCTCCTCAAGGGGGAGTACTGTTGGGAATTCTGCTCTTGGGCTCCCTCCGGTGGTTGTAAGTGGTAGCGCTGCTGTCTCTGAATCGCAGCATTTATCAGGTGTGTTCACTTTGTGCAATTTTGACTGGGCTATTTAGTCTTGCTTCACCCTTTCGTCAGTGCCAGTTGTCCATTGTTCCTGGAGGATTCACATCTCTGCCTGGTCCCTCCTGCTTTGCAGTTCTTTTCAACAAAGATAAGTTCTGGCCTTGATTTTTTGCTGTCCACATGCTGTGGCCTTATTGTTCAGTTCTTTTCCATGTTTTTGTCTTGTCCAGCTTGGTCTGTATAAGGATTTGTTTAGCCAAGCTGGTATCTCTGGAGATGCAGATATACCCTCCATATCTTTAGTTAGCTGTGGAGTTTTTGTATTTTCTGTGGTGGATATTTTCTAGTGTTTTAATACTGACCGCATAGTACTCTGTCCTATCCTTTCTATTTAGCTAGAAGTGACCTCCTTTGCTAAATTCTGATTTCAGTCTGTGTATGTTTTTTCCCTCTCCTCTCACAGTCAATATTTGTGGGGGGCTGCCTATCCTTTGGGAATTTTCTCTGAGGCAAGATAGTTTTCCCTTTTCTATCTCTAGGGGTAATTAGTCCTCCGGCTGTGTCGAGATGTCTAGGGAGCGCTAGGTACATTCCATGGCTACTTCTAGTTGCGGTGTTAGGTTCAGGGTCTGCGGTCAGTACAGGTACCACCTTCTCCAGAGTACGTCTCATGCTGCTCCTAGGCCACCAGTTCATAACAGCATGGTGGTTAAATGTTTATGCATGCAACTTGTATTTCAATTTTTAACATTCTGACCTCTGCTGAAGGTCCTTGAGCATTTCTTACAGATGACTTTGCGCTGATCATTGGGATCTTGGTTAAAAAAATTCCCGACTGCACTCTTCCTATTGGATACCTTTTCAGGCATTGCACACTGAGCTACTTTAACCTGATGGCCACGCTGTCCTACAACTGGTTTTGGTTTTGCCACACGTTTTTGGCCAGATACGGGCCTGCCAGATGGAACCTGTTGCGATGTTGATGCCTGCTGCGGCTCCTCCTCCTCCGCTTCAGAGCTACTGCCGCCTGCACCCTGTTCCCCCAATGGCTGCCAATCAGGGTCAATAACTGGGTCATCTATGACCTCCTCTTCTATGTTCTGTGCACCTTCCTCTGGGTCACCGTGTAAGCCGGTGCTATAGCGTTCGTGACGGGGCTCTATAGTCTCATCGGGGTCAGATTCTGGATCAGTACACTGCGAGGGCAATTTTCTAATCTGAGTCAAAGGAACAGCATAATAATCTGGCTGTTGCTGTGCATCTGTGCACTCCATGTCCGATTCATCTTGTAATGGGCATGGCCTGTTAACAATTTCCCTTTCTAACCCAGGCACAGTATGTGTAAAGAGCTCCATGGAGTAACCAGTTGTGTCGCCTGATGCATCCTTCACTGTTGTTCTGGGTGAAGGACTCAAGGAAGTGACTTGTTCCTGACCGGGAGCATCCACTGATGACGCACTGCTCTGACATTTGGCACTTTGCACACACTGGCAATAGAAATGTCCCTTTTTTTTTTGATATGGGAGACAAGGGATTGAATCAGGCCCACTATATCACGGTATAGTTCCTGTGTCACAAAATGACTGACAGATACCACAGACAGCACTCGCACACATGCACAGGTTTGGCAAGATCATTCTCCCTTTATTTTAATTTTTTTGGGGATATGTGAGACAAGTGATTTAATCTGGCCCACTGTTACACAGTAGGTTTTCTGTGGCAGAAAAAAATAAATAAATGCCACACACAGGACTGGCACTAATGCAGATTTGCCAATCTTAATCTCCCACTTTTATTTTTTTTTCTGGGAGAATTGTGAAGAAATCAGGCCCACTGCTACACAGTAGGTTTTCTGTGGCAGAAAAAAAAGACAGATGCCACACACAGGACTGGCACTAATGCAGATTTGCCAGTCTTAATCTCCCACTTTTTTTTTGTTTTATGGGAGAATTAGGAAGAAATCAGGCACACTGTTATACAGTAGGTTTTCTGTGGCAGAAAAAAAAGAAAGAAAGCCACACACAGGACTGGCACTAATGCAGATTTGCCAGTCTTAATCTTACACTTTTTTTTTTGTTTTATGGGAGAATTAGGAAGAAATCAGGCACACTGTTATACAGTAGGTGTTCTGTGGCTGAAAAAAAAAACTGATGCCACACACAGGACAGGCACTAATGCAGATTTGCCAGTCTTAATCTCCCAATTTTTTTTTTTTATGGGAGAATTGTGAAGAAATCAGGCCCACTGCTACACAGTAGGTTTTCTGTGGCAGAAAAAAAAAGACAGATGCCACACACAGGACTGGCACTAATGCAAACTTGCCAGTCTTAATCTCCCACTTTTTTTGTTTTAAGGGAGAATTAGGAAGAAATCAGGCACACTGTTATACAGTAGGTTTTCTGTGGCAGAAAAAAAAGACAGAAGCCACACACAGGACTGGCACTAATGCAGATTTGCCAGTCTTAATCTCCTACTTTTTTTTTTGTTTTATGGGAGAATTAGGAAGAAATCAGGCACACTGTTATACAGTAGGTTTTCTGTGGCAGAAAAAAAAGACAGATGCCACACACAGGACTGGCACTAATGCAGATTTGCCAGTCTTAATCTCCCACTTTTTTTTTTTGTTTTATGGGAGAATTAGGAAGAAATCAGGCACACTGTTATACAGTAGGTTTTCTGTGGCAGAAAAAAATAAATAAATGCCACACACAGGACTGGCACTAATGCAGATTTGCCAATCTTAATCTCCCACTTTTATTTTTTTTTCTGGGAGAATTGTGAAGAAATCAGGCCCACTGCTACACAGTATGTTTTCTGTGGCAGAAAAAAAAGACAGATGCCACACACAGGACTGGCACTAATGCAGATTTGCCAGTCTTAATCTCCCACTTTTTTTTTGTTTTATGGGAGAATTAGGAAGAAATCAGGCACACTGTTATACAGTAGGTTTTCTGTGGCAGAAAAAAAAGACAGAAGCCACACACAGGACTGGCACTAATGCAGATTTGCCAGTCTTAATCTCCCACTTTTTTTTTTGTTTTATGGGAGAATTAGGAAGAAATCAGGCACACTGTTATACAGTAGGTTTTCTGTGGCAGAAAGTGGCTTGAAGAGATATAACAAAAAAAAAAGTACTACAATTACTATCTCCCTACAGTAATCTCAGAAAAGTGTGGCAGGCAGCAATAAAAAGGAGTGCTGCACACAAAAGTCAAAAGTGTGGACAAACAAACAAGATAGCTGTGCAGAAAAGGAGCAACAGGATTTGTGCTTTGAAAAAAGCAGTTGCTTTGCACCGCAGCGTACACACAGCAACGCAGCTATCAGGGACCCTTACAACCTACAGAGCTGATGAAGAGAAATCTAGCCTCCACTGTCCCTGCAAAGAAAAGGTGGTGTTGGACAGTAGAAATCGCTACAGCACAAGCAGTTTTGGGGTCAATTTACCCTGCCTAACGCTATCCCTGCTTCTGATGAAGTGACAGCATCCTCTCCCTACGCTCAGATCAGCAGCAGTAAGATGGCGGTCGGCGGAAACACCCCTTTATAGCCCCTGTGATGCCGCAGATGCTCCGGGGTATCGCGTGGCGTACCTAAAAGAAATCTAGCAGCTAAGATGTGAGAGGGAGCAGATCAATAAAGAGCTGCAGAAAATGGGAAACAGATGGCCGCCAGCTTCATCTCGCAGGATGGAAAGGTGAAGAGGTTGAAGGTCCTCAAGATGAAGCTAACAGAGGACATAAAGACCATGGAAGAAATGGCCAGCAGAGAGTTTACAGAGAGAGGCCTGATGAAAGAGATAAAAGTAGCATTGTCTCAGTTAGCTCAGGGCTGAGTGACTTGGGTGGGAGACCCTGTAGCGGACGTGTTCACACAGAGTCAGTCCAGACAATTGGTAGGGGTGCAAGAGAATTGTGATGCCAGGCTGACCGTGACGCCCAAACCCGACTAAGAAGGCCATCTCGACTGGTAGGGCAGGGTGACTTGGGTACCCGGTCTCGAGGCCCCTGGTGTGTGACAAGTGTTCAACCCCAAAAGTTTGAACAGAGGGGGGATATGTGATGCAGTGACCCCTGTTACAGTTAGGGGGTGCTTTATGGTCTCCCCAGTATACGCACGGAGGCGTATTGAGGACTTGAAAGTGCATGGCAGTTGCATGCCTGGATGTGATGGTGAGACAAAGTCCAGCATTGTTGTGAATGGTCGGTATGTGAGTCGCAGAGAAAGAAACTCTGCACTGTCAGCCTGAAGCGATGTTGTGTTCTGGGACCTGTAGTCCCACAAGTAATTGTGCAATTCTAAAGGGAGGCTGGCAAGGCTAGTTATGAGAGATGGGCGGGTAAAACTAGCCACACACACTCCCACCTATGGGAGTGGTGAAAGGTATATAATGTGACCAGGGTGTGGGTCACATGGTTCCAGTGTTTGGATTTGTTTGGTCCAAGTGCAAGGTCCTGGAAGCCTGTGTTGGAAGTCCTGAGAGTAGGATTCCTGAACAGCACATGGTGGGGCTTTGGCATGGAGTGGCCTGTGTGCTGTAGGTCCTGGACGGTTGGTGTTGCAAGCTCCTGCCAGTGGAGTGTCCCTGGAAGCACCTGGAGAGACCGTGGACCTGCATGGAGCCTGAGACAGCTCTACACTGAAGAAGTCGCCGTCCTGTTGAGGACCTTGGACTGATGTGGAGTCAGCCTGTGGAGCAGGAGCTCCTGAGAGGTAACCCCTGGTATGGGGAAAGATCTATGTGCTGATATAGGACAGTTGCTGAACTGTGCAGTCATCTGGTGACTGGAGAGATACAGGCATGTCTATTGAGTGCTTTGTAAAACCATATGTGTTGAAGCAATGGACTATCTGAGCCGGTGATGTACAACCTGGCTTACGGTGCGGTTTATGAGAATTAAATAAACCGTATGGACTGATTTGTGTGCAAAACCGTGCCCTGTCTACGTTAATCCTCTGCCAAGCGAGTATTCCCCTACCCGTTAGTGAGTGCAATCTTACAGTGTAAGCTCTTATGGTCAGAAGTAGGGTTGAGCGACCTTTACTTTTATAGGATCGGGTCGGGTTTCACGAAACCCGACTTTTTCAAAAGTCGGGTCGAGTGAAATCGGCCGATCCTATAAAAAAGTCGGGGTCGGGGTCGGCCGAGACTCGAAACCCAATGCAGTGCATTGGGTTTCCAATGGTTCCCAGGGTCTGAAGGAGAGGAAACTCTCCTTCAGGCCCTGGGATCCATATTTAAGTGTAAAATAAAGAATTAAAATAAAAAATATCGCTATACTCACCCTCTGTTGCGCCCTGGTACTAAGCGGGAACCTTCTTTCCTTTGAATCAGCCTTCCAGGGCCTTGCGGTGACGTCACGGTGACGTCGCGGCTTGTGATTGGTCCGCGGCCGCCCATGTGACCGCTCACATGGGCGACCGCGGACCAATCACAAGCCGCGACGTCACCGTGACGTCACCGCAGGTCCTAGAAGGGCCGATTCTTAGGAAAGAAGGCTGCCGGAAAGAAACCGAGGGTGAGTATATTCCTATTAGGTATATACTCACCCTCGTACATGCTCTGCTTATTTCCGGCAGCCTTCTTTCCTAAGATTCAGCCCTTCCAGGACCTTCGGTGACGTCACAGTCACATGGGCAGCCGCGCACCAATCACAAGCCGCCCATGTGACCGTGACGTCACCGGAGGTCCTGGAAGGGCTGAATCTTAGGAAAGAAGGCTGCCGGAAATAAGCAGAGCATGTACGAGGGTGAGTATATACCTATATACCTAATAGGAATATACTCACCCTCGGCTTCTTTCCGGCAGCCTTCTTTCCTAAGAATCGGCCCTTCTAGGACCTGCGGTGACGTCACGGTGACGTCGCGGCTTGTGATTGGTCCGCGGACTCCCATGTGAGCGGTCACATGGGCGGCCGCGGACCAATCACAAGCCGCGACGTCACCGTGACGTCACCGCAAGGCCCTGGAAGGCTGATTCAAAGGAAAGAAGGTTCCCGCTTAGTACCAGGGCCCGTCAGAGGGTAAGTATAGCGATATTTTTTATTTTAATTCTTTATTTTACACTTAAATCTGAATTCCGATACCAATTCCCGATATCTTAAACATATCGGGAATCGGTATCGGAATTCCGATTCCAGATTCAGAAGATCGCCGACTTCATGGCCGACCCCACACAGGGGTCGGGTCGGGTTTCATGAAACCCGACTTTGCCAAAAGTCGGCGACTTCTGAAAATGTTCGACCCGTTTCGCTCAACCCTAGTCAGAAGTGTCCTCTCTCTCTTATAGAGTGTAAACTCTTATGGTCAGTGGTCCCTTATGTGTATTTTCAAAGCAATTGCAAGCTTTTCAGTATTCAGATTTGCACTAATTTATTCATGGCAAACTGAATTTTAGGGAAAAATTTGGCAAAGCTAGCTAATTCGAATTTCAAAAGATCTGCTTATCTTTCCTAGTTTCCTCAATGCTTGCTAAAAATGTTACAGTGTCCTCAAATGCTTTAGAAATTGAATGCTTATTTGAAGTTTTTTAATTTACTGTTTTCTGGACTAATTAGTGCAAGATTCTAAATAGTTCAACTTAAAGTAGTGATTTTAAAAGCCGTAAAACATGACACTGTTATGTAGTGTTATGGTGTTTCTAATGGTATTATTGTACACTGGTAGGTAACCATAGCAATAGAAGAAGCCTGTAAAGGCTTTACTGTTAATTACTACATATTTGCCTCTAAATTGTGTGTCTGCTCTTGGAAGTGATCTTTTTATTGATATACAAAATAAAAGCATTAACTTCAATCCTTTCAGTGAAATGCATAAACACTGCAATATTTATACAGGGTAAACAGAGCACATCGCAGTGCCCATTCCGATGGCCTCTCATGCCAATGCCGTTCTCTTTCTTAGCATTTATAGCTTTGCTTTGCTAACAGAGACTGTTGCAAAATATTGCTGAGTATTAAGGCTGGAGAAGTTGGACATTTCATTATATTACAGTTGACAGTAAATGCTGAAAAATGTCTTAATACAACCACAAAACCCAGCTGCATTTTAAATGCAGGAGGGGGATATCACACAGTGGTGGTCCACCCTCGATTCAATTGGCCCTGAGTCCATAACATTGCATAACAAAATAGGAGGACATGGAGTACATAAGTGCATATAAAAATTTTTGTAATTTTATTTGTCTATCAAAAGATATATGTATAAAAAACATTACAATACAAAAACCACATTCAGGGAAACACAGAGATATTGAGGTCACTGTCTATATTTGTATAACCATGCACTCGCACATGATATCAAACAATCACATGGATTCAGCGTTATTATGTCAATGCACCGATATGGGTCAAAAAGGCACTAGGTCAGGCAATCGTATCTATATATGTATTTGTATCAAAATGTGCATCATAATTCAAAAGACCGTGCCAAAACCTGATAAGGTGTAACCCACCTGAGGCATGAAGGTGCTGTAACCAGTGTCTATTACAAAATTGCACATGCCCGTAATTTACCCAGAAAGGGAAAGAGGGGGAAAAAAGGTGCTATAGCGCAGTGTGTCAGGGGAAGGTACCATTCCATGGAGCAAATGTATTTATTTAAAGTAAATATATACTATACCTATCGCTCATTGGTCCTTACCCAGAAGCAAGACAGTGACCCCCCGGTCAGGTGAAGCCATCTGTGTTTTTCCAGTATGGATACTGGAAATTAAATTACAAAGCTTCTCATATACTTTCCATGTTAAACACAGATAGCACACATACAGCACACGCACTGCACACGTATGGCACACGGACGGCAAGTTTACATAGACCCATAGACTTGAATTGGCCCTTGTCATCTGTGCTGCTGGGAAAACACGGACATGAGTGCATTACTGTAGGTTAAATAGGGCACACTTGGCATCCGTGAAAAACATGATACACGGTTGTGTGAAGGGGCAGAGTACTGTCAAATAATAGAAAACATTAGCAAAATTGCCATCTTTTTCTACATCATACCTCACAAACAGCAGAATAAAAAGCGATAACAAAGTCACCCCAAACTACTCTGCTAAATCCCCTCTGGCTCCGTGGCCATTGGTTCGGGGGCCCTGATGGTTATTATTCACTTTGCTGCTATAATATAAGGAGCAGCCCCAAGACCACTGCAGCGCAGTGCTGAGACTGGCGGATATTTCCTGAAATACCACAAATAACATTCCGTCGAGCTAACAATTTGAGGGACTACTTGGTAAAAAGCCATTATGTGACTGCTCCGAAACCAACTTTTTTGTATAGCTTTCCTACTGCAGAGAATGGTTCCTACCCCTGTGGTGATTGTGTAGCATGTCTAAACATGGAACACACAAGAACTTTTTACAATCAAGAAGGGACCCGTACATATAAGATTAGGCACCGCATAACGTGCAACTCTAAAGCTGTGGTATATTTTGCAATATGCCCATGCAACAAAATATATATAGGTCTAACTACTAGAAAATTAAAAGTACGGATACGCGAACATGTTTTGGGCATTAAAGCAGCTGAAGGTGAAAATGATGTGAATAATTTGAAGACAATTCCAAAACATTTCAAATTCCACCATAATTGCGATAGCACCCAATTGAGGGTACAAAGGATTGATGTAATTACAACCAATATCAGAGATGCCAACATAAGCCATAAACTCGCACAATGTGAAACAAAGTGGATTTGGACGCTGAATAGGGTCCATCCACTAGGTCTTAATGAGCACAATAGTTTTGCTCCATTTCTCTGACCATTTTTATCTTTTTATCATTTTTACATTTTTACATTTTTATATTTTGTAATATTTTCTTACAATTAGTATATTTTATATTTGTACATTATCTTAACATTCTTATTAGTACTTTCTATTCAATAAATTATATAATTTGTATGTTTTTATTGCCAGTACGAGGTAGTTTTTTCAAATTAATATATCTTCTGATCCTATAATGCTATCTTTAATGTAATTTGGTATCATTAAATTTTATTGGCTGTATGTAAGTCTGTGTTTGTTTTTCATTACATTAATCATTTTTTGTTCATTTGCCAGTCTTTTAGATCATGACACCAATCTTTTTCATTGCAATCATAGGCGAATAACTATTGGAGCCATGAATTTGCGCACTTAGTTGATGGAATTGAAGATCCCTGTGAAGAAGACTGTTATATTACTTTATTATATTATAATTTATTTTGTATATCGTTTCTATATTGTGCATTTATGATTATTTTTTTCATTATTTTCTTATTATTTTTGTTGTTGTTTAAATGTCTTATAGGTTGTACGCTGGGACATATATTTATAGATATGGCCATTATTTTGTTCTATGATGAGCTGTTGTATGGTCACAGTTATACAATCACTAACCGACATGTATCCATTCGTACTGTTTTATTAGCTCATTGGACTTTGCAGGTGGGTTGCGGTACACGCATGTGACAGCAGTGGCTGGGGGTGCCACGCTTGGTCGCATCTTTTTGCATCCTGACAACAACTTACTTGTTGCTAGGCTGAGTGACGAGTCCGGCTCGATCTCCCCATCACTTCCTGTTCCATGCTCGTCACTTCACGCTTCCCCGCTCTGCAATCTCCACCGCTCTGGTTGCTAAAGACGCTTGCTTCTACATCACATGACTGGAATGAGTCATGAAGCTTGTGCCCATGCGCAAATTATCTATCGGGGAGTATGTTAATCAGGCTGTAAGTATGGATTTCTTCCGGGCATGATTGTGTGCTCTGATTGGATACATGTTACACACACCTATGATCGTGATTGGCTGTGTATGATATATAAACTCACCTCTCTCCTATTGTCGCCACCCCCTGATGAAGGCAGCATGCCAAAACGCGCATTGGGAAGGGCGCCTTTCCAGGAGACCAGGAACACATCACACTATTGTGTAAGTTACTTAAGATCACTTTCTTTATTTATATTATACTATTCGGTTTTGGATGTTCATTCCTGGTGATTTGGACACACTGACACCTGGTGGTGTAATTTTAGCATTAACACTTAATTACTTTTATATTCAGTGTATTTTGGCTGTTGTGGACACTGTTACACAATTGTACATTTTTTGCGTTTTTTGTTGCACTTTTTGCACTTTACTTTTTTATGGATGTTTATTATATGCACCATATATAACTTTTAAGTATTATATATTATACAATTTTTTACACTTTTTGATATTTTTTGTATTTTCTTGTAATTTTGGTATCATAGCACACTGTGATATTCCCACATCTATTTGATAGATCCTGGTTAAATGCGCCCCTTTCTGTAGCATGCAAATGTATTATGCTAATTTATTGAATTATCATTCTATGTATTTTGATCTGTTTGATCATTTTTAACCTGGTAAATTAATAAAAGTATTCACATTTTTATATTTTGGACTTATAGTCGGTTTCTTTCTTGTTTCTTTTTTTTTTTAAATTAATATGGCTGATAGTACCCCAGTGCACAGTTCATAAAGACTGGCATGCAAAATGCCTAAATCCTTTGTTTGTGTAGTTTGTCTTTGAGAGATTGACTGAAAGATTGGTAAGCTGCTGGTGGAAAACTTATAATAAGACATGGATTGGCAAGAATGGATAGTTTCTCAGCTGTCTGCTACTAATATGAGTAGCTACCAGAGTCCTTTAGGCTAGCATCACACTAGCATTTGGCAGGGCTGTGGACAGCAGCCTTCTTCCTCCGTGAAGCCCCGCCATAGCCATGCCTCTTCCTTCTGCTCCGCCTACATCTGCATGTGTTCTGCGTACCCTATCTTTAACATTGGGTACGCAGGCCATGCTGATGTATGCAGATGCCTCCACATGTGTCGTTTTGAAGCTGCACCGACCACAACAAAATCCTAACATGTTGCATTTGATGCAGGTCAGCACAGCGTCAAGATGACGCATGTGGAAGCATCAGCATACATCATACTCAATGTTAAAGATAGGGCACGCAGAACGCATGCAGATGTAGGCAGAGCTGAAGGAAGAGGCGTTGCTGTAGGCGGGGCTTCACAGAGGAAGAAGGCTGCCATCCACAGTCCTGCCGAACGCTAGTGTGAAGCCTGCCTTAGACAAGTGTTTCCCAAACTCCAGTTCTCATGGCCCCCAGCACATCCGGTTTTCAGGAATCCCTTAGTATTATAGAGGTGAAAGAACCTATAGCAATTTCTGATGCACTGATAATTAATCACCATCACTGGTGCACACTAAGGAAATCCTGAAAACATGATCTCCTTAGGGCTGTGAGGATTGGAGTTTGGGAAACACTGATTTAGACCTAGAAAAAGTCTGAAACTGATGTGGATGGAGGCATTGTGAGAGTGCTGTGGAACAAAATGAATGGAATAATAAGGAGAGTCAATAAAATGGTTGTGTTTAGGTCCCAAATCATGAAGTGTGGATCAACAAAATTTGGGCTCATCAACCTCCTATTTTGCACAGATGGGTACATTACCCATTCCTATATGTCGTGTTGAGGTGTCTTAACCTCTTTTTTGGATAATAAGATAGAAAAAGCATTAAAAAAAACATTCCTTTTATGCCTATTCTTTGTGGGATTCGTCTTTATACACTACTAATTTTCTGATTGAATGTGTATAGTCCAAAAATAGATTAAAATTGACCTGTTAAAGGCCTGTGAAGATTATGTAGGCCAATCATAGTTTACTGGTTTGCCAGGAAAGCCTTAAGCCTTAGTAAAACTAAACGACTTACCAACGATCACGACCAGCGATACGACCTGGCCGTGATCGTTGGTAAGTCGTTGTGTGGTCGCTGGGGAGCTGTCACACAGACAGCTCTCCAGCGACCAACGATCAGGGGAACGACTTCGGCATCGTTGAAACTGTCTTCAACGATGCCGAAGTCCCCCTGCAGCACCCGGGTAACCAGGGTAAACATCGGGTTACTAAGTGCAGGGCCGCGCTTAGTAACTTGATATTTACCCTGGTTACCATTGTAAAAGTTAAAAAAAATGCTGCCAAGAGCTTCCCTGCACTGAATGTGTCAGCGCCAGCAGTAACAGCGCTGTGCTCTGCTTTATGGCCGGCGCTGACAGTCAGTGCAGGGAAGCTCTCGGCAGCTGCGCGTGCATTAGCAGCGCTCCTGCCGAAAGCAGTTTTAACCCTGTGGACGCCGGGGGACGTGACAGACATCAGAATGTGAGTATGTACTGTTTTTTTTTTTTACTTTTACAATGGTAACCAGGGTAAATATCGGGTTACTAAGCGTGGCCCTGTGCTTAGTAACCCGATATTTACCCTGGTTACAAGTGAACACATCGCTGGATCGGCGTCACACACGCCGATCCAGCGATGACAGCGGGTGATCAGCGACCAAAAAATGGTCCTGATCATTCCCCAATGACCAACGATCTCCCAGCAGGGGCCTGATCGTTGGTCGCTGTCACACATAACGAGATCGTTAGCGGGATCGTTGCTACGTCACCAAAAGCGTGACGTTGCAACGATATCGTTAACGATATCGTTATGTGAATGTGTGACTCAGCCTTTAGAGTAAACTGAAAGGCTGGATCAGATTGTCCATGTAAATGGTGTGAGGAGCTCTTTCTTGTGCCTATAACCCAAAGGAGTTTGTGTGAATTATAATTCCTAGTGCTCTTTATATGTTTTGGGTATATATACATATATGTTTTTTTTCCCACTTCACTACTTTCTGTCCCAAAAAAAGAATCAAGCAAAATGACAAATCTGAATTGTCTGTGAAGTTCAAAGCAAATTGGATTTACTTCAATTGATTAGCTCATCTTTGCCTTTAAGTGTAGTCAAAGTTTTGTCACATTTAATGAAATCCAGCTTATCTACTTAATTATTAATGGCAGGATGTTTCGCCCTCCTCCATCATTATTTAGGATATACTCGTACAACACATTTTCAAATATTTCTAAGGCTTGTTTGCTCTTCTATTTTGATCTTTATTTTTCACGCCTATAATAACTATACTTTTGATTTTTTTCACAATTCTGATTAATATAACCTTATAATTGTTAGAACGGATTAAATTGATCTTTCCTTTAGAATTTTGTACTACATAATTGCTTTGTATGCTTATCCATCCTTTTTCCATTTATTGTCCTATTCTTTCTTCTGTTAATTAGAGTTTGAACTATTTTCCTTCCTTATCCTTAATAATCTTTTTCCTTCTTACACATGTATTACTCTCTTAATCCAATTCCATTTCATTTGTCATCCTCTTTTCTTTTGAAATGACCTTTTGTTAATAATTGACCATTACAGATATTCTGTTTTCAAATTAAAGTCATTATTTAAAGAAAGTGTAAGGCTACGTTCACATTTGGGTTGTTGGGCGTTGCGTCGGCGACGCAACGCACAACGCATGCAAAACGCATGCAAAAACGCATTGTTTTGTGACGCATGCGTCCATTTTTGGCTTGATTTTGGACGCAAAAAAAATGCAACATGCAGCGTCCAGTGCGCCCTGACGCTTGTGCCAAAAATGACGCATGCGTCACAAAACGCAAGACAACACATGTCCATGCGCCCCCATGTTAAATATAGGGGCGCATGACGCATGCGTCGCTATGCGTCACCGAACCTGCGCCCGACGCAACGCAAATGTGAACGTAGCCTAAATATGTTGCCCATCCACTTGAGTTTTTCCACCAAGTGCTTGGTTAAACATCATACTTCCCACCTCTATAATCACAAAAATAAACTGTTTTATTATTTTGATTATAGAGGTCCAAGTCCTTATTATTGGATATGCCATATGGGACATTTAAGTTTCAGTTAAGTGTAAATGTAGAAAAAAAAAATTCCAAAAATATGTTGGTACCCCCCATGATCATTAGATTTTGCTGAGTGAAAAGCACCCTAATTTCCTCCACAAAACTACCTTAGTCCTCTAAAGGAAGAGACACCTTGCAGTGGCTTTATCTTTTGGGAAATAGAGAAAAATTGTGACAAGAGGCCCTTCTCCTAAAAAAAGTTATTTATGAATAACCCCTCTGGGAAAATAATGCTACAAGAATTGTCATAACCACATACAAGGGGAGATGGTCAAATGCTGGAGCCTAACCCACAACCCCTACTGCTGTATATTATGTGCACGACCCCATACAATTATATCCGTGGAACTTCCAGCCCCTATGCGCGTTTCGGTAAAACGCTCCCTGACTTTGGTAATTTACCGAAATGCGCGTTGGGGCTGGTGCGCACCTCCTGGTTACCTGGCCTACACCCTGCTCTCGGTAAGGACTATTGTTGCAATTTTTTTCCCCTTTGCTGGAAGTTCCACCAAAATATATAATTGTATGAGGTCATGCACATAATATGCAGCAGTAGGGGTTGTGGGTTAGGCTCCTGCATTTGGCCATCTCCCCTTGTTATATACCTGGATATGCTATACAATTACTGTATGTTGATTACATAAGATAGGGAGGGTGGCGTGGTATTATCAATTTTAATATTGCTGCTAATAACCTTGGAGCTGCGCGCTTGCACGTCAAACATGTGGCAGTGGTGTTCTGCATATTTATTCCCTTGCACCTGTGTTTGTAGGATTATTAATAAAAAAATTGTATTTTTTGTATACTATTGACCCAGTATCATCTTTTTTGTGTATGTGGATATGGTTCAGTGATGATTGGTCACTATTATCCTGACATATATGCACATGGTGTCCTATTGTGGGTTACGGTGTTGGTGCACCATATGTAATACAGGTCCTTCTCAAAAAATTAGCATATAGTGTTAAATTTCATTATTTACCATAATGTAATGATTACAATTAAACTTTCATATATTATAGATTCATTATCCACCAACTGAAATTTGTCAGGTCTTTTATTGTTTTAATACTGATGATTTTGGCCTACAACTCCTGATAACCCAAAAAACCTGTCTCAATAAATTAGCATATCAAGAAAAGGTTCTCTAAACGACCTATTACCCTAATCTTCTGAATCAACTAATTAACTCTAAACACATGCAAAAGATACCTGAGGCTTTTAAAAACTCCCTGCCTGGTTCATTACTCAAAACCCCCATCATGGGTAAGACTAGCGACCTGACAGATGTCAAGAAGGCCATCATTGACACCCTCAAGCAAGAGGGTAAGACCCAGAAAGAAATTTCTCAACAAATAGGCTGTTCCCAGAGTGCTGTATCAAGGCACCTCAATGGTAAGTCTGTTGGAAGGAAACAATGTGGCAGAAAACGCTGTACAATGAGAAGAGGTGACCGGACCCTGAGGAAGATTGTGGAGAAGGACCGATTCCAGACCTTGGGGAACCTGAGGAAGCAGTGGACTGAGTCTGGTGTGGAAACATCCAGAGCCACCGTGCACAGGCGTGTGCAGGAAATGGGCTACAGGTGCCGCATTCCCCAGGTAAAGCCACTTTTGAACCAGAAACAGCGGCAGAAGCGCCTGACCTGGGCTACAGAGAAGCAGCACTGGACTGTTGCTAAGTGGTCCCAAGTACTTTTTTCTGATGAAAGCAAATTTTGCATGTCATTCGGAAATCAAGGTGCCAGAGTCTGGAGGAAGACTGGGGAGAAGGAAATGCCAAAATGCCTGAAGTCCAGTGTCAAGTACCCACAGTCAGTGATGGTGTGGGGTGCCATGTCAGCTGCTGGTGTTGGTCCACTGTGTTTCATCAAGGGCAGGGTCAATGCAGCTAGCTATCAGGAGATTTTGGAGCACTTCATGCTTCCATCGGCTGAAATGCTTTATGGAGATGAAGATTTCATTTTTCAGCACGACCTGGCACCTGCTCACAGTGCCAAAACCACTGGTAAATGGTTTACTGACCATGGTATTACTGTGCTCAATTGGCCTGCCAACTCTCCTGACCTGAACCCCATAGAGAATCTGTGGGATATTGTGAAGAGAAAGTTGAGAGACGCAAGACCCAACACTCTGGATGAGCTTAAGGCCGCTATTGAAGCATCCTGGGCCTCCATAACATCTCAGCAGTGTCACAGGCTGATTGCCTCCATGCCACGCCGCATTGAAGCAGTCATTTCTGCCAAAGGATTCCCGACCAAGTATTGAGTGCATAACTGAACATTATTATTTGATGGTTTTTTTTTTTTTTATTAAAAAACACTTTTATTTGATTGGACGGGTGAAATATGCTAATTTATTGAGACAGGTTTTTTGGGTTATCAGGAGTTGTAGGCCAAAATCATCAGTATTAAAACAATAAAAGACCTGACAAATTTCAGTTGGTGGATAATGAATCTATAATATATGAAAGTTTAATTGTAATCATTACATTATGGTAAATAATGAAATTTAACACTATATGCTAATTTTTTGAGAAGGACCTGTAGTCTTATTGGCTGTTTTCTAAGAATTGTCATAATGTGCTTAAGTTAGCTTGTCATTGTGTTCATAAGACAAAACAATTCTACTTAGTCCAAAGCACAGCAAGACCTATGAACGCAAGTGCCAACACATGGCCTACTTATGTGTACACATTTTTCATTCTTTCAACAAAAATTGATGTTGGCACTATTCCAAATGTATACACTTGTCTGTTGGTCAACTCCTTTATCAATGCATTACAGAATTACACATTTCTAAATTGCCATATCCTTTTTGTCATTAAAAACAAAAGAAAGTAAAATCGGACTAAGTGATAAATTATTCTTTCATCTGGTGCAGTTATTTTTTCATTCCATGTAGTCTAGTAATGAATTTTGCACAATTAAGCTAACAAGTGCACTTACGGTGCTATGTAATTAGTCTGCAACATCTAGGTTTGCACAATTGACTCAAATTATTAACACAGCTAGTGGTCTGGATGCTTCAAAGGTTTGATATTCTCTACCACAAAAAATAACTAGTATGTGGGTAGTATATATTCAGCCATGCGTTCAGATTATAGATCAATTCCACCTTAGAGCACATCAAGGGAAAACACCTGCCAGGAAACACCTCATTCCTATTCATGCTTATTTTTTTGTTCAGAAAAAATGGCAACAAATTAGTAGTTTCTGAAATATTTTCCACTTTGATATTTAATTGCAGATAAACCCAGACTTATGATTAAATATATAGTTGTGTGAAAAAGTGTTTGCTCCTTCCTGATTTCCTATTCTCTTGCATGTTTGTCACACTTAAATGTTTCCGATCACAAAACAAATTTAAACATTAGACAACGATAACACAAGTAAACGCAAAATGCAGCTTTTAAAAAAAGGTCTTTTTTATTAAGGAAAACAGAAATCCAAACATAAAGGGCCCTGTGTGAAAAAGTGATTGCCCCGTCAAAACATAAATTATCTGTGGTTTATCACATCTTTGGGAAGCTGAGTTCAAATTCTCTAGCCACACTCAGGCTAATTACTCCCACATTCATTCTCAATCAAGATATCACTTAAATTCGACCTGACTGAAAAAGTGAAGTAAACCAAAAGATAATCAAAAGCTAGACATCATGCCACTATCCAAAAAATCTGGAACAAATGAGAAACAAAATAATTGAGATATATCAGTCTGGAAAAGGTTATAAAGCCATTTCTAAAGCTTTGGGACTCCAGCGATCAACAGTGAGAGACATTATCCACAAATGGCAAAAACGTGGAACAGTGGTGAACCTTCCAAAAAGTAGCAGGCCAATAAAAATGGCCCGAGAGCATAGCAATAACTAATCCAAGAGGTCATAAAAGACCCCACAACAACATCCAAAGAATTGCAGGCCTCACCTGCCTCAGTTAAGATCAGTGTTCATGCCTCCATGATAAGAAAGAGGCTGGGAAAAATTGCCTGCATGGCAGAGTTCCAAGATGAAAACCACTGCTGAGCAATAAGATATAGGCTCATCTCAGTTTTGCCAGAAAACATCTTGATGATCCCTAAGACTTTTGGGAAAATACTCTCTGGACTGATGAGACAATAGTTGAACTTTTTGGAAGGTGTATGTCCCATTACATCTGGCGTAGAAGTAACACAGCATTTCCAAAAAGGAGCATCATACCAACAGAAAAATATGGTGGTGGTAATGTGTGTTTTGCTGCTTCAGGACCTGGAATACTTACTGTGGTAAATGGAGTCATGAATTCTGCTGTCTACTAAAAAATTCTATAGGAGAATGTCCGGCCATCTGTATGCGACATCAAGCTGAAGTTCACTTGGGTTAGGCAGCAGGACAATGATCCAAAACACACCAGCAAGTCCACCTCTGAATGGCTTGAGAAAAACAAAATTAAGACCTTGGAGTGGTCTAGTCTAGAGTTGAGCGACTTTTACTTTTTTCGGATCGAGTCGGGTTTCGGACGATTATTGAGAAAAGTCGGGGGCCGACTGAAACACGAAACCCAATGCAAGTCAATGGGGAAGCAAAGTCGGCAGTGAGTGGAGGACAGGAAAACACCTACAGTGCCCATTTTAATGCCAAAAACATCAATTCTTATTACTTAAGCTTGTCAATCTTAATTTACTTTATAATAATAGTTAGGCATTGAAAACTGGGGGGTAAAGTTGTGGGGGGGTAGGACTGGCTCAAGATTTTCGTGGGCCCAGGAAACGCAGAATACGTCACGGTGGTGGAGCAGGGAGAGGTAAGTATTTCAACTTTGCAAGTGCTGTGATCCTGAGCAAGCTTGGGGGCCCACTCATTGGCACTGGCACTGGGCCCCTCATAGTACGGCGGTGTGTTTGACGGTGGGTGGCGCCTCCCACTGGCAGAGACACTTTTGCGCACTATGAGGGGCCCTGTGCCAGTGACGTCACCAACGAGTTTGCCCCCCCACCTGATGAAGGAACCTGCACTTTCATCTGCACCTTCCTCTTTGTCGCCGTGTAAGGTGGTATTGTATGCGGGAAGGGGAACCTGACTTTCAGCAGGGTCAGATTCTGGCTGTGTAGAGTGCAAGGGGAATGTAGTGGTCTGGGTCAATGTACCAGCAGACTCATCTAGCAGTGGCTGGGCAATGGGCAGGATGAGGAGGAAACACAGATATAGGCCCAAATAATAAAGTAGGCTAAATGCAGTTCAAAATTGGTAACAGGACTAAACAGGCGGCATTGCTTTGTTCAGTGGAGGAAAACTGTAATGAGTGGCAGACACAGTTAGTAGGCCCAAATAATAAAGTAGGCTAAATGCAGTTCAAATGTGGTAACAGGACTAAACAGGCGGCATTGCTTTGTTCATTGGAGGAAAACTGTAATGAGTGGTAGACACAGTTAGTAGGGCCAAATAATAAAGTAGGCTAAATGCAGTTCAAATGTGGTAACAGGACTAAACAGGCGGCATTGCTTTGTTCAGTGGAGAAAACTGTAATGAGTGGCAGACACAGTTAGTAGGCCCAAATAATAAAGTGGGCTAAATGTCTACCAAAAAATTGTTCATAAATAAACAGGTGGCATAGCTAGGTACAGGGGTGGGCTCCTCTGCTGAGTAGCAGACAGTGGTAGTAGGCTCAAAGTATTAACTGGTCTAAATGGAGGCCAGGGCCCCTGTATATTTTAACTATCATCTATCATTTCAACAAATTTGTATTGGCAGTGACATTGAAGGATTTAACAGCACAGACTACACAGTGGTGGAGCAGGAAGAGGTAAGTATTGCAAGTGGTAGAGCACTGTTCGAGCTGGGGGGAATACTCTCTCGTGGGCAGCGCAAAGGGCCCCTCATATTACGACGGTGCGTCTGATGTTGGTTGCGCACCACCACCATCAGAGACACTTCATTGTACTATGAGGGACCCTGTGCCAGTGCCATCGCCCAAGAGTGGGCCCACCCACCTGTCCAGGCAAACGGCACGGGTGCACCAGGGGGCTCAACACCTCCAGCCTTAGGTGCTATTGTGCTTTTGCCACTACCACCAGATGCACCACCACCATCAGTACCAGCTGGCAACCACCGCCCACGGCCTCTTCCACCAGACTTCCTCATTTTTTGGAAAATCTAAATAAAATAACAAACGTTATACGGTACTGTAAAACAAGGTAGAAGGTGTGTATAAACTTGTTGAGAACTTAAATCTCCTTTTTTTTGGGAGACTGAACCAAAACTCAGGCCCTCTGCATAAAACAACACAATGTAAGTGGCAGAAAGTGGCTGGCTGATATACGACAAACTAACAGGACTGAAGTATATCCACTTTGTGAGAATTTAAATCTTCCTTTTTTTTGGGAGACTGAACCAAAACTCAGGCCCTGTGCATAGAACAACACAATGTAAGTGGCAGAAAGTGGCTGGAAGATATATGAAAAAATACAAGGACTGTAGTACAATTTCAATCTCCCTACAATGATCTCAGGACAAGTATGGCAGCAATAAAAAGGACTGCTGCACACAAAAGTGTGGACAAATAAACAAGATAACTGTGCAGAAAGGAGCAACAGGATTTTTGCTTTCAAAAAAGCAGTTGGTTTGCACAGCAGCGTGCAAACAGCAATGCAGCTATCAGGGAGCCTTATAAGGCAGCCTAAAAAGCTACAGAGCTGATGCACAAAAATATAGCCTCCACTGTCCCTGCAAAAAAAGGTGGTGTTGGACAGTGGAAATTGCTACAGCACAAGCAGTTTGGGGGTTAATCTTCCCTCCCTAACTATATTTCTTCTTCTGATGAAGCTGCAGCAACCTCTCCCTATGCTAAGATCGGCAGAAGTAAGATGGCAGTCGGCGTGCACGCCCCTTTATAGCCCCTGTGACGCCGCAGAAAGCAAGCCAATCACTGCCATGCCCTTCTCTAAGATGGTGGGGACCGAGACCTATGTCATCACGCTGCCCACACTCTGCGTCCTCCTTCATTGGCTGAAAAATGGCGCTGAAAGCGTCATACGAATCGCGACTTTGGCGCGAAGATCACTGACCTCATGGCCGATCCCACACTAGGATCGGGTCGGGTTTCATGAAACCCGACTTTGCCGAAAGTCGGCGATTTTTGAATTTGTCCGATACTTTTCGCTCAACCCTAGTCTAGTCAAAGTCCTGACCTTAAACTGATTGAGATGCTGTGGAATGACCTTAAAAAGGAGGCTCATGCTAGGAAACCCTCCGAGCATGGCTGAATTACAACAATTCTGCAAAGATGAGTTGGCCAGAAATCCTCCAGAGCATTGTAAAAGACTCATTGCCAGTTATTGCAAATGCTTGACGGCAGCAGTTGTTGCTGCAATGTGTGGCCCAACTAGCTATTAAGTTTTGGGGGAAATCATTTTTCCCACAGGGCCCTGTAGGCTTAGATTTCTTTTTTCCTTAATAATAAATACCTTCATATAAAAAGTTTACTTTGCATTTATTTGTGCTATTTTTGTGTAATATTTATATTTGTTTGGTGATCTGACACATATAACCCCTTCTCCCGGAAGCCTGTTTTCAACTTCCTAACCAGGCCACTTTTTTCAATTCTGACCATTGTCACTTTATGAGGCCATATCTCTGGAACGCTTCAATGGATCCCGGAGATTTTGAGACTGTTTTCTCGTGACATATTGTACTTTATGATACTGGTAAAATTTATTTGATATGACTTACGTTTATTTGTGAAAAAAAAACGGAAATTTGGCGAAAATTGTGAAAATTTAGCAATTTTTGAAATTTTAATTTTTATGCCCTTAAATCAGAGAGATATGTCACAAAAAATAGTTAATAAATAACATTTCCCAAATGTGTACTATACATCAGCCCAATTTTGGAACCAAAATATTTTTTTGTCAGCAAGTTATAAGGGTTAAAAGTTGACCAGCGATTTTTCATTTTTTCAATAAAATTTACGAAACCATTTTTTTAGGGACCACCTCACACTTGAAGTCACTTTGAGGGATCTATATGACAGAAAATACCCCAATGTGACACCATTCCAAAAACTACACCCCTCAAGGTACTCAAAACCACATTCAAGAAGTTTATTAACCCTTCAGGTGCTTCACAGGAGCTGAAGCAATGTGGAAGGAAGAAATGAACATTTAACTTTTTAGTCACAAAAATGATATTTCGGCAACAATTTGTTTATTTTCACAAGGGTAAAAGGAGAAAATGATCCACTATAGGTGTTGAGCAATTTCTCCTGAGTACGTAGATACCCCATATGCGGGCGAAAACCACTATTTGGGCGCACGGCAGGGCTCGGAAGGGTAGGAGCGCCTTTTAACTTTTTGAATGCAAAATTGACTGGAATTGAGAGCGGATGCCATGTCACATTTAAAGAGCCCCTGATGTAACTAAACATTGGAAACCCCCCACGAGTGACCCCAGTTTTGAAACTAGACCCTTTAGTGAACTTATGTAGCTGTGTGGTGAGCACTTTGAATCCCCAGGTGCTTCACAGAAATTTATAACGTAGAGCCTGAAAAAAAAAATCACATTTTTTCCACAAAAATTATCTTTTCGCAACAATTTTTTTATTTTCTCAAGTGTAAAAGGAGAAAATAGTCCACTAAAATTCTTGAGCAATTTCTCCTGAGTACGCTGATACCCCATATGTGGGGGGAAACCACTGTTTGGGCACACAGCAGGGCTCGAAAGGGAAGGAGCACCTTTTGACTTTTTTGAACGCAAAATTGGCTGGAATTGAGAGCAGATGCCATGTTGCGTTTGAAGAGCCCCTGATGTGCCTAAACATTGGAAAACCCCCAAAAGTGACCCCATTTTGGAAACTAGTCCCTTTAACGAACTTACATAGTGGTGTTGTGAGCACCTTGAACCCCCAGGTGCTTTACAGAAGTTTATAATGTAGAGTCGTGAAAAAAAATCCCATTTTTTCCACAAAAAATGATCTTTTCGCAACAATTTTTTTATTTTCACAAGTGTAAAAGGAGAAAATGGTCCACTAAAATTGTTTATCAATTTCTCCTGAGTAAGCCGATATCCCATATGTGGGAGAAAACCACTGTTTGTGCACACGGCAGGGCTCAGAATGGAAGGAGTGACGTTTTGGATTGCAGACTTTGATGGAATGGTCTGCTGGCATCATGTTGCATTTGCAGAGCCCCTGATGTGCCTATACAGTGGAAATCTCCCACAAGTGACCTCATTTTGGAAACTAGACCTCCCAAGGAATTTATTTAGATATGTGGTGAGCACCGTAAGCCTCCAAGTGCCTCACAGAAAAATATAACTTTGAGTCGTGAAAATAAAAAACACATTTTTTTCCACAAAAATGATCTTTTAGCCCCAATTTTTTATTTTCACAAAGTTAACTGGAGAAAATAAACCACTAAAGTTGTTGCTCATTTTTTCCTGATTACATCAGACTTTGATGGAATGGTCTGTGGGCATCATGCTGCATTTGCCGAGCCCCTGATGTACCTAAACAGTGGAAATCCTCCACAATTAACCCCATTTTGGGAACTACACCTCCCAAGGAATTTATCTAGAGGTATAGTTTTATAGTAATTATTATAATGCTTTTGGATTTTATGGTGTATGAATTTATAATGTGGTGTTATGTGTAAGATGTGCGGGGTACATCAGATTATAAAAGTTTGTTGTGTCAACACTGTATAAACTAGTTTTGGTAATTTGTGGATGTGCGGTACTCTTTGAAACAATCCTTAATGCAAAGGCCAGGTTTCTCAGGGCAGGTTTCACAATGGTAAGTTGTGTCCTTTCGGATTCCCCTCTTGGAGCATACTCTGCACCGTTTTTGTGATCAGCCTGTCCTCGCTGTTTGGGGAACCTGTCCTGGGAAATGTTGACCTGGGACAATACGGGCACTATCAGATTCAGAAGTACTGGGGCCCTCACCTCCCCAAGTGCCAAACATTAGGGCCTTGATGACTTCCTCCTGAAACTGAAGGAAGGTCCCTGTATTGCCTGCAGATCGGAACAGCACAAAAAAATTGGACAGTGCCATCTGTACAATGTGCACAGCCAATTTTTTGTACCATACTTTGGCTTTTCGCATGGCACTGTATGGTTGGAGGACCTGATATGAAAGATCCACACCCTCATGAACCGACTAATCCAAGACACAATCTGGCTTTCGGACTTATAGATAGATAGATCTATAGATAGATAGATAGATAGATAGATAGATAGATAGATAGATAGATAGATAGATAGATAGATCTATAGATAGATGGATAGATCTATAGATAGATAGACATATCTATAGATAGATCTATAGATAGATGATAGATAGATAGATAGATCTATAGATAGATAGATAGATCTATAGATAGATAGATAGATAGATAGATAGATATATCTATAGATAGATAGATATGGGATAGATAGATCTATAGATAGATGGATAGATCTGAAGATAGATATACATATCTATAGATAGATCTATAGATAGATAGAAGATAGATAGATAGATAGATAGATAGATCTATAGATCTATCGATAGATAGGTAGATCTATAGATATAGTAAAAAAAGGGGAACAGCACAGGTATACTTATCTTAGGGTGCAAGGCCCCCAGACAACCAGTCCACCGATCATCCAAGTTCAAATATAATCAAAAAAAGAGGCAGCACTCCATATTCCAAAGTGAAAAAATGTGCAGGATTTAATCACATCTCAAGGCGACGTTTCAGCTCGCAATGAGCTTTTCTCAAGCCTTATTATTTAAGAAAAAAAAAGAATTGTGATGTAATTTCCTTGTCCAACCTCTTCTTTTACATACTCCATTGAAGAATAATGTTTATACAGATAGATCTATAGATAGATAGATAGATAGATCTATAGATAAATAGATAGATAGATCTATAGATAGATAGACATGGGACATATAGATAGATCTATAGATAGATGGATAGATGGATAGATAGACATATCTATAGATAGATAGATCTATAGATAGAAAGATAGATCTATCTATCTATCTATAGGTCTATCTATCTATCTATAGATATATCCATCTATCTATAGATCTATCTATCCCATATCTATCTATCTATCTATCTATCTATCTATCTATCTATCTATCTATCTATCTATCTATCTATCTATCTATCTATCCCATATCTATCTATAGATCTATCTGTATAAACATTAT
This sequence comes from Ranitomeya variabilis, assembly GCF_051348905.1. Classification (NCBI taxonomy): domain Eukaryota; kingdom Metazoa; phylum Chordata; class Amphibia; order Anura; family Dendrobatidae; genus Ranitomeya; species Ranitomeya variabilis. Next base: position 701,216,496 of record NC_135233.1, on the reverse strand, counting down.
TCTTCAATGGAGTATGTAAAAGAAGAGGTTGGACAAGGAAATTACATCACAATTCTTTTTTTTTCTTAAATAATATATCTTTATTTAGCTCACAAAAATGCATACATATCCGCATGGAAATCCGCCTAAAAAGCGCATCAAAAACGCATAAAAATGCATCAAAAATGTGCAGATTTTTAACTGTGTTTTCTGCCAAGAGATGCAGAATCTGCGCAGAAAATTCCACAGGCAAATCCGCAACATGTGAACATAGCCTAAAGGTAGGATCACATTTAGCTTCTTTGCTCTTCACTAATCTGTCTAAACCCCCAAAAATGTGATTCAGATAAAACCCTCGACAGAATAATTCCTTTAGCTGGGATCACACAATCTCCTAGTGTGGGGAGAATACTGGACTACTGGGGGCCATGCATATAGTGTGGGGAGAGGCTACTGGGGCTATACATACAGTATGGGGGACTATTGAGGGCCAAACATAAAGTGTGGGATGGACAACTATGGGCAATCCATACAGTATGGGGGAACTACTGGACTACTGGGGGCCAAGCATACAGTGTGGAGGCCTACTGGGAACATGCATACAGTGTGGGAGAATACTGTGGGCCATGCATAAAGTGAGGGGGAACTGGTGTGGGCCATCCATACAGTGTGAAAGAACTACAGGACTACTGGGGGCCAAGCATACAGTGTGGGTGGACTACAAGGGGCCATGCAAACAGTGTGGGGAGACTACCGGATTAATGGAACCATCATTACTGTGGGGGGCTATGTGAGGCCAAGCATACAGTTTTGGGGACTACTCGGGGCCATCCTTACAGTGTGGCAGAACTACTGTGGATCATGCCTATAATGAGGGGAGCTAATGGGGCTAAAGCATACTGTGTGGGAGACTACTGGAGTACTGGGGATCATGCATACATTATGAAGGGACTACTGGGGGATATACATACAGGTTGAGAGGGCTACTGCATGCCATGCATACTGTGTGAGGGACTCCTGGAATTATGGGGACCATGCATATATTATGAAGGGACTACTGGGGGCCATGAAATTGTGTGGCAGGACTACTGTGGGCCATCCATACAGTGTGGGGGAACTACTTGACTACTGGGGGCCATGCATACAGTGTGTGGGGACTACTGGAGGCCATACATAAAGTGTTGGGGACTACTGGAGCCATATATACTGTATGGGGGACTACTGGAATATTATGGCCATGCATAAAGTGTGAGGGGACAACTGTGAGCTCTCTATACAATGTGGAGGTACTACTGGACTACTGGGAGACAAGCATACAGTGTGAGAGGACTATAGCAGACCATGCAAACAGGATTGAGGGAATACTGGATACAATGTGGGACGGCTACTGTGGGGCCATGCATACAATGTAGGGGTCCACTGGAGGCCACGCATACAGTTTGGGGGTGGGCTACAGGCAGCCATGCAAACAATGTGGGAGAGCTAATGTGGGGTCATACATACAATGTAGAGGGGCTACTGGTGGCCATGCATACAGTGTGGGAGGGCTACTATGGAGTCATACATACAATGTGGAGGGGAATCCTGGTGGCCATCCATACAGTGTAGGCAGACACTGGAGACCATGCATTCAGTGATAGAGAGGCTACTGGGGCCGTACATATAGTGAGGAGGGCTACTGAAGTACTGGGGGAAATGTAAACAGTATGGGGTGGTTATCGGGTGCTATGCATACATTGTGAGGGCTTCTGGGGGCCAAGCATACAGCCTGGAGAGCTACTGGGGGTCATGCATACAATGTGGGAGGTCTTCTTTGGGGCCATGTAAATAATTTAGGGGGTTACTGGAATATTAGCAGCCATCCATACAGTGTGGGTGGGGCTACTGGAGACCAAGCATACAGTGAGGGAAAGGCTACTGGAGGTCCTACATACAGTGTGTGGGGCAACTAGAATTCTGGAAGGCAATGAAAACAGTGTGGAGTGGTTAATGGGGACCATGCATACATTGTTGGGATCTACTGGAGGCCATATATATAATGTGAGTGGGCTACTGTGGTACCATATATACAATGTGGGGGGACTACTGGAATACTGGGAACCATTCATACATTATGGAGGAACTACTGGGGGCCATGCATACAGTTTGAGTGGGCTACTGGGGTCCATGCATACAGTGTGAGGGACTATTGGAATACTGAGAGCCATGAATAAAGTGTGAGGGGACTATTGTGAGCCATATTTACAGTGTGGAAGAACTACTGGGCTACTTGGGCTATGCATACAGTGAGGGGAGACTACTGGGGGCTATGTAAACAGTGTAGGGGCTACTGGTATACTGTGTATAGTTTATTCATGTCCCCAAGTATTTCAGTAGTGCCCCACACTGTATGCATGGCCTCCAGTAGTCTCCCCTCACTAAATGCATTGCCCATAGTAGTCCCCACACTGCATGCTTGGCCTCCAGTATTCCATTAGTTTCCCCACACTGTATGGATGGCCCACAGTACTCCCACCACACTTTATTCAAGGCCCCCAGTATTTCAGAAGTCCCACCCAACACTGTTTGCATGGTTTCCAGTAGCCCCCCCTTCCACACTGTATGCATGGCCCTCAGTATTCCATTAGTCCTCCAAACTGTATGCATAGCCCACAGTAGCCCCTCACACTGTATGCATGGCCCCCAGTAGTCCCTCCATAATGTATGCTTGGCCCCCAGTGTTCCAGTAGTCCCTTACACTGTATGTATGGCCCCCAGTATTCCAGTGTCTCCCATACAGTATGCATGGCACCCAGTAGCCCCCCCCCCCCCACATTGTAAGCATAGCCCCTAGTATTTGCCCCACACTGTAAGGATGGCCCCCCCTAGTCTCTCACACTGTATGCTTGGCCCCCAGTAGCCCTCACACTATATGCAGGGCCTGTATTAGCCCCCAAATTGTATACATGGCCCCACAGTAACCCACTCACATTATCACTTTATATACTTTATATACATGGCATTCAGAACCCCTCCCAGTATGTTCCCATGCCCCCATTAACCACCCCACACTGCTTACTTTGTCCCCCAGTATTCCAGTAGCCCCTCACACTGTCTGTAGGGCCACCAGTAGCCTCTCCCACATTGTATGCATGGTCTCCAGTAGTCCCACCCCACACTGTATGGATGGCCACCAGTTGTCCGGTACCACCACACTATCATATCGGACGCTGTTCAGACCAGGTCGTTCGACAGACAGCGGTAATTCTGCTTTTGACCACTATTTGCTCATTGGCGTCGGCTAGATGTTATCTAGCTGTTCCGGGGTTAATTTACCTGATCCTCGGATTGGAAGCTGGGCCATGCCCATTGCCTTTAAATAGTTCTCTTGATCATTGGGCGTCACCGATTATAGCTTCTGTCTTGAGCGTTGTTATCTCGGTCTGGAGTGGAGAGCTGGTTGTTGGAGAATCGTTGCTGGTGGTGTATTTTCCTTAGTCTTATTTACTCCTTCCTATATTTGTATTTATTTTGCCCTGCACATTTATAGTGTATTCCTGAGTGACTGCGGCGTGGTGTATATTTTCCTTTATCCTTGTCTGTGCTAACTGTGGGTATTGGTGTATTACCTCTTCACTGGGTGGTGGGCAGAGGTTTCAGTCTAGGGTTGAAACAGGAGACAGGGTGAGGTTTGAGGCCTGGACATGCACACCATCAGTGTAAACTCCAGGTAGAGGGTCAGTCAGGATTTCCCTAGTCTGAGGGAAATTGCAGGGGCCCGGGTTATTAGCTCTCGCTCACCTAGTCTCCCCGTGACACACACATTGCATGCATGGCTCCACAGTAGCCCTCTCACATTGTACGCATGGCCCCCAGTAGCTCCCCACACTGTCTGCTTGGCCCCCCACAATCCCCCACCCTGTGTGAAGGGCCTCGAGTAGCCCCCCATGTTTTATGCATGACTCCATAGTAGCCCTCTCACACTGTATGCATTGCCACCAGTAGCCCCTCCACATTTTATGTATGGTGCCACATTAGCTCTCCCACATTGTATGCATGGCTGCCAGTAGCACCCCCCACACTATATTTGTGGCCTCCAGTATACCCTCACAGTATATGCATGGTCCCACAGTATATCCCCCACATTATTTGCATGGTCTACAGTAGCCCTTGCACATATTATGCTTAGCCCTCAGTAGCATCCTACATTGTATGCATGGTCCCTAGTAGCCCCCCTGTATGCATAACCCCCAGTATCTTCTCCCACACTGTATGCTTGTTCCCCAGTAGCACCCCCACATTGTATTTATGGCCCTCAGTAGCCCCCCACACTGTATGAAGGGCTCTCAGCAGCCTCCCCCACACTGTGAGCATGGGTTCCACTAGCCCCTCCAAACTGTATAGATGGCCTCAGTATTTCAGTAGTCCTTTCACACTGTTTGTGTGGCCTCCTGCAGTCCCCCCACACTGTGTACTTTTCCCCCAGTAGTCAAGTAGTTCCTCCACACTGTATGGATAGCCCACTGTTGTCTCCCCACACTTTTGCATGGCCCTCAATATTCCAGTAGCCCCCCAAGCTGTATACATGGCCCCAGTAGCCCCCCACACTGTATGCATGGCCCCCAGCAGTCCAGTATTCTCCCCACACTGTATACATGGCCCCCAGTAGTCCAGTAGTCCCACCACACTGTTTGGATGGCCCACAGTAGTCCCCTCAAAATGTATTCATGGCACCAAGCATTTTAGTAGTCTCCAACACTGTATGTATGGCCCTTAGTAGCCCCTCCACACTATATGCATTGTCCACAGTATTTCATTAGTTCCCGACACTATATGCATGGCCTCCATTAGTCCCCCCACACTGTTTGGATGGCTCCCAGTGTCCCCTAAACTGTATGCATGGTCCCCATGTGGCACCCACACTGTATGTAGGGCCACCAGTAGCCTGCCAGATTATATGTATGGGCACACAGTAGCCCACCAACCATGTATACAAGGCTCAGAGTAGCCCTCCATACTGTGTGCATGGCACCCAGTTGCCTTTTCATATTGCACTGTTTGCATGACCTATAGTATTCCAGTAGCTCCCTGTACTCTATGCAGGGCCCTGAGTAGCCTCCCCTACACTGTATGCATGGTCTCCAGTAGCCTCACCCACACTGTAAGAATGGCTTTCAGTATTCCAGTTACTTCCCCAAACTATATGCATGCCACCTGTAACAAAACACTCCGGGATCGCCTTTGCTGGGGTCAAAGGTCACGTGGTTTGTGCATTGAACTCTGAGGCGACAGCAGGTTTCCAAGTTGACTGACCTCAGGTCAGGTTTATTAAAGTGAAAGCAAGTACAGAAAACAAAACATAAAAATAAATCCTAGCCTGTCCGGCGCTAACTAAACAAATACATTGCTATCTAACAACTGGGGGGCTTCTCCCTCCCAGCTAACATTACACAGATCATGAGCACAGCTCTCACTCACGTTTGTCTCACACAGACAGGCATTCTGTGTGCCCCAGGCTGACGCTGAAAACCCCCAGCTGGTCATCCTTTATTCCTACACTTATTAACCCCTTAGTATCCTGAAAATACTGAGCGGCCTAATTCACATAGGACAAGTACCTGGGCGAGATATACCTGCCCCCGACTACCAGACCGACATGACTCTTACACACCCAATATCCCCCTAACACAGTATGCATGGCCTCCACACTGTATGCAGGGCCCCCAGTAGCCCCATATTGTATGCATGGCTTCACATTAACTCTCCAACATCAAATGCATGGCTCCAGCAGCCCCACTACATTGTAGGCATGGCCCCACATTAGCCCTCCTACACTTTATCTGTGGCCTCAAGTAGCCCCCCTCACATTGCATGCATGGCCTCACAGTAGCCCTCTTACATCATATGCATGGCCACACAGTTGTCCATCCACATTGCATGCATGGACCCCAGTAACCCCCCACACTGTATGCAAAGCCTCAGTAGCCTCTATATATTATATAGAAGGCCTCCAGTAGCCTTACCACACTATATGCATGGCCCCCAGTAGCACCTCCTCATTGTAGGCATGGACCTTGAGTAGCCCTCCCTTATCGTATGCATGGCCACCAGAAGCTCCCCATATTAGAATGCATGGCCCCACAGTAGCCCTCTCACATTGTATAAATGGCCTCGGCCACCAGAAGCCCCCCATATTAGAATGCATGGCCCCACAGTAGCCCTCTCACATTGTATAAATGGCCTCTAGCAGCCCCCCACACTGTATGTGTGTCTCCCAGTAGCACCCCATATTGTATGAATGACCACCAGGATTCCAGTAGCCCCCCACACTGCATACATGGCCCCCAGTAGCCCCAATACACTATATGGATGACCTCCATTAGCCTCCCCCACACTTTATGCATAGCCTCCAGCAGCCCCCTTACAATGTATGGATGGCCCCCAGTATTGCACTAGCCCCCCTCATTGTATGCAGGGCCCCAGTATCCTCCCTCACTCCATATTCGTGGCCTCCAGTATTTCAGTACCCCCCCACACAATATGTATGGCACCCAGTATTTCAGTAGACCCCCACAATGTATGTGTAACACCCCAGGTAACAGAGTTGAAGCAGACGGAGAGAGTCTGAGAGGAAAGCTGGGGCCATGCACCCCAGGTAACCGAAAATTGCCAACAAACAACCATACCACATATTCGGGGGAATTAATAAAATATTGGATATATACAGTATATGTAATACTTATAGTCAAATCACCCCATGCGGAAACCTTATAATACGGACACATCCATATACTCAGAACCTAATTCCCATAGGGAAAAATTGATGTACCAGTCCATTTATAAAATATATAACTTCTTTTTTAGAAACATTAAAATACAAGAAAAGACATAACCAGGTGTATGGAAGTTACAAACTGAAACAATATCCACCAAGGGCCCCACCCCCCACCAGTTGTCCCACCATATGTGTGGACTGAGCTCCTATATATTACAAACTGAAAGCGGCCTAGATAGCGGTGCATATGCACCTGCACCTGTCACGCATAATGCAAACTGACAAATATCCCTCTATCTAATCATCTATGGGGCTTTTTTATTTTATTTATTACTCTTAGGGCTATTTGCACTAATATCAAAATATATATAGCCACAATTAGTAGGGGTGCACTCACCCCCCCCCTGGTTTCCCACATTCACTTGCGCGTTATTGTAAGTACTGAGCAACTTCTTATAATATGAGGCTGGGTTCAGTGGACCAACTTAGATATTTTCACATGGCCTGTTACTCTGCATGGCTTTTGAACTGACACTTAAATGTCTGGGCTTATTTGGAGGGTATTATTATGGTCATGGTATAGATAATACTAATTGTGGCTATATATATTTTGATATTAGTGCAAATAGCCCTAAGAGTAATAAATAAAATAAAAAAGCCCCATAAATGATTAGATAGAGGGATATTTGTCAGTTTGCATTATGCGTGACAGGTGCAGGTGCATATGCACCGTTATCTAGGCCGCTTTCAGTTTGTAATATATAGGAGCTCAGTCCACACATATGGTGGGACAACTGGTGGGGGGTGGGGCCCTTGGTGGATATTGTTTCAGTTTGTAACTTCCATACACCTGGTTATGTCTTTTCTTGTATTTTAATGTTTCTAATAAAGAAGTTATATATTTTATAAATGGACTGGTACATCAATTTTTCCCTATGGGAATTAGGTTCTACCCCAGGTAACCGGTTGTTACAGCGGCATTGCTTTCCTCACTGGGAGAGTGATGCCATGCTTGGAAGCGAGTAAGGATCCCTTTATCAGGTATTTAGCACATACAACACTGTTCTGACTCCAGGTCAGAAGGGAGAGCTCTGAACCCGACTTCAGGGAAGCTTCCCTAGATAATATATATTCTGGTCTGGAGGAGGAGTTAGTCAGTCTGTTGGAGGGAGAGACAGAGAGAGGAGTCTGACAGAGCAGAGTGGAAGCCAAGTGAGGTGCTGCAGTTCCTGGAAGGAATGAGAATAGAGCAGTCTATAGGAGACTGAGAGGGGAAGTGGAGCGCAGGAGAGTAAAGAGCTGGAAGGGAGCTGTGATTGGGCTCCTTCTAAGCTGAAGAACAAATACCAGTAGCCGGAAGACTGAGGTTGTGGGGGTATATTCATGCCCCACGGCAGAAACCGGCGGACAGCTGGACTTCAAGTCACCTGTCCACCATTAACACCCAAAGACACAGTAGCAGATAGAGCCCGGCATCATCTGAGAGACCCTGTAGAAAGGCTCAAGTTACCTGTAATGCGGGTAGTGTCCTACTTAAAGGGGGACAGAGAGAACGTGAGGACCTTGTGTGAGGCCTAAGGCAGCAAGGGACTACAACACAGCACTAGAAGGAAGGCTTCCAACCCCACCTGGTTAGAAGATTCCAGATTCACTTCCAAGCTGGCCGGACCATACCAGTACCTGTGATCCAGTACCCTGGACTACGGTTGCTTGGACTCTACAGCAAAGAGGTAAAGAGACTGAACTTGTGTCCTCTTTTTCTTTCTACACCACCTACCATCGTTATCTACTACACCAGGAATCCCGGTGACCCAGCTTCACCTGTGGGAAGCCATACCATCCCAGCTGCCATAACATCACCCCAGCGGATGCCTTTAAGCAGTGTCAGTCATCCCTGACCGAATACCACAGGTGGCATCATGAACATTTATTTCATAAACCAATTTAAAGACCGTCCCTTTTACTTGGATGCCTAGGGCTATAGACTGGGTCACCGCCACTGTGACACATCCCTTTAAGTACCGGTCCCGGTACTGAGTACCGCACGGCCCTGTTGGGCGTTCCATATGTATGACCCCTATTAGCCTATCTCATACTGTATTTAAGGCCTCTAGTAGCCCCACTACACTATATTGATGGCCCCCAGTAGCCTCTCCTACACTTGACGCATAGCCTCCTGTAGCCCACCTACAATGTATGACCTACAGTATTCCAGTAGCCTCCCACATTATATGAAGGGCCTCCTGTATCCTCCTCCACTCTGTATGTATGTCCTCAAATAGGCCTACATTGTATGCACTGTCTCTCAGAAGCCTTTCCACGCTGCAACCATGGCCTCCAGTAGGCAGTAACTGTATGCATGGCCCCCAATTTTACAGTAGCCCCCACACTGTATGCTTGGCCCCCAGTAAGCCCCCCATACTGTATCCATGGCCCCCAGTTTTTCAGTACCTCCCTTACACTGTATGCAGGGCCCCCAGTAGCACACCCCATGAACACTATTAACATAAAAACATCTTGTACTCACATATCCTTGGATCCTAAGGAGTCCATCAGCAGATAGGACTAAGGCATGGGCAAAGCAAGGAGGTGATGTCACAGAGTCCTGACATGATGATGTATGTCATCATGCTGCCCCATCCCCTGCCTCGTCAGTGCATCTCCCTGCATTTCTGTAGATCGCAGGCTTAAATTGACCTGTGGTCTACAAATCGTAGAGGATGAGCGGTCGTTTAACTGAATCGACGTTATGTGCACGCCAAAACAGTTTAGAGCAGCTGTAGCTCCAGGTGGGCCTCATTGAGCACAGTGCCTGGAGCGACTGCACCCTCTGCCCTCTGGTAGCGATGCTACTACACCAGGATCTTTTAGGAACATTGAATTTTCCAAGGAATCAGAGTAAAGAGGTAATGGTAATAATAAGATAATAATAATATTTCTTCAAGGTTTCAAAACTCCTATAATTTAAAGGTAGAGTTTAAACTAAAGCTTCACTTGCCATTAACATTTGCTGCATATCATTACAAATCCCAAAAGTTGCTCCTATGCATCTTACGACTCGCATGTTTTATTTATAAGAAGTCACCTTTTTTGTTTTTTTTTTCCAATTATTCCCTTGACATTACAAAGTTATTAATTTTTGAAATATACATTACTTCATGACCCAATTTTGCATACTTCTCTCTCAAAAAATGCTGGAGTGCTGTTTCATTGTCCAGTTCAACTTCATATAGAAACTCCTTTTAACTGCTGCTCAGCAAAGATTAGTACACTATATTGAAACATTGTATGTACTGGAATTACCCTGTCTGAACAAAGGGGTTGGGAACAAAGAGGCTCAGGGAAAGCCTGTATACATATTGTTTGAATGCAGTATACTGATGTTACTGAGAAGCAGTTGAAAGGTGCTTCTAAAGGAGCATGACAAAAGCATTGTAACAGCAGTGTAGTATAGTGTTTGTGGGAGAAGATGCAAAACAAGTTACTTAAGTATAAAAATTCATAACTTTGCCGTGTCTGTGGTATAATTAAATAAAAAAGAGTGTTGTTACTCTTTAACTGCAAGTTCCAGAACACTAGCTCTGCCAGGTATGGACAAACTCATCAGTGAGAACAGTTTTATTGAATAAATGTGAATAGCAATTATGGTTTTGCAGTAACAACTTAATGAATAACTCTGAAATCATATCAGGCAATTAAATTAAATACAGTGGGCCCTTATTCCTCAGCTATTGTTTGACCTTATTGTACTGTGTATTGTGCTTACTATTTGCATCAGACTTCAAGGCACATTACTTTTGATTTAAGTGGAAGCCAAGGTTTTACAGCTAGTAGACAATGCAGGAACAAAAGGCAACTTTACAACAAGCAACAAAAGCAGAGAGAAGAAAAACAAAGAATATGCCTTTGTTGAAAAAGCTTTTTTTTAACCCCTTTACCCCCAAGGGTGGTTTCCACGTTAATGACCAGACCAATTTTTACAATTCTGACCACTGTCCCTTTATGTGGTTATAACTCTGGAATGCTTCAACGGATCCCGGTAATTCTGACATTCTTTTTTCGTGACATATTGTACTTCATGATAGTGGTAAAATTTCTTTGATACTACCTGCGTTTATTTGTGAAAAAAATGGAAATTCGGCAAAAATTTAGAAAATTTAGCAATTTTCCAAATTTGAATTTTTATGCCCTTAAATCACAGATATATGTCACACAAAATACTTAGTAAGTAACATTTCCCACATGTCTACTTTACATCTGCACAATTTTGGAGCCAATTTTTTTTTTTTAGGGAGTTATAAGAGTTAAAAGTTGACCAGCAATTTCTCATTTTTACAACACCATTTTTTTAGGGACCACATCACATTTGAAGTCATTTTGAGGGGTCTATATGATAGAAAATAACCAAATGTGACACCATTCTAAAAACTGCACCCCTCAAGGTGCTCAAAACCACATTCAAGAAGTTTATTAACACATCAGACCCTGATGTGCCTAAACATTGAAACCCCCCACAAGTGACACCATTTTGGAAAGTAGACCCCTAAGGAACTTATCTAGATGTGTGGTGAGCACTTTGACCCACCAAGTGCTTCACAGAAGTTTATAATGCAGGGCCGTAAAAATAAAAAATCATATTTTTTCATAAAAAAGGCCTTTTCGCCCCCAATTTTTTATTTTTCCCAGGGTAAGAGAAGAAATTGGACCACAAAAGTTGTTGTGCAATTTGTCCTGAGTACGCTGATACTCCATATGTGGGGGTAAACCACTGTTTGGACGCATGGCAGAGCTCGGAAGGGAAGGAGCGCTGTTTGACTTTTCAATGCAAAATTGACTGGAATTGAGATGGAACACCATGTTGCATTTGGAGAGCCCCTGATGTGCCTAAACAGTGGAAACCTCCAATTCTAACTGAAACCCTAACCCAAACACACCCCTAACCCTAATCCCAAACACACCCCTAACCCCAACCACACCCCTAACCGCAACACACCCCTAACCCTAATCCCAACCCTAACCACACCCTGTTAGGGGTCGAGTTCCCGCCTCTGCACAGGGGGAATCTCGGGCCATCTCCGCTGCGGTCTCCCATTCTTCTCCTGCTGCAGTGGAGCCTGCTCAATGGAGAAGTCAGTCCCAGCGTCTCGCTCAGTCTGACTCTGTACAAAGGGTTACTGCTGCTTTTCCAGCTTCTGCCATTGAAGTCAGTGCTGGGCAGCGGTGAGCAGACGCTTCTGGGACTAAGTCCTGCTTTTCTCGTTCTGAGCATGCCCAGAGTAAGATCTCTCTGTGGAGATCGAGGGTCACATGTTCAGATACTGCAGCTAAATCCATTGGTCTTCCAGGAAGGTACTGAAGGTGCTCAGGCTCTGTAGCATCCTCTCATTGGTCCTTCTAGGAAGGTCCTGTACTTGCTGCAGCTATTTAAGGCTCTCATGACTGCACGGCCATGCACTAGTATTGAATCTGTTACGTGCATGCGCCAGTGTGGTCATTTATGTGTGTTCAGGGACTCGGCTGAAATAAGCCCCTAGAATGCCGGCACCTCCGGCGAGGAGATTGTGTGCGTGGATTTAGGGCCCCGGCTGAAATAAGCCCCTAGAATACCGGCTCCTCCGCTGAGGAGATTGTATGTTTGCATGACCACTGACTGCTCTCTGATGGGCAGTTAACCTGTGATTCTGTGAAGTCTAACAGGGTGCAGAGCTTTCCTTTCTTGGCTACTCTGTGAGGTAACAGAGCTAGTCTATACTGCCAAATAGTGCCACCATTTACTAGCAGCAGCTTCCCTTGCACGGTGGACCCCAGGCTGCGAACGCATCAATATAATAAACATCTATATTTACTCGGTGCGTTCCGCTAGCCTTAACAGAATACTAGCGCCAGGGTCTGGCTAGTAAATGGCGGACATACAGCAGTCCTTGCAGTACATCCAGCAGCTGGAGGGTAGGTTGGCGGCTCTTGAGAGCACAACCTCAGCTGTGGATGTTACCGCAGTTGCTGTACAGGCTGCTAGCGTGGCTGCAGCAACCTTATCCATTGCCACCCCTGTTCCGACATTATATCGCCTCCCGCTGCCAAAATTTTTTTCTGGAGATAGTAAATCTTGTAGGGGTTTCGTGAGTCAGTACTCTATATACCTCGAGCTCCTGGCTGCACGTTTTTCCACAGAACGGGCAAAGGTGGGATTTATTGTGTCTCTCTTGACGGACAGGGAGCTGGAATGGGCTATGCTGCTGTGGGAGTGTGGTGATCATGTGGTGCAGAGTGCTCCGCTGTTCCTGAGCACTTTGAAATAGGTCTTTTTAGGACCTCGAGTCATCCATGACACGGCGCTCCAACTGCTGGCATTAACTCAGGGTTTGTCCTTGGTCAGCCATTTTGCCGTCCACTTCCGTACCCTAGCATCTGAGCTGGAGTGGTCGGATAAAGCCCTTATCCCCATATTTTGGAGGGGGCTGGCTGACCACGTGAAGACGCTCTGGCCACTAGGGAGATTCCTGCCACACTGGAGGAGTTAATAGCTGTCTCCACTCGTATTGACCTCCATTTTAACGAGTGGAGGTTAGAGCGAGCCCAGTGTAGGCAGAGGTTTCGGCTGGCTCCCACCTTCGCCAAACCTCTGGAATCTCCGGTCCTGGTCCCTTAGTCACATAAGGCCATGGAAGTGTCACGAGCGGGATCTAAATCCCGGACTGCTTATGCACACAAGGTCTGTCATGTTTGCCAGCAGTCAGGACATCTTGCCACCAGATGTTCCCAGCGGTCGAGGAAACGTCAGCGTCTAGTGGTAGTAGGTGGAGGCACACTAGACACGGCGACGTTTGCCTCCAAATTGTCCTTTAAGGGGACAATTACTGTAGGCTCATCCGCCCACTCGGTGGAGCTCTGCGTGGATTCTGGGGCGGAGGGCAATTTTATGTCTTCTGCCTTCGTCCAACGTCACGCAATACCCCTGGTGATGCTAGCTCAGCCAGTGACAGTACGAGTGGTGAATGGGTTGACACTGCTCTCACAGATAACACACCAGACCATCCCTTTTACTCTGTCCATGTTGCCATCCCATCAGGAGATTATATCTCTGCTCATCATTCCTGAGGGAATTGATGAGGTCCTGTTGGGGATACCTTGGCTACGGTGCCACTCTCCTCATATCAAGTGGTCCACAGGCAGAATTCTGGGATGGGGTGAATCTTGGGGTAGGTGTCAGAGGGAATGCGTTCAGGTTGCTACTACTGAGGTACCCGCAGATCTATCCTCTCTCCCCAAGCAATATTGGCCCTTTGCGGACGTGTTCTCCAAAAAGGCGGCGGAGACCCTTCCACCCCACCGCCCCTATGACTGTCCTATTGACCTCTTGCCTGGTGCTGAGCCTCCCCGGGGTCGAGTCTATCCGTTATCTCTCCCGGAGACGGAGGCAATGTCTCAGTACATTCAAGAGAATCTGGCAAGAGGGTTCATCAGGAAGTCAGTGTCACCTGCAGGGGCTGGGTTCTTCTTCGTATGGAAGAAAAACGGGGAACTACGTCCATGCATAGATTACAGGGGTCTTAACGCCATCACCGTTAAGAATAAGTATCCTCTGTCCCTGATATCGGAGCTCTTTGATAGGCTTCGGGAAGCAAGGGTATTCACAAAATTAGATCTGCGGGGTGCTTACAACCTGATTCGCATCCGTGAGGGGGACGAATGGAAGACGGCTTTTAACACCAGGGATGGGCACTATGAATATCTGGTGATGCCTTTTGGGCTCTGTAATGCCCCAGCCATTTTCCAAGACTTTGTTAAAGATATCTTCCGGGATATGCTCTCCACTTCGGTCGTTGTCTATCTGGATGATATTCTCATCTACTCTCCAGATATTGACTCCCATCGGAGAGATGTTGGCAGAGTCTTCGACCTCTTACAGGCAAATTCCCTCTATGCAAAGTTGGAGAAGTGTATGTTTGAGCAGGAGTCTTTACCTTTCCTGGGCTATATCATCTCCACCCAGGGATTGGCTATGGATCCTGCCAAACTACAGGCTGTGATGGACTGGCAAGAACCCCATTCTCTTAAAGCGGTGCAGCACTTTATGGGATTCATTAATTACTATCGCCAGTTCATTCCCCACTTCTCCACTTTGGTAGCTCCCTTGGTAGCCCTCACCAAGAAGGGAGCAAATCCCAAATTGTGGTCTAAAGAGGTCTCCAAGGCCTTCTCTTCTACTAAGTCGCATTTTGCTAGCACTCCCATCCTACATCACCCCGATGTAGATAAGCCATTTATCATGGAGATGGATGCCTCATCCGTTGGTGCTGGAGCAGTCCTTTTCCAAAAGGATGCTCAAGGTCGGAAGCATCCTTGCTTCTTCTTCTCCAAGACCTTCACACCAGCAGAGAGGAATTATTCCATCGGGGACAGGGAGTTGCTAGCCATGAAGTTGGCTTTTTCTGAGTGGAGACATCTCTTGGAGGGGGCTCGCTTTCCCTTTCAAGTATTCACAGACCACAGGAATTTGGTTTATTTACAGACCGCCCAGCGGCTAGATTCTCGCCAGACCAGATGGTCCTTGTTCTTCTCTCGGTTTCATTTCACCCTCCATTTTCTTTCCAGGGAGAAGAACATTCGTGCCGACGCTCTCTCTCACTCCGTGGTATCATCATCTGAGGAAGAAGAGGAGCCTTGGCTTATTGTCCCTTCCGAGAGCCTGAGAACTGTTGCCCCGGATTCGCTAGAGTCTGTGCCTCCGGGCAAGACTTTTGTACCATCCAGTTTGCATTCAGAGGTTCTCTCTTGGGCTCACTCGTCCAGGGTGGGTGGACATTTCGGGACCAAAAGGACATCTGAGTTACTGGCGAGGACATATTGGTGGCCTTATATGGTCCGTGACGTCACAGATTATGTTCGGGCATGTGTCTCCTGCGCCAAGAACAAGTCTCCTCGTCAATGGCCAGCTGGGTTGCTTTACCCTCTGCTGGTGGCAGATAGGCCCTGGGAGATGGTCGGGATGGATATTCTGGTGGGCTTACCCAAGTCTCGTAGCTGCACCATTATTTGGGTGATCACCGACCATTTTTCCAAAATGGTGCACTTGGTGCCTCTTCCACGGCTACCTTCTGCATGGGCTCTGGTGGCGTTGTTTATCAAACACATATTTCGTCTACATGGTATGCCAGACAAAATTGTCAGTGACCGGGGTCCCCAGTTTGCGTCTCGATTCTGGAGAGAGCTTTGTCGTCTACTCAGCATTGAGTTGAATCTCTCCTCAGTATATCATCCCGAGACGAATGGGTTGGTATAGAGGGCCAACCAGACCCTGGTCACATATCTGCGACATTTTGTCTCTGCCAGGCAGGATGACTGGGCATCCTTGCTACCGTGGGCTTTGCGCTTAACAATGCTGTAGCCGACTCCACCGGTCAAACTCCTTTCCTCCTTAATTATGGCCAGCATCCGCGGGTTCCTGTGCCTATGCCCGTGTCTTCTGCTGACTCCAGGGTGGCAGACTGGCAGTGGAGGCACGGAACATTTGGGACCGCATTCAGGATGCCATCTGGGCCTCCAAGGAAAAAATTAGGTCCTCCGCCGATGCACATCGGCGCCCTGCTCCAACCTTTGCTCCTGGCGACTTAGTGTGGCTCTCCGCCCGTAACATCAGGCTGCGTGTTGAGTCCACTAAGTTTGCACCTCACTACTTGGGTCCTTCAAGGTCCTCGAACAGGTTAACCCTGTGGTCTACCGTCTGGCCCTTCCTCCACGCCTAGGTATCACTGACACCTTTCATGTGTCCCTCCTTAAGCCCGTATACATGTCCCGGTTTTCTGAGTAATCTGCCGGGACATCAGGTTCGTCTACGGATGATTACGAGGTGAACGCTATTTTGGGGTGCAAGGTGGTACGTGGCAAAAAATTTTATTTGGTGGACTGGAAGGGTTATGGTCCTGAGGACAGGCTCCGCAGCCCATTGCTACCTTCGAACGTAGCGAGGCCCGGGGGGGGCCCTGGAGAGGGGGGTAATGTTAGGGGTCGAGTTCCCGCCTTTGCACAGGGGGAATCTCAGGCCATCTCCGCTGCGGTCTCCCATTACTTCTCCTGCTGCAGTGGAGCCTGCTCAGCGGAGACGTCAGTCCCAGCGTCTGGCTCAGTCTGACTCTGTACAAAGGGTTACTGCTGCTTTTCCAGCTTCTGCCATTGAAGTCAGTGCTGGGCAGCGGTGAGCAGATGCTTCTGGGACTAAGTCCTGCTTTTCTCGTTCTGAGCATGCCCAGAGTAAGATCTCTCAGTGGAGATCGAGGGTCACATGTTCAGATACTGCAGCTAAATCCATTGGTCCTCCAGGAAGGTCCTGAAGGTGCTCAGGCTCTGTAGTAGCCTCTCATTGGTCCTTCTAGGAAGGTCCTGTACTTGCTGCAGCTATTTAAGGCTCTCATGACCGTACGGCCATGTGCTAGTATTGAATCTGTTACGTGCATGCGCCAGTGTGGTCATTTATGTGTGTTCAGGGACTCGGCTGAAATAAGCCCCTAGAATGCCGGCACCTCCGGCGAGGAGATTGTGTGCATGGATTTAGGGCCCCGGCTGAAATAAGCCCTTAGAATACCGGCTCCTCCGGTGAGGAGATTGTATGTTTGCATGACCACTGACTGCTCTCTGATGGGCAGTTAACCTGTGCTCCTGTGAAGTCTAACATGGCGCAGAGCTTTCCTTTCTTGGCTACTCTGTGAGGTAACAGAGCTAGTCTATACCGCCAAATAGTGCCACCATTTACTAGCAGCAGGTTCCCCTGCACGGTGGACCCCGGGCTGCGAACGCATCAATAATAATAAACATCTATATTTACTCGTTGCATTCCGCTAGCCCTAACACACCCCTAACCTTAATCTCAACCATAACTCTAACCACACCCCTAACCCTGACAAACCCCTAACCCTAATCCCAATTGTAAATGTAATCCAAACCCTAACCCTAACCCTAGCCCCAACCCAAACCCTAGCCCCAACCCTAACCCTAGCCCTAACCCTAACCCTAGCTCTAACCCTAACCCTAGCCCTAACTCTAACCCTAGCCCTAACCCTAACCCTAGCCCTAACCCTAGCCCTAACTTTAGCCCTAACCCTAACCCTAGCCCTAACCCTAACCCTAGCCCTAACACTAATAGGAAAATGGAAATAAATACATTTTTTTTAATTTTTCCCTAACTAAGGGGATGATGAAGGGGGTTTTGATTTAGTTTTCTAGCGGGTTTTCTAGCGGATTTTTATGATTGCCAGCCGTCACACACTAAAAGACGCTTTTTTTTATTTTTTGCGTTACAAAATTTTGAGAGCTATAATTTTTCCATATTTTAGTCCACAGAGTCATGTGAGGTCTTGTTTTTTGCAGGACAAGCAGACGTTTTTATTGGTATCATTTTTGGGCACGTGACATTTTTTGATCGCTTTTTATTCCGATTTTTGTGAGGCAGAATGACCAAAAACCAGCTATTCATGAATTTCTTTTTGGGGGGCGTTTATACTATTCAGCGTTTGGTAAAATGGATACAGCAGTTTTATTCTTCGGGTCAGTACGATTACAGCGATACCTTATTTATATCATTTTTTTAATGTTTTGGCGCTTTTAGGCCATGTTCACACGCTGCGGTTTTTACCGCGGAACCGCAGTGATTTTGCCGCTGTGGGTCCGTTGCAGTTTCCATTGCGTTTACATTTACATGTAAACCTATGTAAACCACAAACCGCTGTGCACATGCTGCAGAAAAAACACGCAGAAACGCAGCGGTTTATATTCCGCAGCATGTCACTTCTCTCTGCGGAACTGCAGCGGTTCTGCACCCATAGACCTCCATTGTAGGGTCAAACCCGCAGTAAAACCCGCAGATGAAAAAATATCTGCGGGTTTTCTGCGGTTTTGGGTCTAGAAACCGCTGCAGCAGGAAGTGCGGGGAAGCGGGCGGAAGTGCGTGGGCGGAGTGTGACCGTCAGCATGGAGGCATGTATGTGTGTGTGTGTGTGTGTGTGTATGTGTGTGAAGTCTGTGTGTGTGCATCTGTCTGTGTGTCCCCATGCGACCATAGTGCCACCCAATTGTGCTAAATCGCCGTATTGGACTACTACTCTCATCCGATATTAGGATGGGAGAGTTGTGCCTGTGTCCAGCGACTTAGCACAATTGTCAGTAAAACACAAACACATACACATACAATACACATACAATAAACGTAACATACATGACAGACATTACATACAACATATAACATAGAGTATATACTCACCATACAGCACACTGGTACGCAAAGCCCTCGGTCCCCTAGGGAAAAAGTCCCCAAAAAATAAACCAAATCCATACTCCCTGTCCGCAGAATCCAATACCGAGTGTCCCACGCCGATCGCTTGCTCTCCGGCGATACACTACCAGGAGCGAAGCTCCTGGCCGTGTATCGCGTCCTTTACTGGAGTTCAGCAGCTCCGGCGTCTCTATTTACGGCACTAGAGCTGCGTGTGAACTTTCCCATGCAGCACTGCCGTAAAGCGAGAGTACCGGGGTCAATGAACGCCGGTAAACTCTCTCGCATGCGCAGTTACACACCGACAGGAGCCGGAGCTCCTGTCAGTGTGTTGCTGCAGCCGTGGAGAGCAGACACATCTCCGGATGTGTCTGTTCTCCATGGCAGATCGTCGTGGGACCCTCGTTGGATTTCTGCGGACAGGGCCGGGGAGTATGAATTTGATTTGTTTTTTTATTTCTTTTGCAGGTCGAGGGTCTTCAGATGGATTGAGCGTATTATAAAGGGTTTGTCAAAAAGTGGATGTCTTTATTTCATTAAAATATTTTTTTCTAGTGTGTGTGTTTTTTTTTAACCCTTTCATAGGATTAATAATGGATAGGCGTCTTATTGACGCCTCTCCATTATTAACCTGGCTTAATGCCACCTTACAATAGCAAGGTGGCATTAACCCCTCATTACCCCATATCCCACCGCTACACAGGAGTGGGAAGAGAGGGGCTAAGTGCCGGAATCGGCGCATCTTTTAGATGCGCCTTTTCTGGGGCGGCTGCGGGCTTCTATTTGTAGCCAGGGTGGGGCAAATATCCATGGTCCCTTTCCTAGGCTATGAATATAAGCCCACAGCTGTCTGCGTAGCCTTTCTGGCCTCAAAATATAGGGGGACCCCAACACTTTTTTTGGGGGGGCCCTTCCTATATTTGAGAGCCAGAAAGGCTACGCAGACAGCTGTGGGTTAATATTCCTAGCCTGGGAACAGCCATAGGTATTTTAACCCCTTCCCGGGCCACAAATATTGGCCCACAGCTGTCTGCCTAGCCTTTCTGGGCTAAAAATATAGGGGGACCCTATGTCATTTTTTTGGGGTTCCCCATATATATTTTTTTATCCTTTTAATAGGATTAATAATGGATGGGCGTCTTATTGACGCCTCTCCATTATTAACCGGGCTTAATACCACCTTACAATAGCAAGGTGGCATTAACTCCTCATTACCATCCGGTGTGGCGTGCGGAGCTGGATCTGCGGACTACGATCAGCACTCTGCGGAGCGCTGTCACTGTGCAAAATACGTCCACTCATTTTGGTGTGTTATTACCAAAATGGAGGATGGAAGAAGAAAAGGGTTGGACAAGGAAATGACATCATTTCTTTTTTTGTTCTTCCCCACTGCAGTTCAAGCTTTATTTGTGTCAAACACACAGACAATCTGCAGAGAAAACCGCATTAAAAACCGCACTAAAAACCGCATCAAAAAACGCACCAAAAACGCACAAAACCGCACCAAAAACCGCACCTGTGTTTTCTGCCAAGAGCTGCGGTTTTTAGTGCAGAAAAATCCGCAGGAAAATCTGCAATGTGTGCACATAGCCTAATACGATAAAAACTATGTTAGAGAAAAAATAATTACTTTTGCATCGCTTTATTCTGAGGACTATAACTTTTTTATTTTTTCGCTGATGATGCTGTATGGCAGCTCGTTATTTGCGGGACAAGATTACATTTTCAGCGGTACCATGGTTATTTATATCCGTCTTTTTGATTGCGTGTTAGTCCACTTTTTGTTTGGCGGTATAATAATAAAGCATTGTTTTTGCTTTTTTTTTTACGGTGTTCACTGAAGGGGTTAACCAGTGGGACAGTTATATAGGTTGGGTCGTTATGGACGCGGCGATACTAAATATGTGTACTTTTATTGTTTTTTTATTTAGATAAAAAAATGTATTTATGGGAACAATTTTTTCTTATTTTTTATTTTTTTTTAGGATTTTTTTATATTTTTTTACACATCTGAATATTTTTTTTTTACACTATAACATTGCCCCGGGAGGGCATCGTGTTATAGCGTAAGATCGCTGATCTGAAACTTTGCTGTGCACTGTGTCAGATTAGAAATATGACATGCACTCCTGGAGGCTTCCCGGCGCCTACTCTGAGCAGGTGCTGGTAAGCCCCCTCCCTGCAGGACCCGGATGCAGCCCTGCGGCCATTTTAGATAGGGGGCCTGCAGGGAGAAGAAGGTAGGAGACCCTCGGAACAACGCGATCACATCGCGTTGCTCCGATGGTCTCAGGGAAGCCCGCAGGGAGCCCCCTCCCTGCGTGATGCTTTCCTATACCGCCGGTACACTGCGATCATGTTTGATCGCGGTGTGCCAGGGGTTAATGTGCCGGGGGCGGTCCGTGACTGCTCCTGGCACATAGTGCCGGATGTCAGCTGCGATAGTCAGCTGACACCCGGCCGCGAACGGCCACGCTCCCCCCGTGATCGCTGCCGATCGCTATGACGTACTATCCCGTCGGTGGTCATACGGGCCCACCCCACCTCGACGGGATAGTACGTCTAATGTCAGAAAGGGGTTAAATTTGCATCAAATCACAGACATTGTAAAATCTGAAAAAAGAAGTGTGAACAAGGAAGAGTGAGTGGAATCATGAAGAATCTATGATATATCTTAATATCACAAACAGAAATTACAGAGCTAAATTTGCATTTTTGATTGTTTTATTGCCATATCATACCTTTATAACAAATTTGACGTGAACATTTGATAGCAAATGTGTATAAAATTATGCATAAAATATATAAAATCATTATTGTACAACATGACAATTGTACCCCTTAAAGGGGTTGTCCACTATTAGTGCAACACCTTCTTGATCCAAAGTATTTGGCCCCCATAAAATAATAAAGCAAACACTCACCTCCCGTCCCGTTCATGTTCTATTTGTCTGAAGGCTGGGACAGTGATGCTGGCGCTGATTGGGAGCCGGCTTCATGTGTCACAACAGCACGGGAGCCCCGGGACAATGAGTGCCGACACCGTGGGAACAGTGCCAGTGCAAGAGATGAGTATAAGCTTTATTATTTTATCGGAGCCAAGCAGGGGGTGTGAGGAAAAGTTGTCCAATTTGTGGAAAACTTCTTTAAGGCCTGGCATACACTACAATTTTTAGTAGCACCACTGATTGATTTGAACTAATTAGCTACAGCTGAAATCCAAAGCAATACATTGATTTGTATGCAACTGTTGACACTGCCACTTGGTTCCTGATGTGAGTATCGAAACGTGTAGCAATATCCTACAATGAGTACCTAGTTGATGCCAATCTAAGTGTTCACATAAACAATTCCTAGCACGCATAAAGATGACTTCAGCTTCTAGTGTTGAATTCCCATATCCTCATTTTTTTTACTTCACATTGTTTTACTGATGGTACAAAGCTCAAAGATAAGAGAAGAAATAACATTCTCTCCATTTACAATAATATACACATAAGCCGAACCTCCTCCATCTTCCTTTTTCTCTCTATATTAATAAATATATTCTAGTAATAATAAGCTCCCACATTCATAATTCATAATCCATTTTTAAATTAATCTTTGTCACAAAAGGTATAACTCAAAGTAGACTACAAACTATGGTCCACGAATTTATTCCTAAATTATACCTGTTACCTACAGTATATAATTAACATTTAAGTTGGAATTTCTGTATGGAGTTTTCATTGTAGGTTCCACTTACAATATCAGACAAAATGCTCCACCCGTGATGGAAACTTGTTGGACCTCATTTTTGTATGGTCGGTAACTGCTGGTTTTCCATCATATGACAGATCCATTACTGATACTAATGTGCGCTCTCTTTTAAATAATGTATCTCACAAATTCTAAAAATATGAATTCTATCACAGAAGGTGTAGGGGCACCAATTTTAAGCCTTTTGTGAGTCAATTAACCCAGTTTTCTTAATAAACCTCTTATTAGTATCTCTTCATGGTGGTGCAGTACCGAAAGTGCATGCAATGTCCAATAAAGAGAAATGAAATTGCTGCACTAACTGGATCCTTAGTGGTTAAAAGACCTTTATTTCTTTTGAATGGACATAATCATAAAGTGTGGTTGTGCAGGTATTCGGGAAGTTTCAGCAAGGGGAAACAAGAGACTTAACTTCAGAGGAAATAAATGACTTTAAACCACTAAGGATGAGGTGAGTGCTGCCATTTCATTTCTCTTTATTGGATAAAAGAATATGAATGGCTGCTTACCACTTTTATCTTTGTCTAGGATTTGTCGTACCTGAAGTACACCATCCCTCTAGAACTTGCTTCTCCAATTCAAATAGCTCATACTACAATCCCTACTTGCTTACTGAAGGCTTTTAGTCTTAAGATTTCCACATACAGCACTGTGAGGTGCCAGATATGAATTCTAAGTGTCAACTAGTAAAATGGAACCACCACAGCTCTCTACATGCTCCTGCTGGATACAAGTCAGTGGTCTTCCAGGCTAGGGATGGGCAGACCCATGGATGTTCAGGTTCTTTGGGCTGAACTTTATTAAAAAAGTTAGGTTTGGGTACCAGAAAGATACCAGAACTTGATCCCAAACTCGGACCCCTTTCAAATGATTGGGGAGCCCGAGCAACCGGCGATTCCCACTCTGTAATTTTTCTGACAACAAGGGAACCATCATCTCTGACTGGTGGTAACCTTATTGAAATCACCACTGCTGGGTATCATGGTTCCCACACTGTCACACAGAGAACAGCATGTGAGCCAGCGGCTGTGACCAGTGATGAAAAGGTTACCACTGGTCAGGTGTTGACTGGTGATTACTATTACCATCAGCATTGCCTACTTTCTCTGACAGCAGTGAGAGCAGATGATGCAGATAAGAGTATTCTCCAGCCTGTGCATAATGGTAGCTTTACTGATAGCCTCAGGCACCGGAGACAAAGAGGAAGATGGACGTGGAATCGGGATTATTTTGTGGGATCATTTCATTAATAAATGTATATATGAGTAGGGTTGAGCGACTTTCATTTTTTTAAGATCGAGTCGGGTTTTGTGAAACCCGACTTTGTCCAGAGTCGAGTCGAGTGCAGTCGACCGATTATCGCTAAAAGTCGGGGATCGACCGAAACACGAAACCCAATGCAAGTCAATGAAGAAGCATAGTCGGCAGTGAGTGGAGGCCAGGAAAACACCTACAATGCCCATTTTAATGCCAAAAACATCCATTCTTGTTTCTGAAGCTTGTCAATCTTAATTAACTTTATAATAATAGTTGTTCAATGGAACTTGGGGGTCATTTGGCAAATTTGTGGGGGGTAGGGCTGGTTCAAGGTTTTAGTGGGCCCAGGAATCGTGGACTACGTCACGGCGGTGGAGCAGGGAGAGGAAAGTATTTCAACGTTGCAAGTGCTGTGATCCTGAGCAAGCAGGGGGGCACACTTGTTCGCATTGGCACTGGCACAGGGCCCCTCAAAGTACAGCGGTGTGTTTGCACGGCGGGGGCGCCTCCCACCAGCAGCGACACTTTTGCGTACTCTGAGGGGCCCTGTGCCAGTGACGTCACCAATGAGTATGCCCCCCCACCTGATGAAGGAACCTGCACTTTCATCTGCACCTTCCTCTTTGTCCCTGTGTAAGGTGGTATAACATGCGGGAAGGGGAACCTTACTTTCAGCAGGGTCAGATTCTGGCTGTGTAGAGTGCAAGGGGAATGTAGTGGTCTAGGTCAATGTACCAGCAGACTCATCTAGCAGTGGCTGGGCAATGGGCAGGATGAGGAGGAAACAGATATAGGGCCAAAGAATAAAGTAGGCTAAATGCAGTTCAAAATTGGTAACAGGACTAAACAGGCGGCATTGCTTTGTTCAGTGGAGTAGCAAACCCAGGAGCAGCAGACACTGTTTTAAGGGCCCAAACACACTAATAGGCCAAATGCAGTTTAATATCTGATACTTTAGGCCAAAAGCCTATGACTGAAGCTCAGTTTTATTCAGTTGAGGGCAAACACCAGGGTGGGGCAGACACCGTTAGTAGGCCCTAACCACCAATTTTTAAAATAACAGCACTTAATGAGAGCCAGAAGGTTGAAGCTCAGCTTTATTCAGTTGAGGAAAAACACCAGGCAGGGGCAAACACCGTTAGTAGGCCGTAACCAAAGTTGAAGGCCAAATGCAGTTTAATATCTGATACTATAGGCCGAAAGCCAGAAGGTTGAAGCTCAGCTTTATTCAGTTGAGGAAAAACACCAGGGAGGGGCAGACACCGTTAGTAGGCCCTAACCACCAATTTTTGAAAACACAGCACTTAATGAGAGCCATAAGGTTGAAGCTCAGCTTTATTCAGTTGAGGAAAAACACCAGGCAGGGGCAGACACCGTTAGTAGGCCGTAACCAAAGTTGAAGGCCAAATGCAGTTTAATATCTGATACTATAGGCCCAAAGCCAGAAGGTTGAAGCTCAGCTTTATTCAGTTGAGGGCAAACACCAGGGAGGGGCAGACACCGTTAGTAGGCCCTAACCACCAATTTTTGAAAACACAGCACTTAATGAGAGCCAGAAGGATGAAGCTCAGCTTTATTCAGTTGAGGGCAAACACCAGGGAGGGGCAGACACCGTTAGTAGGCCCTAACCACCAATTTTTAAAATAACAGCACTTAATGAGAGCCAGAAGGTTGAAGCTCAGCTTTATTCAGTTGAGGAAAAACACCAGGCAGGGGCAGACACCGTTAGTAGGCCGTAACCAAAGTTGAAGGCCAAATGCAGTTTAATTTCTGATACTATAGGCCGAAAGCCAGAAGGTGGAAGCTCCGAATTAGACAGTGGAGGACAATTTGAATTAGGGACTGCAGACAGACTTAGTAGGCTGTCCCCTGTGGACCATGCATCCAACAGATTAACCCATTGCGCCGTAATGGACACGTAATCCTCCGTGGCCATGCCTACAGGTCCATGCGTCTGTTGTCAGGTGCACCTTTGTACTCACAGATTGCCAGAGTGCATGGACAATGCGGTCTTTTACATGCTGGTGGAGGGTTGGGATGGCTTTTCTCGCAAAAGAAGTGTCGACTGGTTAGCTTGTAGCGTGGTACAGCGTAGTCCATCATGGCCTTATTAATAGTAAATAAAATATATAACTAGGCTCTATGAACTTTTAAATAGGTTCCAGGGGTACACGGGCAGCATTGGTGTGGTCAGTGGAGGAGTATTGCAAGTAGGGGGCGCAGACAGGCTCACAAAGGCCTAAAATAACAAACAGTAGGCAGTCATGGCAGTTTGAAATCGGTTACATGGATACACAGGCAGGCACTCCAGGCAGCATTGTGGTCAGTGGAGGAGTATTGCAAGTAGGGGCCGCAGACAGGCTCACAAAGGCCTAAGATAACAAACAGTAGGCAGTCATGGCAGTTTGAAATCGGTTACATGGATACACAGGCAGGCAGCATTGTGGTCAGTGGAGGAGTATTGCAAGTAGGGGCCACAGACAGGCTCACAAAGGCCTAAAATAACAAACAGTAGGCAGTCATGGCAGTTTGAAATCGGTTACATGGATACACAGGCAGGCAGCATTGTGGTCAGTGGAGGAGTATTGCAAGTAGGGGCCGCAGACAGGCTCACAAAGGCCTAAAATAACAAACAGTAGGCAGTCATGGCAGTTTGAAATCGGTTACATGGATACACAGGCAGGCACTCCAGGCAGCATTGTGGTCACTGGTCAGTGGAGGAGTATTGCAAGAAGTGTGTGACACAGTTAGTACTCCCAAAAAATAAATAGATGTTAATGTCTCGCAAAACAACTATAAATAAAAAAAGGGTGGCATGCTTAGGTACAGGGGTGGGCTCATCTGCAGAGTTTATGACACAGTAATTTGGCAGTAAATTAGTATGTACTGGTGTAAATATAGGACACTGACCCAGACTACTTTAACTAGCATCATAGATGTCAAGAAATTGTTATTGTTTGTCAGTGTCAGGCATTGAATGATGTCAGCGCATAGACTAAACATTGTTGGAGCTGTGCGAGATAATTTTGCACGTGGTAGAGCACAGTTTGAGCTGGGGGGGGACTCTCTTGTGGCCGGCGGTACCGCCCCAGGGCCCCTCATGTTACAACGGTGTGTCTGACGTTGGGTGCGCACCACCACCGCCAGAGACACTACATTGTACTATGAGGGACCCAGTGGCAGTGCCGTCGACCAAAAGCGAGCACACCCACCTCTTCTGACAAACAGCACTGTAACTAACGGGTGCTTGCACCAAGTGTCGAGAGTGAGACAACGGCCCCGTGGGGGGAGTTTTCCCATTGGGGGATGTGTAAACATGTCGTATGCTGGTCATACTGCTGCTGCAAATTAAGAGATTTGAACACTCAGTAAGACCAGTCCACAAGCAACACCTTTTTATAGGAAAGCTAGGTGTCAGCCGGGAAAGGTGGGGCAAAATCATTCGAAATCCAGGAGTGGTTCATTTTAATGAAGGTGAGATCATCCACATTTTGGGTAGCCAGACGAGTCCTTTTTTCGGTTAATATTGAACCAGCAGCACTGAATACTCTTTCTGATAGCACACTAGCTGCTGGGCAAGCAAGCTCCTGCAACGCATATTCTGCCAATTCAGGCCAGGTGTCTAATTTTGATGCCCAGTAATCAAATGGGAATGACGGTTGAGGGAGAACATCGATAAGGGCTGAAAAATAGTTAGTAACCATACTGGACAAATGTTGTCTCCTGTCACTTTGAATAGATGCTGCAGTACCTGTCCTGTCTGCGGTCATTGCGAAATCACTCCACAACCTGGTCAGAAAACCCCTCTGTCCAACGCCACTTCTGATCTGTGCACCTCTAACACCTCTGCCATGTAGCCCCCTGCAGCCTGTGTGAGAACCATCACCAGCGCTGTGTGCTGGGAATGCCTGAATCAAACGGTCTACAAGAGTAGCTTGTTTGGTTGCTAAGATTTGTTCGAGGTTCTCATGTGGCATAATATTTTGCAATTTGCCTTTATAGCGAGGGTCAAGGATGCAGGCCAACCAGTAATCGTCATCGCTCATCATTTTAGTAATGCGTGGGTCCTTTTTGAGGATACGTAAGGCATAATCCGCCATGTGGGCCAAAGTTCCTGTTGGCAAATCTGCGGTTGTGCTGGTTTGAGGGGCAGTTACAGGCAAATCTACGTCACTTGTCTCCCTTAAAAAAACAGAACCCGGCCTTGCAACGCCACTAATTTCTGTTGGCCCAGGAGAAGCTTCCTCATTAAAAAAGTACTCATCCCCATCATCCTCTTCGCCCGCTACCGCGTCCTCTACACGGCCCTGACCAGACAATGGCTGACTGTCATCAAGGCTTTCCTCTTCCTCGGCTGCAGACGCCTGCTCCTTTATGTGCGTCAAACTTTGCATCAGCAGACGCATTAGGGGGATGCTCATGCTTATTATGGCGTTGTCTGCACTAACCAGCTGTGTGCATTCCTCAAAACACTGAAGGACTTGACACAGGTCTTGTAGCTTCGACCACTGCACACCTGACAACTCCATGTCTGCCATCCAACTGCCTGCCTGTGTATGTGTATCCTCCCACAAAAACATAACAGCACGCCTCTGTTCGCACAGTCTCTGAAGCATGTGCAGTGTGGAGTTCCACCTTGTTGAAATGTCGATGATTAGGCGATGCTGGGGAAGGTTCAAAGACCGCTGATAGTTCTGCATACGGCTGGAGTGTACGGGCGAACGGCGGATATGCGAGCAAAGTCTGCGCACTTTGAGGAGCAGGTCGGGTAACCCCGGGTAACTTTTCAGGAAGCACTGCACCACCAGGTTTAAGGTGTGAGCCAGGCAAGGAATGTGTTTCAGTTGGGAAAGGGCTATGGCAGCCATGAAATTCCTTCCGTTATCACTCACAACCTTGCCTGCCTCAAGATGTACAGTGCCCAGCCATGACTGAGTTTCATTCTGCAAGAACTCGGACAGAACTTCCGCAGTGTGTCTGTTGTCACCCAAACACATCATTGCCAATACAGCCTGCTGACGCTTGCCACTAGCTGTCCCATAATGGCACACCTGGTGTGCAACAGTGGCAGCTGCGGATGGAGTGGATGTGCGACTGCGGTGTGTGGACGAGCTCTTGCTTCTGCATGAGGAGGAGGAAGAGGAGGAGGGGGGCGAACACCTACAGCCAACTCTTTCCTTGACCGTGGACTAGGCAAAACTGTCCCAATATTGCTGTCCCCTGTGGACCCTGCATCCACCACATTCACCCAGTGTGCCGTGATGGACACGTAACGTCCCTGGCCATGCCTACTGGTCCAGGCATCTGTTGTCAGGTGCACCTTTGTAGTCACAGAGTGCATGGACGATGCGGTCTTTAACATGCTGTTGGAGGGCTGGGATGGCTTTTCTAGAAAAGAAGTGCCGACTGGGTAGTTCGTAGCGTGCTACAGTGTAGTCCATCAGCGCTTTGAAAGCTTCGCTTTCAACTAACCGGTAGGGCATCATCTCTAATGAGATTAGTCTAGCAATGTGGGCGTTCAAACCCTGTGTACGCGGATGCGAGGATGAGTACTTCCTTTTCCTAACAAGAGTCTCATGTAGGGTGAGCTGGACTTGAGAGTTGGAGATCGTGGAACTAGCGGTGGTGCCGGTGGACATGGGTGACTGAGAGAGGGTTGGAGATGGTATTCTTGCCGGTGCCCTACATGCAGTGTTTCCTACTACTAACCTGGTGATTCCCTGACTGCTTTGGCCTGGCGACGAAAGCTGCACAGATACTGCAGGTGGTGTGGGAAATGGTCGGCTTACAGGGAGGGAAGGGATGTAGCGTTGCTGACTAGCTTCATTGGCCGAGGGTGCTGCAACCTTTAGGGATGTTTGGTAGTTAGTCCAGGCTTGCAAATGCATGGTGGATAAATGTCTATGCATGCAACTTGTATTTAGACTTTTAAGATTCTGACCTCTGCTTAAGGTTGTTGAACATTTTTGACAGATGACTTTGCGCTGATCATTTGGATGTTGTTTAAAAAAAATGCCAGACTGCACTCTTTCTACTATCGGATACCTTTTCAGGCATTGCAGACTGAGCTTCTTTAACCTGATGGCCATGCTGTCCTCCAACTGGTTTTGGTTTTGCCACGCGTTTTTGGCCAGATACAGGCCCGGTAGATGGAACCTGTTGTGATGTTGATGCCTGCTGCGGCTCCTCCTCCTCTGCTTCAGAACTACTGCCGCCTGCACCCTGTTCCCCCAATGGCTGCCAATCGGGGTCCACAACTGGGTCATCTATGACCTCCTCTTCTATGTCGTGTGCGATTTCATCTGTGTCACCGTGTAAGCCGGTGGTATAGCGTCCGTGACGGGGCACCATAGTCTCTGCTGGGTTTGATTCTGCCTCAGTACACTGCGAGGGCAATGTTCTGGTCTGAGTCAAAGGAACAGCATAGTAATCTGGCTGTGGCTGTGCATCTGTGCATTCCATGTCCGATTCAACTTCTAATGGACATGGCCTGTTAACTGTTTCACTGTCTAACCCAGGAACGGTATGTGTAAAGAGCTCCATGGAGTAACCCGTTGTGTCTCCTGACGCATCCTTCTCTCTTGTTCTGGGTGAAGAAGACAAGGAAGCGACTTGTCCCTGACCGGGAGCATCCACTGACGATGCACTGCTCTGACATTTGGCACTTTCCGAGGAGGAGGCGAAAGAGCTAGAGGCAGAGTCAGCAATGAAAGCCAATACTTGTTCCTGCTGCTCCGGCTTCAAAAGTGGTTTTCCTACTCCCAGAAAAGAGAGCGTTCGAGGCCTTGTGTAGCCAGACAACGAACCTGGCTCAACAACTCGAGCCTTAGGTGCTGTACTGCTTTTACCACGACCACCTGATGCTCCACCTCCACTACCATCATTACCAGCTGTCAATGACCGCCCACGGCCACGACCTCTTCCACTAGACTTCCTCATTGCTTGCAAAACGTAACCAAAGTAACACTATTTGTTACTGTAAAACAACTTATAAGGTGAACTCAAACTTCTGTAGGATTTATATATACCTCTATAGGTGCCTGACACTGAAAGGAAAATCAGGCCCAATGTTACACACTAGGTTTTCTGTGGCCCAATAATTTGAGACAGATGACACACACAGGCCCAGCACTCAAGCAGAAATGCCAATCTTAATCTCCCACTATTTTTTTTTTTTCTGGGAGAATTTACCCTACAAAAAAAAAAAAAGGCCCAGTATTACACAGTGTTTTCAGTGGCACACAATGAGAGAGAGATGCCACACACAGCAATGGCACGGAGGCAGACTTGACAATATTTATCTCCCACTAATTTTTTTTTTGGAAAAGGGAGAATGTACCCCCCCCAAAAAAAAAATGGCCAAGTATTACACAGTGTTTTCAGTGGCACACAATGAGAGAGAGATGCCACACACAGCAATGGCACGGAGGCAGACTTGACAATATTTATCTCCCACTATTTTTTTTTTTTTGGAAAAGGGAGAATGTACCCCCCCCAAAAAAAAATGGCCAAGTATTACACAGTGTTTTCAGTGGCACACAATGAGAGAGAGATGCCACACACAGCAATGGCACGGAGGCAGACTTGACAATATTTATCTCCTACTAATTTTTTTTTGGGAAAAGGGAGAATGTACCCCCCAAAAAATAAAAATGACCAAGTATTACACAGTGTTTTCAGTGGCACACAATGAGAGAGAGATGCCACACAGCAATGGCACGGAGGCAGACTTGACAATATTTATCTCCCACTAATTTATTTTTTGGAAAAGGGAGAATTTAGAAAAAAAAAAAAAAAAGGCCAAGTATTACACAGTGTTTTCGGTGCCACACAATGAGAGAGAGATGCCACACACAGCAATGGCACGGAGGCAGACTTGCCAATATTTATCTCTCAATAATTTTTTTTTTTTTTTAAAGGGAGAATGTACCCCCCCCAAAAAAATGGCCAACTATTACACAGTGTTTTCGGTGCCACACAATGAGAGAGAGATGCCACACACAGCAATGGCACGGAGGCAGACTTGACAATATTTATCTCCCACTAATTTTTTTTTTGGAAAAGGGAGAATGTACCCCCCAAAAAAAAAAATGGCCAAGTATTACACAGTGTTTTCAGTGGCACACAATGAGAGAGAGATACCACACACAGCAATGGCACGGAGGCAGACTTGACAATATTTATCTCCCACTAATTTTTTTTTGGAAAAAGGGAGAATTTAGAAAAAAAAAAAAAAAAGGCCAAGTATTACACAGTGTTTTCGGTGCCACACAATGAGAGAGAGATGCCACACACAGCAATGGCACGGAGGCAGACTTGCCAATATTTATCTCCCAATATTTTTTTTTTTTTGAAAAGGGAGAATGTACCCCCCCCCAAAAAAAATGGCCAACTATTACACAGTGTCTTCAGTGGCACACAATGAGAGAGAGATGCCACACACAGCAATGGCACAGAGGCAGACTTGACAATATTTATCTCCCACTAATTTTTTTTTGGAAAAGGGAGAATTTAGAAAAAAAAAAAAAAGGCCAAGTATTACACAGTGTTTTCGGTGCCACACAATGAGAGAGAGATGCCACACACAGCAATGGCACGGAGGCAGACTTGCCAATATTTATCTCCCAATAATTTTTTTTTTTTGAAAAGGGAGAATGTACCCCCCCAAAAAAAAAATGGCCAACTATTACACAGTGTTTTCAGTGGCACACAATGAGAGAGAGATGCCACACACAGCAATGGCACGGAGGCAGACTTGACAATATTTATCTCCCACTAATTTTTTTTTTTGGAAAAGGGAGAATGTACCCCCCCCCCAAAAAAAATGGCCAAGTATTACACAGTGTTTTCAGTGGCACACAATGAGAGAGAGATGCCACACACAGCAATGGCACGGAGGCAGACTTGACAATATTTATCTCCCACTAATTTTTTTTTTGGAAAAGGGAGAATGTACCCCCCCCCCAAAAAAAATGGCCAAGTATTACACAGTGTTTTCAGTGGCACACAATGAGAGAGAGATGCCACACACAGCAATGGCACGGAGGCAGACTTGACAATATTTATCTCCCACTAATTTTTTTTTTGGAAAAGGGAGAATGTACCCCCCCCCAAAAAAAATGGCCAAGTATTACACAGTGTTTTCAGTGGCACACAATGAGAGAGAGATGCCACACACAGCAATGGCACGGAGGCAGACTTGACAATATTTATCTCCCACTAATTTTTTTTTTGGAAAAGGGAGAATTTAGAAAAAAAAAAAAAGGCCAAGTATTACGCAGTGTTTTCGGTGCCACACAATGAGAGAGAGATGCCACACACAGCAATGGCACGGAGGCAGACTTGCCAATATTTATCTCCCAATAATTTTTTTTTTTTTGAAAGGGGAGAATGTACCCCCCAAAAAAACATGGCCAAGTATTACACAGTGTTTTCGGTGCCACACAATGAGAGAGAGATGCCACACACAGCAATGGCACGGAGGCAGACTTGACAATATTTATCCCCCACTAATTTTTTTTTTTGGAAAAGGGAGAATGTACCCCCCCAAAAAAAAATGGCCAAGTATTACACAGTGTTTTCAGTGGCACACAATGAGAGAGAGATGCCACACACAGCAATGGCACGGAGGCAGACTTGACAATATTTATCTCCCACTAATTTTTTTTTTGGAAAAGGGAGAATGTACCCCAAAAAAAAAATGGCCAAGTATTACACAGTGTTTTCAGTGGCACACAATGAGAGAGAGATGCCACACACAGCAATGGCACGGAGGCAGACTTGACAATATTTATCTCCCACTAATTTTTTTTTGGAAAAAGGGAGAATTTAGAAAAAAAAAAAAAAAGGCCAAGTATTACACAGTGTTTTCGGTGCCACACAATGAGAGAGAGATGCCACACACAGCAATGGCACGGAGGCAGACTTGCCAATATTTATCTCCCAATATTTTTTTTTTTTTGAAAAGGGAGAATGTACCCCCCCCCAAAAAAAAATGGCCAACTATTACACAGTGTCTTCAGTGGCACACAATGAGAGAGAGATGCCACACACAGCAATGGCACAGAGGCAGACTTGACAATATTTATCTCCCACTAATTTTTTTTTGGGAAAAGGGAGAATTTAGAAAAAAAAAAAAAAAGGCCAAGTATTACACAGTGTTTTCGGTGCCACACAATGAGAGAGAGATGCCACACACAGCAATGGCACGGAGGCAGACTTGCCAATATTTATCTCCCAATAATTTTTTTTTTTTGAAAAGGGAGAATGTACCCCCCCAAAAAAAAACTAGCCAACTATTACACAGTGTTTTCAGTGGCACACAATGAGAGAGAGATGCCACACACAGCAATGGCACGGAGGCAGACTTGACAATATTTATCTCCCACTAATTTTTTTTTTTGGAAAAGGGAGAATGTACCCCCCCCAAAAAAAAATGGCCAAGTATTACACAGTGTTTTCAGTGGCACACAATGAGAGAGAGATGCCACACACAGCAATGGCACGGAGGCAGACTTGACAATATTTATCTCCCACTAATTTTTTTTTTGGAAAAGGGAGAATGTACCCCCCCCAAAAAAAATGGCCAAGTATTACACAGTGTTTTCAGTGGCACACAATGAGAGAGAGATGCCACACACAGCAATGGCACGGAGGCAGACTTGACAATATTTATCTCCCACTAATTTTTTTTTTGGAAAAGGGAGAATTTAGAAAAAAAAAAAAAGGCCAAGTATTACGCAGTGTTTTCGGTGCCACACAATGAGAGAGAGATGCCACACACAGCAATGGCACGGAGGCAGACTTGCCAATATTTATCTCCCAATAATTTTTTTTTTTTTGAAAGGGGAGAATGTACCCCCCAAAAAACATGGCCAAGTATTACACAGTGTTTTCGGTGCCACACAATGAGAGAGAGATGCCACACACAGCAATGGCACGGAGGCAGACTTGACAATATTTATCCCCCACTAATTTTTTTTTTTGGAAAAGGGAGAATGTACCCCCCCCCAAAAAAATGGCCAAGTATTACACAGTGTTTTCAGTGGCACACAATGAGAGAGAGATGCCACACACAGCAATGGCACGGAGGCAGACTTGACAATATTTATCTCCCACTAATTTTTTTTTTGGAAAAGGGAGAATGTACCCCCAAAAAAAAAATGGCCAAGTATTACACAGTGTTTTCAGTGGCACACAATGAGAGAGAGATGCCACACACAGCAATGGCACGGAGGCAGACTTGACAATATTTATCTCCCACTAATTTTTTTTTTTGAAAAGGGAGAATTTAGAAAAAAAAAAAAAGGCCAAGCATTACACAGTGTTTTCGGTGCCACACAATGAGAGAGAGATGCCACACACAGCAATGGCACGGAGGCAGACTTGACAATATTTATCTCCCACTAATTTTTTTTTGGAAAAGGGAGAATTTGGAAAAAAAAAAAAGGCCAATTATTACACAGTGTTTTCGGTGCCACACAATGAGAGAGAGATGCCACACACAGCAATGGCACGGAGGCAGACTTGCCAATATTTATCTCCCAATAAATTTTTTTTTTTTTGAAAAGGGAGAATGTACCCCCCCCAAAAAAATGGGCAATGGCACGGAGGCAGACTTGCCAATATTTATCTCCCAATATTTTTTTTTTTTGAAAAGGGAGAATGTACCCCCCCCCAAAAAAATGGCCAACTATTACACAGTGTTTTCAGTGGCACACAATGAGAGAGAGATGCCACGCACAGCAATGGCACGGAGGCAGACTTGACAATATTTATCTCCCACTAATTTTTTTTTTGGAAAAGGGAGAATTTAGAAAAAAAAAAAAAAAAAGGCCAAGTATTACACAGTGTTTTCAGTGGCACACAATGAGAGAGAGATGCCACACACAGCAATGGCACGGAGGCAGACTTGCCAATATTTATCTCCCTGCAGTTATCTCAGAAAAGTATGGCAGGCAGCTGTAATAAGGACTGCTGCACACAAAAGTGTGGACAAACACACAAAATAGCTGTGCAGAAAGGAAGGAAAAACAGGATTTGTGCTTTGAAAAAAGCAGTTGTTTTACACAGCGGCGTACACACAAAGCAACGCAGCTATCAGGGAGCCTTCTAGGGCAGCCCAATGAGCTACAGCGCTGAGGAAAAAAAATGTAGCTTCCACTGTCCTGCAAACAAAAGGTGGTATTGGACAGTGGAAATCGCTACAGCACAAGTGGTTTGTGGCTTTATGTACCCTGCC
Organism: Ranitomeya variabilis; assembly: GCF_051348905.1. Lineage (NCBI taxonomy): Eukaryota > Metazoa > Chordata > Amphibia > Anura > Dendrobatidae > Ranitomeya > Ranitomeya variabilis. The sequence goes on along the minus strand of NC_135233.1, from coordinate 701,180,241 downwards.
TATCACTATCCCTGCTTCCGAAGAAGCTGCAGCAACCTCTCCCTATGCTCAGATCAGCAGCAGTAAGATGGCGGTCGGCGGGAACGCCCCTTTATAGCCCCTGTGACGCCGCAGAAAGCAAGCCAATCACTGCAATGCCCTTCTCTAAGATGGTGGGGACTGAGATCTATGTCATCACGCTGCCCACACACTGCGTCCACCTTCATTGGCTGAGAAATGGCGCTTTTAGCGTCATTGAAACGCGACTTTGGCGCGAAAGTCGCGTACCGCATGGCCGACCCCACACAGGGATCGGCTCGGTTTCATGAGACGCCGACTTTGCCAAAAGTCGGCGACTTATGAAAATGAATGATCCGTTTCGCTCAACCCTATATATGAGGGCTAATGTGGGGAAGACTTTATTCACATAAAAAAATTCTGTTTTTATTTTTCTACTGGATTGGTAATGGGTGTGTCTGACTGACACCTCTCTGTTACTAACCAAAAACAATTACCCCGATTGCCACTGCACCAGGACAATCGGGAAGAGCTGAGGCTGAGCACCAGAATTGGTGCATCAAATATAATGCGCCACTTCTGATTTTACTGCACACTGATATTTGTAGGTTGGGAATGACCCCAAAGCCATGGGCATTCCCAGTCCATTAATATAAGACCATAGATGTCTGCTTTCCCTTACCTGGTTATTAAAAAATAAAGGGTCCCCACGCCATTTTTTTCATTACACAGCTGAAATAAACTCCACAATTAGATTATCCCGAATGCCCCTCGCACTAGAGCAATTGGTAAGAGCTGAGACTAAGGCCGGGGACACACACAACGTATAAAAAAACGGTCCGTTTTTCACGGACGAGAATCGCACTAATGTTAACAAAACAGTGATCCGTGTGCAGTGCGAGGATGTGATTTCCTCGCATCAAATGATCCTTTTGACATCCGTGTGACATCCGTATGGCATCCGTATGCCGAGATTTTCTCGCAGGCTTGCAAAACCGACATCTAATGGATTTATGTGCTCAAATGTTCGTTAAAACATATATACAGTATGTATATATATATATATATATATATGTCATTGAGACACACATATTCAATTCAATGCAATTCAATTGCCGGCTTTTCATTTCTCCTTCACAAACCCGACATGATATGAGACATGGTTTACATACAGTAAACCATCTCATATCCCTTTTTTTTTTGCATATTCCACACTTCTAATGTTAGTAGTGTGTATGTGCAAAATGTTGGCGCTGTAGCGTGTAAAATAAAGGGTTAAATGGCGGAAAATTGGCGTGGGCTCCCGCGCAATTTTCTCCGCCAGAGTGGTAAAGCCAGTGACTGAGGGCAGATATTAATAGCCTGGAGAGGGTCCATGGTTATTGCCCCCCCCCGGCTACAAACATCTGCCCCCAGCCACCCCAGAAAAGGCACATCTGGAAGATGCGCCTATTCTGGCACTTGGCCACTCTCTTCCCACTCCCCTGTAGCAGTGGGATATGGGGTAATGAAGGGTTAATGTCACCTTGCTATTGTAAGGTGACATTAAGCCAGATTAATAATGGAGAGGCGTCAATTATGACACCTATCCATTATTAATCCAATTGTATGAAATGGTTAAAAAAAACCACGCACACAATATTGCAAAGTATTTTAATGAAATAAAGACACAGGGTGTTGAAATATTTTATTGCTCTCTCAATCCACCTGAAGACCATCATTCTGTAACAAATTAAAAATAATAAACCAACAATATACATACCTTCCGTAGATCTGTGACGTCCCACGATGTAAATCCATCTGAAGGGGTTAAAATATTTTACAGGCAGGAGCTCTGCTATAATGCAGCTGTGCTCGTGCCTGTAAACCCCGGGGAATGAAGGTAATGTAGGTCAATGACCTATAGTTACCTTCAGTCGTGGTGATGCGCCCTCTGCTGGATGTCCTCATATGACGTCGAGCGTGGGAAAAAGTTCCCAGGCAACAGTTCATGAGGACATCCAGCAGAGGGCGCATCACCGCGACAGAAGGTAACTATAGGTCATTGACCTACATTACCTTCATTCCCCGGGGTTTACAGGCACGAGCACAGCTGCATTATAGCAGAGCTCCTGCCTGTAAAATATTTTAACCCCTTCAGATGGATTTACATCGTGGGACGTCACAGATCTACGGAAGGTATGTATATTGTTGGTTTATTATTTTTAATTTGTTACAGAACGATGGTCTTCAGGTGGATTGAGAGAGCAATAAAATATTACAACACTCTGTGTCTTTATTTCATTAAAATACTTTGCAATATTGTGTGTGTGTTTTTTTTAACCATTTCATACAATTGGATTAATAATGGATAGGTGTCATAATTGACGCCTCTCCATTATTAATCTGGCTTAATGTCGCCTAACAATAGCAAGGTGACATAAACCCTTCATTACCCCATATCCCACCGCTACAGGGGAGTGGGAAGAGAGTGGCCAAGTGCCAGAATAGGCGCATCTTCCAGATGTGCCTTTTCTGGGGTGGCTGGGGGCAGATGTTTGTAGCCAGGGGGGGCCAATGACCATGGACCCTCTCCAGGCTATTAATATCTGCCCTCAGTCACTGGCTTTACCACTCTGGCAGAGAAAATTGCGCGCACGCCAATTTTTTCCCCATTTAACCCTTTATTTTACACGCTACAGCGCCAACATTTTGCACATACACACTACTAACATTAGTAGTGTGGAATATGCAAAAAAAAGGGGGATATGAGATGGTTTACTGTATGTAAACCATGTCTCATATCATGTCGGGTATGTGAAGGAGAAATGAAAAGCCGGCAATTGAATTGCTGGCTTTTTTCTAACACCGGTGTGTATTTCTCGCAATGCACACGCATGGTCCGTGTGTAATCCAATTTTTTCTCGCACCCATAGACTTGCATTGGTGAGTCTCGGCCGAGATACGCTAACAATCGCAGCATGCTGCGATTTCACTCGGATCCTGAATACGGCGGAGAAAATATCGGATGATGGGAGCTGCACCATAGATTAACATTGGGCCGAGTGCTATGCGATTTTTTATCGCATAGCACTCGTCCGTATTACGGTCTAGTGTGACCCCGGCCTAAGAGTCACAGTTGGCACATCTAATGGATGTGCCTTTTCTGGGACTGCTGAGTACTAGTCTAATTAGGCTAGAAAGGGGCCAATATCCATGGCCCCTTCCCAGACTATTAACCCCTTCTTGACCCAGCCTATTTTGACCTTAATGAATGGCTATTTTTTGCAATTCTGACCACTGTCTCTTTATATAGGTAATAACTCAGGAACACTTCAACAGATCCTAGCGATTCTGAAAATGTTTTTTCGTCACATATTTGGCTTCATGTTAGTGGTAAATTTTGGTCAATAATTTTTGCATTTATTTGTGAAAAAAATGGAAATTTGGCGAAAATGTTGAAAATTTAGCAATTTTCAAATTTTTAATTTTTATTCTGTTAAACCAGAGAGTTATGTGACACAAAATAGTTAATAAATAACCTTTCCTACATGTCTACTTTACATCAGCACAATTTTGGAAACAAAATTATTTTTTGCTAGGAAGTTATAAGGGTTAAAATTTGTCCATCGATTTCTCATTTTTACAACAAAATTTACAAAACCATTTTTTAGGGACCACGACACATTTGAAGTCAGTTTGAGGGTTCTATATGGCTGAAAATACCCAAAGGTGACACTATTCTAAAAACTGCACCCCTCAAGGTGCTCAAAACCACATTCAAGAAGTTTATTAAGCCTTCATGTGTTTCACAGCAGCAGAAGCAACAATGAAGGAAAAAATAATCATTTCACTTTTTAGTCCCAAAAATGTTTTCCCAAGGGTAAAAGGAGAAACTGGACCACGGACGTTGTTGTCCAATTTGTCCTGAGTACGCTGATACCTCATATGTGGGGGTAAACCACTGTTTGGGCGCACGGCAGGGCTCGGATGGGAAGGAGCGCCATTTGACTTTTTGAATGAAAAATTGGCTCCAAACTTTAGCGGACACCATGTCGCGTTTGGAGAGCCCCTGTGTGCCTAAAGATTGGAGCTCCCCCACAAGTGACCCCATTTTGGAAAATAGACCCCACAAAGAACTTATCTAGATGCATAGTGAGCACTTAAATCCCCCAGGTGCTTCACAAATTGATCCGTAAAAATGAAAAAGTACTTTTTTTTCACAAAAAAGTTTTTTTAGCCTCAATTTTTTCATTTTCTCATGGGTAGCAGGATAAAATGGATCTTAATATTTGTTGGGCAATTTCTCCTGAGTACAACGATACCTCACATGTGGGAGTAAACCACTGTTTGGGCACACGGCAAGGCTTGCAAGGGAAGGAGCGCCATTTGAGTTTTTGAATGAAAAATTAGCTCCAATCATTAGCGGACACCATGTCGCGTTTGGAGAGCCCCTGTGTGCCTAAACATTGGATCTCCCACACAAGTGACCTCATTTTGGAAACTAGACCCCCCAATGAACTTATCTGGATGCTTAGTGAGTACTTTAAACCCTCAGGTGCTTCACAAATTGATCCGTAAAAATGATAAAGTACTTTTTTTCACAAACATTTTCTTATAGCCTCAATTTTTTTCTTTTTCACATGGGCATCAGGATAAAATGGATCCTAAAATTTGTTGGGCAATTTCTCCTGAGTACACCAATGCCTCATATGTGGGGTAAACCACTGTTTGGGTGCACAGCAGGGCTCGGAAAGGAAGGAGCGCCATTTGACTTTTTTAATGGAAAATTAGCTCCAATCGTTAGCGGACACCATGTCACGTTTGGAGAGCCTCTGTGTGCCTAAACATTAGAGCTCCCCCACAAGTGACCCCATTTTGGAAACTAGACCTTCGAAGGAAATAATCTAGATGTGTCGTGAGCACTTTGAACCCCCAAATGCTTCACGCAGAGCCGTGAAAATAAAAAAAGCATTTTTCTTTCCTCAAAAATGATTTTTTATCCAGCAATTTTTTATTTTCACAAGGGTAACAGGAGAAACTGGACCCCAAAAGTTGTTGTCCTGTTTGTCCTGAGTACCGCTGATACCCCATATGTGGGGGTGAACCACTGTTTGGGCACACGTCGAGGCTCAGAATGGAAGTAGTGAAGTTTTGAAATGCAGACTTTGATGGAATGGTCTGCAGGCGTCACGTTGCGTTTGCAGAGCCCCTGATGTGCCTAAACAGTAGAAATCCCCCACAAGTGACCCTATTTTGGAAACTAGACCCCCCAAGGAACTTACAGTGGTGTTCAAAAGTCCTGCATAGGCGTGAAGAAAACTATATGTTTCATACTTCTGCATCTCTACAGTGAAACTGGTGGAACATATATGTTTTTGTAATCCCTCATTGTTTGCCATACTCATTTTTGAATGTCCCAAGTGTATTAATTTTATGGCATGCGCATTTTTGATATTTTTTTTTACAGCATAACCATACCTACACCAGTACAGTGTGTAGAATGGTGAACAGGTTTCTAAGTTCATTAACTTCCAGTGCAAGTTCACACAGACTTAAATTTAACTTTTTAAGATTTATTATTTTTTATTTAATTCAGAATGCTGAAAAGGGCCTTTTGAGTGCATCTTAAGCTTCTAATACTTTATTGGCCAGCCTTTGCTCTTGAGCAACAGCTTGCATCTCTGTGGCATTGAGTGAACAAGCTTCTGCAGATGTTCACAAGTGATGATGTGGTTCCAGGCCTGTATCAGAGCCTCAATCAACTCACTCTTGGCCCTTGGCTGTTTTCTAGATATCTCTAATGATACCTTGTGCCACAAATTTTCAATTGGATTGAGGTCCGGGGACTGAGCTGGCCAGTCAATAGTAGCCACCTTGTTCTTCCAACACCATTGGCTGCCATACAGCCCCAGACCATTACTTTCATTACATGTTTCACAGAGAAGCTCAAACACTCTGGCTTGTACTCTTCATGTGGGAACCTTCTCACATAAGACTTGCCATCATTTCCTAAAATGCAAAAAGTGCTTTCATCACTAATTAGCACTTTTTCCCACTCCTCCTTCCTCCATTTTAAATATTTCAATGCCCACATTTTTCTCCTTTGTCTTTGTATGGCTGTCATCAATGGCTTCTTTCGGGCCTTGCACCCTTTCAATCCTGCTTCCAAACATCTCTTCCTAACAGTTGATGTTGCTACCTCAATATTGCACTTTTCTTGCCATTCTTGCAGAAGCTAAGGAGAGGTGAGCTTTCGATTGGCAAGGGATTTTCTTATCAGTACTCTATCCTCCCTTTTAGTTGACTTTCTGGGCTGACCAGATCTGGGCCTGTCCTGGGTAATTCCAAGCTGCTTATGTTTCTGCAAAATTCTTACGACTATATTCTGATTACAGCCGACCTTCCTTGAGATCTGGGGGCCAGTATAACCCTCTTCATGTAGCACCACAACTCGCACACGATCCTCCGCTGACAAAAATCTGAAGGCTCCCATCATAAAACTCTACAGTATGATTCAGCTAGATAGACCAACAGATAAAACAAACAAACAAAGCAGCAGATGTGATGCAATGTAATGCAATGTGATTGGCTGCCATATCCAGGTTATGATTGGTCACAAGAACCTCATCTGTGATTGGCTAATTTTGGATCTGAAGCTGTACAATATATAGTTGTGCTTTCAATTCCCATATTGTTGCAATAATTTCAGGCAAAACTGCTTCAAAAGCTAAAAATATTACAGGGAGAGAATGCAATATTGTATCCTGAACAAAACCATATATAATATGTCATATTAGCATCGAAGATATTTGACAGAAAACGTTTAAAACTTGTATCTAGATGTGTGGTGAGCACTTAGAACCCCCAGGTGCTTCACAGAAGTTTATAATGCAGATACCCGTGAAAATAAAAAATCATTTTTCTTTCCTCAAAAATGATTTTTAAGCCTGCAATTTTTTATTTTTACAAGGGTAACAGGAGAAATTGGACCCCAAAAGTTATTTTCCAGTTTGTCCTCAGTACGCTGAAACCCCATATGTGGGGGTAAATCACTGTTTGGGCACACGTCAGGGCTCGGAAGGGAAGTAGTGACGTTTTGAAATGCAGACCTTGATGGAATGGTCTGCGGACATCACATTGCATTTGCAGAGCCCCTGATGTGCCTAAACAGTAGAAACCCCTACAAGTGACCCCATTTTGGAAAGTAGACCCCCCAAGGAACTTATCTAGATGTGTGGTGAGCAGTTTAAACCCCTAAGTGCTTCACAGAAGTTTATAACGCAGAGCCGTGAAAATAAAAAATCATTTTTCTTTCCTCAAAAATTATTTTTAGCTAGCAATTTTTTATTTTGACACAGGTAACAGGAGAAATTGGACCCAAAAAGTTGTTGTCCAGTTTTTCCTGAGTACACTGAAACCCCATATGTGGGGGTAAACCGCTGTTTGGGCACACGTCAGGGCTCGGAATGGAAGTAGTGACTTTTGAAATGCAGACTTTGATGGAATGTTCTGCGGGCATCATGTTGCGTTTGCAGAGCCCCTGATGTGCCTAAACAGAAGAAACCCCCACAAGTGACCCTATTTTGGAAACTAGACCCCCCAAGGAACTTATCTAGATGTGTGGTGAGCACTATACAGGAACATGAGTAAAATGCTGCGGAATCCTAAGAAAGAATTGACATGCTGCGGAAAATACCGAGTGGTATTTTTCACACCATGGGCATAGCGGATTTGGTTTTCCATAGGCTTACATGGTACTGTAAACGTGATGGAAAACTGCTACGAATCCACAGCGGCCAATCGGCAGCCAAATCCGCACCGTGTGCACATAGCCTAATTCTAACCCTAATTCTAACCCTAACCCTAATTCTAACCCTAATGCTAACCCTAATTGCAACCTTAACCCTAACCCTAGTTGCAACCCTAACCCTAACCCTAACTCTAATTCTAACCCTAACCCTAATTGCAACCGTAACCCTAATTGCAACCCTAACCCTAACCTTAATTGCAACCCTAACCCTAATGGTAAAATAAAAATAAATATATTTTCTTTTTATTTTATTATGTTCCCTACCTATGGGGTTTATAAATGGGGGGTTTATTTACTATTTTTTTTATTTTGATCACAGTGATCAAAATGTACCTGGAATGAATCTGAGTCGGCCGATTCGGCGGGCACACTGTGCATGCGCCCACCATTTGGAAGATGGCGGCGCCCATAGGAGAAGACGGAGGGACACCGGGACTTGGTAAGTATGGGGGGTGGGATCGGACAGCACGGGGCGGAGGGGAGGATGGGGGGCGGAGCTGAGAGGAGGGCGCAGACGACAGGAGAGAGGGGTTGGAAACACTGATGGCGGTGGCAGATCGCCGCTGTCAGTCGGTGGCAGGGGCAGATCGGGGTCTCCAGCCGTGGCCGATGATATTGCAGCATCGGCCATCGCTGGATTGTAATATTTCACCAAGTTTCATAGGCAAAATATTACAAATTGCTCTGATTGGCTGTTTCACTTTCAACAGCCAATCAGAGCGATTGTAGCCACGTGGGGGTAAAGCCTCCTGTCATACCCCAATGGCAAGGGTCTCAGAGGAACAAGTAAGTCTGCGAAGTACAAAAATCCAGCTCATAGGGCAGTGGTAACTGGGTTGACCATATATCTACTCCTAACGCCAACACTAGAAGTAGCCGGGGAACATGCCTACGTTGGTCGCTAGATGTCTCGCGCCAGCCGGAGGACTAACTACCCCTAGAAGAGGAAAACAAAGACCTCTCTTGCCTCCAGAGAATAGACCCCAAAAGTTGGATACAAGCCCCCCACAAATAATAACGGTGAGGTAAGAGGAAATGACAAACACAGAGATGAACTAGGTTTAGCAAAGAGAGGCCCACTTACTAATAGCAGAATGTAGTAAGATAACTTATATGGTCAACAAAAACCCTATCAAAAATCCACACTGGAAATTCAAGAACCCCCGAACCGTCTAACGGCCCGGGGGGAGAACTCCAGCCTCCCTAGAGCTTCCAGCAAGGTTAGAATACAGATAATGTACAAGCTGGACAAAAATGCAAACAAAAACAAATAGCAAAAAGCAAGAAAGCAGACTTAGCTTAATCTAGCAGGAACCAGGATCAGTAGACAAGAGAACAACAGATTAGCTCTGATTACAACGTTGCCAGGCATTGAACTGAAGGTCCAGGGAGCTTATATAGCAACACCCCTGAACTAACGGCCCAGGTGAGCATACAAGGGATGACTGACATACCCAGAGTCAAATCACTAGTAACCACTAGAGGGAGCCAAAAAGCAAATTCACAACAGTACCCCCCCCTTAGTGAGGGGTCACCGAACCCTCACCAAGACCACCAGGGCGATCAGGATGAGCGGCGTGAAAGGCACGAACTAAATCGGCCGCATGCACATCAGAGGCGACCACCCAGGAATTATCCTCCTGACCATAGCCCTTCCACTTGACCAGGTACTGAAGCCTCCGCCTGGAGAGACGAGAATCTAAGATCTTCTCCACCACGTACTCCAACTCACCCTCAACCAACACCGGAGCAGGAGGCTCCGCAGAAGGGACCACAGGCACAACGTACCGCCGCAACAAGGACCTATGAAATACGTTGTGAATGGCAAATGACACCGGAAGATCCAGGCGAAAGGATACAGGATTAAGGATTTCCAATATCTTGTAAGGACCAATGAAGCGAGGCTTAAATTTGGGAGAGGAGACCTTCATAGGAACAAATCGAGAAGACAGCCATACCAAATCCCCAACGCGAAGTCGGGGACCCACACCGCGGCGGCGGTTGGCAAAACGCTGAGCCTTCTCCTGTGACAACTTCAAGTTGTCCACCACATGACTCCAGATCCGCTGCAACCTATCCACCACAGAATCCACCCCAGGACAGTCAGAAGGCTCCACATGTCCCGAGGAAAAACGAGGATGGAAACCAGAGTTGCAGAAAAATGGCAAAACCAAGGTGGCGGAACTAGCCCGATTATTAAGGGCAAATTCAGCCAACGGCAAGAAGGTCACCCAATCATCCTGATCAGAAGAGACAAAACACCTCAAATAAGCCTCCAGAGTCTGATTAGTTCGCTCCGTTTGTCCGTTAGTCTGGGGATGAAAAGCGGACGAAAACGACAAATCAATGCCCATCCTACCACAAAAGGATCGCCAGAACCTGGAAACAAACTGGGATCCTCTGTCCGACACAATATTCTCAGGAATGCCGTGCAAACGAACCACGTTCTGGAAGAACACAGGAACCAGATCAGAAGAGGAGGGCAGCTTAGGCAAAGGAACCAAATGGACCATCTTGGAGAAACGATCACATATCACCCAGATGACAGACATGCCCTGAGACACCGGAAGATCAGAAATGAAATCCATAGAGATGTGTGTCCAAGGTCTCTTCGGGACAGGCAAGGGCAAGAGCAACCCGCTGGCACGAGAACAGCAAGGCTTAGCTCGAGCACAAGTTCCACAGGACTGCACAAATGACCGCACATCCCTTGACAAGGAAGGCCACCAAAAGGACCTGGCCACCAGATCTCTGGTGCCAAAAATTCCCGGGTGCCCTGCCAACACTGAGGAATGAACCTCGGAAATGACTCTGCTGGTCCATTTAGCAGGCACAAACAATCTGTCAGATGGACAAGAGTCAGGCCTACCAGCCTGAAATCTCTGCAACACACGCCGCAGATCAGGAGAAATAGCTGACAAGATAACTCCTTCCTTAAGAATACCCACAGGTTCAGCGACTCCAGGAGCATCAGGCACAAAGCTCCTAGACAGAGCATCGGCCTTCACATTCTTAGAACCTGGTAAATACGAGACCACAAAGTCAAAACGGGAGAAAAACAATGACCAGCGGGCCTGTCTAGGATTCAGGCGTTTAGCAGACTCGAGATACATCAGATTTTTGTGATCAGTCAAGACCACCACACGATGCTTAGCACCCTCGAGCCAATGACGCCACTCCTCAAATGCCCACTTCATGGCCAACAACTCCCGATTGCCCACATCATAATTTCGCTCTGCCGGCGAAAACTTCCTGGAGAAAAAGGCACAAGGTCTCATTGTAGAGCAACCAGGGCCTCTCTGCGACAAAACGGCCCCTGCCCCAATCTCCGAAGCATCCACCTCCACCTGAAAGGGAAGTGAGGTGTTAGGTTGGCACAAAACAGGCGCCGAAATAAACCGGCGTTTCAACTCCTGGAAAGCCTCCACGGCAGCAGGAGCCCAGTTAGCTACATCAGAGCCTTTCTTGGTCATATCCGTCAATGGTTTAACAACGCTAGAAAAATTTGCGATAAAACGACGGTAGAAGTTAGCAAAACCCAAGAACTTCTGAAGACTCTTAACTGACGAGGGTTGAGTCCAATCATGAATAGCTCGGACCTTGACTGGGTCCATCTCCACAGCAGAAGGGGAAAAAATGAACCCCAAAAAGGGAACCCTCTGTACACCAAAGAGACACTTTGAGCCTTTAACAAACAAAGAATTTTCACGCAAAATCTTAAAAACCATCCTGACCTGCTCCACATGCGAGTCCCAATCATCAGAAAAAAACAGAATATCATCCAGATAAACAATCAAAAATTTATCCAGATACTTCCGGAAAATGTCATGCATGAAGGACTGAAAAACTGAAGGTGCATTAGAGAGCCCAAATGGCATCACCAAGTACTCAAAATGACCTTCGGGCGTATTGAATGCGGTTTTCCATTCATCGCCTTGCTTAATGCGCACAAGGTTGTACGCACCACGAAGGTCTATCTTGGTGAACCACCTGGCACCTTTAATCCGGGCAAACAAGTCTGACAACAGCGGCAAAGGATACTGAAATTTGACAGTGATCTTGTTTAAAAGCCGATAGTCAATACAAGGCCTCAAAGATCCGTCCTTTTTGGCCACAAAAAAGAATCCCGCACCAAGAGGGGAAGAAGAAGGACGGATATGCCCCTTCTCAAGAGACTCTTTGATATATGAACGCATCGCGGTATGTTCAGGTACCGACAAATTAAACAGTCTCCCCTTAGGAAACTTACTGCCAGGAATCAAATCTATTGCACAGTCACATTCCCTATGAGGAGGCAGTGCACTGGACTTAGACTCGCTGAAGACATCCTGATAATCAGACAAATACGCCGGAACTTCCGAAGGCGTAGAAGAAGCAATAGACAAGGGCAGGGAATCTCCATGAATTCCATGGCAGCCCCAACTTGACACCGACATTGCCTTCCAGTCCAAGACTGGATTATGGGTCTGTAACCATGGCAAACCCAAAACAACCAAATCATGCAACTTATGCAGAACAAGAAAACGTATCACCTCCCGATGTTCGGGAGTCATGCACATGGTAACCTGTGTCCAAAACTGCGGTTTATTTTTTGCCAAAGGCGTAGCATCAATACCCCTAAGAGGGATAGGATTTTCTAATGGCTCCAGAACAAAACCGCAGCGCTTGGCAAATGACAGATCCATCAGACTCAGGGCAGCACCTGAGTCTACAAACGCCATGACAGGATACGATGACAGTGAGCAAATCAAAGTTACAGATAGAATAAATTTAGGTTGCAAATTACCAATGGCGACAGGACTAACAACCCTAGTAAGACGTTTAGAGCATGCTAAGATAACATGTGTAGAATCACCACAGTAGTAACACAAGCCATTCTGGCGTCTATGAATTTTCCGCTCATTTCTAGTCAGGATTCTATCACATTGCATTAAATCAGGTGCCTGTTCAGACAACACCATGAGGGAATTTGCGGTTTTTCGCTCCCGCAACCGCCGGTCGATTTGAATTGCCAGGGCCATGGAATCATTCAAACCTGTGGGAATGGGAAAACCCACCATCACATTCTTAATGGCTTCAGAAAGGCCATTTCTGAAATTTGCAGCCAATGCACACTCGTTCCACTGGGTCAGCACGGACCATTTCCGAAATTTTTGGCAATACACTTCAGCCTCGTCCTGGCCCTGAGACATAGCCAGCAAGGCTTTTTCTGCCTGAATCTCAAGATTGGGTTCCTCATAAAGCAAACCGAGCGCCAGAAAAAACGCATCAATATCAGCCAATGCCGGATCTCCTGGCGCCAGCGAGAAGGCCCAATCCTGAGGGTCGCCCCGTAAAAAAGAAATAACAATTTTCACTTGCTGAGCGGAGTCTCCAGATGAACAGGGTCTCAGGGACAAAAACAATTTACAATTATTCCTGAAATTTCTAAATTTAAATCGGTCTCCGGAAAACAGTTCAGGAATCGGTATCTTAGGTTCTGACATAGGATTTCTGAAAACATAATCTTGTATGCCCTGCACACGAGCAGTAAGCTGGTCCACACCTGTAATCAAGGTCTGGACATTCATGTCTGCAGCAAACACAAGCCACTCAGAGGTAAAGGGGAAAAGAAAAAAAAAATGAGAAAAAGGAAAAAAAAACTCAGAATTTTCTTTCTTATAATCCCGCTTCTGCAATGCATTTAACATTTAATACTGGCCTGGCAAACTGTTATGACCCCAATGGCGAGGGTCTCAGAGGAACAAGTAAGTCTGCGAAGTACAAAAATCCAGCTCATAGGGCAGTGGTAACTGGGTTGACCATATATCTACTCCTAACGCCAACACTAGAAGTAGCCGGGGAACATGCCTACGTTGGTCGCTAGATGTCTCGCGCCAGCCGGAGGACTAACTACCCCTAGAAGAGGAAAACAAAGACCTCTCTTGCCTCCAGAGAATAGACCCCAAAAGTTGGATACAAGCCCCCCACAAATAATAACGGTGAGGTAAGAGGAAATGACAAACACAGAGATGAACTAGGTTTAGCAAAGAGAGGCCCACTTACCAATAGCAGAATGTAGTAAGATAACTTATATGGTCAACAAAAACCCTATCAAAAATCCACACTGGAAATTCAAGAACCCCCGAACCGTCTAACGGCCCGGGGGGAGAACTCCAGCCTCCCTAGAGCTTCCAGCAAGGTTAGAATACAGATAATGTACAAGCTGGACAAAAATGCAAACAAAAACAAATAGCAAAAAGCAAGAAAGCAGACTTAGCTTAATCTAGCAGGAACCAGGATCAGTAGACAAGAGAACAACAGATTAGCTCTGATTACAACGTTGCCAGGCATTGAACTGAAGGTCCAGGGAGCTTATATAGCAACACCCCTGAACTAACGGCCCAGGTGAGCATACAAGAGATGACTGACATACCCAGAGTCAAATCACTAGTAACCACTAGAGGGAGCCAAAAAGCAAATTCACAACAGCCTCCCCCTGGGCTGAAGTACCACTCCCCCGGTCCCTGCAGGTCAGGTGAAATTTGAGATAACCCTTTCACCCGATCTGCAGGAACGTGATCATTCTGTGACGCAGCATATGCGTCACAGGTCGGATTGGCACCGACTTTCATGACGCATACGCTGTGTCACAGGTCGGGAATGGGTTAATATCAGCCCTCAGCTGTGTTTTGCCATTAGCTGGTTATTAATAATACAAGGAATCCAATGTCAATTTGTTAGGGGCCCCCATTTTTTATAACCAGCAAAGGTAAAGAAGACAGATAGGGCTGATATCGGGTTTGAAAGGTCCATGGAAATTGGCCCCTTCTCAGAATAAGGCCAGCAAACAGAAGTCTGCTTACCTTTGGCTGGTTATTAAAATTGGGGGAAGTAATTTTTTTCAATTATTTATTTAGTAGTATTTTTAATTTATTAGTAGTAAATCTAATATATAAAGTTGAGTGTATGCATATGTGTGTGTATGTATGGTGCCCTGCCCACTCCACATAGCCCTGCCCACTGCACATAGCATGCACAGGCTCCGTCATGTCTAGAACGGAGTTGCTCCTGTGAGGTATGACATCAAGGGAAAGGGAGGGGCCTCATGGATAGAGATGTGAAGGGGAAAATGAGAGATGTCAGGGGGAAAATGAGAGAAATGAGGTGCTGCTGCAGTATGAGGTTTTATATAGAGTAGACTGAAGTGCTGCAAGTGGAGGCTGTGTATAAGGCCACATTCACATGTTCAGTATTTGGTCAGTATTTTACCTCAGTAATGACATACAGGTATACACTATACACAGGAGATGGCATACAAGTATATACTATACACAGGAGGAGATGACATACAGGTATATACTATATACAGGAGAGATGACAGATTTTATCTCAGTATTTATAAGCCAAATCCACGAGTGGGAGAAAAATGCAGAAGTGGTGACATGTTTCTAATATACTTTGCCTCTGATTGTTTTACTCCAAGTTTTAGCTTACAAATACTGAGGTAAAAATACTGACCAATTAACGTGTTAACGAGGTCTAATACAGGAGTAGATGAGGCACAGTTATATAATATATACAGGAGGAGATGACATACAGGTTCATTATATACACAGGGGAGATGACACACAGGTTTATACTCTATACAGGGGAGATGACATATTTTACCTCAGTATTTATAAGTCAAAACCACGAGTGGGAGAAAAATACAGAAATGGTGACGTGTTTCTAACATACTTTTCCTCTGATTATTTTACTAAAAGTTTTAGCTTACAAATACTGAGGTAAAAATACTGACCAAATAACGTGTGAACGAGGTCTAATACAGGAGTAGGTGACACACAGGTATGTACTATATACAGGATGAGATGACAAACAGGTTCATTCTATATACGGGGGAGATGACATACAGGTGTATGCTCTATACAGGGGAGATGACATATTTTACCTCAGTATTTATTAGCCCAAACCACGAGTGGGAGAAAAATACAGAGATGGTGACGTGTTTCTAACATACTTTTCCTCTGATTGTTTTACTCCAAGTTTTAACTTACAAATACTAAGATAAAAATGCTGACCAAATAACGTGTGAATGAGGTCTAATACAGAAGGAGATGACACACAGATATATATTATACACAGGAGCAGATGAAATACATGTATATACCCATATACAGGAGGAGATGACAAACAGGTACATACTATATACAGGAGGCGCTGACACATACATACATACTATATACAGAAGGAGATGACACACAGGTATATACTATATACAGCGGAGATTACATACAGGTATATACTATACACAGGAGCAGATTACATACAGGTATATACTATATACAGGAGGAGATGACATACAAGTATATACTACATACAGGAGGAGATGACATACAGGTATATACTACATACAGGGGAGATGACATACATGTATATACTATATACAGGGGAGATTACATACAGGTATATGCTACATATAGGATGAGATGACATACAAGTATATACTATATATATAGGGGAGATGACATACATGTATATACTATATACAGGGGAGATGACATACAGGTATATACTATATACAGGAGATGACATACAGGAATATACTATATACAGGAGGAGATGACATGCAGGTATACAGTATACACTATATACAGGAGGAGATGACATACAGGTGTATACTATATAAAGGAGGAGATGACATACAAGTACAGTATATACTATATACAGGGGAGATGACATACAGGTATATACTATATACAGGACATGATATGCAGGTATATACTGCGGGGAAAATGACAGGTGTGAGGTCAAAATGACAGGTGCTAGGTGGGAAAATGAGGAGTGAGGGGAAATGAGAGGAGTGGGAACATGAGAGGAGGGGGAAAATGAGAGATGTGAGGGGAAAATGAGAGATGTGAGGGGGAAAATAAGAGATGCGAGGGGAAAATGAAAGAAGTGAGGTGCTATAACTAACCACAATTAGTTATTATGCCTGGGAAATACAGGGCTCTTCAGCTAGTAAATAAATAAAAAAAATTACATGATGTCCCCCCTATTTTTGATAACTAGCCAAGATAAGGCTGGTTTCACATTTGTGTTTGTTGCCGCAGCGTTTGTACCACATATAAACACATGCGTCGTGTTTTCCTATATTTAACATTAAAAACGCATGCGTTTTTTTGGGTTCGCGTTTTGCCGCGTTTGACGACGCATGCGTCGTCTCGTCGTTTGCAGCTTGGCGCAGAAATGCAACATGTAGTAATTCCTAGAGGCGTCTATTTGCCGCCAGGAAATGCATGCGGTCAATTGCACAAGGATTGCGACCAAAAAACGCATTGCTGTCTATGTAAACACATGCGTTTTTTTAGTACATGCATTTGGTTGTGTTTTTGAACGCATGCGTTTCAATTGAGAAAAACATGTCTAGACACTGATAAGCCACCCCCCACCATCAAGGTGATAAAAGGGAGGGTGTGGACAGTTGCAGGTCACTTCTCAGCAGACAGCCAAGCAGAGCAGACGGACCACAGTGGACAGCCAAGCAGAGCAGACGGACCACAGCACCTTGGAGCAAACAAGCCTCTGAACAATGTGAGTATATCCTAGCCAATGCCTTTATTTTCTATTTTCTGTCTCTACATGTCCTAATTTCTGCAATTTCTTTCTTTCTACATGCATCAGAATGTCTTTGGATTCTTCATCTGGTGAGGAGATTCGGCCAGGACAGTCGGAAGTGGAGCATGTCAGTGAGGTGAGTACTTGCCTCGTCAGATTGGTAAGTATTCACTGTCACATCGACACATGTGACAATTTAAATTTTTCTTTTTTTAGAGCTCTTCTACTGCGGCAGAGACAGGGCAGGAGCAGCGGAGTCAAGGTCCGGTGGCAAGATGGCAGCGGGTACGTATACAAGGCTGACTGTCCTCAGTGTAATATTCTTGAATCTTCCTTTCTTTCCATTATTATTTCTTTACTTTTTTCTTGTGGAATCCTTTTGTATGTTGACTTTACTATTCATGCCATTTCTCAGCATCTTTTTTCTTTCGTTTCCTTCTGTTAATTGAGCAAACTGTAATGACTTTCTTTAATTTTTAGGTTTCAAAACGGGAGGATGATCTTATCGAGAATGACCTCCTCATCCCCCTGGTCCAGGAGAGAGTCCCGTTGTGGGACACCCGGGATCCACTGCACTCAAACAACATGACGATCCGGCAGTTATGGAATGAGGTGGCCCAAGCGATGTGGGATGGCTGGAACAACGCCCCGACACGGGTCCGAGCTGCATTTGTTAAGTATTGCACTGCAGTGTGAAGCAGCAGAGACCTTGGCCGTGCTCACTCGACTGTGTGTGATGAAAGAAACTTTCTGGAGTTTCTCTCATCACACACAGTTGTGTGAGCACGGCCAAAAGTACTTTTTCTGACCAACATTTTTTTTTAACAGTATCCAAAGTCAAAACACGTTGGCGTTCGATGAAGGACCGCTTCAACAAGGACCTGCGTCAAGAGAGCCGTGTTCCCAGTGGTTCAGGAGCAAGGATCAGACGCTACAAATACCATCGCGTTCTGTCATTTTTAAGACCAGTCCTTGCCCAGAGAACGTAAGTATTTATCATGCGCATTAGGTTGTATTGTATTGCCATAATCTGTATTTTTACATTCCACAGGATTTTGCGCCTGTTAAATTTTTGATAGTAATTTTCTTTTTCCTTTTTTTCACAGCACATACAGCACTACTGTTGGCCCAGGTTCTGCAGCGGTCCTTCATCCGACATCCACGGATCTGTCCCAGCCATCAAGCAGCGCAGCAGCAAGTGGGCCTTCCACACTAACTGGAGACCAGGGAGCTGGTCCATCAGGTCTTCCCCTTTCGCAGTCCTCTTCCACTGCCCCCTTTTTTTTGGGCTCCTCCCGGCAGCGGCAGAGGGCTTCGGACAGGTCACTCATGCCCGAATTTTTGCACTTGAGCTCGGTTTTACACGAAGCAATCAAGGCTTTGGGTGACCGAATGGATGTTTCACATAACCTCTTGAATGCACGTATCCAGGAGGTCAGCAAAAGCCTTGATCAAGTGAAAGCCGACCTCCAGAGGCCAGCACATAATTTTTTTAATCAAATTGAGCAGAGCATGTCGGAACACCTTATTCCTGATCTCCAGCTGAGTGTCATGCAGGCCTGCAATGCTGCTTATGTGCAGGCTATGCAGCAGAGTCGGTATTTCCAGCAGACAGTGGGGGCATATCCACCTGTGCCTTCACTGTCACGATTGTCCTCAATGCCGACCTCTGCTGCATCCCACTGCACGGCCACCTCAATTCCTTCCACACCCGGACACCACTACAGCACCACCACCATGCCGAGTGCAGTTGGACATCCCACCGCCACCACCATGACATCCGCTGCTCCTGCTTGGACCTCCTCCACTAACACCACGATGCAGCAGGACCCTGGCATGGCCTTCCGTACCGCCACCTCCACGATGCAGCAGGACCCTGGCATGGCCTTCCGTACCGCCACCTCCACGATGCAGCAGGACCCTGGCATGGCCTTCTGTACCGCCACCTCCACGATGCAGCAGGACCCTGGCATGGCCTTCCGCTCTACAAGCTCTATGGACTCTGGCATGGCTGCACGCTCTACGAGCGCTATGAACTCTGGCATGGCTGCACGCTCTACAATCGCTATGGACTCTGGCATAGCTGCACGCTCTATGAGCGCTATGGACTCTGGCATGGCTGCATGCTCTATGAGCACTATGGACTCTGGCATGGCTGCACAATCTACGAGCACTATGGACTCTGACACAGTGCAGCCGGACCCTGACAGGTCACCCACCACCACACCACGCCATATGAGCCCACCAAGACCTCCCCCAACCAGGCAAACAAAAAAAAAACAACAGAAAAAAAAAACAGAGGACTCTTAGCATTCCTCCCCCTTCACCTCCCAATGTGTCTGTAATGTCAGGTTTATCTCACCCTTCCAGTGTGTCTCAAGCCTCTCATGTGTCAAGCCCCATCCCCGAACTTCCAGACCCTTCTAGTTTCATTGCCCCTTCTCCTGCCACCTCTGCATCATCCACAGTTAGCCAGGCCTCAGTTCTTCACACCCCCCGTTTACTTCACTCTACCCCAAGCCGGCGCAGTAAATACATTTTTTAGTTGTTTACAAAATAAAAAAAGTTTGATTTGCCACAATTATGTTTGGTTTATTGTGTCTTCCGCCGCCGGCAACACACACCGTGCGCCAAGAAACTTCACCACACACTTACTTTTTGGGCCACATCATATCTCCACTAGTTAAAAATAAAAAGACTGCAGCTTTGTATGTCTTTAGTATACAGATATGAGGGGGCCCAAAAAATATTACATGTATCTCCATAATCTCTTTTTGTCTGTGCCTAGTGTGGCAGTCTGAAGAGAAAATGGTGGCAATACAGTGCAGACCTCTACTGAACAGGTCAGGTGTCAAAAAACTCATTAGTTATGACATCTGACCTGTTGAGTAGAGAACTGCCTTGTATAACCACCATTTTCTCTTCTTTATACATAATCTACTACACACAAATTGAGGGGACAATGATGCTCACACACTACATATCTATGCTCACCAGCACAGGTGTCAGAAATAGTGAATTCATGAGCCTGTATATGTTTATCATGAATTCATTATTTCTGACACCTGACTTGATGAGTATAGATAGTGTGACAGTGATTGTCTCTTCAGTTTGTGTCCAATGGAAACAGGAGAAGAGAATCATGATGCAATGACGTCAACAAGCTTACCAATAAAGCAACATGGCTGCCATTACTAGCAGTATGTGGCCAGTGTTTTATATCAGTATTTGTAAGCCAAAACAAGGAGTGGAACAATTAGAGGTAAATTATATTAACATAATAACTAGCACCTATGCTTTGATCACCCACTCCTGGTTTTGGATTACAAAACCTGATATTAAATACAGATCAAATACTGCCAGTTTTAGGACAGTCTTGGTTTGGAGAGGAAAAAGATAGGAGACATGGTCAACACAACCAAAAGTAAAGTTTATTAATGAGAAATATTATTATCATTGTAGAAAATTACTGGTACAGATGTAATTTCAACAGGACATTTACACAATATTGTCCTGCCATGACACACGTCCAATATCTGAATCAAAAAAGGCAGCAAATTGGTCCCGCATGTGACCAACGGCTGCAGTTGACCGCAGCGGGTGATGCTGGAAATCGGGCAATGGGTGTGCAACTGGTTCATCCAGTTCAATGTTGGGTTGCTCCTTAACCATTATATAATTGTGCAGAACCACACAGGCTTTGACCACCTCGTCGACTGTTTCCACTTTTAGATTTATGGCTGATGCAAGAATGCACCATTTAGCGACCAGGATGCCAAAGGTACACTCTACAGTTCTTCGGGCCCTGGTCAGTCTGTAGTTAAAGATCCTTCTAGTGTGGTTCAAGTCCCGACTGGAATAGGGCTTCAGTAGGTTTTCACACATCTGAAAGGCCTCATCCCAACCATAAAAAATGGCATTGGTGGTCCTTGAGTGTTGGGGAGAGGTTGTGGCGGGGGGGAAAATGAAATTGTTGCCATACACACGGCGGCCCATATCCGAATTCTTGAAAGTCTGGGAATCGTTGCCACGTCCAAAAGCTCCAATGTCCACCGCGATGAAGCAACAGTTCGCATCAGCTATTGCCATGAGCACAACAGAAAAATATTTTTTGTAATTGAAGTACTCCGATCCTGTTCTGGCTGGTTTGATAATGCGAATGTGCTTTCCATCCACCGCTCCTAAACAGTTGGGGAAATCACACACACTCCAGAATTTCTCTGCAAATTCTAGCCACATGTCGACGGTCGGTAGGGGTATAAACTCATCCCGGAGTACATTCCACAAAGCCCAGCAGGTGTCCACAACTATTCCGGACAGGGTGGATATTCCATGCCGGTATTGGAAGTGGAGGGATGATAAACTCTCTCCGGTGGCCAGAAATCTGGAAGAACAATAAACATAAAAAACATTACAATCTATTCTTTTTATGGTGTGGTTACGCTAAAGAAAGAAAGGAAAATACCCAAAAAATACATGTCAGAAAACACTAAATTTGGACTGTCATTGGTGTAGATTTTGAACATACCTTAATGTAACCAGCAGACGTTCCTCGGGTGGAATCGCTCTACGGAGCTGGGTGTCCTGTCGCCGTATGGCTCCTTGGACACGAGAAAGCAAATCCCAGAACGAGTCTTGCGACATCCTGGTGTATTCCTGGAATTTCTCCGGGTTGGCATTAAGCTTGGCATAGAGAGTGTGGTAGGCTCGAAGGCTTTCACGTAGTTCGATAATGGGGTGCCTCCAAAAGCGCCTACGTTGTCTCCTTCTCCATCTTTGGCGATTTCTGTCTTGCTCCCAAGCAAAAGCACAGGCAAGAAACAGTTTGAAGCTGAAATCCAGGTTGAAATAAAAGCTCTCCATGCGAAGATCCATCATGACACAGGATACAGTAGCAAACTGTTAAAATTTCAGTAGCCCTAGGGTCTATATATAGAGATTCCATAATACACGCCCTCTGTAGTCCCATTGGCGTTGTCTGGTTATCTAGATTTTTCTCTTGTGAAATTTCTCATCATTCGCAGCAAAAATGCAAACGCAGGAAAAAACGCATGTAAACGCGTACAAACGCGGCGTTTTTTTAAGCGCATGCGTCAACGCATGCGTAAAAAAAACGCCGCGTTTACATGCGTTTCTTCCACCACTTGCGGATGCGTTTTAAACGCTGCGGATTTAAACGCAAATGTGAAACTAGCCTAAAGCAGACAGCTGGGGGCTGCAGCCAGCAGCTTTCTGTTTTACCTGTGCTTGTTATCAAAAATAGTGGAGACCCCACATCTTTTATTTTATTTTTTTCTATTGTATATTACTGCCGGCCAATTACAGCCATGTCAATAATTGACATGGTTGTGATGGAGCCGGACATTCCCACATTTGAAAAGCTTATCTATTGGCAAGCTTTGTTCATGCTGCCAAACCCAAAAAGTAACATGGACTTGTGAGAAGTCCTTGTTTGGGGTCCGTACACGGACTCTAGGTATCTTTGCTGTTCAGGTTCGCCCATCACTATGCCAGATTCCACATACCAGGATATAAAAACAGTGGTGTGTGTTCCAGCTAGGTATAAAGCATACAGAACTCTGTGCTGTTACTCACAAATATTAGTAAAAGACTAATTCCCCTTGTCCACCTATCCTGAGCTTGTGTCTTATCTGTAACATTTAGATACCATTGCTTCTTCAAAACTCTGCATCTTCTTAAAGGGGTTGTTCATAATTAGGAAAACCTTATCTCATTCCCTATAATTGGCCCCAATTAAATAAAAACACTTATACTCACATCCTTTGCAGACGCTGTATCAGCATTGCCAGCAGTCGCTCGCATTTCCAGGCTCACTTGAGGTAAGTAAACAAGTAAACACTGTTTTGTCTTTACATGACTGCATCATATCTCAACACTGTCATAGAACGTTAGACAACCCGAAACCAGATACAGCAGGTCCGACATAAAAAAGGCTCTTAATCTGATGTCTATTCCTGACACATAATGATAATAATTAATGAGTAGTGATGAGCGAGTATGTACTCGGTGCTTGGGTTTTCTCGAGCACGCTCAGGTGACCTCCGAGTATTTATGACTGCTCGGAGATTTAGTTTTCATCCTGGCAGCTGAATGATTTACAGCTACTAGCCAGCTTGATTACATGTTGGGATTCCCTAGCAACCAGGCAACCCCCACATGTATTTAGGCTGGCTACTAGCTGTAAATCATTCAGCTGCCAGGATGAAAACTAAATCTCGTAGTAGTCATAAATACTCGGAGGTCACCCGAGTGTGCTCGGGGGAAAACCCAAGCAACAAGTACACTCCCTCCTCACTATTAATGAGTTCTAGTGATTTTTTCTCCCAAAATTTGCTAATCTGCACAGGTATTCCTGCTCCATAATATTCTGCCTGAATTACAGAACACATAGGAGGTTCCCTGTGATCTCAGCTTATCCTTGTCCATCTTCCCAATGGCAGTGTGAATATTTACACCTTCAATTACAGTAATGATAGATAAAGTGTCCTTAAAGTTCCCTAGTATCAAGTCAGGAGGTACACATCAGATGGTCATCATATGATGCCCAAGTTGTCACCTTTGGTAGACTTTTGTCTAATGTTTGTAGGTGTTTTTATTCTCTTCTAACTCAACTTGTTTTTTTATTTAAATAGTGTAACAGGGTTTTTTCGGGTGTGAAACAATTGTTTAGCGCTTCCTCCATCATAGAAAGGTTGGAATTACTTGACATTGGCAGCAGTGATGGAATAAAGTTGCGCCAGGAGAGTAACCATTTTGATTATTCTGTGTGACTCATTTTCTTTCTAAGTATTCTAGGTGCTATAATTGTAAAAGTAATTATAGTATAGTAATTAGTATATAAAGATAACTGAAAATCAAGAGTCTGGAATTACGTTACAAAGTATTCTGAGAATGTAATTAATACACTTATTTAATATCTCAAAATTACTGCCTCTGCTCCTCTTCATAGCTCCACATAGAATTAACACTGGACAAAAGAGATCGACGCTGACCAGTGTTGAAATATAAGTAAAAATAGTTCTTTTAATCTTTTTATTAATTGTGCTACTTTAAAAAGCCCATGGGAATAGAGTTACTCAACGGATCTTGTCTTCCATTCTTTTTAATAGAACATTTCTACATTATGAGATGTGCCCCGTTATCTGACATTTTGAGAATATTTTCATTTCTTCCACATCAGCTTAACAAGTCAATGCTAACCTGGTTGACATTCAATTAAGATATTGTTAATGAAGCTGCACATCCAAGAGTCTTTAGGGACATTTGATCACTGACTGATTGTTCCCGCCAGCTCTCTAGCACTGAGCTACCAGATTCTAGTTATGACTGTTTACAAGTTATATGTCAGTGAGTTGTATAACCATCTAACTCTGTTATTGTTTTCAATGAATAAAAACCCAGCACGACAAATGTTACTATGTTTATACTTAAAGGATATCCAGGCTGCAGCTATTCCTAACTCCTACAAGTCTAAATGAATGTAAAGCGTGGAAATAATTACTTATGTAGGCAACCAGGCACAGTAGAGTTTTACAGTTATGTCAACCAAAACAATTGTCACTGTATAGAGGAAGGAAAAACGACTGATGTAAATTCAGCTTGGAAAGAAAATAGAACAACAGGACTTCTTTTTAACAATGACAAATTTAACAAATAGAAATAAACTTTGTTGTTATTTGGGATTTTTTCTTGTTATTTTTTATATGAAATATTGTAAAACGAGTATTTTAAAACTTACTTAAAATGTATCACTAATGGTAAAGCTGAAAATATGTACTGTAGATATGTTATAGAAGATAGATAGATAGATAGATAGATAGATAGATAGATAGATAGATAGATAGATAGAGGAAAGATAATAGATAGATAAATATAGGAAAGATGATAGAAGTGGTAGATCAGCTCACTCAGCTGCACACAGAAGTAGTCAATTTAACACTGTGCCTTTAAGGGTGTACTTGGTTTATTAGATACAGCATAAACCAAGGTTTTAAGAACAAAAATAAACACGACCCTCTGGGCAAAACAGTAAAACAAAATGGTAGCACTTCGTGCAGTCCTTGCACTAGTGGGAGTCAGCCCACTTAGAGTTAGCAATGTCCTTGAACAAGCACTATGCGTTTAAACACTCTCCTGGAATCTTCCTCTCCAGGTCCTCAACAGCCCAGACTAACCCTGGAGTTCAACTATATAAGGCCAGACCATGTGACTCCTCAACCACGTGACTGATCAAAACTGTTACATCACCAAGGTCCTGTCAGCACACAATGGTGCCAGCTCTGTAGGTGGAGATATGAGGGGGACATTCTTCCTCCTGTTCTATAAATGTCCCCCTAAAAAACAGCCCATAATATAAGTTAACCTAACACTTGCAACACTTACTGTGCTGGAGGAAATAAATCTCTGGATTTTTCTATCACTCACGCCATTAGGCGTAGTGAAACATATCTCCCATCTATTACATTACCAATGACTTTGTCACATATCCCACACCTCTGCCCAAAGTGAGGGGTTTTGGCACCCTCATTCGCTAAGCAAGAGTCTGGACAGGGCATGTGCATTCCCATGCAGTTTCCCTGGCCTGTGCTCAACATATTAATTAAAATCCTGCAGTGCTAAAAACCATCTAGTCACTCGGGCATTCTTTCCTTTACTTTCCCTCATCCATCTCAGGGGCACATGAGCTGATGCTAGTCTGAACTTACGGCCTAGCAGAGTTTTAATTGCCCATTTGATGGCCAATCACTCTTTTTCAATGATGGCATAGTTCTTCTCACAGGAGGAGAGTTTCCAACTCCGGTACAGGACTGGGTGTTTGTCCCAATCTATTTCCTAGGACAGCACAGCTCCCAACCCAACCTCAGAGGCATCAGTCTGGTGTACAAACTCCTTAGTGAAATCTGGTGTGACCAAGACTGGTTGTCTGCACAGGACCAGCTTCAACTCCTGGAATGCCATCTCAGCTTCAGAGGACCATTTGAACATTGTCGACTTTGTCCCTTTATGGAGGTCCATCAGAGAGGTGGCTAAAATGGCGAACTTTGGGATAAACTGGCGGTAATAACCCACAATGCCCAGGAATGCTCTAATAGGCTGTGAGCCAGATGCTCTGCATCTCCTGTGTGTGAACATTGCCGCATACAGACTGTATCTTTTTGTGCACTGGTATATCAAACAGACAATCCCTGATTGTAGACTGGCTGTCTCATCGGTATTACTGCACCTGTGTAGCCGCCATCTTTAATTGGGTCCACTGCACCCTGTTAGTGCATTTGTTTTGAGGCCTGGGCAGGTAAGCATCTCTGCCTTTTTCTTGGTCCCCATTGACCTGCTCCCTGGGTCATCTCCTCCTCGGGGATGAAGCTATCCTTTATCCCAGGTGGAGACCCAAGCCCTGTCACAGTACATCAAGGAGAGCTTGGCTAGAGGATTCATCCAGAAGTCCTCTTCTCTGGCGGGGGTGGGTTTCTTTTTCATCAAGAAGAAGGAAGGATTTTTACGGCCCTGCATCGACTATAGAGGTTTAAACCAGATCAGTGAGAAAAATTGGTACCCGTTGCCTCTTATTTAGGAGTTGTTTGATCATCTCAGATGGGCCAAGATCTTCACCAAATTGGATCTTAGAAGGGCCTACAACCTGATTCTCATATGCCAGGGAGACGAGAGGAAGATGGCCTTAAATACCTGAGATGGGCACTATGAGTATCGGGTTATGCTGTTCGGGCTCAGCAACGCTCCTGCAGTGTTTCAAGAGTTTGTGAACAACATTTTTAGGGATCTGCTGTATTCTTGTGTTGTTCACTACCTGGATGACATCCTGATCTACTCTCCTGACTTGGCTACACATCGGAGGAATGTCCATCAGGTTCTGCAGAGACTCAGAGAAATCAGGCTGTACGCCAAGTTTAAGAAGTGTGTCTTCGAGCAATCCTCTCTGCCTTTTCTAGATTACATTGTCTCATAAAGTGATCTGAAGATGGATAGTGAGAAGTTAGCCTCTATTCTCAAATGGCCTCGTCTGACCAGGCTTAAGGCGATACAAAGGTTCCTAAGGTTCACTAACTATTGTCATCAATTTATCCCACATTTCTCATCTCGCGTGGCTCCCATCTCTGCTCTGACCCAAAAAGGCATCAATTCCAAAGGATTGGTCTCCCGAAGCAGAGGAGGTGTTTACCTCTCTAAAGAAAGCCTTCTCCTCTGTGCCAGTGGTCCGTTGGCCAATTGCTGATAAACAGTTCTTCATCGGAGGTGGATGCCTCCTCCATAGGTGCCGAAGCAGTTCTTAAGTATTCCTTTGGGTGAATGGTCTCTTGTGGCTTCTTCCATCGGCAACCGGGAATTACTGGCCATCATGCTGACTCTATAAGAGTTGTGTCATCTACTCAAGGGAGCAGTTCACCAAGTCGTTATCTTCACCGACCATAAGAATCTCACCTATCTTCAGTCTGCACAGAGGCTGAATCCGCGTCAGGCCAGGTGGTGTCTGTTTTTGCTCGTTTTAATTTTGTTCTGTATTTTTGTCCTGCTAGCAAGAACATCAAGACCGATGTTGTCTCTAGGTCCTTTCTGCCTCCCGACTTTGAAGGGGAACCTCAACACATCATCGAGCCCTCCTGAATGGTGACATTGGCCTCTGTCAATCTGCCTCGGATTCCTCCCGGTACTTTGGTAGGTAGCTCAGATAGGAGACAAGTTTTTTGGTGGGGTCACTCTTCTAAATTATCTGGTCACGCTGAGTAGAGGAAGTCTTCACTAGGGTTGAGCGAAACGGGTCGATCATTTTCAAAAGTCGCCGACTTTTGGCTAAGTCGGCGTCTCATGAAACCCGATCCGACCCCTGTGCTTGTCGGCCATGCGGTACGCGACTTTCGCGCCAAAGTCGCGTTTCAATGATGCGAAAAGCACCATTTCTCAGCCAATGAAGGTGAACGCAGAGTGTGGGCAGCGTGATGACATAGATCCTGGTCCCCACCATCTTAGAGAAGGGCATTGCAGTGATTGGCTTGCTGTCTGCGGCGTCACAGGGGCTATAAAGGGGCGTTCCCGCCGACCGCCATCTTACTGCTGCTGATCTGAGCTTAGGGAGAGGTTGCTGCCGCTTCGTCAGAAGCAGGGAGAGCGTTAGGCAGGGTCCACTAACCACCAAACCGCTTGTGCTGTAGCGATTTCCACTGTCCAACACCACCTTCGGTGTGCAGGAACAGTGGAAGCTATTTTTTTTTTTTTTCCTCAGCGCTGTAGCTCATTGGGCTGCCCTAGAAGGCTCCGTGATAGCTGTATTGCTGTGTGTACGCCACTGTGGAAACCAACTGCTTTTTTCAAAGCACATATCCTCTTGTTCCTTTCTGCACAGCTATCTTTTTTGTTTGTCCACACTTTTTATTTAATTTGTGCATCAGTCCACTCCTATTGCTGCCTGCCATACCTGGCTTAGATTACTGCAGGGAGATAGTAATTGTAGGACAGTCCCTGTTTTTTTTTTTTTTTTTTTTTTTTTGTGGGAGATTAAGATTGGCATTTCTGCTACAGTGCCATCCCTGTGTGTGCCATCTCTCACTGAGTGGGCCATAGAAAGCCTATTTATTTTTTCCGTGATTTGTGTTCTAAATTCTACCTCAACACAAAAACACTACATCAATCAGTGGTAGAAAAATATTGGCCTCAGTCAGGGCTTGTGTGCCACTGCTGTGTGTGCTATCTCTTATTCAGTGGGCTATAGAAAGCCTATTTATTTATTTATTTATTTTTCTTATTATTTGGTTTCTAAAGTCTCCCTGAAAAAAAAAAAAATAAATAAAAAAACAGTGGGAGAGTAATATTGCCCTTTCAGCTTGTGTGCCAGTCTTGACTCCTGGGTGTGCCACCTCTCTCTCTAATTGTGGGCCATAGAAAGCCTTTTTTTTTTTTTTTTTTTAAATATTATTGGGTTTCTAAAGTCTCCCTTAAAAAACAAAAAATACATAAAAAAACAGTGGGAGAGTAATATTGCCCTTTCAGCTTGTGTGCCAGTCTTGACTCCTGGGTGTGCCACCTCTCTCTCTCATTCAGTGGGCCATAGAAAGGCTATTTATTTTTTTGGTTTTTTTAATATTATTTGGTTTCTAAAGTCTCCCTGAAAATAAAAAAAAAAAAACTTAAAAAAACAGTGGGAGAGTAATATTGCCCTTTCAGCTTGTGCGCCAGTCTTGACTCCTGGGTGTGCCACCTCTCTCTCTCTAATTGTGGGCCATAGAAAGCCTTTTTTTTTTGTTTTTTTTTAATATTATTTGGTTTCTAAAGTCTCCCTTAAAAAACAAAAAATACATAAAAAAACAGTGGGAGAGTAATATTGCCCTTTCAGCTTGTGTGCCAGTCTTGACTCCTGGGTGTGCCACCTCTCTCTCTCATTCAGTGGGCCATAGAAAGGCTATTTATTTTTTTGTTTTTTTTAATATTATTTGGTTTCTAAAGTCTCCCTGAAAATAAAAAAAAAAAAACTTAAAAAAACAGTGGGAGAGTAATATTGCCCTTTCAGCTTGTGCGCCAGTCTTGACTCCTGGGTGTGCCACCTCTCTCTCTCTAATTGTGGGCCATAGAAAGCCTTTTTTTTTTTGTTTTTTTTTTAATATTATTTGGTTTCTAAAGTCTCCCTTAAAAAACAAAAAATACATAAAAAAACAGTGGGAGAGTAATATTGCCCTTTCAGCTTGTGTGCCAGTCTTGACTCCTGGGTGTGCCACCTCTCTCTCTCATTCAGTGGGCCATAGAAAGGCTATTTATTTTTTTGGTTTTTTTAATATTATTTGGTTTCTAAAGTCTCCCTGAAAATAACAAAAAAAAAAACTTAAAAAAACAGTGGGAGTGTTATGGAAATATTAGGGTTGGATAAATATATCCCTGTGTGTGCTGTGGCCGCTCCCAATTAGACTGAGTATTTTGAGCGCTCATCAAGAATGGACTGTACACAACTGTGACAGAACAACATTCCATCAATACTGATACTTTATTGTACATACATAGTTTTATATTTTCACATAGAAAGGAGTGGTTAGGGGTGGTTAGTTAATTACCATATTGTCTAGCTCCTCTGTCATTGGTTATCTAAACATATATGGAATATTGTGATTAATGCTCATATGACTGCTGATTAAGCAACCGAACTGGAGTCCTGTGTCTAGGACAAAGTGGAGAGACTTGATCAGCAGTCACCAAACATCTGACTCTGTTCTGCTTTAGGGATGGAAAACCCCATATGATCTGTCTGGGTTATATCAGGCTTATATCAGTTCAGTTTGTGTCAGCCATTTTAAACCATTTAGTATAATGTATATATTAGCTGTGAGCATATAAGTATATATTTGATTATAGAGGAGTATACATGCAAGTGAGATCTACATGATATATATATTTCTATCACAAGCCCCCCTTAGATATCACTTGCCCTAATCCTAGCCTCCTGTCCCAAAGCGCTGCAACTCTTTTGTGCTGTTGGCGAACTGACACAAGCCTAACGCCTGTGCCCCACTCCATACAGACTTTTCGCAAATGGGCGGTCAGGAGATCTGTCCCTAACGGGGGTTCATTGCAATCAGTCTCTTAGTCAATAGCATGTGTAGTGAGCGATGTGCAGTCTTTATCAGGTAGGTCATCTGTTCGGTCAGGCCGCAACATCTTTCTGGCTTGGGTGTCATCTTCTGGTAGGGGAGCTTTCTTGCCATGCGATGAGTGGATCCAAGTGGGTCTTCCATCCAGTTTCACAGAGTTTGGTGTCATCAGCAGCACTTGAGCAGGATCATCAAATCTGGGATCGAGTGGTGTTCTCCTTACAAGCTTTTTCACCAACACCCAGTCTCCTGGCTTCTAGGAGTGCATACCGGACACTGAATCTGGATCTGGCAATGAAGAAAAAAACTCGAGAATGGATGTTAGCAAGTTTCTTGGTGATTTCAATTACATAAGCAGACAAAGTATCATATTACATAATCAGCTGCTAAGGGAAAGGATACCCCTAACCTGGGACTAGACACAAACAAAATTTCATATGGTGACAGCTTTCCTGGGCCTCTGGGAGTGTGCCTAACACTGAGTAGTGTGATTGGGAGTGTGTAGGCCTAAGTCTGACCCTACTGCTGACTAGATCTCTCATGTGAGGTTTGCTGTGAATGCGGGTCCCTGGTCACTCTCTATCACTTCTGGGACCCCATGGCTGCATATCTCATCTCTGAGAGTAGCTTCTTTGCAGTAGTCTTTGCTGACTGGTTCCTCACTGGGAAAGCTTCTGGCCATCCTGAGAACACGTCCACGACCACAAGGACATATTCGAATCCTCCACTTGGCGGCATCTGGATGTGGTCTATCTGGATCCTCTGGAAGGGGTACAGTGGTCTGGCAAGACGATGTGTGGGAACTTTCTTCATTCTTCCAGGGTTGCATTTGCCACAGGTCAGACAGCTGTTTATGAACTTGGCTGTTAGGGTGGAGATTTCTGGAGTGAACCAGTAAGCACCAATCGGATCATTCATCTGTGTCTTTAATCTGTGTGTGGGCCCATGTGCCCACTGGACCACCATAGGGTACATGCTTCGGGGTAAACAGGGTTTGTAGTCCATTTAGTATACCCTTCCTTCTTCATGTGTTGCTCACTTCTGCATCCAGCATTCCTTCTTGTCCTTTGGGGCTTGCTCTTGCAACTTTTTTGAGCAGATCCCAGGATGTCATCTTGTCAGGTTTCCTGTCTTCAGCCGTCCTGTAGTAGCCGTCCGGCTCTACGACCTCTTCCACTTGTCCATATTGTCTTTCCTTGACTGTTTCTTTGGCTGCCATATCTGCCATGTTGTTGCCTCGTGCCCCTACTGTGTTCAGTTTTCCATGCGCTTTGACTTTTAGCATTGTCACCACTTTTGGAAGTTGAAGTGTGTTCAGCAGGTCCTTAATGGCTCCATTGATGCTTCACGGTTGTTCCGCTTGCTGTGAGGAAGTCCCTTGCAGCCCAGATGGGTCCGAAGTCGTGTGCTATGCCATGCAAGTACCTTGAATCGGTAAACATTTTCTCAGTCTTGTCTTCTGCCATCTGGTAGGCCTTCATCAGCGCTATCAGTTCTGCTTCCTGGGCTGACAGACTGGGCGGCAGACTTCTGGACCACAGGATCTCTTGATTGCTGGTCGCTGCACCTCCCGTGTGGAATCTTCCTTCATCATCTGCAAATCTGGAGCCATCCAAATAGAGGATCAACTCTGGGTTGGTCAGTGGCTCTTCTGCCATCTTGGGTAGTCCTGCTGTTTCCTGTTGCATGATGCTGAAGCAATCATGGTCATCCGTCCGGAGCAAATTCAGATCCCTGCAGAAGGTATCATGCCGATTTTGATCAGACTTTTTATCTGAGGATCCGTATCTGTATCCCCCCTTGGGAGTGGGAGTAGAGTGGGCGGATTGAGGACTGTGCATCTGGAGATGGTGACATTGTTGGGCAGGAGTAGAGAGCACTGGAGGCGAAGATGCCTGGCGGTGGAGAGATGTTTTAGCTGGGTTTGGTTGAGGATTGCTGAGATGTCATGCAGAGCCAGGATTTCCAATGGTTTTTCCACTGATGTCAGTAGTCCTGTCCAGGAGGGCGTGTGCTGCAACTGCTGCTCTCATGCGGGAGGAAGAGGCTTCCCTTGCAACTGGATCCAGGCAAGCTGAAAAGTAGTCCGAAAGTCTCTGCTTTCCCCCCTGAAGCTGTGTCAGGACTCCAGTAGCAAGGCCTTCTCTTCTCATCAAGTAGAGACGGAATTGCTTCTTGTAGTCAGATAGGCCTAGTGCTGGCGCTGAGACTACAGAGCCTTTTAACTTTTTGAACGAACTGAAGGCCACATCTGTCTGGAGGAATGGGGTCACACTGACGTATTCACACAGAGGCTGCATTAGGACGGAAGCATCAGGGATCCAGGCTCTGCAATATGAAACTAGACCAAGGAAGGCCTGTAGCACCTTTGGAGTTGTCGGAGGGACCATCTTCTCCACTGTGGTCTTCTGGTCATCTGTCAGGTGTTTCACCTGGTGAGCAATACAGTGTCTCTGGAACGTAACTTGCTTCAGACACCACTGGACTTTGTTCTTTGAGATCTTGCAGTGCTGCTCCGCCAGGTAGAGTAGGAGATACAAGGAATGGGCTTTACACGTGTCAAAGTCAACTGCACAAAGGAGTAGATTGTCCATGTATTGTAGCAGGGTTACTTCTGCTTGTTCTGTGACTCAGTTGGTGAGAACTGTGGACATTGCTTTGGTGAACTGTGAAGGGCTGTTCTGGGCCCACTGTGGCATCACTGTCCATGTGTGGTGTCCCCCCTGGTGCATTAAGGCAAACAGGAACTGGTCTTCCGGATGAGGGGGAACACTGAAGAAAACCTTCGCCAGGTCGGTCACTGTGAACACTTTTGCTGTGGCAGGCACATTCGAGAGCAGAGTGTGCGGATTCGGCATAATTGCAGTTTCAAACACTGTGGTGTCATTCACAGCTCTCAGGTCATATACCATTCTGAACTTGGCTGGCGCTCCTTTTACAGTCTTTTTCTTGACGGGGAAAAGCGGGGTATTGCAAGGCGATTTGCGAGGAACAATGATTCCTATTTCCAGGTAGACCTTCAGTTGGTCAGAGGCAGCTTGACTCTAGGCCTGGCCTGGGCCTTACGAGGGTACGGGGTACATGGCTTGAGTGACACCCGTACTGGGGCAACTTGAGGTTTTCTCACGTGCTGGGGTCCCTTAGACCATAGACTTTCTGGTACTATGTCCAGTACCTCCTTGAGTAGGCCTCATTGGTTGCTTAATGTTCTTGTAGGGCCGCCAGCATGACTCTTCTTGGGTCAGGGATGAAGAAAGTGTCACTGTCCCATCTTCCTGGAACACTGTGGTTGCCTTCAGCTTCTGCAGTAGGTTCGCTCCCAGCAGGTTGAGTGGCAGGTCCTTTACACCACAAACTGGGACAGGATAGAGTGTCCTGGCTGAGTGCACACGCTCAGTGGCTTTGTAAGCTGAGAATGTCTGACTTGACCATCAATGCCCATGCGAGACACAGAGAATTCTGATAGGCAGGTGGGATCAGCGAGTTCCACAGGTGTCATCACACTTCTGGCTGCACCACTTTGGATCTGACAACGCCATCCACTTTAAGGGTAATTTGAGGTATTGGTCTTGCAGATGAAGTTTTACATGTCAGGAGCATAGTGTCTTGCGGGCCTGGCTTGCTTGCCTCTGTTCTGGTAATGGCCAAACTTGCCACAGATGTAACCCTTGACACTTCTTCTGTCTTTGTAGGGTGGTTGCGCTTCCAGGTCAGTAGTCACCATGAGAGGGGCTGTCTTCTGCACCCCTGGTTGAGACTCAATCCTTTTGGCTACTGTGATCAACGGCATGATGGGTACTGTAGCAGCAGCGGGGTACGGTCTGCTGATTGAAGCTGCGGTGGTAAGACGGGGCCTGCAGGTGCATCAGTGACGAGGCCCGGGGGTGCCATGAGACTGGCGGCTGCATCCAACCCAAGGTCTTGGGGCATTACAGGGGCTGCGGCTGCATCTGCCATCACTTCTTCCCCCTGCTCCGACATAGCTTCTCCCCTTTGCTAACCTTATTGAGGTCGGTGTCTCCTCTCTGGAGTCTGCAGCGGTTCTTCTGGTGGTGTGTTGGTTGGCACTTTGCAGCGTCTTCACCTCTGGCTCCCCTTCCAGCGTTCTCAGCAGCACGGCACCCGTTTCCTTCTTCGCGCTCTTTGTGGTGCTATAATGGTGGCAGTTTTGGTGACAATCGGCAATAGACAGTCTCCTAGGCGCACATAAAACATTTTTTCTGGGTCAGTCCACTGCTATTGACCTGTTCCTAGGCCTAGCCACTATCAGTGGTTTCCTGATTGGCTGTCTCAGTCCATGCCCAAAGGCCTGTGTATCTGGTCATGAATGGTGAAGCCCAAGTCTTGGAATACTTGCATTACTCTGCAATGAAACTTCTTTACAGACTCTGTCTTTTCTTGGCTCATGTCATGGCTCACTCTCTGAGCTGTTCAATTAGCTGTGGCCCTGACTTCCAAGCGTGTATGTCTGATTCTGCTGGAAGTTTGAATTGTTCCTTCATGATTGGCCAGAGTGCATCACCTGCTTCTATTTTCATTCATGGCCCAGAGATCATTCCAGCTGGCTGCATATGTTTACTGCTTCTGCTACATTCTTCGGTAAAATGGCATGGGATGCATCCCTGGGTCTGGAAGATTGTCATCTGACTTGAAGTGCAGTGCACATAGTGTAATGGTGGTGCCTCTATCTGCCCCTGCATTCTTGGTGCCTGTGGGTTTCTTTTCTAGTACTAGACAGCATGTATGATGTTCCCTCTTCATCTTCATCAGAGGAATAGTTGTGACAGCTTGTACTGGGGTCATACACTGACTGATTTTGAACTTAGAAGTTGCTTTTTTATGTGAGGATGTCTCCCCCCTTGCTGAAGCTATGATGGATTAGGATTATAGTTTCATGTTGGTGTGAATGTGGATGTAGGCAGCTCTGACCGGTGCTGAAGCTGTACATTATCAATACATGGTGATATCAAAGTTCATGTAAAACCTTAAGGGTTACAATATTGTTGACTGTGAAATGAGGTAACGGAGGATCTGTCAGTGAGCTCGTTCTGATATCACTCCTCCCCCCTCTGCACCCAGGGCTGAGCTGACTGCTGCCTGATATGTCTGGGGCTGCCCACTGTAGGGGGGGCTTTCACCTTCTTTCCCCAATATCACAAATGGCAATGGCTAGACTGTGCCAGGGACATGGAAAGGGAACCTTATGCTGTAAGCACCATATTGTTTGAATTGGGCGTTGGCCCAGCCGGCAACACGGAGGAAAAAAAGAGGAAGAAGAAGGAGGAGGGGTTGAGGAGTGAGACAAAGGAATAGAGAGAGAGGAGAGAGGAGAAAGGTGGAGAGAGAGGAGTGGTGAAGAGAGGAGAGAGAGAGAGAAGAAAGGTGTGGTGGGGGAGTGGATAAGGAGGGAGGAGAAGATGGAGGGTGGAGGGAGGAGAAAATGGGAGGTGTGGAAGAAAGAGAGGGAGGAGAAGAGAGGAGTGGAGAAAGAGGGGAAGAGAGAGAAGAGAAAAAAAAATGTGGAGGAAGAGGAAAGGAGAGAGAGAGAGAGAGAGAGAGAGAGAGAGTGCGGAGAGAAAAGACTGACAGAGGAAAAAGAGGATAGATTAGAACAACAAGAATAATAGAGAGGAGCAATTATGCCTTCTCCCTGTAGGGAGAGACGGGGCGCACCACATACTGTGCAAAAATAACTACCTACACCATGGATTCTGCTAAAAGCAGACTGCGCAGATTCTCCTGTCTCATACCCACAAAAATCACTTCCTGGTTTGCTCACATAATTTTCTGTACCACCTAAACGATGTAAGCTCTGCTGCCACTTCATACCATGTATTAGTATTCAGCAATCTAACATCAGCTAACTTCCCTTATTTTCCTTTCTACGTCATGCCACTCTGCAGCTTGAAGTCTGCCATTCTAATGAATTTCACGTACTTTATACCTTCCAAAAATCTTCACATACTTAACACCTTCGTATTCTGTCACTATCTACTGACTGTTTTCTCATCAGGAAGTAAAAAGACTTTCCTGTTGCTCGGCCACTTTGTTCCCCATGGCAAAAGCAAAAAATGAAAATGAAAAACACATAAAAATGAAAAAAGAAAACAGTACTAAAAAAAACTTCTAAAAATGAGTATATAAAACACTAAGTAAAACTCAAAACGATAAGAAAAACCGTCAAAAACTTAGTTCACAACCAAAAACTCAAAACTTTGATACAAGAGTAAAAAAAAACTTTTTTCAAAAATAAATAAATAAAAAATAAAAAGGTAAAGAGATTGAAGATTGAGGAAAACTTAATTAAAAAACTTTAAAATGCCGCAAAAAGAAAGACCCTTTAAGAGAGTAAAAAAAATTAAAAATGAAAACGGCTTTTCTCTTTTTTTTTTTTTTTTTTTTCCTTTAGAATCTCTTTAGGTCACATCAAAAAATGATAGATACAACTTAAATTTCACTTCTTCACAAAAAAACTACACATAGCCAGCATTGCAAAAGAAAAAGAAAAAAACAGATATGACAGTGTGATTTACAATGCATATCTCCGCTTCAGCTGAAAAAAGAGGAAGTTTAAGAGAACTATTTCTGCTTCTTAAAGCGGCAATAGTACATGACACAAACAGACAGATAGACAATCCGAGAGATGCCCTTTTAAATTCTGTGACACATGCAGGTTGCGCTGGGAACAGACTACTGCCAATCGCACTGGCACGCATATGCCGGGTTCTACCACCCTCCGCTCCGGTCGTCCTGACTGGCCGCCGGCTACGGGAATCTGCAGTAGCCCCTCTAAGTTATCACTACCCGTGCCTGGAACATGGGACTACCTGTCCCGAGACCTCCTGCCTCTCCTATGCACGGGAATCCTGCAATAACTTATCGAGCGATTTGGCCTCCTGCGGTCTGTTTCTCAGCAACCACAAACAAAAGTCACTTTTTCTTCCTCTCTCGGATTTTACACAAAACATATACACGGTCCACAGCAGACACCTCCCAGGGTGGATTCGTGGCTACGGATTTTTTTTTTACACTACCTGGGAATTTGTGACCACATCTGACTGGCAAGAGGCATAGACAAGGACTGGGCACAGGGGACTTTCAGGTAAGATGATAACATTTTCTTACCTTACTTATGGAGCTGCGCAGTCTCCTGCCCCTGTGCCAGGCCACGCTACAACTTCCGTATCTCCAGTCAGAAGGATCCCGTGCTTTCATCCGTGCCTCGCTGTTGGGCGCCATTCTGTTATAGAAATATATATATCATGTAGATCTCACTTGCATGTATACTCCTCTATAATCAAATATATACTTATATGCTCACAGCTAATATATACATTATACTAAATGGTTTAAAATGGCTGACACAAACTGAACTGATATAAGCCTGATATAACCCAGACAGATCATATGGGGTTTTCCATCCCTAAAGCAGAACAGAGTCAGATGTTTGGTGACTGCTGATCAAGTCTCTCCACTTTGTCCTAGACACAGGACTCCAGTTCGGTTGCTTAATCAGCAGTCATATGAGCATTAATCACAATATTCCATATATGTTTAGATAACCAATGACAGAGGAGCTAGACAATATGGTAATTAACTAACCACCCCTAACCACTCCTTTCTATGTGAAAATATAAAACTATGTATGTACAATAAAGTATCAGTATTGATGGAATGTTGTTCTGTCACAGTTGTGTACAGTCCATTCTTGATGAGCGCTCAAAATACTCAGTCTAATTGGGAGCGGCCACAGCACACACAGGGATATATTTATCCAACCCTAATATTTCCATAACAGGAGAGTAATATTGCCCTTTCAGCTTGTGTGCCAGTCTTGACTCCTGGGTGTGCCACCTCTCTCTCATTCAGTGGGCCATAGAAAGGCTATTTATTTTTTTGTTTTTTTTAATATTATTTGGTTTCTAAAGTCTCCCTGAAAATAACAAAAAAAAAACCTTAAAAAAACAGTGGGAGAGTAATATTGCCCTTTCAGCTTGTGCGCCAGTCTTGACTCCTGGGTGTGCCACCTCTCTCTCTCTAATTGTGGGCCATAGAAAGCCTTTTTTTTTTGTTTTTTTTTAATAATATTTGGTTTCTAAAGTCTCCCTGAGAAAAAAAAAAAAATAAATTAGGTGGGAGATTAATATTGACATTAGTGCTTGAGTGACAGTCCTGCGTGTGTGTCATCTCTGTGATTTTGTGCCACAGAAAACAGAGTGTGTAACATTGTGCCTGATTTTCCTTGTGGTCTCACCAACCTGTTAAGGGATATTGAAATCATACTGAAGTTATAGCTCACCGTGTAAGTTGTTTGACAGCAACAAATAAAGTTACTTTGGTTAAGATTTTAAAACAATGAGGAAGTCTGGTGCAAGAGGTCGTCGTGGGCGTTCATTGTCAGCTGGTAATGATGGTAGTGGTAGTGGAGCATCAGGTGGTCGTGGGGATAAAAATATTCCACCTAAGTCTGGAGCTGTGGAGCCAGTTTCGTCGTCAGGCTACACAAGGCCTCGAACGCTCTCTTTTCTGGGAGTAGGAAAACCGCTTTTAAAGGCGGAGCAGCAACAGCAAGTTTTGGCTTACATTGCAGACTCAGCCTCTAGCTCTTTTGCCTCCTCTTCCGAAACTGGTAAATGTAAAAGCAGCGCGTCGCTTGTGGATGTTCACGGTCAGGGACAAGTCGCTTCCTTGTCCTCCTCAGCAAAAACTACAACAAGAGAGAAGGATGCAGCAGGCGACACAACGGGTCACTCCATGGAGCTCTTTACACATACCGTCCCTGGCTTAGAAAGTGAAACATTTAACAGGCCATGCCCATTACAAGTAGATTCTGACATGGAGTGCACTGATGCACAGCCACAGCCAGAGTACTATGCTGCTCCTTTGACTCAGACCACCACATTGCCCTCTCAGGGTACAGATCCACAATCAGACCCTGATGAGACTATGTTGCCCCGCCACGAACGCTATACCACCGACCGACACAGTGACACAGACGAAGTTGCACACGAGCTTGAAGAGGAGGTAATAGATGACCCAGTTATTGACCCCGATTGGCAGCCATTGGGGGAACAGGGTGCAGGCGGCAGTAGTTCAGAAGCGGAGGTGGAGGAGGGGCCGCAGCAGGCATCAACATCGCAACAGGTTCCATCTGCCGGGCCCGTATCTGGCCCAAAACGCGTGTCAAAGCCAAAACCTGTTGGAGGACAGCGTAGCCATCCGGTTAAAGCTCAGTCTGCAATCCCTGAAAAGGGATCCGAGTCTAGGAAGAGTGCAGTCTGGCATTTTTTTAAACAACATCCAACTGATCAGCGCAAAGTCATCTGTCAAAAATGTTCAACTAGCTTAAGCAGAGGTCAGAATCTGAAAAGTCTAAATACTAGTTGCATGCATAGACACTTAACCACCATGCATTTTCAAGCCTGGACTAACTACCAAACGTCCCTTAAGGTTGTAGCACCCTCGGCCAATGAAGCTAGTCAGCAACGCAACATCCCTTCCGTCACTGTAAGGCCACCATTTTCCGCACCACCGGCAGTATCTGTGCAGGTTTCTTTGCCAGCCAAAAGCAGTCAGGGTCAGGGAACCACCAGTTTTGTAGGAGGAAATATTGCATCTAGGGCACCGGCGGAAACAATACCGTCTCCAACCGTCTCTCAGTCTGCCATGTACACCGGCACACCCGAAAGTTCCACGATCTCCAGCTCTCCAGTCCAGCTCACCCTACATGAGACTCTGGTTAGAAAAAGGAAGTACTTATCCTCGCATCCGCGTACACAGGGTTTTAACGCCCACATAGCTAGACTAATCTCGTTAGAGATGATGCCCTACCGGTTAGTTGAAAGCGAAGCTTTCAAAGCCCTGATGGAGTACGCTGAACCACGATACGAGCTACCCAGTCGACACTTTTTTCCAGAAAAGCCATCCCAGCCCTGCACCAGCATGTTAAACAGCGCATCGTCCATGCACTCAGGCAATCTGTGAGTACAAAGGTGCACCTGACTACAGATGCATGGACCAGTAGGCATGGCCAGGGACGTTATGTGTCCATCACGGCACACTGGGTGAATGTGGTGGATGTAGGGTCCACAGGCGACATCAATTTAGGGACAGTTGTGCCTAGCCCACGGTCTAGGAAACAGTTGGCTGTAGGCGTTCGCACCCCCTCCTCCTCCTCCTCCTCATCCTCCTGCAGAAGCTACAGCTCTTCCACAGAACGCAGTCTGCCAACCACTCCATCGGCAGATGACACTGTTGCACACCAGTTGTCCCATTATGGGCCAGCTACTGCCAAGCGTCAGCAGGCTGTATTGGCTATGAAGTGTTTGGGCGACAACAGACACACCGCGGAAGTTCTGTCCGAGTTCTTGCAACAAGAAACGCAGTCGTGGCTGGGCACAGTAGATCTTGAGGCAGGCAAGGTAGTGAGTGATAACGGAAGGAATTTCATGGCTGCCATCTCCCTTTCCCAACTGAAACACATTCCTTGCCTGGCTCACACCTTAAACCTGGTGGTGCAGTGCTTATTGAAAACTTATCCTGGGTTCTCCGACCTGCTCCTCAAAGTGCGTGCACTTTGCTCACATATCCGACGTTCGCCTGTACACGCCAGCCGTATGCAGACCTATCAGCGGTCTTTGAACCTTCCCCAGCATCGCCTAATCATAGACGTTGCAACAAGGTGGAACTCAACACTGCACATGCTTCAGAGACTGTGCGAACAGAGGCGTGCTGTTATTTATTTGTGGGAGGATACACGGGCAGGCAGTAGGATGGCAGACATGGAGTTGTCAGGTGTG
Source organism: Ranitomeya variabilis (assembly GCF_051348905.1). Taxonomy (NCBI): domain Eukaryota; kingdom Metazoa; phylum Chordata; class Amphibia; order Anura; family Dendrobatidae; genus Ranitomeya; species Ranitomeya variabilis. The sequence continues at coordinate 701,138,449 of NC_135233.1, read as the reverse complement.
CAGTGGTCTAAGATACAAGACATGTGTCAAGTCCTTCAGTGTTTTGAGGAATGCACACGGCTGGTTAGTGCAGACAACGCCGTAATAAGCATGAGCATCCCCCTAATGCGTCTGCTGATGCAAAGTTTGACGCACATAAAGGAGCAGGCGTCTGCACCAGAGGAAGAGGAAAGCCTTGATGACAGTCAGCCATTGTCTGGTCAGGGCAGTGTACAGGACGAGGTAGCGGGCGAAGAGGAGGTGGAGGACGAGGAGGATGATGGGGATGAGTATATTTTTAATGCCGAACCTTTCCCGGGGGCACAGGAAATTGGTTGCGTGTCACGGCCGGGTTCTGGTTTTTTGAGGGACACAAGTGACGTAGATTTGCCTGCAACTGCCCCTCAACCAATCACAACCGGAGATTTGACAACTGGAACTTTGGCCCACATGGCGGATTATGCCTTACGTATCCTAAAAAGGGACACACACATTACGAAAATGATGAACGATGACGATTACTGGTTGGCCTGCCTCCTTGATCCACGCTATAAAGGCAAATTGCAAAATATTATGCCACATGAGAACTTGGAACTAATATTAGCAACCAAACAATCAACTCTTGTTGACCGTTTGCTTCAGGCATTCCCAGCACACAGCGCACGTGATCGTTCTCACACGAGCTCCAGGGGGCAGCAGACTAGGAGTGTTAGGGGTGCACACATCAGAAGTGGCGTTGGACAGAGGGGTTTTCTGACCAGGTTGTGGAGTGATTTTGCTATGACCGCAGACAGGACAGGTACTGCTGCATCAATTGAAAGTGACAGGAGACAACATTTGTCCAGTATGGTTACTAACTATTTTTCATCCCTTATCGATGTTCTCCCTCAACCGTCATTCCCATTTGATTACTGGGCCTCCAAATTAGACACCTGGCCAGAATTGGCAGAATATGCATTGCAGGAGCTTGCTTGCCCGGCAGCAAGTGTCCTATCAGAAAGAGTATTCAGTGCTGCAGGTTCAATATTAACCGAAAAAAGGACTCGTCTGGCTACCCAAAATGTTGACGATCTAACATTCATTAAAATGAACCACAACTGGATTTCGAAATCTTTTGCCCCACCTTGCCCGGCCGACACCTAGCTTTCCTATGAAAAGCTCTTGCCTGTAAATTACTTTTCTAATGTCTAATTTGCTGCAGCTGATTGTACAGCATACGACATGTTTACACCTCCCTAAATGGCAAAACTCCCCACACGGGGCCGTGGTATCGCGACTTGGCGCAAGCACCCGTGAGACTGCTGTTTGTCTGAAGAGGTGGGTGTGCTCGCTTTTGGTTGACGGCATTGCTGCTGGGTCCCTCATAGTACAATGTAGTGTCTCTGGCGGTGGTGGTGCGCACCCAACGTCAGACACACCGTTGTAACATGAGGGGCCCTGGGGCGGTCCCGCCGGCCTCAAGAGAGTTCCCCCCTACCCCAGCTCAAAATGTGCTCTACCACGTGCAAAATTATGTCGCACAGCTCCACCAATCTTTAGTCTATTCGCTGACATCATTCAATGTCTGGCACTGACAATACAAATTTGTAGACATCTATGATGCAACTTAAAGTAGTCTGTGTCTGTGTCCTATATTGGCACCATTAAATAGTTACTGCCAAATTACTATGTCAGAAACTCAGTAGATGAGCCCACCCCTGTACCTAAGTATGCCACCTTTTTTTTTGTTTTGGTTGTTTTGCGAGACATTAACATCTATTTATATTTTGGGAGTACTGGGACAGACACTCCTTGCACTACTCCTCCACTCACCACCAAGCTGCCTGTGTATCCATGTAACCGCTGTAAAGCTGCCATGAGCCTATTGTTTGTTATTTTAGGCCTTTGATAGCCTGTCTGCGGTCCCTACTTTAAATACTCCTCCACTCATCACCAGCTGCCTGCCCGTGTATCCATGTAACCGCTGTAAAACTGCCATGAGCCTATTGTTTGTTATTTTAGGCCTTTGATAGCCTGTCTGCGGTCCCTACTTTAAATACTCCTCCACTCATCACCAGCTGCCTGCCCGTGTATCCATGTAACCGCTGTAAAACTGCCATGAGCCTATTGTTTGTTATTTTAGGCCTTTGATAGCCTGTCTGCGGTCCCTACTTTAAATACTCCTCCACTCACCACCAAGCTGCCTGTGTATCCATGTAACCGCTGTAAAACTGCCATGAGCCTATTGTTTGTTATTTTAGGCCTTTGATAGCCTGTCTGCGGTCCCTACTTTAAATACTCCTCCACTCACCACCAAGCTGCCTGCCCGTGTATCCATGTAACCGCTGTAAAACTGCCATGAGCCTATTGTTTGTTATTTTAGGCCTTTGATAGCCTGTCTGCGGTCCCTACTTTAAATACTCCTCCACTCACCACCAAGCTGCCTGTGTATCCATGTAACCGCTGTAAAACTGCCATGAGCCTATTGTTTGTTATTTTAGGCCTTTGATAGCCTGTCTGCGATCCCTACTTTAAATACTCCTCCACTCATCACCAGCTGCCTGCCCGTGTATCCATGTAACCGCTGTAAAACTGCCATGAGCCTATTGTTTGTTATTTTAGGCCTTTGATAGCCTGTCTGCGGTCCCTACTTTAAATACTCCTCCACTCATCACCAGCTGCCTGCCCATGTATCCATGTAACCGCTGTAAAACTGCCATGAGCCTATTGTTTGTTATTTTAGGCCTTTGATAGCCTGTCTGCGGTCCCTACTTTAAATACTCCTCCACTCACCACCAAGCTGCCTGCCCGTGTATCCATGTAACCGCTGTAAAACTGCCATGAGCCTATTGTTTGTTATTTTAGGCCTTTGATAGCCTGTCTGCGGTCCCTACTTTAAATACTCCTCCACTCACCACCAAGCTGCCTGTGTATCCATGTAACCGCTGTAAAACTGCCATGAGCCTATTGTTTGTTATTTTAGGCCTTTGATAGCCTGTCTGCGGTCCCTACTTTAAATACTCCTCCACTCATCACCAGCTGCCTGCCCGTGTATCCATGTAACCGCTGTAAAACTGCCATGAGCCTATTGTTTGTTATTTTAGGCCTTTGATAGCCTGTCTGCGGTCCCTACTTTAAATACTCCTCCACTCATCACCAGCTGCCTGCCCGTGTATCCATGTAACCGCTGTAAAACTGCCATGAGCCTATTGTTTGTTATTTTAGGCCTTTGATAGCCTGTCTGCGGTCCCTACTTTAAATACTCCTCCACTCACCACCAAGCTGCCTGCCCGTGTATCCATGTAACCGCTGTAAAACTGCCATGAGCCTATTGTTTGTTATTTTAGGCCTTTGATAGCCTGTCTGCGGTCCCTACTTTAAATACTCCTCCACTCACCACCAAGCTGCCTGTGTATCCATGTAACCGCTGTAAAACTGCCATGAGCCTATTGTTTGTTATTTTAGGCCTTTGATAGCCTGTCTGCGGTCCCTACTTTAAATACTCCTCCACTCATCACCAGCTGCCTGCCCGTGTATCCATGTAACCGCTGTAAAACTGCCATGAGCCTATTGTTTGTTATTTTAGGCCTTTGATAGCCTGTCTGCGGTCCCTACTTTAAATACTCCTCCACTCACCACCAAGCTGCCTGCCCGTGTATCCATGTAACCGCTGTAAAACTGCCATGAGCCTATTGTTTGTTATTTTAGGCCTTCGAAGCCTGTCTGCGGTCCCTCCTTCCACTAGGCCTCCACTGACCAGACCACTGCTGCCCGTGTACCCCTGGAACCAATTTTAAAGTGCCTACAGCCAGCCCATTTTATTGTGTTAGGCCTTCGAAGCCTGTCTGCGGTCCCTCCTTCCAATAGGCCTACACTGACAAAGGTACACCTGACAACAGACACATGGACCTGTAGGCATGGCCACGGAAGGTTACGTGTCCTTTGTGGCTCAATGGGTTAATGTATTGGATGCATGGTCCACACAGGGGACAGCCTGCTAAGTCTGTATGCAGTCCCTAATTCAAGTTGTCCTCAACTGAATAAAGCTGAGCTTCTACCTTCTGGCTCTCATTAAGTGTTTTTTAAAAAACAAAATGGTGGTTAGGGCCTACTAACGGCTTCTGCCCCTCCCTGGTGTTGCCCTCAACTGAATAAAGCTGAGCTTCTACCTTCCGGCTCTGATTAACTGCTGTTTTTAAACACATTGCTGGTTCCGGCCTACTAACGGTGTCTGCCCCTGCCTGGTGTTGCCCTCAACTGAATAAAGCTGAGCTTCAACCTTCTGGCTCTCATTAAGTGTTTTTTAAAAAACAAAATGGTGGTTAGGGCCTACTAACGGCTTCTGCCCCTCCCTGGTGTTGCCCTCAACTGAATAAAGCTGAGCTTCTACCTTCCGGCTCTGATTAACTGCTGTTTTTAAACACATTGCTGGTTCCGGCCTACTAACGGTGTCTGCCCCTGCCTGGTGTTGCCCTCAACTGAATAAAGCTGAGCTTCAACCTTCTGGCTCTCATTAAGTGTTTTTTAAAAAACAAAATGGTGGTTCCGGCCTACTAACGGTGTCTGCCCCTGCCTGGTGTTGCCCTCAACTGAATAAAGCTGAGCTTCAACCTTCTGGCTCTCATTAAGCGTTTTTTAAAAAACAAAATGGTGGTTAGGGCCTACTAACGGCTTCTGCCCCTCCCTGGTGTTGCCCTCAACTGAATAAAGCTGAGCTTCTACCTTCCGGCTCTGATTAACTGCTGTTTTTAAACACATTGCTGGTTCCGGCCTACTAACGGTGTCTGCCCCTGCCTGGTGTTGCCCTCAACTGAATAAAGCTGAGCTTCTACCTTCCGGCTCTGATTAACTGCTGTTTTTAAACACATTGCTGGTTCCGGCCTACTAACGGTGTCTGCCCCTGCCTGGTGTTGCCCTCAACTGAATAAAGCTGAGCTTCAACCTTCTGGCTCTCATTAAGTGTTTTTTAAAAAACAAAATGGTGGTTAGGGCCTACTAACGGCTTCTGCCCCTCCCTGGTGTTGCCCTCAACTGAATAAAGCTGAGCTTCTACCTTCCGGCTCTGATTAACTGCTGTTTTTAAACACATTGCTGGTTCCGGCCTACTAACGGTGTCTGCCCCTGCCTGGTGTTGCCCTCAACTGAATAAAGCTGAGCTTCAACCTTCTGGCTCTCATTAAGTGTTTTTTAAAAAACAAAATGGTGGTTAGGGCCTACTAACGGCTTCTGCCCCTCCCTGGTGTTGCCCTCAACTGAATAAAGCTGAGCTTCTACCTTCCGGCTCTGATTAACTGCTGTTTTTAAACACATTGCTGGTTCCGGCCTACTAACGGTGTCTGCCCCTCCCTGGTGTTGCCCTCAACTGAATAAAGCTGAGCTTCTAACTTCCGGCTCTGATTAACTGCTGTTTTTAAACACATTGCTGGTTCCGGCCTACTAACGGTGTCTGCCCCTCCCTGGTGTTGCCCTCAACTGAATAAAGCTGAGCTTCTACCTTCCGGCTCTGATTAACTGCTGTTTTTAAACACATTGCTGGTTCCGGCCTACTAACGGTGTCTGCCCCTGCCTGGTGTTGCCCTCAACTAAATAAAGCTGAGCTTCAACCTTCTGGCTCTCATTAAGTGTTTTTTAAAAAACAAAATGGTGGTTCCGGCCTACTAACGGTGTCTGCCCCTGCCTGGTGTTGCCCTCAACTGAATAAAGCTGAGCTTCAACCTTCTGGCTCTGATTAACTGCTGTTTTTAAACACATTGCTGGTTCCGGCCTACTAACGGTGTCTGCCACTGCCTGGTGTTGCCCTCAACTGAATAAAGCTGAGCTTCAACCTTCTGGCTCTCATTAAGTGTTTTTTAAAAAACAAAATGGTGGTTCCGGCCTACTAACGGTGTCTGCCCCTGCCTGGTGTTGCCCTCAACTGAATAAAGCTGAGCTTCAACCTTCTGGCTCTGATTAACTGCTGTTTTTAAACACATTGCTGGTTCTGGCCTACTAACGGTGTCTGCCCCTGCCTGGTGTTGCCCTCAACTGAATAAAGCTGAGCTTCAACCTTCTGGCTCTCATTAAGTGTTTTTTAAAAAACAAAATGGTGGTTAGGGCCTACTAACGGCTTCTGCCCCTCCCTGGTGTTGCCCTCAACTGAATAAATCTGAGCTTCTACCTTCCGGCTCTGATTAACTGCTGTTTTTAAACACATTGCTGGTTCCGGCCTACTAACGGTGTCTGCCCCTCCCTGGTGTTGCCCTCAACTGAATAAAGCTGAGCTTCTACCTTCCGGCTCTGATTAACTGCTGTTTTTAAACACATTGCTGGTTCCGGCCTACTAACGGTGTCTGCCCCTGCCTGGTGTTGCCCTCAACTGAATAAAGCTGAGCTTCAACCTTCTGGCTCTCATTAAGTGTTTTTTAAAAAACAAAATGGTGGTTAGGGCCTACTAACGGCTTCTGCCCCTCCCTGGTGTTGCCCTCAACTGAATAAAGCTGAGCTTCTACCTTCCGGCTCTGATTAACTGCTGTTTTTAAACACATTGCTGGTTCCGGCCTACTAACAGTGTCTGCCCCTGCCTGGTGTTGCCCTCAACTGAATAAAGCTGAGGTTCAACCTTCTGGCTCTCATTAAGTGTTTTTTAAAAAACAAAATGGTGGTTCCGGCCTACTAACGGTGTCTGCCCCTGCCTGGTGTTGCCCTCAACTGAATAAAGCTGAGCTTCAACCTTCTGGCTCTCATTAAGTGTTTTTTAAAAAACAAAATGGTGGTTAGGGCCTACTAACGGCTTCTGCCCCTCCCTGGTGTTGCCCTCAACTGAATAAAGCTGAGCTTCTACCTTCCGGCTCTGATTAACTGCTGTTTTTAAACACATTGCTGGTTCCGGCCTACTAACGGTGTCTGCCCCTGCCTGGTGTTGCCCTCAACTGAATAAAGCTGAGCTTCAACCTTCTGGCTCTCATTAAGTGTTTTTTAAAAAACAAAATGGTGGTTAGGGCCTACTAACGGCTTCTGCCCCTCCCTGGTGTTGCCCTCAACTGAATAAAGCTGAGCTTCTACCTTCCGGCTCTGATTAACTGCTGTTTTTAAACACATTGCTGGTTCCGGCCTACTAACGGTGTCTGCCCCTCCCTGGTGTTGCCCTCAACTGAATAAAGCTGAGCTTCTAACTTCCGGCTCTGATTAACTGCTGTTTTTAAACACATTGCTGGTTCCGGCCTACTAACGGTGTCTGCCCCTGCCTGGTGTTGCCCTCAACTGAATAAAGCTGAGCTTCAACCTTCTGGCTCTCATTAAGTGTTTTTTAAAAAACAAAATGGTGGTTAGGGCCTACTAACGGCTTCTGCCCCTCCCTGGTGTTGCCCTCAACTGAATAAAGCTGAGCTTCTACCTTCCGGCTCTGATTAACTGCTGTTTTTAAACACATTGCTGGTTCCGGCCTACTAACGGTGTCTGCCCCTGCCTGGTGTTGCCCTCAACTGAATAAAGCTGAGCTTCAACCTTCTGGCTCTCATTAAGTGTTTTTTAAAAAACAAAATGGTGGTTCCGGCCTACTAACGGTGTCTGCCCCTGCCTGGTGTTGCCCTCAACTGAATAAAGCTGAGCTTCAACCTTCTGGCTCTCATTAAGTGTTTTTTAAAAAACAAAATGGTGTTTAGGGCCTACTAACGGTGTCTGCCCCTCCCTGGTGTTGCCCTCAACTGAATAAAGCTGAGCTTCAACCTTCTGGCTCTCATTAAGTGTTTTTTAAAAAACAAAATGGTGGTTAGGGCCTACTAACGGTGTCTGCCCCTCCCTGGTGTTGTCCTCAACTGAACAAAGCTGAGCTTCCACATTCTGGCTTTCGGCCTATACTATCAGATATTAAACTGCATTTGGACTACTAGTGTGGTTAGGCCCTTGAAACAGTGTCTGCTGCTCTTGGGTTTGCTACTCCACTGAACAAAGCAATGCCGCCTGTTTAGTCCTGTTACCAATTTTGATCTGCATTTAGCCTACTTTATTCTTTGGCCCTATATCTGTTTCCTCATCATCCTGCCCATTGCCCAGCCACTGCTAGATGAGTCTGCTGGTACATTGACCTAGACCACTACATTCCCCTTGTACTCTACACAGCCAGAATCTGACCCTGCTGAAAGTAAGGTTCCCCTTCCCGCATATTATACCACCTTACACAGGGACAAAGAGGAAGGTGCAGATGAAAGTGCAGGTTCCTTTATCAGGTGGGGGGGCATACTCGTTGGCGACGTCACTGGCACAGGGCCACTCAGAGTACGCAAAAGTGTCGCTGCTGGTGGGAGGCGCCCCCGCCATGCAAACACACCGCCGTACTTTGAGGGGCCCTGTGCCAGTGCCAATGCGAACGAGTGGGCCCCCCCTGCTTGCTCAGGATCACAGCACTTGCAACGTTGAAATACTTACCTCTCCCTGCTCCACCGCCATGACGTAGTCCATGTTTCCTGGGCCCACTAAAACCTTGAACCAGCCCTACCCCCACAACTTTTGCCAAATGACCCCCAATTTCCAGTGCCCAACTATTATTATAAAGTTAATTAAGATTGACAAGCTTCAGAAAACAAGAATGGATGTTTTTGGCAGTAAAATGTGCACTGTAGGTGTTTTCCTGGCCTCCACTCACTGCCGGCTATGCTTCCCCATTGACTTGCATTGGGTTTCGTGTTTCGGTCGATCCCCGACTTTTAGCGATAATCGGCCGACTTCACTCGACTCGACTCTGGACTAAATCGGGTTTCACAAAACCAGACTCGATCTTAAAAAAATGAAAGTCGCTCAACCCTAGTCTTCACTACTCATTTCCCGTTTTTATTGGTGGCCTACCATGCATAAGGACATTCTGGAGAATGTCTCAGCTTGACTGTCCTGTGCCCAAAACAAAACTGTGAAGCATCTTCCATCAGGACATCTTCTGCCACTTCCCGTTCCGTCAGTTCCCTGGCAGCACATTGCTATGAATTTTATTACAGATCTCCCCGTCTCTTCTGGATGCTCCGTTATATGGGTGGACCGCTTTTCGAAGATGGCTCACTTTACCCCTCTGTCTGGTCTTCTGTCTGCTCCTGAGCTTGACGACTACTTTGTTCAACATCTTTTTAATCTCCATGGGTTTCCTCTCCACATTGTGTCCGACTGGGGTGTCCAGTTCACTTCGAAGTTTTGTAGGGCGATCTGTAAAACAATGAATGTGGAGCTGGATTTCTCTTCTGCTTATCATCCTCAGTCCAATGGTCCGGTTGGAGAGGATCAATCAGGTCGTGTCCGGGTTCCTGCGTCACTTCTTCAACGTACATCACAATGACTGGGTCAAGTTACTACCGTGGGCGGAGTTCTCCTATAACAACCACATAACTAAGTCTCCTTTCCAGATTGTGTTTGGATTCCAACTGATATCCCGCTTCCTATCCCTGGGTCTTTGGGCATTTCGGCTGCTGACACTGTCACGGACAGTTTTTCTAAAGTGTGGAGAGACACCAAGACCGCATTAGAATGAGCGACACAGTGCATGAAGAAGCATGCTGATAAGAGATGCCTGGATGCTCTCACCTTTCAGCCTGGGGATAAAGTGTGGCTCTCCTCTAAGTACATCCATCTGAATATGCCTTCCTACAAATTGGGGCCTTGCTTCATCAGTCCCTTTGAGGTCTTAAAACAAATTAATGCTGTCTCTTATAAGTTGAAGTTCCCTGCTTCTTCGCATGTGTCTAACTCTTTTCATGTTTCCCTCCTCAAACCGGTAATTTTGAGTTTTTTCTTTAAGGACCCGGGCACTACTCCTGATCCCGTCAGTGAGGAGGATGTATTTGAGGTAGAAAATATTTTGGCCACAAAAAGGGTAAGGGGAAAGACCCTCTTTTTGGTGGATTGGAACGGCTTTGGGCCTGAGGAGAGGTTGTGGGAGCCCAAAGAAAATATCCGGGTCCTTCTCCTACTGGAGAGATTTTTTGCAGGCTTGAAAAAGGGGGGGCGTAAAGGGGGTACTGTAGTGCCTCCATCCCAGTCCCAATCCGCCTGCTCTTCCTGGATGCTGCGCACATCTCACAGGCCTCCTAACATGCTACCAAGGGCACGCACACGCTATTTCCTAATTATGTGTCAGCCAATGGCTGAGTGTCTCATACTACTTCAGGCACATCTGCCCTTAGGGAGATGCCTGAGCAACAAGTGTTTCCTGTTGCTAGTTTTCAGGTTTCCTGTGCCTGTGTGTTTGTTCAGCTTGCATCTCGCTAACACTTTTTGTTTCCTCAGTGTTTCCACCGTGCTTCCTTGCCTCCTGGAACTGTGTCTGCTATCCGCATGTGCCGCCTGTCTCCTGTCTGGTTCTTCACTACTTGCAGCACCTGCCTGCCCGCAAGTCCGGCCAAGTAAGCTACCGCATTCCCGGAGTCTAACTGGAGGTAGCACTTTGCGTCTCCTGGGCTTCCATTCTGGCTCTGTTTGAGGGGTCTTACTACGGGAGTCCGGGCTCACTTAGTCACTCCCTCTTTGGATCCTTCCTAGCTAGTGGTCCACTGGTTCCACAATAAGTTCAATAAACGAATGTGCACCTCACCATCTGTGCCTATGTTTCCATTTGTTACAGAATATTTCTACCAGGCCATCCATCTGCGGATGGTACACCGATGTGCGGAGTTATGTAACCTAGAGAGCCTTAAACAACTCCCTCATCATATTGGACATAAACGGTGTCCCTTGGTCCATCAGGATCTTCTTTTGTAGGCTTATCTGAGAAAATATATAGACTAACTCTTGGGCAATGCTCCTGCTGAAGAAGTTTCTAAGGGGTACTGCCTCCGGGTACTGTGTTGCATAGTCCATCATCACTAGAATATCTTGGTGCCCTCTGGTGGACTTAACCAGGGGTCCCAGAAGGTTCATGGCAATCCTGTCAAATGGGACCTCTCTAATGGGCAATGGCTCTAGGGGACTTCAGAAATGGGAGACGAGGGCTGTAAGCTGACAAGCAGGGCAGGAGTGACAATAGTTAACAATCTCCCTGTGACACCCAGGCCAATAGAACCTCCTAAGGACCCACAACAAACCACACAACACCATGGTCCTTCTGGTGTTCCGTATCGATGATTATCTGGGACGCTGCGGTGATTTTGTTTTATTGTCACCGTGAAAATGGCCGCTGCCATGGTCTTTTAGAAAATGGACGCCGGTGGTGCGCATGCCCGATGCCGTCCATTGTCGTCATCTTCTAGTGGAACTATCTCTACAGCTGGGCGTGTACACTATTGGTATTGACACGGTGGAGTTCCGCCCCTATACACGCCCTTCTGTGATGGCCCTATTGGATGATGCGCTCTGGGCGCCGCCACGCATGCACCGCTTTCACCGGTGCCACTTCCGGTTTTAACTATATTTAAGCATAACGAGACAAGAGTTATATATACACCCTGTTGAAAAAGCCACGCGAAACGCGCGTCCGGGGGGACCAAGCGAGGTGGGGCTACCAGCCCTGACTACCAATGGGTAAGCAGCAAACATATATAAGTATGTGATTGTATATATAGGGTGATCTTTGTATATGTGTATTGGATACAATGATGGAGATATACATGGTCATAGATGATATCTTAGACTTGGATTGATGCTGCTATCCGAAGGGTATATTAGAGTATTCCCCCTCTAACTTGGTTAGTGCCACATTTCTCCTTTCTGTGTCTCCTGCTATATGGCTGTGTTGACAACACACCCATTTTGTATTATGTGATTGTTATAAATTAATAAACATTTTGAATACTTTTATACAACTATGTTTAAGTGGACGTTTTTTCTCCGTATTTTTGTGGTTATAGCATTTTGGAGTAGTCCTGGAGGGGCACCTGTGGGGTGCCTAGAGAGAGCTGGTATTATCCGCTCACCTGTATTAAGTATATTAGTACTTCATGATTGTAGTATTAAATATTCTAACACCACCTGTATTTTACTATTGGAGGTGTGACTGCCTCCAGCCTGAATCTGCTCTCCTATTGACCAGCAGGTGATTTTCATCAGTTTTCTACTTACCAATTTGAATTGTAGGCTCATAGCCTGGTAGAGACATGTTTGTCCATGTAACTGTAGGCTGATAGCTCAAGAGATATGTACAGTAGAATAGGTACCCATCAGAGGGCGGTCGCCTTGCTGTGGCTGATGGGCATACATGAATTTGCCAATTTATGCGCTAAGAACCTTCATTTTTATAAGTACATCTTACTGAGTAATAACACAGTTTAGATTCAATATTTTCAGTGTTTGCATATATCTTGGCTTATAAAGAGTGCTGCTGTGTTTTCTTTTTCTATATAATGCAGCTATCACAGCTTGCACCTGTTTACAGTGCTGGTCAGGTTTTTAGATAGATAAGTATGGGATAGATACATAATCTTACATCTCCTTCACTGTTTTACTCCTCACGTTATAATTAGAGATGGGTGTATCAGTCAGTAGAAAACCAAGTTTGTGTTGAATTTATTGAAATTTGCGGTTTCATACAAATTCAAACATTTGGAGATTAGATTCCCGGTGTACAAAAAACTTGCCTGGCACCATTTCCTTTCCCACACTGTTTAAGTTTCAGAGAGCAAGCTCATGTAATTTTGCATTGCTGTATGGGCTTCCCCATAAAGCCTGCAGCAATGACTTCTTGCCGATTCATATCTTGCACAGTGGTCGGTTCCTGGGTCATCACAGATCAGTGGTTCCAAGTGGAGCTCAGTGGAGCAGAGTTGTTTTCCATTTCCACAGTTAGTTGTTAAGTCTCTATCACCTGTAGAGTGGAAGGTCTTATGATTGGCGGTGTTCTTTCTCTCTCCTCTAGAGCGTAAGCTCTTATGGTCAGCAGGGTTCTGTCTCTTTCCTGCAGAGTGTAAGCTCTGAAAATCAGCATGGTTATTTCTCTCCTCCCCTTCATGTGTATTTTACAACTAATTAGAAGCTTTCCAGTATTGAGATTCACACAACTTAATTTATCGCAAATTAAATTTTGGGAGAAAATTTGGCAAAGTTGACAAATTCAAATGTCAAAAGATCCACTAATCTCTAGCTATAACTGTGATGTATTGTAAATGTCTACTATATAGCTACTAAAGTGATAAAAATCATAATAGTTAACCCCTTCATGACCCAGCCTATTTTGGCCTTAATGACCTTGCCGTTTTTTGCAATTCTGACCAGTGTCCCTTTATGAGGTAATAACTCAGGAACGCTTCAACGGATCCTAGCGATTCTGAAAATGTTTTTTCGTGACATATTGGGCTTCATGTTAGTGGTAAATTTAGGTCGATAATTTCTGAGTTTATTTGTGAAAAAAACGGAAATTTGGCGAAAATTTTGAAAATTTTGCAATTTTCACATTTTGAATTTTTATTCTGTTAAACCAGAGAGTTATGTGACACAAATTAGTTAATAAATAACGTTTCCCACATGTCTACTTTACATCAGCACAATTTTGGAAACAAATTTTTTTTTTGCTAGGAAGTTATAAGGGTTAAAATTTGACCAGTGATTTCTCATTTTTACAACAAAATTTACAAAACCATTTTTTTTAGGGACCACCTCACATTTGAAGTCATTTTGAGGGTTCTATATGGCTGAAAATACCCAAAAGTGACACCATTCTAAAAACTGCACCCCTCAAGGTGCTCAAAACCACATTCAAGAAGTTTATTAACCCTTCAGGTGTTTCACAGCAGCAGAAGCAACATGGAAGTAAAAAATGAACATTTAACTTTTTAGTCACAAAAATGATATTTTAGCAACAATTTTTTACTTTCCCAAGGGTAAAAGGAGAAACTGGGCCATGGACGTTATTGTCCAATTTGTCCTGAGTACGCTGATACCTCATATGTGGGGGTAAACCACTGTTTGGGCACACGGCAGGGCTCGGAAGGGAAGGAGCGCCATTTGACTTTTTGAATGAAAAATTGGCTCCAATCTTTAGCGGACACCATGTCGCGTTTGGAGAGCCCCCGTCTGCCTAAACATTGGCGCTCCCCCACAAGTGACCCCATTTTGGAAACTAGACCCACCAAGGAACTTATCTAGAAGCATAGTGAGCACTTTAAACCCCCAGGTGCTTCACAAATTGATCCGTAAAAATGAAAAAGTACTTTTTTTTCACAAAAAAATTATTTTAGCCTCAATTTTTTCATTTTCACATGGGCAACAGGATAAAATGAATCCTAAAATTTGTTGGGCAATTTCTCCTGAGTACACCGATACCTCACATGTGGGGGTAAACCACTGTTTGGGCACATGGCAAGGCTCGGAAGGGAAGGAGCGCCATTTGACTTTTTGAATGAAAAATTATCTCCATCGTTAGCGGACACCATGTCGCGTTTGGAAAGCCCCTGTGTGCCTAAACATTGGAGCTCCTCCACAAGTGACCCCATTTTGGAAACTAGACCCCCCAAGGAACTTATCTAGAGGCATAGTGAGCACTTTAAACCCTCAGGTGCTTCACAAATTGATCGAGTACTTTTTTTTCACACAAAATTTCTTTTAGCCTCAATTCTTTCATTTTCACATGGGCAACAGGATAAAAAGGATCCTAAAATTTGTTGGGCAACTTCTCCTGAGTACGCCGATGCCTCATATGTGGGGGTAAACCACTGTTTGGGTGCACGGCAAGGCTCGGAAGGGAAGGAGCGCCATTTGACTTTTTGAATGGAAAATTAGCTCCAATCGTTAGCGGACACCATGTCGCGTTTGGAGAGCCCCTGTGTGCCTAAACATTGGAGCTCCCCCACAAGTGACCCCATTTTGGAAACTAGACCTCCCAAGGAACTAATCTAGATGTGCGGTGAGCACTTTGAACCCCCAAGTACTTCACAGAAGTTTACAACGCAGAGCCATGAAAATAAAAAATAATTTTTCTTTTCTCAAAAATGATTTTTAGCCCACAATTTTTTATTTTCCCAAGGGTAACAGGAGAAATTGGACCCCAAAAGTTGTTGTACAGTTTCTCCTGAGTACGCTGATACCCAATATGTGGGGGTAAACCACTGTTTGGGCACAAGTCGGGGCTCGGAAGGGAGGTAGTGACGTTTTGAAATGCAGGCTTTGATGGAGTGTTCTGCGTGCGTCACATTCCATTTGCAGAGCCCCTGATGTGCCTAAACAGTAGAAACCCCCCACAAGTGAACCTATTTTGGAAACTAGACCCCCCAAGAAACTTATCTAGATATGTGGTGAGCACTTTGAACCCCCAAGTGCTTCACAGAAGTTTACAACGCAGAGCCGTGAAAATAAAAAATCATTTTTCTTTCCTTAAAAATGATGTTTTAGCAAGCAATTTTTTATTTTCACAAGGGTAACAGGAGAAATTGGACCCCAATACTTGTTGCCCAGTTTGTCCTGAGTACACTGATACCCCATATGTGGGGGTAAACCACTGTTTGGGCACAAGTCAGGGCTCGGAAGGGAGGTAGTGACGTTTTGAAATGCAGGCTTTCATGGAGTGGTCTGCGTGCGTCACATTCCATTTCCAGAGCCCCTGATGTGCCTAAACAGTAGAAACCCCCACAAGTGACCCCATTTTGGAAACTAGACCCCCCAAGGAACTTATCTAGATGTATAATGAGCACTTTGAACCACCAAGTGCTTCACAGAAGTTTATAACGCAGAGCCGTGAAAATAAAAAATCATTTTTCATTCCTCTAAAATTATGTTTTAGCAAGCAATGTTTTATTTTCGCAAGGGTAATAGGAGAAATTGGACCCCAATAATTGTTGCCCAGTTTGTCCTGAGTATGCTGATACCCCATATGTGGGGGTAAACCACTGTTTGGGCACACGTCGGGGCTCGGAAGGGAGGGAGCACCATTTGACTTTTTGAACGCAAGATTGCCTGGAATCAATGGTGGCGCCACGTTGCGTTTGGAGACCCCTGATGTGCCTAAACAGTGGAAACCCCTCAATTCTAACTCCAACACTAACCCCAACACACCCCTAACCCTAATCCCAACCCTAACCCCAACACACCCCTAACCCTAATCCCAACTCTAGCCATAACCCTAATCACAACCCAACCCCAACACACCCCTAACCACAACCCTAACCCTAATCCCAACCCTAACCCTAATCCCAACCCTAACCCCAACCCTAACCACAACTTTAACCCCAACACACCCCTAACCATAACCCTAACCACAAGCCTATTCTTAATCCTATTTCCAACCCTATCCCTAATTCCAACCCTAACTCTAATTCCAACCCTAACCCTAAGGCTATGTGCCCACGTTGCGGATTCGTGTGAGATTTTTCCGCACCATTTTTGAAAAATCCGCAGGTAAAAGGCACTGCGTTTTACCTGTGAATTTACCGCAGATTTCCAGTGTTTTTTATGCGGATTTCACCTGCGGATTTCTATTGAGGAACAGCTGTAAAACGCTGCGAAATCCGCACAAAGATTTGACATGCTGCGGAAAATACAGCTCAGCATTTCCGTGCGGTATTTTCCGCACCATGGGCACAGCGAATTTGGTTTTCCATAGGTTTACATGGTACTGTAAACCTGATGGATCACTGCTATGAATCCGCAGCGGCCAATCCGCTGCGGATCCGCAGCCAAATCCGCACCGTGTGCACATAGCCTAATTCTAACGCTAACCCTAGTTCTAACCCTAACCCTAACCCTAACCCTACCCCTAACCCTACCCCTAACCCTAACCCTACCCCTAACCCTAACCCTAGTTCTAACCCTAACCCTAGGTTCTAACCCTGGTGGAAAAAAAAAATATTTTCTTTATTTTATTATTGTCCCTACCTATGGGGGTGATAAAGGGGGGGTCATTTACTATTTTTTTATTTTGATCACTGTGATAAGTTTACCACAGTGATCAAAATGTACATGGAACGCATTTGCCGGCCGGCAGATTCAGCGGGCATTTTGGAAGATGGCGGCGCCTAGGGAGAAGACGGACCGACTTCGGGAGGCTCGGTAAGTATGAGGGGGTGGTGGGGGGGTGGATCGGAGCACAGGATGGGGGGATCGGAGGACGGGGGGAGCGGACAGGAGCACGGGGGAGCGGACAGGGGGACGGAGGGGGGTACCGGACAGAACCGAGGACTGGGGAGGAGATCGGGGGCGGTGGGGGGGGGGGCAGAACATGATTTCCAGCCATGGCAGATGCTATTGCAGCATCGGCCATGGCTGGATTGCAATATTTCACCATTTTCATAGGTGAAATATTGCAAATTGCTCTGATTGGCTGTTGCACTTTCAACAGCCAATCAGAGCGATCGTAGCCACGTGGGGGCAAAGCCACCCCCCCTGGGCTGAAGTACAACTCCCCCTCTCCCTGCAGATCGGGTGAAATAGGAGTTAACCCTTTCACCAGATCAGCAGGGACGCGATCATTCCATGACGCCACATAGGCGTCATGGGTCGGATTGGCACCGACTTTCATGACGCCTACGTGGCGTCAAAGGTCGGGAAGGGGTTAACAACTTTGAACTGTGCTTCTATCATACTACAGGTCCTCTAGTTTACTCAAAACAGACATACATGATGTCCATGGAGTATAGAAGGTGCAGTGGCCATTGGAAATAACTAGTGATGAGTGAAAAATGAAATATTCAAATTCGGAAAAAATCATCACAAACAATTTCTAATATCCGTGTATTCCTACTGAATAACAAATCCAATGCAAGCCAATGGGAAAGCCGAATATTTTTCTGCTGGATCCAACAAACAGGTCTGGGCGGCATGAGAAAAAAGTTGACATGGATGGGAAAGAGCTAAAACTAAATAGGAACAGCATGGAGAAGATACCTGCATATCTTTCTGACTCACATATGGTATCTGGGAAGAATGTTGTCAGACTATTGCATCAGTTTTACAGATTTTTAACCCCTTCACCCCCGGAGCTTTTTCCGTTTTTCCATTTTCGTTTTTCGCTACCCTCCTTCCCAGAGCCATAACTTTTTTATTTTTCCGTCAATTTGGCCATGTGAGGGCTTATTTTTTGCGGGACGAGTTGTACTTTTGAACGACATCATTGGTTTTAGCATGTCGTGTACTAGAAAACGGGAAAAAAATTCCAAGTGCAGTGAAATTGCAAAAAAAGTGCAATCCCACACTTGTTTTTTGCTTGCCTATTTTGCTAGGTTCACTAAATGCTAAAACTGACCTGCCATTATGATTCTCCAGGTCACTACGAGTTTATAGACACCTAACATGACTAGGTTATTTTTCACCTAAGTGGTGAAAAAAAATTCCAAACTTTGCAAAAAACAAAACAAAACTGCGCCATTTTCCGATACTCGTAGCGTCTCCATTTTTCGTGATCTGGGGTCAGGTGAGGGCTTATTTTTTGCGTGCCGAGCTGGCGTTTTTAATGATAGCATTTTGGTGTAGATACGTTCTTTTGATCGCCCGTTATTGCATTTTAATGCAATGTCGTGGCGACCAAAAAAACGTAAATCTGGCGTTTCGAATTTTTTTCTCATTACGCCATTTAGCGATCAGGTTAATGCTTTTTTTTTATTGATAGATCGGGCGATTCTGAACGCGGCGATACCAAATATGTGTAGGTTGGGGTTTTTTTTTATTGATTTATTTTGATTGGGGCGAAAGGGGGGTGATTTAAAGTTTTATATTTTTTTTATTTTTTTCACATTTTTAAAAACTTTTTTTTTTTACTTTTGCCATGCTTCAATAGCCTCCATGGGAGGCTAGAAGCAGGCACAACGCGATCGGCTCTGCTATGCAGCAGTGATCATAAGATCGCTGCTACACAGCAGATTTGCAGGTGTGCTGTGAGCGCCGACCACAGGGTGGCGCTCACAGCCACCGGCAATCAGTAACCATAGAGGTCTCAAGGACCTCTATGGTTACCTTCCTGACACATCGCCGACCCCCGATCATGTGACGGGGGTCGGCGATGCGCTCATATCCGGCCGCACGGCCGGATGCGGTAGTTAAATGCCGCTGTCTGCGCTTGACAGCGGCATTTAACTAGTTAATAGCGGCGGGTGATCGCGATTTCACCCGCCGCTATTGCGGGCACATGTCAGCTGTAAAAAACAGCTGACATGTCGCGACTTTGATGTGCGCTCACCGCCGGAGCGCACATCAAAGCGGGGGTCCCGACATGTGACGTACTATACCGTCACATGTCGGGAAGGGGTTAAAAGACCTACCAAAATTTTTTTTTTTTTGTAAAGGAAAAAATGCTAAGAAATTTTTTTTTCTTAATAATTACATATATAATGCTAAATAAAAAAAATATAAAACTATACCTCTCCTTTAGCATATGTTTGCACGGAGTGTTTTGACTTTAGTTTACCTTTAACATTTGTGAGGGCTCCCACTTGTACAATTGGGAGGTCCCTGCCTCATGCCAAATAGTTAGCAAGATAATGGAATACATATTGCCCATCCCTAACATGACATGTCAAACATGACATTTGAAATTTGGGCTTTGCCCGCCACCATCACCATGTCCACCACTATGTCATTATGCAACCCTCGCTTCACATTTTCAGAGGGCCAGCAAGTGAAAACTGCATTTTCTAAGCTCAAAAGTTCATTTTTGCCACCAGATCTCAATGGAACAACTGTCACAGTGGGTGAAGCTGCTGTAAGGTGAATATAATACAGGAATTGGGTGAGATGTATGACCAATGTCAGGAAATTGGATTCTACCAGACACCAAAAGCATTAGAATTAAATTCTGAATACAGTGTATGCAAGCAAGGGACTGTATTGTGGTCAGTCTGTCAGACTTGAAACCCATGTCAGGAACATGTACAAGCCTCATTTTACTTGGAAGCAGCCTCCTCAAGGGAATGAGACAGGAGTGCCATTGACCAATTTGCACAAGCCTATGAACTTCTTCTGGAAACTACACAACAAGGCAGAATGTACATTTTGCATGGTTTTGAGCAACAATTGAGTAATTATAGGATATGTCCCAGAGAGTGTCGAGGTCTGCAGAGTGTATTACTCAGGTGACAAGCAGTGTTACATAGATCAGGTAAAGGCTAGTGTTGAGCATTCCGATACCGCAAGTATCGGGTATCGGCCGATACTTGCGGGTATCGGAATTCCGATACCGAGATCCGATACTTTTGTGGTATCGGATATCGGTATCGAAACAACATTAATGTGTAAAATAAAGAATTAAAATAAAAAATATTGCTATACTCACCTCTCCGACGCAGCCTGGACCTCACCGAGGGAACCGGCAGCGTTCTGTGCTTAAAATGCGCGCGTTTACTTCCTTCCGTGACGTTACGGCTTGTGATTGGTCGCGTGCCGCCCATGTGGCCGCGACGCGACCAATCACAGCAAGCCGTGACGTAATTTTCAGGTCCTCAATGCCTAATTCTAGGCATTCAGGAATTTAAAATTACGCTCCGGCTTGTGATTGGTCGCGTCGCGGTCACATGGGCGACGCAACCAATCACAAGCCGTGACGTCACGGGAGGCAGGAAACGCGCGCATTTTAAAATTACGTCACGGCTTGTGATTGGTTGCGTGCCGCCCATGTGACCACGACGCGACCAATCACAGCAAGCCGTGACGTAATTTCAGGTCCTGAATGCCTATTTCTGCATTCAGGACCTGAAATTACGTCACGGCTTGCTGTGATTGGTCGCGTCGCGGTCACATGGGCGGCACGCAACCAATCACAAGCCGTGACGTAATTTTAAAATGCGCGCGTTTCCTGCCTCCCGTGACGTCACGGCTTGTGATTGGTCGCGTCGCCCATGTGACCGCGACGCGACCAATCACAAGGCGGAACGTAATTTTAAAATCCTGAATGCCTAGAATTAGGCATCCAGGACCTGAAAATTACGTCACGGCTTGCTGTGATTGGTCGCGTCGCGGCCACATGGGCGGCACGCGACCAATCACAAGCCGTGACGTCACGGAAGGAAGTAAACGCGCGCATTTTAAGCACAGAACGCTGCCGGTTCCCTCGGTGAGGTCCAGGCTGCGTCGGAGAGGTGAGTATAGCAATATTTTTTATTTTAATTCTTTATTTTACACATTAATATGGATCCCAGGGCCTGAAGGAGAGTTTCCTCTCCTTCAGACCCTGGGAACCATCAGGAATACCGTCCGATACTTGAGTCCCATTGACTTGTATTGGTATCGGGTATCGGTATCGGATTAGATCCGATACTTTGCCAGTATTGGCCGATACTTTCCGATACCGATACTTTCAAGTATCGGACGGTATCGCTCAACACTAGTAAAGGCCTAAGCGTGGCAATGACCATGTTCCAATATATTTAAGGCTGCAGCCTGAATAGGTCTGTGGAGTGTATTAACCCAGTCTTTTAGACATGCTTAAAATATACAGAAAATAATCAATACCACAACATCATTTTTTGTAAGGACCCAAATTTACAAAATGTAAGTAAGGGAAGTAACAGTTTAACAAAGAGACAGAAGTCTCATATATGATCCTAGAAAACTCAGCAATGGCCTTTGTCAAGCACCGGACAATGTAAATTGCTAACGAATATGTATGCCCTATCTAAGTATCAATTTGTGAACAGACATATATGCTGACAAGAGACAAATGAACGCTACGCTTAAGGTACCTTCACACTGAACAACTTAACGATAACGACAGCGATCCGTGACGTTGCAGCGTCCTGGATAGCGATATCGTTGTGTTTGACACGCAGCAGCGATCAGGATCCTGCTGTGACATCGTTGGTCGGAGCTAGAAGGCCAGCACCTTATTTCGTTGCTGGATCACCCGCTGACATCGCTGAGTCGACGTGTGTGACGCTGATTCAGCGCTGTCTTCACTGGTAACCAGGGTAAACATCGGCTTACTAAGTGCGGCCTTGCGCTTAGTAACCCGATGTTTACCCTGGTTACCCGGGGACTTCGGCATCGTTGGTCGCTGAAGAGCTGTCTGTGTGACAGCTCTCCAGCGACCACACAACGACGAAACAGCGACGCTGCAGCGATCGGCATCGTTGTCTATATCGCTGCAGCGTCGCTTAATGTGACGGTACCTTTAGACAACAAACTGGACGTGGTTGCTGACTGGTGTGCCTGTGCAACTACAGGTCGTGGACAGAAAGCATCAGCGCCTCCTTCCTGGACAGCAGATTGGGAAGGGCATAACACAGGGGAAGGGCCAGTGGTTTCCCCATCAAAGATTTTGAACCCAGGCCTTCCACCCACCTACTGGGGTCCTGCGTATATGAGGAGTATATGGTGTATGCTAACAGAGGTATTATATCAAATTTCCCTTTATAAAGGGATGCGTGGGTAAGATTTTCAAACTAGCAGCACACATATAAATCATGTTTCATTACTTATATTATTATTCTGTATAAGGCTGAAACCTGAAGAATTTTGTGGGGTATGTGAATGCATTCATGTTAAAAAATGTCTAAGTGCAGACCCAAAAATCAACATCAGGCTACCAGACACACACTTAAAGAGACTGTGAAAATCGCAACACAATAAAAAAATTATAATAATAGAATATATAGAGATAGAGAATAGAAATTTGACCTTTGCACAACGTACAAAGGTTTCAAAAAATTACCCCAAGGGGTCTGTATCATGCATGCTGAAAGAGGCCATGATGGGGAAATCACAATACACTTAGCATTTATTGCAAGAGGTAGAGATAGAGAGTACAAGTTTCACCATTGCACGATGTGCAAAGGTTTGTTTAAAAAAATTAGCCGAGGGGTATCTCTTAAACCAGCTGAAAGATGCCGTGATGGGGACATCACGATACACTTAGCAGTGATTACAAGAGGTAGAGATAGAGAGTACAAGTTTCACCATTGCAAAATTTGCAAAGGTTTCAAAAAGTACAAAACATTACCCACATGGGGTATGCATACAGTAGATGAACACTAAGTATTTGTTGCAGGAGGAGGTGATTTCCTGAACAAAATGGTTTTGGATGGTAAGGGATGTATGTTAAGACAACTTCCCAAATAAAAAACATTTGGCCTGCATTTGCATAACTTTGCTGACATCTGTAAGGCTTACAAAGTCGCAGAAATGCAGCCCTTGTTCAATTTTAGAAGAGTCAGCCTGTTTGGAATTTTTATTGACAGACATGTGCACCTATCCATTATGATTGCACCTGCCAAACTAAAAACCCACTTAGACAACACACTCGCAGCAGGGCATGGCAGCAAATTGTGCTTCACGCGAGGGTCTTGAGAAAGGCAACTGGACATGAACTCTGCCATGTGTGGCAGACTACAAAGAGTCAAAAGTTCAATGTCTTTACCAGGAAGAACACTAAACATCCTCTCCTCCTCACAAAGCATAGCCTCCCCCTCCTCCTCTTCAGGCCATCCATTCTTGACAGGCATGAAGCTGGGATTGGGAGTCTCCTCTGAAGTGCAGAGCAAAAACTCCTGTTCCTCCTCATCCTCTTCCTCCTCCTCCTGTTCCTCATCATTACCCAATGTGGCCTGAGAATATTATGTGAGGCTGGGCTGTGTGGTATAAGCCACAGGCATTGAGAAGGTTGAATTCCATCATGTGGGCAGGTCATAAATCAGTCAGTGACGAGGCAAATTAATGCGCTGCTGCAGCGAAGCTAGACCTGAGAAAGCCTGAGATGACTTCCAGAAATGTGCGCTGACATGGCATACCTTGGCAATTAGGTCAGTCAAGTCAGGGTATGTTTTTAAAAACTGCTGTACAACCAAGTTCAGCATATGGGCCATGCATGGAATGTGTACCAGCTTGCGGAGCTTTAAAGCCACCACCAAGTTATGCCCATTATCACACACAACAAGACCTGGTTGGAGGTTCAGCAAGGAGAGGCACTGATTAGTCTGTTCTTTTATCTCTTTCACCAGCTCGGCTGCATAGTGAACTTTATCACCTAAACTGATGAGCTTCATTAGAGTGTACTTCCGCTTCGCCAAGGTAGTGCTGCATATTTCCCAGCTGGGGAGTGATGAGGAGACTAGTTACAATGAGGATGAGGAGATGGAGGAGGAGAGACAGGAGGTGGAAAACAAGGAGACAGAAGCCCTGATGGAAGTTGGGCCCACTATTCTTGGTATGGGTAAAAGGTGTGATTTCCCAGCCTCTGACTCTGTTCCAGACTCCTCCAGGTTAACCTAATGTTCCATCAGGCAAATGTATTGTCTTTGTCCACAAGAACTTGTCCACGTGTCTGTAGTTAGGTGGACCTTCACTGTGACTGCATTGGCCACAGCAGAGCTGAAACTGTGTAACACGTGCTTATGTAACGTGGGGACGGCACACTGAGAAAAATAGTGACGGCTGGAAATCAAGTACCGTTGGGCGGCCACTGCTAAGAGATCGCGGAAAGACTCTGTTACCACAAGTTGAAATGGCAACATTTCAAGGGCTAGCAATCTGGCAATGTGGGTGTGTAGCGTTTGGGCCTGTGGGTGAGTGGCTGGATATTTCTGCTTTCTGGTAAATATCTGGGGCAGGGACAACTAAATGCTGCATTGGTACAGCAAACTGGACGTGGTTGCTGACTGTTATGTGTGCAATTGCTGGTTGTGGGCAAGAGGTATCAGCACCTACTTCATGGTCAGCAGATTGGGAAGGCTGTAACACAGTGGAAAGGGCAGTGGTTTGACTCCCACAGACTTTTTACCCATGCTTTCCACCCAACTACTGGGGTGCTTGGCTGCCATGTGCTTTTTCAGGCTGGTGGTGCTCAGGTTGGCAGTGTTCTTGCCTATTTTTAGCTTTGTTTAGCAGATACTGTGAATTACAGTTGTTTTATCTGAAGGACTTTCATAAAAACAAAAAAAACTGCCATACGGGGAAATAATGCACCCTTGGCCTGCTATGTAGCAGAATTGGGGGACTCTGTGGAACAGTTGACCAAGTTCTACCTCTGGTCAAGCTACTACCTCTTCTTGCTTGTTTTCTTGTTGCAGATCCATCCCTCTCAGCACTGCTGTGCTCACTAGAGGTGCCACCATGCCAGGTTGGATCTGTGGCCTCATCATCCACCACGTCGTCTTCCAATTCTTCAATCTGATCCTCCTTATGAGTTGTGATTGAGGCTGACCTAATGGCAATTGTGCATCATGATTATCCTCCATCTCTTCAGACATGAATTGATCTTCCCCAACGTGGCTTTCTCCTGGCCGTGTTTGGGCATCACTGCATTCCACCTCCTCATGACCCTCTTTAATGGTGCACATTGAGAGGCCTGACAAATTGCAAAGGAACATAAACATTTTCTCAGAGTAGCCAGCGTTAGGGTCATATGTCTCCTGCGACTCTTGATGGTGAAAGGAAGGAGGACCAGGTTGAGGATTCAGTGGCCCTGTTTCTTGGCTAGTGAAACTGGACTGTGTGGAAGACTTCATGGTGCTGCTGATCAACACATTGGAGCCTATGTCTGCCATCCAACACACAACATCCTGGCACTTATATGGGTTTGTTAGTGGTGTAGCGAGCTAACCAAATTTTGACAGGAAGCTAAAACGAGATACAATCACTTTCAGATCTGTCACATGGCCTTGGCAGGCACCACCACATCCATGTCCCTTAACGTCACCCTTTCACATCTAAGCGTTATGCTTATGAAACAAAAAATATTGGCTTTATTTTTCAAAAGTACCCTTACAAAGGTCTTATGTACAAATTCACTGTATCTAGCAATGTGCAGATTTTTTTTTGAAGATCGCAACTTGATTATACATGGCAACAGCAGACTGATGTAAATTACAGGAAAATAGTTACGTTAGTGTATCTCTGCAGAGTTTTTGCCAGTAGCACAACTGCTAGATAAAGGTATGCTATCTTTTAAACCAATAGAAAATTATGATTTTTTTTAATCCCTTAATTCCATTGGACGTACTGTCCCATCAAGGTGACCTGAGACTTAATTCCCAGTGATGGGATAGTACGTCCAGTGCGATCAGCCACGCTCACGGGGGGAGCTCGTCTGATCGCGGCCGGATGTCAGCTGACATCTGGCACTATGTGCCAGGAGCGGTCACGGACCACCCCCAGCACATTAACCTCCAGCACACTGCGATCAAACATGATCGCAGTGTTCCGGCAGTATAGGGAAGCATCGTGCAAGGAGGGGGCTCCCTGCGTGCTTCCCTGGGACCATCTTACCTCCTCCTCCCTGCAGGCCCAGGTCCAAAATGGCTGCGGGGCTGCATCCGGGTCCTGCAGGGAGGTGGCTTACCAGCGCCTGCTCAGAGAAAGTGCTGGTAAGCCTCTCTGTTGTGCCTGTGTGATCGCTGATCTGACACAGTGCACAGCAAAGTGTCAGATCAGCGATCTGTCAATATAATGTGATGCCCCCCCCTGGGGCAAAGTAAAAAGGTTAAAAAAAATTTTTACATGTGTAAAAAAAAAAAAAATCTTAAAAAAAATATATATATATAGTTCCAATAAATGCATTCCATTATCTAAATAAAAAAGAAAAACAATAAAAGTACACATATTTAGTATCTCTGCACCCGACCTATAAAACTTAACCCCTTCAGTGAACACAGTAAAAAAGTAAAAAAAAGAGGCAAAAAACAACCCTTTATTATCATACTGCCGAACAAAAAGTGGAATAGCACGCGATCAAAAAGACAGATATAAATAACCATGGCACCGCTGAAAATGTCATCTTGTCCCGCAAAAAACAAGCTGCCATATAGTGTCATCAGTGAAAAAATAAAAAAGTTATAGTCCTCAGAATAAAGTGATGCAAAAAAAATTCTTTTTTCTATAAAATAGATTTTATTGTATAAAAGCGCCAAAACATAAAAAAAAATCTAAATGAGGTATCGCTGTAATCTTACTGACCCGAAGAATAAAACTGCTTTATCCATTTTACCAAATGGGGAACGGTATAAATGCCCCCCCAAAAGAAATTTATGAATAGCTGTTTTTTTGTCATACTGCCTCACAAAAATAGGAATAAAAAGCGATCAAAAAATGTCACGTGCCCGAAAATGTTACCAATAAAAATGTCAACTCGTCACGCAAAAAACAACACCTCACATGACTCTGTGGACCAAAATATGGAAAAATTATAGCTCTCAAAATGTGGTAACGCAAAAAAAATTTTTTTGCAATAAAAAGCGTCTTTTAGTGTGTGACAGCTGCCAATTATAAAAATCCGCTAAAAAATCCACTATAAAAGTAAATCAAAGCCCCCTTCATCAACCCCTTAGTTAGGTAAAAATAAAAAAAAATAAAAAAATGTACTTATTTCCATTTTCCCATTAGGGTTAGGGCTAGGGTTAGGATTAGGGCTAGGGTTAAGGTTAGGGCTAGGGCTAGGGTTAGGGTTAGGGCTAGGGTTAGGGCTAGGGCTAGGGTTAGGGTTAGGGCTAGGGTTAGGGCTAGGGCTAGGGCTAGGGCTACGGTTAGGGCTTGGGCTTGGGTTAGGGTTAGGGCTAGGGTTAGGTTTAGGGTTAGGGTTGGGGCTAGGGTTAGGGTTTGGATTACATTTACGGTTGGGATTAGGGTTAGGGGTGTGGTTAGGGTTGCGGTTAGGGGTGTGGTTGGGATTAGGGGTGTGTTTGGGTTAGGGTTTCAGTTAGAATTAGGGGTTTCCATTTTTTAGGCACATCAGGGGCTTTCCAAATGCGACATGGCGTCCGATCTCAATTCCAGCCAATTCTGCTTTGAAAAAGTAAAACAGTGCTCCTTCCCTTCCGAGCTCTCCCGTACGCCCAAACAGGGGTTTACCCCAACATATGGGGTATCTGCGTACTCAGGACAAATTGGAAAACAACTACTGTGGTCCAATTTCTCTTGTTACCCTTGGGAAAATAAAAATTTGGGGGGCTAAAAAACATTTTTGTGGGACAAATATGATTTTTTATTTTCACGGCTCTGCGTTATAAACTGTAGTGAAATACTTGGGGGTTCAAAGTTCTCACAACACATCTAGATAAGTTACTTGGTGGGTCTAGGTTCCAATATGGGGTCACTTGTGTGGGGGTTTCTACTGTTTAGGTACATCAGGGGCTCTGCAAATGCAATGTGACGCCTGCAGACCAATCCATCTTAGTCTGCATTCCAAATGGCCCTCCTTCCCTTCCGTGCTCTGCCATGCGCCCAAACAGTGGTTCCCCCCACATATGGGGTATCAGTGTACTCAGAAGAAATTGGACAACAACTTTTGGGGTCCAATTTCTCTTGATACCCTTGGGAAAATAAAAATTGGGGGGCTAAAAAACATTTTTGTAGGAAAAAAATGATTTTTTATTTTCACGGCTCTGTGTTATAAACTGCAGTGAAATACTTGGGGGTTCAAAGCTCTCACATCACATCTAGATGAGTTCCTTGGGGGGTCTAGCTTCCATTATGGAGTCACTTGTGGGGGGTTTCTACTGTTTAGGTACATCAGGGGCTCTGCAAATGTAACGTGACGCCTGCAGACCAATCCATCTAAGTCTGCATTCCAAATGGCGCTCCTTCCCTTCCAAGCTCTGCCATGCGCCCAAATAATGGTTCCACCCCACATATGGGGTATCACCGTTCTCAGGACAAATTGGACAACAACCATTGTGGTCCAATTTCTCTTGATACCTTTGGGAAAATAAAAATTTGGGGGGCTAAAAAAAACATTTTTGTAGGAAAAAACTAATTTTTTTTTCACTGCTTTGCGTTATAAACTGTAGTGAAATACTTGGGGGTTCAAAGTTCACACAACACATCTAGATAAGTTCCTTGGGGGGGCTACGTTCCATTATGGGGTCACTTGTGGGGGGTTTCTTCTGTTTAGGTACATCAGGGGCTCTGCAAATGCAACGTGATGCCTGCATACCAATCAATCTAAGTCTGCATTCCAAATGGCACTCCTTCCCTTCAGAGCTCCGCCATGTGCCCAAACGTTGGTTCCCCCCACATATATGGGGTATCAGCGTACTCAGGACAAATTGCACAACAACGATTGGGGTCCAATTTCTCCTGTTACCCTTGGGAAAATACAAAACTGGGGGCTAAAAAATATTTTTTGTGGAAAAAAAAGAATTTTTATTTTCACGGCTCTGCGTCATAAACTGTAGTGAAACATTTGGGGGTTCAAAGCTCTCACAACACTTGTAAATAAGATCCTTAGGGTGTCTACTGTCCAAAATGGTGTCACTTGTGGGGGTTTCAATGTTTAGGCACATCAGGGGCTCTCCAAATGCAGCATGGCGTCCCATCTTAATTCCAGCCAATTTTGCATTGAATAGTCAAACGGCGCTCCTTCCCTTCCGTGCTCTGCCATGCACCCAAACAGTGGTTTTCCCCCACATATGGGATATCAGCGTACTCATAACAAATTGCACAACAACTTTTGTGGTACAATTTCTTCTGGTACCCTTGGGAAAATAAAAAATTGGGGGCGAAAATGTCATTTTTGTGAAAAAATATATTTTATTTTTACGGCTCTGCATTATAAACTTCTGTGAAGCACTTGGTGGGTCAAAGTGCTCACCACACATCTAGATACGTTCCTTAGGGGGTCTCCTTTCCAAAATGGTGTCAATTGTGGGGGGTTTCAATGTTTAGGCACATTAGTGGCTCTCCAAAAGGAACATGGCGTCCCATCTCAATTCCAGCCAATTTTGCATTGAAAAGTCAAATGGCGCTCCTTCCTTTCCGAGCTCTGCCATGCGCCCTAACAGTGGTTTACCCCCACATATGGGGTATCAGGGTACTCAGGACAAATTGTACAACAACTTTTTGGGTGCATTTTTCCTGTTACCCTTTGAAAATAAAACAAATTGGAGCTGAAGTAAATTTTTTTGTGAAAAAAAATTAAATGTTCTTTTTTTTTAAACATTCCAAAAATTCCTGTGAAGCACCAGAAGGGTTAATAAACTTTTTGAATGTGGTTTTGAGCACCGTGAGGGGTGAAGTTTTTAGAATGGTGTCAAACTTGGTTATTTTCTATCATATAGACCCCTCAGAATGACTTCAAATGTGATGTGGTCCCTAAAAAAAATGGTGTTGTAAAAATGAGAAATTGCTGGTCAAATTTTAACCCTTATAACTCCCTAGCAAAAAAAAAAAATTGTTTCCAAAATTGTGCTGATGTAAAGTAGACATGTGGGAAATGTTACTCATTAAGTATTTTGTGTGACATATCTCTGTGATTTAAGGGCATAAAAATTCAAAGTTGGAAAATTGCAAAATTTTCAACATTTTTGCCAAATTTCCATTTTTTTCACAAATAAACACAGGTAATATCAAAGAAATGTTACTACTGTCATGAAGTACAATATGTCTCGAGAAAACAATGTCAGAATCACCGGGATCCTTTGAAGCATTCCAGAGTTATAACCTCATAAAGGGACAGTGGTCAGAATTGTAAAAATTGGCCCGGTTATTAACGTGCAAACCACCCTCGGGGCTTAAGGGGTTAAAGATGACTTTGCTGACACACTCCAAATGCGGAGTAATGAAGAATATTGCCCCTGCTAAATTGTCATGTAAGATTATCTCTACCCGGATTGCTCCAGTCACACAACTACTAGATAAAGATACAGTATAGAAAATTATGACTTTTTTTAGATTGCTGTGCTGACACACTCCAAGTGCGGAGTAATGAAAATTATTGCCCCTGCTAAATTGTCACGTACGATTATCTCTACCCATATTGCACCAGTCATATAACTGCTAGATAAAGATACCCTCTTTTAAGAGTTTGATAATCCTCTCCTTTGTTTCAATTGACATCTCTCATGTTGAAGCCATGATTCATGTCTGTCCACTTGGTGCAACAGCTCTCCAAGGTGTGATCACTCCTTTCTTGATGCAGACTAACGAGCAGATCTAATTTGATGCAGGTGTTATTTTTGGGAAAGAAAATTTGCTGGGTGATTCCATAATTTTTTCCTCAGAATTGAGTGACTCCATAATTTTCCCACTATGCTTGGTTAAAAAAGTAACCATTACTGACTACCACATTTTTTGTTCTTGATTTTTTTTAGTGTTTATTAACCCTTTCTGACATTGGACATACTATCCCGTCGAGGTGGGGTGGGCCCGTATGACCACCGACGGGATAGTATGTCATGCCCTTTAATGCGACACCGCGACTTAAGTCATGATGATCGCATTAAAATTCCGACGCCATCTTACCTTACGGAATATGGCCTCGGCATCTTGGGGTATGGCGCCGCCCCCCCGGCCTCCCGATCGCTGTGATTGGCTCTTCAATTCTGAACAGCCAATCACAGCCTTTCTCATTGTTTCAGCCAATCAGATTGGCTGAAGCAGTGAGGTCCCAGGCTAGGATCGAGTACCGATGTACTCGATCCTGGGGCCGGTGCCTGGCAATGTCTAAAACCCCCAGATTGGTGCGATCAACGATCACATCGATCGCGCCAATCGCAGGGCACAGCGGCGGTGTTAACGTGCTGTGCCCTGCTTCTAACTACCTGCTCCGCAGCCTCGGGTGCCCTGCCTTGTGTGCCATGCCTCCTGTGCCCTGCTCCGGATCCTGCAGCTCTGATTGGCGCGATCGATGTGATCGTCGATCGCGCCAATCACAGGGCACTGCAGCGGTGTGACCACGCTGTGCCCTGATGGTGACCTGCCGGTGACCTGCCAGTCACCTGCCGGTGACCTGCCTATGATCGGAGCTGTGAGCTCCGATCATAGGCTGGTGCCTAGCAACACCGGTGTCACCAGGGCCTCCTCTGATTGGTGGGATCGATGTGATCATCGATCCCACCAATCACAGGTCACAGCAGTGGTGTGACCACTCTGTGACCTGTCTCACCTGCCCCTGACCTGTCTGACTGCTCTGCAGGAATCCTCACACTTGGTGAGGATTCCTGCAGAGCGGTCACGCCGAAAGAGATCCCCTCCTGTGCTGAGACTTGTGGTGCCACAGTAGCCTGTGACACAATTCTTGCTAAAGAAAAAAGAAAGAAGCCAGAAGAAAGAAGACAGAAGAAAGAAGAGAGACTAAAAACGTAAGTGTTCATCCCCGATCCCGGCCCGATCTTACTTCACCCCCCCTTCCCCCTCCACCACCACTTTGCGCCGCGTCCGTCCGTGCCCAAATTTAGCAGCCACCAAGCGTTGATTGGTGACGCAGTTCACCGATCAACACTCGTGCTCACTTTTCTTTCCCGCATCCCCTTGCGCACACCCAGCCGCTGCGTCTAAACCCGTGCCTTTCTTTTCTTTTCTTTTTTTTCGCATCCCCTTGCGCGCACCCCGCCGCTGCGTCTAAACCCATGCCTTTCTTTTCTTTTTCTTTTTTTTACATCCCCTTGCGCGCACCCCGCCGCTGCGTCTGAACCCGTGCCTTTCTTTTCTTTTTCACATCCCCTTGCGCGCACCCCGCCACTGCGTCTGAACCCATGCCTTTCTTTTCTTTTTTAATTCACATCCCCTTGCGCGCACCCCGCCGCTGCATCTGAACCCGTGCCTTTTTCTTTTTTTTCACATCCCCTTGCGCGCACCCCGCCGCTGTGTCTGAACCCGTGCCTTTCTTTTCTTTTTTTTCACATCCCCTTGCGCATACCCCGCCGCTGCATCTGAACAAGTGCCTTTCTTTTCTTTTTTTTTTCCACATCCCTTTGCGTGCACCCAACCACCGCAGCCGAACTTTGATAAGTGATGTGGTTCACTTATCAGAGCTCTCATGCCTGCCGTTTTTTTTTCACATCCCCGTTCACACACCCAGCAGGCGTCAAACTTTGATAAGTGATGCAGTTCACTTATCAGAGCTAGGGCCTGCTGTTTTAGACTTTTCCTTTCACGGGTATTTTTTTTCTCCCTATTTGCTTTTTTTTTCCTTTAGCTTTTTCTTTTCAGAATAGTTTGCACCAAACACTATCCCCCCCACACCCACACGTACACATAGTTACCAATAAAGTACACCCAAGCACCACACTTACAAAAAAAATGTCCCATTCGTCCTGTTCGTCCCAGCAGCCCTATTCAGCGGAGGAGGCATATTCTTTCCTTGCCTCCGACACTGATAGCGAGGGAGAGGATCCCACATTCCTTTACTCTTCAGATTCTTCATCCTCTTCCTCCTCCTCCTCATCTTCCTCCTCGGGTCCATGCAGATGCCCCAGGACAGAAGATCAGGCAGTGCCCACTCATGAAGATGAACCAGCGCGCCCCTCTTCGGACCCCATATGGACCTTGCCCCCCGAAAATTACGAGCCACTAATTCCTGATTTTGTGGCAGAATCAGGAATCAAGTTTGACACCACCGGCCTCACAGAAATAGACTTTTTCAAAGTCTTTTTCTCTGAGGATTTTGTTAACCTCATGGTGGAGCAAACTAATTTGTATGCTCGGCAATTTTTGGAGCAAAACCCCGGTTCATCATTTTCTAACTGGTCTCCTGTAGACGCAGTTGAAATGATGCAGTTTTGGGGCCTTGTCCTCCACATGGGGATCGTGAAGAAGCCAGAAATTCGGCAATATTGGAGCGTTGATATTTTATATAACACTCCAGTGTTCCGAATGGTCATGGTTTGGACGTGTTTTGAGGCCATCCATAAGTTCCTGCATTACAACGATAATACATGGTGTCCCGCACGAGATGACCCCAATTTTGACCGTCTATTCAAAGTTTGGCCGGTCATCGAACACTTCAGCAAAAAAGTTTGCTGAAGTGTACGTGTCCCAAAGGGATATCTGCGTGGATGAGTCCTTGGTTCATTTTAAGGGGCGGCTCAGATTCCTTCAATACCTGCCCAACAAGAGGGCCAGGTACAGAATCAAACTCTACAAGCTGTGTGAGAGTACCTCAGGGTACACCTACAGCTTTAGAGTGTATGAAGGGAAGGACAGCAGGATTGAACTGCCTGAGTGTCCATCCATCCTGGGAGTGAGTGGGAAAATTGTGTGGGATTTGGTGCACCTACTGCTGGATAAAGGTTATCACCTCCACACCGATAACTTTTATTCCAGCATCCCACTCTACAAATCCCTCTCTGCGCGAGGTACCGCAGCCTGCGGTACTGTCCGCAAAAATCAGAGAGGCCTCCCGAAGACGCTACTTTGGCAGATGCTCAAAAAAGGTGAGAGCAAAGCCCAATGTAGTGACCACCTGCTGGTGGTCAAGTACAAGGACAAGAGGGATGTCCTTCTCTTGACCACCATACACGGTGATGGCAGTGCCCTCAGCAGTGTATGGGGTACCTCTACACAGGTCAGCAAAACGGACTGTGTACTGGGGT
Source organism: Ranitomeya variabilis (assembly GCF_051348905.1). Classification (NCBI taxonomy): domain Eukaryota; kingdom Metazoa; phylum Chordata; class Amphibia; order Anura; family Dendrobatidae; genus Ranitomeya; species Ranitomeya variabilis. The sequence continues at coordinate 701,104,388 of NC_135233.1, read as the reverse complement.
ACAACAAAAACATGGGGGGGCGTTGATCTCTCTGATCAACTCCTCCAACCATACAGTGCTTTGAGAAAGGCCAAGGTGTGGTACAAAAAGCTATCCGTGTACATCGTACAAATGGCAATGCTCAACGCTTTCCTGCTGTCATGATGTGCACGCCACACTGATACGTCATACCTTCAGTTCCAGGAGGTAGTGGTTAAGGCCCTGATGTTTGGCACGAGGGAAGGAGTGGGCCCCGGTACTTCCGGAACTGAGGGTGCTCGTATCGTACCAGGTCAGCATTTTCCGGGGGTGGTCCCGCCAACTGATAGAAAAGGTAAGCCACAAAAAAGGTGCCGTGTGCTACAAAAGAGGAGTACGCAAGGACACCATCTATCAATGCGACACCTGCCCCGACAAAGCTGACCTGTGTATGAAGGATTGCTTCAAATTGTACCACACCTCCATGCACTACTAATTTACTTTACAGGAACCAGTAGATTAGTTCCAAAGAGAGGGCACACTGTTACCCTTGGGAAAGTAAAAAATTGGGGACTGAAAGATAATTTTTGTGGGAATAAAATAGAATTTTTTATTTTCACGCCGGGCGTCATAAACTTTAGTGAAGCACTTTGGTGTTCAAAATTCTCACCACACAACTAGATAAGTTCCTTAGGGGGTCAAGTTTCCAAAATGGGGTCACTTGTGGGGAGTTTCTACTGTTTAGGCACATCAGGGGCTCACCAAATGGAACATGATGCCCGCAGACCATTCTGTCAAAGTCTGCATTCCAAAACGTCACTACTTCCCTTCCTAGCCCTGAAGTGTGTCCAAACAGTAGTTTTCTCCCACATATGGGGTACCAGCGTACTCAGGACAAATTGGACAACTTTTGGGGTCCAATTTCTCCTGCTACCCTTGGGAAAATAAAAAAATTGGGGACTGAAAGATAATTTTTGTGGAAATAAAATAGAATTTTTTATTTTCATGCCGGGCGTCATAAACTTTAGTGAAGCACTTGGGGGTTCAAAATTCCCACCACACACCTAGATAAGTTCATTAGGGGGTCTAGTTTCCAAAATGGGGTCACTTGTGGGGGGTTTCCACTGTTTAGGCACATCAGGGGCTCGCCAAACAAAACATGACGTCCGATCTAAATTCCAGCCAATTTTTGCTTGAAAATGTCAAACGGCGCTCCTTTCCTTCTGAGCCCTGCCATGCGCCCAAACAGTGGTTCCCCCCACATATGGGGTATCAGCGTACTCAGGACAAATTGGACAACAACTTTTGGGGTCCAATTTCTCCTGTTACCCTTGGAAAAATAAAAAAATGGGGACTAAAGGATCATGTTTGTGGAAAAAATAGGATTATTTATTTTCACGCCCGGGCGTTATAAACTTCTGTGAAGCACTTGGGGGTTCAAAGTGCTCAACACACACCTAGATAAGTTCCTTAGGGGGTCTAGTTTCCAAAATGGGGTCACTTGTGGGGGTTTCTACTGTCTATCAGCATACTCAGGACAAATTGGAAAACAACTTTTGAGGTCCATTTTCTCTTTTTACCCTTGGGAAAATAAAAAAATGATTGCTGAAATATTATTTTTGTGACTAAAAAGTTAAATGTTCATTTTTTCCTACCATGTTGCTTCACCTGGTGTGAAACGCCTGAAGGGTTAATAAACTTCTTGAATGTGGTTTTAAGTACCTTGAGGGGTGCAGTTTTCAGAATGGTGTCACTTTTGGGTATTTTCTGCCATGTAGACCCCTCAAAGTGACTTCAAATGTGAGGTGGTCCCTAAAAAAAATGGTTTTGTAAATTTTGTTGTAAAAATGAGAACTTGCTGGTCAAGTTTTAACCCTTATAACTCCCTAACAAAAAAAAAATTGTTTCCAAAATTGTGCTGATGTAAAGTAGACATGTGGGCAATGTTATTTATTAACTATTTTGTGTCACATAACCCTCTGGTTTAAGAGCACAAAAATTGAAAGTTTGAAAATTGCGAAATTTTCAAAATTTTCGCCACATTTCCATTTTTTTCACAAATAAACGCAAGTTATATTGAAGAAATGTTACTACTATCATGAAGTACAATATTTCATGAGAAAACAGTGTCAGAATCGCCAAGATCTGTTGAAGCGTTCCAGAGTTAAAACCTCATAAAGGGACAGTGGTCAGAAATGTAAAAATTGGCCCGGTCATTAACGTGCAAAGCACCCTTGGGGGTAAAGGGGTTAAAGCCATAAAGTTGCCATTTGAAATGACTAGTTTTGTGCCATGTCTGTGATCTGCTTTTTTTCTACAAAATTAACACTAGAAGTCCCGGGAATTTCAAGATCCCCCTGAAGTCCTGAGAGAGGGTCAAATGACCCTCAGTCCATATTGACACCTTAATTAGCATCCTTTTATTTGTAAATGTGCTCTTGCCTGAGGAATCTGCAGGGGGGATTATCTAAGATAAGAGTGTGTAAACAGAAGAATGCAAGCTATTCCTGAGTGTGGGGGTTGCTTGTGAGAATGTGAGCTGCTCCTGAGTGTCTGCCCACCCCCCCAGCTGCATTGCATTAGCAAATTTGCATGCAGCTTTATGTGCTGTGGGGGAGAAACCTATTTTGTTCACAGGAAAGAAAATGGAGAGAAGGCACACCATTGAAGAGGCATTGGAACTGATTCTGAGCAACACAAACCTTTCTGACTCAGATGGAGAAGACATAGTCCTTCAACCGGATTCGGTACAGTTACACGTTACGATCTCGTTGACGATATCGTTTGAAAACGTCATGTGATCACGTCGTTCATGCGATGTTGTTTTCACATCGTTGCGTGTAACGTGAAGATATCGGACCAACACATCGTTGGATCGCTGATCGCAGATTTGAGGTCAGGATCTCAAATCTGACGATCCTCGTCCAATTATGTGTCAGAAGATGTGCAGCATCGTTCAGTGTAATGCTGAGATGAATGATGTCGGTCTAAATTCTCCTATTCCTGCCATTGTGAAAAATCGTTCTGCAAACGTTTGCAATGAGGCTAACGCGGAGCCAGAATTTACATCGTTAACAAGATAGATGCATGTGACGCCTCTTGGACGATGTGAAACTGATTGCACAAACGATGTGATCACGTGACATTTCTAACTATATCGTCGACGAGATCGTAACATGTAACGGTACCTTTGACCGCTGCGGATCCACAGCAGTTTCCCCTGAGTTTACAGTACAATGTAAACTTATGTGAAACAAAAAACGCTGGGCACATGGTGCGGAAAAATCTGCGCGGAAACGCTGCGGATTACATTCCGCAGCATGTCACTTCTTTTCTGCGGATTTTCACCTGCTCCAATAGGAAACTGCAGATGAAAATCCGCCGAAGAAACCACAGTAAAAAACACGATAAATCTGCAGTAAAAACTGCAACGGGTTTTCACTGCGGATTTTGGAATTCCGCTGCGGAAAAATCCACAGTGGAATCCGCAAAGTGTGCACATAGCCTTAAGGTACCGTCACACTAAACGATATCGCTAGCGATCCGTGACGTTGCAGCGTCCTCGCTAGCGATATCGTTTAGTTTGACACGCAGCAGCGATCAGGATCCTGCTGTGATGTCGCTGGTCGCTGAATAAAGTCCAGAACTTTATTTGGTCGTCCGATCGCCGTGTATCGTTGTGTTTGACACCAAAAGCAACGATACCAGCGATGTTTTACACTGGTAACCAGGGTAAACATCGGGTTACTAAGCGCAGGGCCGCGCTTAGTAACCCGATGTTTACCCTGGTTACCAGCGTAAAAGTAAAAAAAACAAACAGTACATGCTCACCTGTGCGTCTGCTTCCTGCTCTGACTGAGATCCGGCCCTAAAGTGAAAGTGAAAGCACAGCGGTGACGTCACCGCTGTGCTGTTAGGGCCGGAGCTCAGTTAGTGTCAGGAAGCAGACGCTGGGGGACGCGCAGGTGAGCATGTACTGTTTGTTTTTTTTACTTTTACGCTGGTAACCAGGGTAAACATCGGGTTACTAAGCGCGGCCCTGCACTTAGCAACCCGATGTTTACCCTGGTTACCCGGGGACCTCGGCATCGTTGGTCGCTGGAGAGCGGTCTGTGTGACAGCTCTCCAGCGATCAAACAGCGACGCTGCAGCGATCGGCATCGTTGTCGCTATCGCTGCAGCGTCGCTTAATGTGACGGTACCTTTAGACACAAATGCTTCTGGTCATTACTCACAGCTGTACCTTGCTCTAAAATTTCTAATTCTCTATTTAAAATATATAAAAAATGATTCATTGTTTCAGCGCTTTTTTGCTCAAATAAAACTAAACTAAATACAATATGTATAGTCTTTATATTATCAAATACAATAAACTGAACAGAACTAACTTGAAACTTGAAACTACATGGGTAAACTCGATGGAAAACAGCAAACAACCTCCTGTGGTGCAACAGTAATGGCCTTAATTACAGAACAAAAGACAGTGAATAGAGATAAGATAAGCTATAGAAAAATCCTTTAGGTCATTTGACCCTTCTCTGGGTTTCAAAGGTAGAAATGTCAAATGACCCATCTCTGGGACTTCTAGTGTTAAACAACTGAATGAACATCCTACAAGGCCAGTGATTCCATAATTTGTGCCAGGGGTTGTAGTAGTTGGTGTGCACCTCAATGGACTTGATGCAAGGTCCCTATAGTACTCACTATGTGGAGATGAAGACAGCACTTCAGATATACTACAAACCACTCTGTACAATATGCAACATTTTAGCTACTGTTAGTCATTCTCATTCATGACATATCTGCATCAGCGCAAGACATGCTTTATATAGTGTCTAAATCACATACAATTAGCATTCCTTGATATTCAAACCATCTACTTTCTATGTGACCCAAATTTTCAAATACTGATCAGTTATATGCTGTTATAAAATGCAACTAATTGTGCAAACATTTTATACTAGAAATAATACAATAAAAATAGATATAAAATCTTAATTAACACTATAGTGACCCACTTCCCTTCAAGTTAATCATATCACAATTAGTGTGTTTAGACAGAGGTACCATAACAATCCTGTGTAAATGATATTCATTTCTGCACCATCCTAGCATTCAGACCCCGTTATAGTGCATGTCGTAACCTCAGACATGCCCCTTTCCTCTCAACTCAGAAGCTGAGGGGCAGCAAAATTACTGGATGCCATCATAGCTGTGGAACAGATTGTCCATACTGCTCCATATATCATAATTTAAAGAACATAATTTAATGATTGTCATAAAATGTTTTAAAAAGTCACAATATTTATTGCAATGCAAGGTTGAGCAAAAATGTGGCGACTCTTGAAGGTTTCACAACAGCTTGATGAAAAAAATAAGCGTTGCAATGCGGGTTCCTAACTACTAGGTAGATAAACCTCTTCAGCCCCTGAGCCTGCTTTCACCTTCATGCCAAGGCCAAACTTTACAATTCTAACCAGTGTCTCTTTATGAGGTAATAACTCTGGAATGCTTAAATGGATCCCACTGATTCTGAGAATGTTTTTTAGTGACATATTGTATTTCATGACAGTGGTAATATTTCTTCAATATTACTTTAATATGACATTTATTTGTGAAAAAAAAAAAATTGGCGAAAATTTTAAAAATTGTACGATTATCAAACTTTTAATTTTTATGCTCTTTAATAAGAGAGTTATATCACACAAAATAAATAAATAACATTTTCTACATGTTAACTTTACATCAGCCCAATTTTTTTTTAGAAAGTTATAAGGGTTAACAGTTGACAAGCTATTTCTAATTTTTTCAACAAAATTCACAAAATCATTATTTTAGGGACCACATTACATTTGGAGTGACTTTGAGGGGTCTATATAGCAGAAAATATCCAAAAGTGACACAATTCTAAAAATTGCACACCTCACAGTGCTCAAAACCCCATTCAAGAAGTTTATTAACCCTTAAGATGCTTTAGACCTACTTTTTTTAATTTTCACAAGGGTAACAGGAAAAAATGGACCTCAAAATTTGTTCTGCAATTTCTCCTGAGCATGCTAATACCCCTTATGTATGGGAAAACCACTGTTTTGGTGCATGGCAAAACTTAGAAGCGAAGGAGCGCATTTGACTTTTTGAATGCAAAATTTGCTGGAATAATTAGCGGATGCCATGTCACGTTTTCAGAGCCCCCGAAGGAACCAAAACAGAATAGTGGAAAATGCCGACAAATGACACCATTTTAGAAAATAGACCCCTCAGGGAACTTATCTAGGTGGGTGGTGAGCACCTTGAACCCCCAGGTGGTTCACATAAGTTTATAACATTGAGCAGTGAAAAAAATAACATTTTTCCCACAAAAAAATGTTTTTAGCTCCAAATTTTGCATTTTTATAAAGGTAACAGGAGGAATAGCACCATAAAGTTTGTTGTACATTTTCTCCTAAATACACAAGAAAAACCCAATATGTGGAGGAAAACTACTGTTAGGGCGCACAGCAAGGGCATGGAAGGGAAGGAGCACCAATTGACTTTTTGAAAACCCAGTTTGCTGGAATAATTAGTGGATGCCATACCACATTTGGAGAGCCCCTGATGTGCCAAAATAGTGGAAACCCCCCCACAAGTGACCGCATTTTGGAAACTAGACCTCTCAGGGAACTTATTTAGATGTGTGCTGAGCATCTTAAACCCCCTGGTGCTTTACAAAAATGTACAACATAGAGCTGAAAAAATAAAAATATTACATTTTTCCCACAAAAATGTTATTTTAGAACCAGAAACACATGGGCTACTTGCACATTGAACAAGTTTGTAGGAACATGTTCACACCACCAAGAAACTTGAAGACACAAAAGAGCACAGTGAGGTCAGAAATACTCGTTGTAAAAAAATCACAGTAATAAGCAAGTGCTAGTCAAAAAGATGGAAAAAAACAGGGTATTTAGTTGATACGTTTTTTTGCAAAAAAATGTATTCTAAGCTGCTCCACCAATCATCAAGGTATACCCTTATAGAGCAGTCCTAACTAATGAATATAATCCCTATCTGATGTATTTAAAAACCTGATCATCTGTATAGTACCTGTATAAGCAGGGTTCAGAGAGGGAATATCCATGTGGAGCTGCTAGATGGAACAGCTTTAGTGCAAATTACCCACAAAGGAGTGGTGGACTCCCCAGTCTCGTAGAAACAAGAGAACAATTATAGAACCAGAAACACATGGGCTACTTGCACATTGAACAAGTTTGTAGGAACATGTTCACACCACCAAGAAACTTGAAGACATAAAAGAGCACAGTGAGGTCAAAAATACGCTGTTGTAAAAAAATATGTTAAGGTACATCCTTTGCAGGTTAATGACTTGCCTGTAAGGCCAAATATTTAACCCCAGACCGAAATGTTCCTCTACCACTTGGCACATCATTTTTAAAGTATTTTTCAACTGTAACATTGCTTTCAGGCACTACAAATGCATTCACTGGGAACGTCATTGTAACATTTAACAACCCTAGCTGGCCATGTGGTGTGTGACACATAAGCAGACCCATCTTGTTTCATTTATGAAGGAGGGACTCTTAAATAACAGAGCCTATTTGTACAGCTGCATCAGGCGGCATTAATCTTTTAAAAGGGCCATTATTAAACTGTGGGTCTCCTAAACTGTTGTGGCCTATGCTGTGAGTGGATGGGCTGACAAGAATTATGACGCACCACAATACCCCTTTCATAAGATGTCCAGGAGGGCCTCCTGAAAAAATGTTGCATTTAATGCAAGGCCTGCCCTGCTACCAAATCATATGCCCCCCCATTACACTTTGGAATCCACATAATGGATGGGCCCATGAAAATCCACTTTACAATATTCATTTTCTACTCCCGTACTCCTTTGTTTTACACAGTGACAGCAAAGCCAGCCCTGCTGCATAGTCAGTCATATGCACCCCATTACGCCTTGGAACCCACATACTGGATGGACCCATGAAAATCCCCTTCACAATATGCATTTTGTACATCCATAAGTCGCCAATGATAGACATAAAAGGTCTAACTTAATCCACCCAAGTGATTACACTGGTCAACAGCATTTTTGGTGCCAAAGATATTTCATCGAATTTAGGGTATTTTTGGGGTGCTGATTCTGAATATGTCATCAGTTTTGCCAGATTGGCTCAAGTTTTTGAGATTTTTGGTATCTTATTTATAGCACTTGTTGGTAAATGCGACGCATCATCTCATTAATTTCTTTGGATTAGTACTTGAACTGAGCAGTTCTCAATATAGTTTTGTGTTAATTAGTGTTCTAAAAGTTTGTTCATAGCTTGATTTTTGCACTAACTTTATGTTGTTGTCTGTTTTCCAGTGAAAAGCATGAACTCATCAAGAAGAAGTTGTCTTAACGATCCAGACTCATTCTGTTACATTTGTGGTGAATACACACTGCCAAAACATAGAAGAAACATAACAGACTTCGTAAAAAAAGTGTATTTTGCCTATTTTGGGGTTATGCTTGGGGACCAAGACAAGTTTTGGGCACCACACATAGTGTGCAAAGCATGTATCGAATTATTACGAAAATGGAGCAAAAGACAAAGAAAAAGCTTCAAATTTGGTGTTCCAATGGTGTGGAGAGAGCCAAAAAATCATCCTGATGACTGTTATTTATGGTAAACACAGGTACAGGCACATCTTCACAATGAGGGACAGGCCTTCTTGCAGATTCCATGTTACTCCAATTTTCATTTCTTATGCTTATTGAATCCTTGCACTTGCACTGCACAGAAATAACAGTCATCATGATGATTTTTTGGCTCTCTCCACACCATTGGAACACCAAATTTGAAGCTTTTTCTTTGTCCTTTGCTCCATTTTCGTAATAATTCGATACATGCTTTGCACACTATGTGTGGTGCCCAAAACTTGTCTTGGTCCCCAAGCATAACCCCAAAATAGGCAAAATACACTTTTTTTACGAAGTCTGTTATGTTTCTTCTATGTTTTGGCAGTGTGTATTCACCACAAATGTAACAGAATGAGTCTGGATCGTTAAGACAACTTCTTCTTGATGAGTTCATGCTTTTCACTGGAAAACAGACAACAACATAAAGTTAGTGCAAAAATCAAGCTATGAACAAACTTTTAGAACACTAATTAACACAAAACTATATTGAGAACTGCTCAGTTCAAGTACTAATCCAAAGAAATTAATGAGATGATGCGTCGCATTTACCAACAAGTGCTATAAATAAGATACCAAAAATCTCAAAAACTTGAGCCAATCTGGCAAAACTGATGACATATTCAGAATCAGCACCCCAAAAATACCCCAAATTCATTAAAATATTTTGGACACCAGAAAAAAAATTTTTTTTTGTTGACCTGTGTTATTAATGGGGCTTCAGTGCAAGATTTCCAACATATAAAAGTAAATGACATTTCCACGCCAAAAAAAATAATTACACCTCCATGCAAAGTGTGCGTTTTCTCCACAGAAACACTTGAAGATCATATTTTTTTTTGACTGTTATTGTATCAAATAAAGAAAATAATGTTGCTTCCCTGAAATCATCTTCTGATGGAAAAGAAAAGCATTCAGTGAACTGTTAAACTATAGGCAAAGATCGTACATTGCTAGATGGTGGACGTTAAACAAGGCATGGTTCCAAAAATTTTTTTCAAATGTCAGAAAAGTGCGTTCTTCACCTACCAAATCCATTTCTCAATGTTCAAATAAAAAATCACATATAAAATCACAGAGTTAAGGAGAACTGACTGCAAGGAAAGAAAAGGAAAGGATTTTTTTTCTCTTCCACCAAAAGTTGCTAACACTTCAGAGTTGTGGCTGATAAAAACATCACCAATCAATCCAAAAGCGAGTGGAACAGATTACTTTAAATCCTTGCAAGACTATAAAGTTTACTAAAGTGACACAAAATGATGTCTGTTTCCAGTTAAGGATTTGAGAATACCCAACAATGCAGTCTGAATGACGTGATTGGAGACAGGAGACTGTTACTTTGAAAAAAAAAAAATTGTGTACCATGAAACCTCCAGCTGTCAAACCGTTTTTTGTTTTTCAAATGGTAATGGAATCCCGACAATATGTTGAGAGCAGGATGCACTACATTGAAGTACGATCAACTTTGTGTCTTTTTTAATGGTATGATGGTTCCCTCTTTGCAGAATGATTTACAGGAGAATTTGGCAATTTTATTTGCCAAGTTTTTTAACACTAAGGTTCAGATATGGCTTCAAAGGTTAATACTTGCAATACAACGCAATTTTATTTAAAAGTACAAAATTCAAGGAATAGTATGATTTAATGATATGAATGTGTACACTTTTGTATATGTTAACATACAATGGTTAAGTACATATTTGGATTACATACATGTAATGATTAAGTATATATAAAGATTAACTGCTTACAGTATACTTACAACATCACCAAGAGGCTTCTAAACATCATCTGTCTGGAATTTCGGAGAAGCAACACCAAGAAAGAGAACCCTGGGAGATTACCTGCAATGCATGGGCGTCCCCAATTATGCTGGTATGAGCACACTGTACATGTACAAGTACCCCAGATTTGGCATCTGTCTGTGTCATGTTTCTCTGGTCTTATATAGTGATTTACACTATGTAGTAACTCTAGTTTCACCCAGCCCTTCAAGTGGCCAGCTTGCGAGGTCGGATGAAACTGAGATATCATGGAGTCATCAGAAGAGGGGCCATAAACCCTTAGAATATAAAAGCCACAAGGATTTAGATAAAACCACCACAGGCAGTGGTTCAGTAAACCTTAATGTTTTACAATGCCAAACAACAGACACATAGAAGATTAGAACTGTTTGTGAAGTGAATAAACATACATTTCTCAAGATTGTGTCACTATGAGCATTGTCTGTTACCACTGTAAATATTTTACAAGAAATGCAGCTATGTAATTGTCTGAATGCATTCGGTATATTTCTATCTGGATTTAAAATCGCCATTTGTATATTCGCACTACATTATTAACAGCAATCATATCTATATTCAGCCTTTCTAGAAAAACTTAAGCTTAACCCATTGAGTACTCTGGATAATCATGACAATCTTCTTGACCAGTATCTATAGGTAAGTAATGTTAAAAATAGCTGCTACTTTGTTTTCCGGAAATAAAAGTGAGAACTGCAAGAATGTGAAGATGCTCTAAAAAATAGCTGTGACCATGCTCAATTTCCATAACTGTTCCGTTCGGCTGTGTAGTAAATATTGGAGACACAATAGATGATTTGACATCCTTTCAAATAATTACTTTACAGATAAAAAGAGCATTTATTATTATTCTTGTTTATTATCCTAGAAAGAAAGAAGGAACATGCAGTCTCCCTCATACAAGTTATCTCAGCCAAAATTGATTAAGTCCTCTGCATCTACAAGCATTCACCCATCACTTTTTTGTATTGAACTCTTACCATTTGATGCAGCCAAAGTTATGGCTCTCAAGGAGAGAAACTAATATAGTGGACAAAGAAATATTTGTAATGAACTACTGAGCCAAACTAACAGCATTACTTTATCAAAGTTATATCAATTATATTGTTTCCAATGTGAGCAACCAGGCAACACAAAAAGGAGCTTTTCAAGTGAGCTCTTTAAGGTACACAAAGGTTATTTGCTAACAAGGATGTGATTTCACCAATGGGGGGTACCTTTTTTAAAAATATACTATTGCCATCACAGCCCCCCTTGCCCAATATTCACCGGCCTATAACAGTACAGAGCACGTGAACCCTGGTCATGTAGTCGGAGATAAGGAAGAGACATTGCAGGGAACTGAGTTAAGAAGTAGGCCCAATGTAGGGGTGTGGGTCTCTGAGACTTGTAATGGAGTGCATGAGCTGACAAACAATTCCCCAATGGGGGGTAACTTTTCTAAAAATATATTATTGCCATCACAGCCCCTCTTGCCCAATATTCACTGACCTATAACAGTACAAAACAAGTTCACCCAGGTCATGTAGTCGGAGATAAGGAAGAGACATTGCAGGAAACCGAGTTAAGAAGTAGGCCCAATGTAGGGATGTGGGTCTCTGAGACTTGTAATGAAGTGCATGGCCAGACAAGCATTTGCCCATTGCGGGAAAAATTGTTTAAACATTTTTCATAGGGATCATAGACACCCTTCCCCAAAAATTGGACTGCCTGTAGCAGCACAGAAGACATTAAGCTTGGTGATCTAGTGGTGGAGAATGAGGAGACAAAGATAAATCATAACGAAATAAAACAAATACATAAAAAATGTGAATCCACCGATGAAAGTAAATAACAAAAGGGAGGGGTGAACACAGGTTCATAGGTTTGAAGCCAGAATGTGTCCAACGAGATATGTTTGTCCCTAGCAACAGCTCAGAGACAGGGCTATAAATAAAAATGTAATATAAAAGTCTTTGAATTATTTTCTATTGCAGAGGTATACACTACCTCAGTAGAGGACTGTCCAGAGATAAGGAAAATGGAAAATATATGAGTAAATTGGAATAACAAACGTACATCTCTTTTTTACGACATTTCCCCCTGTTGGAGTAACCACTGTTTTGGTTTCCAATTAGTAATGACCATCATAAAAAAACCTTGCACAAAAAATAATTGTGACTTTGGCATCACGGAATCCATTCACCATGGTGTTCTACTGGTTGTGGATGATGAAGATAAGGATAAGGAGGAGGATAACAACAAACAGACCAAATCTGGAAGCATATACCCATGTATGGTTGTGAAGAGGTGCATGAGAATGCATCTCCACAAAAAAGAGAATGTATTAGAGGTTATGTTTCGCTATTTTCACTTGGTGGTGTACAGAAGTCTTTCTCAATCCAGCCCTTGTTCATTTTTACAAAGAGTCAGCCTGTCAGCACTTACAGTTGACAGGAGGATGCGCTTATCTGTTATAATTCCACCAGGGGCACTAAAAACCCGCTCGGACAGAACGCTAGCAGCAGAGCAGGCCAGGACCTCCAAGGCGTAGATAGCCAGTTCATGCCACGAGTCCAGCTTGGATACCCAATAATTAAAAGGCACAGAGGAATCCCGGAGGACGTTTGTACAATCTGCAAGGTACTCCCTCAGCATCTTCCCAAACATTGCACTTCTTGTGACAGCACCCCTTGCCTCTGTGCCGTCACGATGGGAGGATCTGAGAAAACTGTCCCAGAACTTTTCTATTGTTCCCCTGCCTGAGCTGGATTGTACTTCTGTCTCTCTTGCTTGAACTCCTTGTTTGTACAACAAACTCTGACGTCTGCTCCCAGCGTTCTCACATGGGAATTTTCTAAGTAATTCCACTACAAGGGCCCTCTGGTACTGCAACATTTTAGTACACCTCTCTGCCTCTGGCAGAAGAGATTGAAAGTTCTCCTTGTAGCATGGGTCTAGAAGTGTCACCAACCAGTAATGAGTGTCACCAAAAATGTTTAGAATGCGAGGGTCACGTGAAACGCAGCGCAACATAAAGACAGCCATGCGTGCCAGACTGCTAACAGGCAAGACTTCCGTGTCCTCACAAACAGGACGATTGTCCTCTTCATCATCCTCATCCTCCTCCTCCCTGTCCTCAGGCCATCCCTGCTGAACAGATGGTATGACAGCTGTGCTTGTAGTACCCTCTATAGCACATGAAAGTAGCTCCTGTTCTTCCTTCTCCACATTGCCTACCAATCCATGATGGGGAGGCATGAGGCTGGGCTGAGTGTAATCCCCCTGTATGGTTCCCTGATCCATGTCCTCATGCTTTGCCTGCAATGCATCCTCTTTAATTGTGAGCAGAGAGGTTTTCAGAATGCTGAGAAGCGGGATGGTGATGCTAATTATGGCGTCATCACCGCTCACGATCTTGGTGTTGTCCTCAAAGTTTTGTAGAATGGTACATATGTCTGATATCCATGTCCACTCCTGAGGTCTTATGTGTGGAGTCTGAACTGTATATCGATGGCCTTGTTGATGTTGGTAATCAACAACTGCCCTCTTCTGCTCAAAAATCCATTCCAACATATACAGCGTAGAGTTCCAGCACGTGGGGACATCACAAACCTGTCGGTGAGCCGAAAGCTGAAAACACTGCTGAAGTATGGCAAGGGTGGCTGAAGCTGTAGCTGACTTTCTAAAATGGGCAGAGAGAGTGCTTTCACTAGCAGATCCGGCAGCTCCAGGTAGCTTTTCAGAAAGCGTTGAACCACGCGGTTAAGCACATGGGCCAAGCAAGGCACGTGTGTGAGCTCACCTTGCCTCAGAGCCACCACCAGGTTCTGGCCATTGTCACAGATGACATTGCCTGGCTGTAGGTTCATCGGTGTCATCCAAATATCTGACTGCTCTTTCAGCGCTGTCCACAACTCTTCGGCATTGTGCGGTTTGTCACCTATGCAGATCAGCTTCAGCACAGCCTGTTGCCGCTTGGCTGAGGCAGTGCTGCAGTGCTTCCAGCTTCTGACTGATGTGTTGATTTCAGAGATGGAGGCTGAAGAAGAGGAGGAGGTGCAGGACCTGTAGACTGTGGGGGCAACCCTGACTGACATAGGGCCTGCAATCCTCGGCATGGGGAGGATATGTTCCATTCCAAGGTCCGACAGGGCCCTGGCTTCCACTATGTTAACCCAGTGTGCCTTCAGTGAGATGTACCGTCCCTGGCCACAAGCACTTGTCCACGTGTCCATGGTTAGGTGGACTTTCCCTGTAACAGCATTGTGAGGGCACAGGTAATGTTGTGGGACACATGCTGATGTAATGCCGATATGACACACCAGGAGAAAAAGTGGCGACTGGGGACCGAGTACCTTGGGACAGCCGCCGCCATCAGGTTGTGGAAAGCGTCTGTTCAATGAGCCTAAAAGGCAAAATTTCGAGTGCAAGCAGAAGAGAAATGTTAGAATTTAGGACTGTGGCATGTGGGGCATTGGCTGGGTATTTATGCTTGCGTTCCAATGACTGGGGTATAGACAACTGAAGGCTGTGCTGGGACAAGGACATGGAGGGCTAGAGGCATCTTCACATGCATGGTGGACTGGGGATTGGCTTCTACGCAAAACAGTGGAAGAAGCAGTGGTGTAACCTGCAGACAGTGTTCCTGAAGCCTAGGTTTCAGCCCACAAAGTCGGGTGCTTTGCTGCCATGTGCCTGATCATGCTGGTGGTGGTCAGGCTGGTAGTTTTGCGTCCCCTGCAAATGTGGGCATGGCAGGTGCTGCAAATGGCCTGTTTGGGGTTATCGGCTGAGTCTTTAAAAAAATAACCAGACTCGGGAAAATCTAACAGTTGGAATGGCAACTTCCCTCATGTTGTTGTTATGGGGAATGGATGCATGCCTTGTGTCTGTGGCCACCACACTGCTTCTTCCTGCCTGTTGGGGTGATATGACTCCTTCCCCATGTGTGCTGCTGTCCTCGCTCTGCATGTCCTCCTGCCAGGTTGGGTCAGTCACTATGTCATTCATCACCTCGTCTTCCACATCAGCACCCTGCTCCTCCTCCTGACTTTCTGGCAATTGTATCTCATCATTGTCCACCTCTTGTGACACTTTCCCACCATCGCCTTCATGTGACCAATGCTGGTCAAAGCTTTGGGCATCGCTACATGCAATCTCATCTGTCCCCACTTCAAGTTGACTGACCGAGAGTCCAGAATCTTGAAATGGAAAACTGAACAGTTCTTCAGAGTGTCCAAGTGTGAGATCAGTTGTCTCAGGGTACTCTGCATGGTGGGAGGAAGGAGGATCAGGGTAAGGAATATCCGGGCTACTCAGACTTGACCATGTGGAAGACATGGTGGTGGTGGCTGGAAGCATTATCCGCTATCCAACAACCGTTTCACACTGCTCTGGCTTCAATAGTGATGTGCTGCGGTCCCTTAGAAACTGAGACAGGAAGGTCGAGCGAGAAGATGTGGGTCTTTGTTGTGGCCCACCTTCACCTTGGCCACTGCCTCGTCCTCTGCATGCACCATCAACATCACGTGCACTTCCTCGTCCCTTGCCCCTTGCCTTGCCTATTTTAAATGAACTACTGCACTATTTCAAAAGCTCAACACAAATGTATTTATTTGGAGCTAAATTATATCTGAGCAATATGCCTGCAAACCTATGATTTTTCAAACGCAAACATTAGGCCTCAGCCTGACATAACAGACTGTATTACATTTTTTTAGGGTTTTGTAGAATTTTTTAAATAAAAAAAGAATAAGGCTAGCAGACAGAACTATGAAAACTTATGCCTGTCAAGCTACAATTTTTCCACCACATATACAACAGGCCTCAGTCTGACATAACAGACTGTATTAATTTAATTTTAGGGTTTTGTAGAATTTTTAAAATAAAAACAAAAGATCAAGGCTAGCAGACAGAACTATGAAACTTATGCCTGGCAAGCTACGATTTTCCAACACAGATACAACAGGCCTCGGCCTGACAGAACAAACTGTATTACTTTTAATTTTTTTTAAGGATTTTGTAGAATTTTTAAAATAAAAACAAAAAGAACAAGGCTAGCAGAGAGGTTTTCAGAATGCTGAGAAGCGGGATGGTGATGCTAATTATGGCGTCATCACCGCTCACGATCTTGGTGTTGTCCTCAAAGTTTTGTAGAATGGTACATGTAGCGCCCCCACACTGCCACAGGGCCGAGGGGTACCCGGTACCGGGCCTCTGAGTCTCTGCTCTGGGGTTGTCACGGTGGCTAGGCCCCGGTCCGTGACCCTGCCGTGGGGCGCACAGCAAATAATTGATATGAATGGTGCTGATGGTGATGTTGTGCCGTAGTGGTGCGGTGCAGTAAATAACGAGGACACCAGGTTGCAGTCTCTTTACCTCTTTACTGAAGATCTCTGGGTCCTCAGTCCGGAATACGGTTCACCAGGCTGCGCAAGTCCGGCCGGTCCAATGGCACCTCCAGAGTTCTCTTCACAAGTGGAAATCTGTGCCTTCCCTCTAGCGCTAGGTGTTGCGGTCCTTCCCTGCTGTGCTTACAGAAAGTCCCCACAACTGTTGTGTCTGTTTCTTAAGTTCCCTCACAACTCGATTAGATGATGTTCTGCTAATCCTCCGTCCCTCCCTGATGTTCTGGTTGGGACGGCACCCGTTTGACGGGTAGGCTCGGAGCTCTTCCGGGACCCTAGAGTCGCCCCTCTCCACAAGTTGCCCCCCAAGACTGCATAGGTGATTTAAGTGAGACAGCCCGCCTTAGACTGACTGCCCTGCCGCTGTTTAGAGTACTGCTTGAAGCTGAATGTTAAGATACTCTCTCGGCGTTCCGGCCACCGGTTGTGCGCCTCAGTAGGATGTTGCCTCGGTCTTACAGCACGACTCCTACTGGTGTTCTCCTTATTGCGTTGATCTCGTTTCTCACTCAGCACAATCTATCTCGCTTCTGATTAGTGTTGAGCGATACTTTCCGATATCGGAAAGTATCGGTATCGGAAAGTATCGGCCGATACCGTCAAAATATCGGATCTAATCCGATACCGATACCCGATCCCAATGCAAGTCAATGGGACGAAAATATCGGAATTAAAATAAACCCTTTATAAACTTGTAGGTTCATTCTACATGAAGGAAAACAACTAAGAATAATGTAGGATGTATTGGGGGACGTGGCGGAGACATTAAAGGCACAGAGGTTTAGCCCAATGTAATAGAATAGCAGGATTTTGTTTTTTTTATGACGTTCGGCGGTAGAAAGATTTTGACTATGTTAATTTTTTTTTTATTTTGTCAGATATTGATGTTTCACTACTTCCACGCCCTTCACCTTCTTTTTTACTTCTCCCACACTTTCTTCTTCATTATCCTCATCATCAGCTTCTTTGACATCAACTTCTTCACCTTATTCATCTTCTTCTTCATCTTCTACCTATTATTTTTTTGGTTACATTGTTCATATTCTTTTTATTTTACTATTATCTTCATCATATTCTACTTCTTCATCATATTCTTATTTGTGACAGGCATTCCCGTAGTTGTTATCTATAAAAGTTTGAAGATTACACCTTCCGTTCTGCCTGTCACAAAAGAGTTACATTTGTCCGCGTTCAGTTTGGCCTGCAGCATCAGGCTTTATCCAGGGGCACCACGAGGAGGAACGGACTCACCCCCATACACTGCTTAGTCTTCTTCTGCTTATAATTTAGATAATATTTTTTGCTCTGATATTTAGTGTTATGCTTAATGTTCTTCTGCTCTTTGTTCTGCAGCCTCTTGTTCTTCTGCTTCTCGGTCTTCCAGGTCGTCGTCGTCTCCAGGGTCGTCGTCTCCGGGGTCGTCGTCATCGGGGTGGTCTTCAGGGTCGTCGTCTCCGGGGTCGTCGTCATCAGGGTGGTCTTCAGGGTCATCGTCTCCAGGGTCGTCGTCATCACGGTGGTTGTCGTCTCTGGTGTCGTCGTCATCTTAGGGGTGGTCTTCCGGGTCATCGTGTTTAGTCTCTTGAACTTGGAAATGTAGCAGAAGGTACAAGAAGGCTGAGAAAATGCCGAGAACCAGCTGATGGAACTGGAACTCGGATGGCTACCCGAAGGTCCAAGAGCCAATGGAACTACCGAGGACCAGCTGACGTTACTGGAACCCGGTTACTAAGCAGGAGGTACCCGTGCCTGAAAGCACTACCAAGGACCACCTGACGTTGGTGGAACTCGGATACCCAGAGGGAGGCACCTAAGCCAAAGGCTCTGCCCGGAACCAGCTGACGGTACTGGAACCAGGATGGGGAGCAGAAGGTACAAGAGCAAAAGACACTGCCGAGAACCAGCTGACGGTGCTGGAACCCGGATGGGTGTCATGATCTCAATGGCAAGAGATCATAGCATAAGCATATATAGGAACTAGCTCTTGGAAGATGGGAACTGAGCTGACCATGAACTAAACCTAACACACAACTAGCAGTGGCCGGGTAGCATGCCTACGTTGATTCTAGATGCCCAGCACCAGCCGGAGGACTAAATAATGCTAGCAGAGGAAAATATTAGTCCTAGCTCACCTCTAGAGAAATACCCCAAAAGGAGACAGAGGCCCCCCACATGTATTGGCGGTGAATTAAGATGAAATAACAAACGTAGTATGAAAATAGGTTTAGCAAATTTGAGGTCCACTTACTACATAGCAGAAGACAGAAAGGACACTTTCATGGTCAGCTGAAAACCCTAATCAAAACACCATCCAGAAATTACTTTAAAACTCTGGCATTAACTCATAACACCAGAGTGGCAATTCCTGTTCACAAGAGCTTTCCAGACACAGTAACGAAACTACAGCTGTGAACTGGAACCAAAATGCAAAAACAAACATGGACAAGAGTCCAACTTATCTAGTAGTTGTCTAGGAGCAGGAACAAGCACAGAGAGGCTTCTGATAACATTGATGACCGGCAAGCAACTAACAGAGCAGCAAGGTTATATAGCGACTCCCACATCTTGATGGGAACAGGTGAACAGAGAAGATGAAGACACCAGTTCAATTCCACCAGTAGCCACCGGGGGAGCCCAGAATCCAAATTCACAACAGTACCCCCCCCTCAAGGAGGGGGCACCGAACCCTCACCAGAACCACCAGGGCGATCAGGATGGGCCCTATGAAAGGCACGAACCAAATCAGAGGCATGAACATCAGATGCATTCACCCAAGAATTATCCTCCTGGCCGTATCCCTTCCACTTGACCAGATACTGGAGTCTCCGTCTGGAAACACGAGAGTCTAAGATTTTCTCCACAACGTACTCCAACTCACCCTCAACCAACACCGGAGCAGGAGGCTCAACGGAAGGCACAACCGGTACCTCATACCTGCGCAATAATGACCGATGAAAAACGTTATGAATAGAAAAGGATGCAGGGAGGTCCAAACGGAAGGAAACAGGGTTAAGAATCTCCAATATCTTATACGGGCCAATGAACCGAGGCTTAAACTTAGGAGAAGAGACCCTCATAGGGACAAAACGAGAAGACAACCACACCAAATCCCCAACACAAAGCCGAGGACCAACACGACGGTGGCGGTTGGCAAAAAGCTGAGTCTTCTCCTGGGACAACCTCAAATTGTCCACCACCTGCCCCCAGATCTGATGCAATCTCTCCACCACAGCATCCACTCCAGGACAATCCGAAGATTCCACCTGACCAGAGGAAAATCGAGGATGAAACCCCGAATTACAGAAAAACGGGGACACCAAAGTGGCAGAGCTGGCCCGATTATTGAGAGCGAACTCCGCCAATGGCAAAAAAGCAACCCAATCATCCTGGTCAGCAGACACAAAACACCTCAGATATGTCTCCAGGGTCTGATTAATCCGCTCGGTCTGGCCATTCGTCTGAGGATGGAAAGCGGACGAAAAAGATAAATCTATGCCCATCCTAGCACAGAATGCCCGCCAAAATCTAGACACGAATTGGGTCCCTCTGTCAGAAACGATATTCTCAGGAATACCATGCAAATGAACAACATTTTGAAAAAACAGAGGAACCAACTCGGAAGAAGAAGGCAACTTGGGCAGAGGAACCAAATGGACCATCTTAGAGAAACGGTCACACACCACCCAGATGACAGACATCTTCTGAGAAACAGGCAGATCTGAAATAAAATCCATCGAGATGTGCGTCCAAGGCCTCTTAGGAATAGGCAAGGGCAACAACAATCCACTAGCCCGAGAACAACAAGGCTTGGCCCGAGCACAAACGTCACAAGACTGCACAAAGCCTTGCACATCTCGTGACAGGGAAGGCCACCAGAAGGACCTTGCCACCAAATCCCTGGTACCAAAAATACCAGGATGACCTGCCAACGCAGAAGAATGAACCTCAGAGATGACTCTACTGGTCCAATCATCAGGAACAAACAGTTTATCAGGTGGGCAACGATCAGGTCTATCCGCCTGAAACTCCTGCAAGGCCCGCCGCAGGTCTGGAGAAACGGCTGACAATACCACTCCATCCTTAAGGATACTTGTGGGCTCAGAGTTACCAGGCGAGTCAGGCTCAAAACTCCTAGAAAGGGCATCCGCCTTAACATTCTTAGAACCCGGTAGGTATGACACCACAAAATTAAACCGAGAGAAAAATAATGACCAGCGCGCCTGTCTAGGATTCAGGCGCCTGGCGGTCTCAAGATAAATCAAATTTTTGTGGTCAGTCAATACCACCACCTGATGTCTGGCCCCCTCAAGCCAATGGCGCCACTCCTCAAAAGCCCACTTCATGGCCAAAAGCTCCCGATTCCCAACATCATAATTCCGCTCAGCGGGCGAAAATTTACGGGAAAAGAAGGCACAAGGCCTCATCACGGAGCAGTCAGAACTTTTCTGCGACAACACTGCCCCAGCTCCGATATCAGAAGCGTCGACCTCAACCTGAAAAGGTAGAGCAACATCAGGCTGACGCAACACAGGGGCAGAGGAAAAACGGCGCTTAAGCTCCCGAAAGGCCTCCACAGCATCAGGGGACCAATCAGCAACATCAGCACCCTTCTTAGTCAAATCGGTCAATGGCTTAGCAATATCCGAAAAACCAGCAATAAATCGACGATAAAAGTTAGCAAAGCCCAAAAATTTCTGAAGACTCTTAAGAGAAGAGGGCTGCGTCCAATCACAAATAGCTTGAACCTTGACAGGATCCATTTCAATGGAAGAGGGGGAAAAAATATATCCCAAAAAGGAAATCCTCTGTACCCCAAAAACACACTTAGAACCCTTCACACACAAAGAATTAGACCGCAAAACCTGAAAAACCCTCCTGACTTGCTGGACATGAGAGTCCCAGTCATCCGAAAAAATCAGAATATCATCCAGATACACAATCATAAATTTATCCAAATAATCGCGAAAAATATCATGCATAAAGGACTGGAAAACTGACGGAGCATTAGAAAGACCAAAAGGCATCACTAAATACTCAAAGTGGCCCTCGGGCGTATTAAATGCGGTTTTCCACTCATCCCCCTGCCTGATTCGCACCAAACTATACGCCCCACGAAGGTCAATCTTAGAGAACCACTTGGCCCCCTTTATGCGAGCAAACAAATCAGTCAGCAACGGCAATGGGTATTGATATTTAACAGTGATTTTATTCAAAAGCCGATAATCAATACATGGTCTCAAAGAGCCGTCTTTTTTTGACACAAAGAAAAAACCGGCTCCTAAGGGAGATGACGATGGACGAATATGTCCCTTTTCCAAGGACTCCTTTATATATTCTCGCATAGCAGCATGTTCAGGCACAGACAGATTAAATAAACGACCCTTTGGGTATTTACTACCCGGGATTAAATCTATGGCACAATCGCACTCTCGGTGCGGAGGTAACGAACCAAGCTTGGATTCTTCAAAGACGTCACGATAGTCAGACAGGAACTCAGGAATTTCAGAGGGAATAGATGATGAAATGGAAACCACAGGTACATCCCCATGAGCCCCCTTACATCCCCAGCTCAACACAGACATAGCTCTCCAGTCGAGGACTGGGTTGTGAGATTGCAGCCAAGGCAATCCTAGCACCAAATCATCATGTAGATTATACAGCACCAGAAAGCGAATAATCTCCTGGTGACCCGGATTAATACGCATAGTTACTTGTGTCCAGTATTGTGGTTTATTATTAGCCAATGGGGTGGAGTCAATCCCCTTCAGAGGAATAGGAGTCTCCAAAGGCTCTAAATCATACCCACAGCGTTTGGCAAAGGACCAATCCATAAGACTCAAAGCGGCGCCAGAGTCGACATAGGCGTCCGTGGTAATAGATGACAAAGAGCAAATCAGGGTCACAGATAGAATAAACTTAGACGGTAAGGTGCAAATGGAAACAGATTTACCAAGTTTTTTAGTGCGCTTAGAGCATGCTGATATAACATGAGTAGAATCACCACAATAGAAACACAACCCATTTTTCCGTCTAAAATTCTGCCGCTCGCTTCGGGACAGAATTCTATCACACTGCATACTCTCTGGCGATTTCTCAGTGGACACCGCCAGATGGTGCACTGGTTTGCGCTCCCGCAAACGCCTATCGATCTGAATAGCCATTGTCATGGACTCATTCAGACCCGCAGGCACAGGGAACCCCACCATAACATCCTTAATGGCATCAGAGAGACCCTCTCTGAAAGTCGCCGCCAGGGCGCACTCATTCCACTGAGTAAGCACAGACTATTTACGGAATCTTTGGCAGTAAATTTCCGCTTCATCTTGCCCCTGAGATAGGGACATCAAAGTTTTTTCTGCCTGAAGCTCCAAATGAGGTTCGTCATAAAGCAACCCCAAGGCCAGAAAAAACGCATCCACATTGAGCAACGCAGGATCCCCTGGTGTCAATGAAAAAGCCCAGTCTTGAGGGTCGCCCCGGAGCAAGGAAATCACAATCCTGACCTGCTGTGCGGGGTCTCCGGCAGAGCGAGATTTCAGGGACAAAAATAATTTGCAATTATTTCGAAAATTCTGAAACCCAGATCTATTCCCCGAGAAAAATTCTCGGCTCAGATACAGGTGCATGACAAACAAAATCTTGCAAATTTTGTACCTTCGTGGCGAGATTATTCAAACCTGCAGTTACACTCTGAAGATCCATTACAAACAGGTGGACACAGAGCCATTCAAAGGAGAGAAAAAAAAAAAAAAAAAATTTCAGCAGACTACTTATTTCTCTCCTTTCTCAGCCAAGGATTTTAACCCTTTAGTGGGCCGGTCAAACTGTCATGATCTCAATGGCAAGAGATCATAGCATAAGCATATATAGGAACTAGCTCTTGGAAGATGGGAACTGAGCTGACCATGAACTAAACCTAACACACAACTAGCAGTGGCCGGGTAGCATGCCTACGTTGATTCTAGATGCCCAGCACCAGCCGGAGGACTAAATAATGCTAGCAGAGGAAAATATTAGTCCTAGCTCACCTCTAGAGAAATACCCCAAAAGGGGACAGAGGCCCCCCACATGTATTGGCGGTGAATTAAGATGAAATAACAAACGTAGTATGAAAATAGGTTTAGCAAATTTGAGGTCCACTTACTACATAGCAGAAGACAGAAAGGACACTTTCATGGTCAGCTGAAAACCCTAATCAAAACACCATCCAGAAATTACTTTAAAACTCTGGCATTAACTCATAACACCAGAGTGGCAATTCCTGTTCACAAGAGCTTTCCAGACACAGTAACGAAACTACAGCTGTGAACTGGAACCAAAATGCAAAAACAAACATGGACAAGAGTCCAACTTATCTAGTAGTTGTCTAGGAGCAGGAACAAGCACAGAGAGGCTTCTGATAACATTGATGACCGGCAAGCAACTAACAGAGCAGCAAGGTTATATAGCGACTCCCACATCTTGATGGGAACAGGTGAACAGAGAAGATGAAGACACCAGTTCAATTCCACCAGTAGCCACCGGGGGAGCCCAGAATCCAAATTCACAACAGATGGGTAGCCGAAGGTCCAAGAGCCAATGGAACTACCGAAGACCAGCTGACGTTACTGGAACCCGGTTACTAAGCAGGAGGTACCCGTGCCTGAAAGCACTACCAAGGACCACCTGACGTTGGTGGAACTCGCATACCCAGAGGGAGGCACCTAAGCCAAAGGCTCTGCCCGGAACCAGCTGACGGTACTGGAACCAGGATGGGGGGCAGAAGGTACAAGAGCAAGTGTCTGCGTGGCTTTTGCAGGACACGATGCCGGCTGCACAGCAGGGGAACAGCTGGCGGTGCTGAACCCCACTGACACATTGGCAGGTGTTTTTCTCTGTGCAGCTAGCAGTACCGGGCCCCAACTGGCGGTGTTAGAGCCCGGGGTCAGCAGGAGGAGGAGATGGAGCAGAGTGTAGGCCGAAGCCTGCACTGGCGGCAGCTTTGGGTCTGTTGTGCCTGCGTGGCAGTTGCAGGACACGTTGCCGGCTGCACAGCAGGGGAACAGCTGGCGGTGCTGAACCCCACTGACACATTGGCTGGTGTTTGGCTCTGTGCAGCTAGCAGTACCGGGCCCCAACTGGCGGTGTTGGAGCCCGGGCTCTGCAGGGGGAGCAGAGTGTAGGCCGAAGCCTACTTGAACCAATTTCAAAGGTAACCTTTAACCCCCCCTCAGGGGTTACAAAGTAGAAGAGCCACAGCTTATGCAGCAGCAGTGCTGCACAAGTCAAAGGTTGCTCTTTTAATTTTGCTCCTTGCACACGCTGAATGAAACACGTATAACATTTAGCCCTTTATACAGTCAAACTGTGTTGGAGGCGCGAGTTCCCTTTGTAATGAGACGCAGCACAGATGTCAAGAATCCCACCTTGGTGCTGGGTGCAGCCTCCTGAGCATTGTTATTTGCTGTACAGGAGTCTGTGCTGTCGTGTTATCCCCTGGCCTAGCGCTGTTAGCGCTGCCCATCTTCTGACCTCATTTAATGTCGGCCGCTGCGGTTCGCGATGACCATGAATCCCAGCCCCGCGGTGTCTTAACATTGTTAAAACACTGCGGGGCTGTGATTCATGGCCTGGCGCAGCACATATGTTCGCCTCTCGCACTCGGGTCCTTACACCCGCTGCAGACTGTGCGGCGTCAGCTGATCCCTTATCGCATGCCACGGCCATGAAGCCGCACAGTCTGAAGAAGGCGGAAGGAGATGAGGGACAGGCGAAGTGATGCACTGCTCATGCCCATCAATCACACCCTCGCAGTCCCAAGAAATAAGACACCGAGGGGCGTTGTGTGGGTCAGGGCGGCCGCAGAGGCGCAGGCAGCCAAACAATGATGCCAGAAGACGGGCAGCGCTACCAAGGGGGTTGCAGCGTGTCATTACAAAGGAAAGTCACACCCCCGGGACGGTTAAATAGTCACACAGAGGACACATTTCAGACGTGTTTTCAGTTCCACATGTGCGAGGAGAATACGTTTATGAGCCACCTTGCACACATGCAGCATTACCGCTGTACAAGGTGGCCTTAAAAACGTACAAACGCCTGGGGGAGGGGGGACAGGTTCCCTTCAATTTCAGTTCTTGTGTCTGCGTGGCTTTTGCAGGACACGATGCCGGCTGCACAGCAGGGGAACAGCTGGTGGTGCTGAACCCCACTGACACATTGGCTGGTGTTTTTCTCTGTGCAGCTAGAAGTACCGGGCCCCAACTGGCGGTGTTAGAGCCCGGGGTCAGCAGGAGGAGGAGATGGAGCAGAGTGTAGGCCGAAGCCTGCACTGGCGGCAGCTTTGGGTCTGTTGTGCCTGCGTGGCAGTTGCAGGACACGTTGCCGGCTGCACAGCAGGGGAACAGCTGGCGGTGCTGAACCCCACTGACACATTGGCTGGTGTTTGGCTCTGTGCAGCTAGCAGTACCGGGCCCCAACTGGCGGTGTTAGAGCCCAGGGTCAGCAGGAGGAGGAGAGGGAGCAGAGTGTAGGCCGAAGCCTGCACTGGAGCAAGTTGAAAGGGAAACTTTAACCCCCCCCCCCAGGCGTTTGTAGCTGAAAGAGCCATCGTGTACAGCACTAATGCTGGAAAAGGTAAACTTAGCTCTTTTAATTATGGTCCTTGCACATGCTGAACCTAACACTTATAAAAAGTGTCCCCTCCTACCGTGATACCGTCCGGTAGGTGGAACTTTCCTTTGTGATGTGACGCAGCACAGCCGTCATTCTTACCCCCTTGGCGCCGTGCGCCGCCTCCTCAGCGTTGTTTGAATCAGTCCCGGAGCCTGCGCTCTTAGGTTAGCCCTTGGCCATGCACACATTTTGCGCTGCCCGTCTTCTGACATCATTTGGTGTCAGGCTGGCTGCGCCTGTGCGGCCGCGCTGGCCGAGAGCCCGCCTCGTACTGTCTTCTGATTTAATCCCACTGGGGGCCTGAGATCCATGGACATGTGCAGTGCATATCTGAACCTCCACCTCTCACTCATCTCCCTACGGCTTCTTCTGACTGTGCGGTGTCACGGCCGTGGCATGCTATTAGGGACCAGCTGACACCGCACAGTTTGAAGAAGCCATAGGGAGATGAGTGAGAGGTGGAGGTTCAGATATGCACTGCGCATGTCCATGGATCTCAGGCCCCCAGTGGGATTAAATCAGAAGACAGTACGAGGCGGGCTCTCGGCCAGCGCGGCCGCACAGGCGCAGCCAGCCTGACACCAAATGATGTCAGAAGACGGGCAGCGCAAAATGTGTGCATGGCCAAGGGCTAACCTAAGAGCGCAGGCTCCGGGCCTGATTCAAACAACGCTGAGGAGGCGGCGCACGGCGCCAAGGGGGTAAGAATGACGGCTGTGCTGCGTCACATCACAAAGGAAAGTTCCACCAACCGGACGGTATCACGGTAGGAGGGGACACTTTTCATAAGTGTTAGGATCAGCATGTGCAAGGAGCACCACGAAAAGAGGCACTTTTTCCCTTTGCATCATTACTGCTGCACAAGGTGGCTCCTTCAGTAACAAACGCCTGGGGGGGGGACAGGTTCCCTTAAATTTAACTTGTTGTGCCTGCGTGGCGGTCGCAGTACACGTTGCCGGCTGCACAGCAGGAGAACAGCTGGCGGTGCTGAACCCCACTAACACATTGGCGAGGTGTTTGGCTCTGTGCGGACAGCACTTCTGGACGGCAACTAGCGGTGTTGGAGCCCAGGGACAGGTGGAGGAGGAGGAGGTAGGAGGAGGTAGGAGGGATTGCCACACACACAGCTGGGGAACAGCTGACGTTACTGAACCCCAATAACAGAGGAGGGACTGTTGACTGTGCGTACAGCACTTCTGGACGGCAACTGGCGGTGTTGGAGCCCAGGGACAGGTGGAGGAGGAGGAGGTAGGAGGAGGTAGGAGGGATTGCCACACACACAGCAGGGGAACAGCTGACGTTACTGAACCCCAATAACAGAGGAGGGACTGTTGACTGTGCGTACAGCACTTCTGGACGGCAACTGGCGGTGTTGGAGCCCAGGGACAGGTGGAGGAGGAGGAGGTAGGAGGAGGTAGGAGGGATTGCCACACACACAGCAGGGGAACAGCTGACGTTACTGAACCCCAATAACAGAGGAGGGACTGTTGACTGTGCGTAGAGCACTTCTGGACGGCAACTGGCGGTGTTGGAGCCCAGGGACAGGTGGAGGAGGAGGAGGTAGGAGGAGGTAGGAGGGATTGCCACACACACAGCAGGGGAACAGCTGACGTTAATGAACCCCAATAACAGAGGAGAGACTGTTGACTGTGCGTACAGCACTTCTGGATGGCAACTGGCGGTGTTGGAGCCCAGGGACAGGTGGAGGAGGAGGAGGTAGGAGGAGGTAGGAGGGATTGCCACACACACAGCTGGGGAACAGCTGACGTTACTGAACCCCAATAACAGAGGAGGGACTGTTGACTGTGCGTACAGCACTTCTGGACGGCAACTGGCGGTGTTGGAGCCCAGGGACAGGTGGAGGAGGAGGAGGTAGGAGGAGGTAGGAGGGATTGCCACACACACAGCAGGAGAACAGCTGACGTTACTGAACCCCAATAACAGAGGAGGGACTGTTGACTGTGCGTACAGCACTTCTGGACGGCAACTGGCGGTGTTGGAGCCCAGGGACAGGTGGAGGAGGAGGAGGTAGGAGGAGGTAGGAGGGATTGCCACACACACAGCAGGGGAACAGCTGACGTTACTGAACCCCAATAACAGAGGAGGGACTGTTGACTGTGCGTACAGCACTTCTGGACGGCAACTGGCGGTGTTGGAGCCCAGGGACAGGTGGAGGAGGAGGAGGTAGGAGGAGGTAGGAGGGATTGCCACACACACAGCAGGGGAACAGCTGACGTTACTGAACCCCAATAACAGAGGAGGGACTGTTGACTGTGCGTACAGCACTTCTGGACGGCAACTGGCGGTGTTGGAGCCCAGGGACAGGTGGAGGAGGAGGAGGTAGGAGGAGGTAGGAGGGATTGCCACACACACAGCAGGGGAACAGCTGACGTTACTGAACCCCAATAACAGAGGAGGGACTGTTGACTGTGCGTACAGCACTTCTGGACGGCAACTGGCGGTGTTGGAGCCCAGGGACAGGTGGAGGAGGAGGAGGTAGGAGGAGGTAGGAGGGATTGCCACACACACAGCAGGGGAACAGCTGACGTTACTGAACCCCAATAACAGAGGAGGGACTGTTGACTGTGCGTACAGCACTTCTGGACGGCAACTGGCGGTGTTGGAGCCCAGGGACAGGTGGAGGAGGAGGAGGTAGGAGGAGGTAGGAGGGATTGCCACACACACAGCAGGGGAACAGCTGACGTTACTGAACCCCAATAACAGAGGAGGGACTGTTGACTGTGCGTACAGCACTTCTGGACGGCAACTGGCGGTGTTGGAGCCCAGGGACAGGTGGAGGAGGAGGAGGTAGGAGGAGGTAGGAGGGATTGCCACACACACAGCAGGGGAACAGCTGACGTTACTGAACCCCAATAACAGAGGAGGGACTGTTGACTGTGCGTACAGCACTTCTGGACGGCAACTGGCGGTGTTGGAGCCCAGGGACAGGTGGAGGAGGAGGAGGTAGGAGGAGGTAGGAGGGATTGCCACACACACAGCAGGGGAACAGCTGACGTTACTGAACCCCAATAACAGAGGAGGGACTGTTGACTGTGCGTACAGCACTTCTGGACGGCAACTGGCGGTGTTGGAGCCCAGGGACAGGTGGAGGAGGAGGAGGTAGGAGGAGGTAGGAGGGATTGCCACACACACAGCAGGGGAACAGCTGACGTTACTGAACCCCAATAACAGAGGAGGGACTGTTGACTGTGCGTACAGCACTTCTGGACGGCAACTGGCGGTGTTGGAGCCCAGGGACAGGTGGAGGAGGAGGAGGTAGGAGGAGGTAGGAGGGATTGCCACACACACAGCAGGGGAACAGCTGACGTTACTGAACCCCAATAACAGAGGAGGGACTGTTGACTGTGCGTACAGCACTTCTGGACGGCAACTGGCGGTGTTGGAGCCCAGGGACAGGTGGAGGAGGAGGAGGTAGGAGGAGGTAGGAGGGATTGCCACACACACAGCAGGGGAACAGCTGACGTTACTGAACCCCAATAACAGAGGAGGGACTGTTGACTGTGCGTACAGCACTTCTGGACGGCAACTGGCGGTGTTGGAGCCCAGGGACAGGTGGAGGAGGAGGAGGTAGGAGGAGGTAGGAGGGATTGCCACACACACAGCAGGGGAACAGCTGACGTTACTGAACCCCAATAACAGAGGAGGGACTGTTGACTGTGCGTACAGCACTTCTGGACGGCAACTGGCGGTGTTGGAGCCCAGGGACAGGTGGAGGAGGAGGAGGTAGGAGGAGGTAGGAGGGATTGCCACACACACAGCTGGGGAACAGCTGACGTTACTGAACCCCAATAACAGAGGAGGGACTGTTGACTGTGCGTACAGCACTTCTGGACGGCAACTGGCGGTGTTGGAGCCCAGGGACAGGTGGAGGAGGAGGAGGTAGGAGGAGGTAGGAAGGATTGCCACACACACAGCAGGGGAACAGCTGACGTTACTGAACCCCAATAACAGAGGAGGGACTGTTGACTGTGCGTACAGCACTTCTGGACGGCAACTGGCCGTGTTGGAGCCCAGGGACAGGTGTCTTCTGATTTTATCCCACTGGGGGCCTGGGATCCATGGCCATGCGCAGTGCATATCCTCGCCTCTCACTCCCCTCCCTACGGCTTCTTAAGACTGTGCGGTGTCACGGCCGTGGCATGCTATTAGGGACCAGCTGACACCGAACAGTCTGAAGAAGCCATAGGGAGATGAGTGAGAGGTGGAGGTTCAGATATGCACTGCGCATGTCCATGGATCCCAGGCCCCCAGTGGGATTAAATCAGAAGACACTGCGAGGTGGGCTCTCGGCCAGCGCAGCCGCACAGGCGCAGCCATCCTGACACCAAATGATGCCAGAAGACGGGCAGCGCTAAGTGTGCCTGGCCACGGGATAACATAACAGCGCAGGCTCCGGGACGGAATCAAACATCGCTGAGGAGCCGGGGCGCGGCGCCGGGGGGGGAGGAATGATGGCTGTACTGCGTCATATTACGAAGGAAAGTCCCACCTCCGGGACGGTTTTACGGTATCAGTGGACACATTTTATAAGTGTTAAGGTCTGCGTGTGCAAGGAGCTAAACCAAAATAGCTACCTTTTCCTTGTGCAGCATTACTGCTGCACAAGGTGGCTCTTTCAGTAACAAACGCCTTGGGGGGGGGGACAGATTCCCTTACATTTCAGTTGTTGTGTCAGCGTGGCGGTCGCATGACACATTGCCGGCTACACAGCTGGGGATCAGCTGACGTTACTGAAACCCAATAACACTGGGTCGTATGTTTTGACTGTGCAGACGGCACTTCTGAGCCTCAACTGGCGGTGTTGGAGCCCAGGAATTTAAGTTCAGGTGGTCGAAAGATGAACACAACAGGAGACCTGGATAACGTATACAGTGACCTAATTATTTAATCAGGAGGAGGAGTGGCAAATTCCTGCGAGATCCAGGCCTTGTTCATTTTCAGGAAAGTAAGCCGGTCAACGTTATCGGAGGATAGTCGCATGCGACGGTCAGTTAGTACACCACCTGCAGCACTAAAGACACGTTCCGATAATACACTGGCCGCAGGGCAAGACAGCACCTCCAATGCATACTGGCTTAGCTCTGGCCATGTATCCAGCTTTGAGACCCAAAACTTGAAAGGGGAAGAGCCGTCTGGGAGTACAGCAAGAGGGCAAGACATGTAGTCTGTCACCATCTGACGGAACCGTTGCCTCCTGCTGACTGGAGCCGTCTGTGATGGTGTAGACTTTTGTGGGGGGCACAGAAAACTGTGCCACAGTTGGGCCATACTGGTCTTGCCTTGGGCAGAGGCACTGCTTCTGCTCCCTCTTTGTGCAGAGCCTCCACCACTGCCTGGACGCACTGAGCTGCTTTGGAATGCACTAGCAGCACTTCTCTCAGTTGGAATGGAGAAGATGATGGAATTGACCAGTGTGTCTTGGTACTCCCGCATTTTTCGCTCCAGGTTCAACGGTGTGATGAGGCTTTCTACGTTGTCCCGGTAGCGAGGATCGAGGAGGGTGAACACCCAATAATCAGACATGTTGAGAATGTGGGCGATGCGGCGGTCGTTTCTCAGGCACTGCAGCATGTAATCCACCATGTGCTGCAGACTGCCAACTGCCCAAGAAATGCTGTCCCCTGCTGGAGGCGTGATCTCTGCCCGCTCGTCATCACCCCACCCTCGCTGTACACACTGAGTACTGGACAATTCGGTAACTCCCTCCTCTGGACGGATGTCTTCCTCCTCCATTGACTCCTCCTCATCCTCCTCACAAACTGTCCCCTGCCTACGCGTTTGTGAGGAACCACGTGGCGCTGACTGTCCAGAAGATGATGGAAATGGTGAATCCTCATCCTCCACCTCTTCCACAACATCATCCCTTAGCGCTTGCAGTGATTTTTCAAGCAGGCAGATAAGGGGGACAGTCATGCTGACTAGTGCATCATCTGCACTCGCCATCCGCGTGGAATAATCAAAGGGACGCAAAACCTGGCAGACGTCATTCATAGTGGCCCACTCTGTGGTTGTGAAGTCTGTACGGCGCTGACTGCGACTTCTTTGCGCCTGAAGCAGCTGGTACTCCATTACAGCTTGCTGCTGCTCACACAACCGCTCCAACATATGTAACGTGGAATTCCACCTGGTAGGTAGGTCACATATGATGCGATGTTCCGGAAGGCGGTGTCGGCGCTGCAGAGCCGCAATGCGCGCTTTTGCCGTGCTGGAACGCCGCAAGTGAGCACACTCTAGGCGGACCTTGTGCAGCAGTGCATCAAGATCCGGATCGTCCCTCAAAAAGCTCTGCACGACCAAATTGAGCACATGTGCCAGACATGGGATGTGAGTGAGGTTGCCGAGGCCCAGAGCTGCCACCAGATTTCGGCCATTATCACACACTACCATGCCTGGCTGGAGATTCGCTGGCACAAACCACACATCGCTCTCCTGCTTGATGGCATTCCAGAGCTCCTGCGCTGTGTGGCTACGATTCCCCCAAAAAATTAATTTCAAGACGGCCTGTTGACGTTTGGCCACGGCTGTGCTCATGTCGGTCGTAACAGGTAAACGTTCATCACGGGTCCATGTGGAGGTGGACTGTGACGGCTCCTGCAGCGATGATTCTGAGGAACTGGTGTAAGAGGAGGAGTCAATGCATACAGAATGGATTCCTGCAATCCTTGGAGTGGGCAGGACACGTCCTGTGCCACTCGCACGGTCTGTACCCGGCTCAACGACATTAACCCAATGGGCAGTGAGGGAAAGGTATCGCCCCTGTCCATGTTGACTGGTCCACGCATCGGTGGTGAGGTGGACCTTGCTACTGACGGCGTTCAGTAGCGCGTGTTTTATGTGTCCCTCCACATGCTTGTGCAGGGCAGGGACGGCTTGCCTGCTGAAGTAAAAGCGGCTGGGCACATTGTACTGTGGGACTGCCAATGACATCAAGTCACGGAAGCTGTCAGTCTCCACCAGCCTGAATGACAGCATTTCCAGTGACAGAAGTTTGGCAATGCCTGCAGTCAGAGCCTGTGCTTGTGGGTGGTTTGAGGAGAAAGGCCGCCTTTTCTCCCATGCCTGTACTACCGATGGCTGTAGACTGGGCTGGGAGTGTGTGGATGACTGGGAAAGTGGTGCTGCGGGTGGAATTACAGCGGGTCTCTGGACAACAGGGCCAGAGGTTCTTCCACGGCGATCCTGGGAGGAAGCCGAAACAGCTGCGTGTGAGCTAGAGGAAGAGGCAACACGAGCTGAAGAGGTGGTAGCTGCCGCTGTTGGTTGGCCTAGCTCTTCAGTGTGTTTTTCTAACTCCGCCGGGTGCCTGTTGCGCACATGTTTCCACATGTTGGAGGTATTGAGGTTGCTGACATTTCGACCTCTTTTGACTTTTTGATGACACACCTTGCATCTGACATAGCAAATGTCATCTGCAACTGTGTCAAAAAAGGACCAGGCACTGCAAGTCTTGGGAGCGCCCTTTTTGGCTTTTGGAAGAGACATGGTCCTAACGGGTGCCAAAGCGGAGGCTGCAGGATCCGCAGTCTTCCCCCTCCCTCTCCCTCTTTGGGCCGTATGGGGAATCTCTTCCTCAGAGCTGCTCCCACCACCTTCCTGTCCCTCACGCCAAGATGGGTCAAGGACCTCATCATCTACACTACCCTCTGCTCCCAACTGCTCCTCCTGGGTAGTCTCAGCAGCAGAGCACGCACCAGTAAGTGGCACCTGAGTGTCATCATCAGCTGATGCGGCCTGCGATGTGGTGACCGAAGCCACTGGCCCACCCGCCTCTTCAGAGGAAGAGAGAAAAAGCTGTTGGGCATCACTGCACCCTGCCTCTTCTTCCATTTCTCCAATGCTGCTTGGCTGGCCCCCTGTTTCCAAGCCAAGAGATTCAGAGAACAGAAGTAGAGACGGCTCCTGTCCTGGGCTCTCTGTCTGCCTGGGCAATTTGGCAGGTGGTGAAGAGACAGATGGCTGCTCTCCAGTGCTCTGTGTCTGAGAGGATGTGGCACTAATTGAAGTTGATGCATTAGCTGCCATCCATCCAACAACAGCTTCAATTCGTTCTTCACGCAGCAGCGGTGTACGGCGCTCTAACACAAAGCTGCGCATGAACGACTGTTGCCTG
The DNA here is from genome assembly GCF_051348905.1 of Ranitomeya variabilis. Classification (NCBI taxonomy): domain Eukaryota; kingdom Metazoa; phylum Chordata; class Amphibia; order Anura; family Dendrobatidae; genus Ranitomeya; species Ranitomeya variabilis. Next base: position 701,069,780 of record NC_135233.1, on the reverse strand, counting down.
GTGAAAGTGGGTGCTGATGAGTCACCGGTGCCCGCAGCAGGCACAGAATCCCCACGTCCCCTCCCTGCTCCGCGCCCACGCCCACGCCCACGTGCCTTAGTCACTGCCTTCTTCATCTTGGTTGACTGATAAAGATAAGCAGAAAAGTACTAACGGCTTTGTGTGCTTATTCCTGAACAACTCCTCCTAACAGGTATAAGAAACACTAATTTTCTAAAGTGTGGACTAAACTTTAATATGAGCTAATGTGGCCTACACAAATGTAAAGTGGTGTCACTGGTGTGTTTGGTGAACTTTATTATTTATTTATTTTTTGGGGGCTGAACTGACAACAGATAGAGCTGCAGTCACACGGAGACCGTGCAGACAGACGTAAACGGCGCTACAAGGCCCCAAAACCCTCCTCTACGTTATCCTATGTAGTGTTTTTCCACAAATTAGCTGGAGACGGGTGGAAAGACACTAATAGGAATTTTTTGAAAAAATGTGCAGCAGCCTGCACTACTTAAAACAGAATGAAAATTGATTTGGCGGTATGACGCAGTGAAGAACCCTGAGCTGGAGACAACCAGGCTATGGCTGCTCACAGACTACAGGGTGAGCTGCAGTCACACGGAGACCGTGCAGACAGCCGTAAACGGCGCTGCAAGGCCCAAAAACCCTCCTCTACGTTATCCTATGTAGTGTTTTTCCACAAATTAGCTGGAGACGGGTGGAAAGACACTAATAGGAATTTTTTGAAAAAATGTGCAGCAGCCTGCACTACTTAAAACAAAATGAAAATTGATTTGGCGGTATGACGCAGTGAACAACCCTGAGCTGGAGACAACCAGGCTACGGCTGCTCACAGACTACAGGGCGAGCTGCAGTCACACGGAGACCGTGCAGACAGCCGTAAACGGCGCTGCAAGGCCCAAAAACCCTCCTCTACGTTATCCTATGTAGTGTTTTTCCACAAATTAGCTGGAGACGGGTGGAAAGACACTAATAGGATTTTTTTGAATAAATTAGCAGCAGACTACACTACTTGAAAAAAAAAAAAAAAAAGAACAGTATGAGGCAATGAACCACCCTCCCTGAACTGAATACAACCAGCTATGGATGGCCTATGTGGCTGCACTCAGACTAGAGAGTGGGCTGCACTCACACACACACACACACAGACCTTGCAGATCGCTGTGAAAACAGCGCTACAAGGCAAAAGCAAGGTGAATAGTAGGTGAACACAGCGGTTGCTAAATTAGCCTTTGGAAAGCACAAAGAAGCAAATCGCTATCTCTAAACTGTCCCTCAGTCAGCAAACAGCGTCCTGTCACTAACTGAATTCACAGCAGAGTGATCGCAAAATGGCGCCAGCGACTTTTAAACTGCATCATGACATCATTTCAGCAGCCAATCACAGCCTTGCCAGTAGTTTCATGCCCTCCATGCTAAACAGGATGTGCCCACACTTGGAATCATTCTCATTGGCTGAATTTCTGCATTTTGAATCTTGGAACTTCCGATTCCGGTATCCGATACGCGGCAAGTATCGGAATCCCGGTATCGGAATTCCGATACCGCAAGTATCGGCCGATACCCGATACTTGCGGTATCGGAATGCTCAACACTACTTCTGATCCTTCCTTGGGCACCGCCGCTATCCTGAGCAGGCACGGTCCCGTTACGTTCGCTCAAATTGCCAAGCCTCTGTCAGGATCCCACCCCTGACAGAGACCCTACTGTATCTTCCCCTACAACACCCTCTGCCACAAGGTGTTGTCTGGTTCCAACCCAGTCAGCTTTCTGATCTAACTTCCTGCCTGACCCCCAGTTTACCCACTATGGTGGGGAGTGGCCTAGTGAATAGAACCCTTAGCTCCCCCTGGAGGCCCGACTATGAAATGTATTGGTGTCTGTGATACCTGATCAGATGAACTCCTTCAGTGCCATCAGACGTACCATAGCTTACCTTAGTGGCGGAGCCACAGTACTGCAACGACCAGGACTCTGAGGTGCTGCACTCCCCCCTGGTTAAATCCAGTACTCCGGGACTGGGAAGAAAACAACAATACAAGTTAGCAAAAAGATATACAATTTTGTTGAGTGCAATAACAATAAGTATATTTGAACAGAGCTTCCCTTTAGGGGAGGTGAGGACACTTGAACGTTACAAACATGGTTAAATATCATAACAACATGCTATAAATAACTTTTCTTACCCAACCGGGTATTCTACTTTGTACAACTTCTTGAACAAGAACTTAACATCGCCTTTAAGGATGTACACTCTGAATCCGCTAAAGACCTTCTTATAATCACATTATAAGGCAATTTAACTTTTACATTCTCCTTCTTTAAATCTGCAGGACCGCCTGTCCTAACGGCACCAGACCTACTGCCTCTCCTTTCTTACAGGACCGCTCCCTTCAGCCCGAGCCTTCTGTCTTTTCAACTACTATACATAGTATAGAACATAACATCACTTTCAGTTTAAGAGCACTGAGCCATCTCTCTATGGCTCCTAGGAGGACTCAGGGTTTACCTTCTGTCCTCGTTGCCTATCAACATTATCAAACATTTTCTATCAAACATTAAACTTTCTCACTATTTCTTTACTAACATATATGCTGGACGCTACGTCTACCCCTACGGGCCCACTGCATCCTTCTTCTAGCTTTCACTCTCTTTCAGGGAACATTATCAGCATTTCTTTACAATTAACTATTTGGATACATATAACTTTCTCATGCAAACATTATCATCACTTTCTCTTTATCAAAACATTATTGCTATCTATCAGTTTTAAAGCAATACCATTCTTTAAATGCAACAAGTGAACATCCCCTTTAAGAGGGGACCAAGTCTCTATGAGGTAGCATATCTTCTCGAGCTACCAGTTCGTACTCAGCAAAGGTTCCAGTGTGGTATCTTCACAAAGAGTCCTTTTTGAAGTAAAACCAGTAGGGAGCACCTTTAATAAGGTGCAAACTATTTACAGAGAGTTTGAATCATGCACTGTTCATGATTGTGGCAGTTCTGGAAACTTGTGCAAAACTTAGAAAAAGTAAACAAAACAATAGGGATCCCGGGTCAACAAAGGGATCCCTTTAAGAGTTAACCCTAGACAGGTTTAGCAGGAAAGATTAGAAAACAAACAGTTAAATGAACTATTTACATATTCGTGGTATCGAGGTTTATACTCATAGTAGGTTGCAAGGCATCAGTTGGTAGCGAACACTTCCTGGCCTGGGAAGATCTCTGTACGACTTCTCATCCGAAGCGGTATCAATGTCACTAGTCGGTTTTTCAGGTATAATCTGGGTTCGAATGTCAATTTTAGTAGTAAGTTCGGTGGTAGAGATAATGCACTCTGTAGTAGTAGTGCTGGGACTCATCGGTTCAGAGGTAGTCTTAGTCAGGGCAGCAGGTAGCGCTGCTGCAAGATCAGTCACTGGAACGGAGTCAGTAGCGGTGGCACTAGCAGTCACTGGAGTGGTGTCAATCATCAGAGCAGGGTCGTTCTTCCTACCTGCTTCAGATGCGGTTCCTCCGGTGCCGGTCTGCTCCGTCTCCGCTGAGGTCTGGAACGCTGGTTGCGGGGCCTTGTGCTGCGACGCTGTCATCTCTGCTTGCAGCACCTCGCTTTCCGGCAGGGCCTTGCTTTCTGGCTTCGGAGCTCTGGAACTTCTTTCTTGCTCCGGACCAGATGAGGCTGCCGACAGACGTCTGGCGAAGCTCCCGACGATGGTCTTCTTCCACCCGGCCTCAGTGCTCAGCTGCGTCTGCAGGAGTTGGTGGGTCAGCTCATCCGCTCCGGCCTGCAGGAGGTCAGCGGCAATTGCGGAGGTCTGGCTGCGGTGCCTCTCCGGGTAGCTGGGGGAGTCCTCAGCTCCGACCCCACGCTCCGGCTCCAGGCGGCTGGCCATGGCGTCCTCCATGTCGCTCAATTCTTCTTCCTGGTCCTTTTCCCGCTCTCTCCTTCGTGGGCGGTTTCGTTTTCTCTGTCTCTGCCCACCATTGAGGATCAGGAGGCGGATCTCGGCTGCTGACGGACACGTCCTCAAGGGGCCGAGCTATTTAGACTGGGCGGCCATTGTCTTTCGCGCTCTTCAGCTTGTTCACGCCCACTTCCACGCCCTTCTTCTTCTCCTGCGCTCTCCTTAGCGCTGTAATGGCGGCGGTTTTGGCGCGAACTTTTGGCGGCAAGTGACAATCCACAGTCTTTGCAATAAAGTACAGTCCAAGCACAGTAAATCACAGTTCCAAGGCACACATGACCTGATTCTTCAGGCTTAAGTAGATCCTGTTCGTGACACCAAGTTGTAGCGCCCCCACACTGCCGCAGGGCCGAGGGGTACCCGGTACCGGGCCTCTGAGTCTCTGCTCTGGGGTTGTCACGGTGGCTAGGCCCCGGTTCGTGACCCTGCCGTGGGGCGCACAGCAAATAATTGATCTGAATGGTGCTGATGGTGATGTGGTGCCGTAGTGGTGCGGTGCAGTAAATAACGAGGACACCAGGTTGCAGTCTCTTTACCTCTTTACTGAAGATCTCTGGGTCCTCAGTCCGGAATACGGTTCACCAGGCTGCGCAAGTCCGGCCGGTCCAATGGCACCTCCAGAGTTCTCTTCACAAGTGGAAATCTGTGCCTTCCCTCTAGCGCTAGGTGTTGCGGTCCTTCCCTGCTGTGCTTACAGAAAGTCCCCACAACTGTTGTGTCTGTTTCTTAAGTTCCCTCACAACTCGATTAGATGATGTTCTGCTAATCCTCCGTCCCTCCCTGATGTTCTGGTTGGGACGGCACCCATTTGACGGGTAGGCTCGGAGCTCTTCCGGGACCCTAGAGTCGCCCCTCTCCACAAGTTGCCCCCCAAGACTGCATAGGTGATTTAAGTGAGACAGCCCGCCTTAGACTGACTGCCCTGCCGCTGTTTAGAGTACTGCTTGAAGCTGAATGTTAAGATACTCTCTCGGCGTTCCGGCCACCGGTTGTGCGCCTCAGTAGGATGTTGCCTCGGTCTTACAGCACGACTCCTACTGGTGTTCTCCTTATTGCGTTGATCTCGTTTCTCACTCAGCACAATCTATCTCGCTTCTGATCCTTCCTTGGGCACCGCCGCTATCCTGAGCAGGCACGGTCCCGTTACGTTCGCTCAAATTGCCAAGCCTCTGTCAGGATCCCACCCCTGACAGAGACCCTACTGTATCTTCCCCTACAACACCCTCTGCCACAAGGTGTTGTCTGGTTCCAACCCAGTCAGCTTTCTGATCTAACTTCCTGCCTGACCCCCAGTTTACCCACTATGGTGGGGAGTGGCCTAGTGAATAGAACCCTTAGCTCCCCCCGGAGGCCCGACTATGAAATGCATTGGTGTCTGTGATACCTGATCAGATGAACTCCTTCAGTGCCATCAGACGTACCATAGCTCCCCTTAGTGGCGGAGCCACAGTACTGCAACGACCAGGACTCTGGGGCGCTGCATACATATGTCTGATATCCATGTCCACTCCTGAGGTCTTATGTGTGGAGTCTGAACTGTATATCGATGGCCTTGTTGATGTTGGTAATCAACAACTGCCCTCTTCTGCTCACAAATCCATTCCAACATATACAGAGTAGAGTTCCAGCACGTGGGGACATCACAAACCTGTCGGTGAGCTGAAAGCTGCAAACACTGCTGAAGTATGGCAAGGGCGGCTGAAGCTGTAGCTGACTTTCTAAAATGGGCAGAGAGAGTACTTTCACTAGCAGATCCGGCACCTCCAGGTAGCTTTTCAGAAAGCGTTGAACCACGTGGTTAAGCACATGGGCCAAGCAAGTCACGTGTGTGAGCTCACCTTGCCTCAGAGCCACCACCAGGTTCTGGCCATTGTCACAGATGACCTTGCCTGGCTGTAGGTTCAGCGGTGTCATCCAAATATCTGACTGCTCCTTCAGCGCTGTCCACAACTCTTCAGCATTGTGCAGTTTGTCACCTATGCAGATCAGCTTCAGCACAGCCTGTTGCCGCTTGGCTGAGGCAGTGCTGCAGTGCTTCCAGCTTCTGACTGATGTGTTGATTTCAGAGATGGAGGCTGAAGAAGAGGAGGAGGAGGAGGTGCAGGACCTGTAGACTGCGGGGGCAACCCTGACTGACATAGGGCCCGCAATCCTCGGCATGGGGAGGATATGTTCCATCCCAAGGTCCGACTGGGCCCTGGCTTCCACTATGTTAACCCAGTGTGCCTTCAGTGAGATGTACCGTCCCTGGCCACAAGCACTTGTCCACGTGTCCATGGTTAGGGGGACTTTCCCTGTAACAGCATTGTTGAGGGCACAGGTAATGTTGTGGGACACATGTTGGTGTAATGCCGATATGACACACCAGGAGAAAAAGTGGCGACTGGGGACCGAGTACCTTGGGACAGCCGCCGCCATCAGGTTGTGGAAAGCGTCTGTTCAATGAGCCTAAAAGGCAACATTTCGAGTGCAAGCAGAAGAGAAATGTTAGAATTTAGGACTGTGGCATGTGGGGCATTGGCTGGGTATTTATGCTTGCGTTCCAATGACTGGGGTATAGACAACTGAAGGCTGTGCTGGGACAAGGACATGGAGGGCTAGAGGCATCTTCACATGCATGGTGGACTGGGGATTGGCTTCTACGCAAAACAGTGGAAGAAGCAGTGGTGTAACCTGCAGACAGTGTTCCTGAAGCCTGGGTTTCGGCCCACAAAGTCGGGTGCTTTGCTGCCATGTGCCTGATCATGCTGGTGGTGGTCAGGCTGGTAGTTTTGCGTCCCCTGCAAATGCGGGCATGGCAGGTGCTGCAAATGGCCTGTTTGGGGTTATCGGCTGAGTCTTTAAAAAAAAATAACCAGACTCTGGAAAATCTAACAGTTGGAATGGCAACTTCCCTCATGTTGTTGTTATGGGGAATGGATGCATGCCTTCTGTCTGTGGCCACCACACTGCTTCTTCCTGCCTGTTGGGGTGATATGACTCCTTCCCCATGTGTGCTGCTGTCCTCGCTCTGCATGTCCTCCTGCCAGGTTGGGTCAGTCACTATGTCATTCATCACCTCGTCTTCCACATCAGCACCCTGCTCCTCCTCCTGACTTTCTGGAAATTGTATCTCATCATTGTCCACCTCTTGTGACACTTTCCCACCATCGCCTTCATGTGACCAATGCTGGTCAAAGCTTTGGGCATCGCTACATGCAATCTCATCTGTCCCCACTTCAAGTTGACCGACCACTGCTCTGGCTTCAATAGTGATGTGCTGCGGTCCCTTAGAAACTGAGACAGGAAGGTCGAGCGAGAAGATGTGGGTCTTTGTTGTGGCCCACCTTCACCTTGGCCACCGCCTCGTCCTCTGCATGCACCATCAACATCACGTGCACTTCCCCGTCCCTTGCCCCTTGCCTTGCCTATTTTAAATGGACTACTGCACTATTTCAAAAGCTCAACACAAATGTATTTATTTGGAGCTAAATTATATCTGAGCAATATGCCTGCAAACCTATGATTTTTCAAGCATTAGGCCTCAGCCTGACATAACAGACTGTATTACATTTTTTTAGGGTTTTGTAGAACTTTTAAAATAAAAAAAAGAACAAGGCTAGCAGACAGAACTATGAAAACTTATGCCTGTCAAGCTACAATTTTTCCACCACATATACAACAGGCCTCAGTCTGACATAACAGACTGTATTAATTTAATTTTAGGGTTTTGTAGAATTTTTAAAATAAAAACAAAAGAACAAGGCTAGCAGACAGAACTATGAAACTTATGCCTGGCAAGCTACGATTTTCCAACACAGATACAACAGGCCTCGGCCTGACAGAACAAACTGTATTAATTTTAAATTTTTTTTAAGGATTTTGTAGAATTTTTAAAATAAAAACCAAAAGAACAAGGCTAGCATACAGAACTATGAAACTTATGCCTGTCAAGCTGTGATTTTTCCCGACACAGATACAGTACAACAGGCCTCAGCCTGACATAACAGACTGTATTATTTTTTTTTAAGGGTTTTGCAGAATTTTTAAAATAAAAACAAAAAGAACAAGGCTAGCATACAGAACTATGAAACTTATGCCTGTCAAGCTACAATTTTTCCAACACAGATACAATAGGCCTCAGCCTGACATAACAGACTGTATTAAAAATGTTTTAAGGTTTTGTAGAATTTTTACAATAAAAAAAAAGAGTGGAACAAAACTAGCAGACACAACTATGAAACTTATGCCTGCGAAGCTACGATTTTTCCAACACAGATACAACAGGCCTTGGCCTGACATAACAGACTGTTTTAAAAAAAATTTGTGTTCTGTAATAATAATAATAATGATAATCTTTAATTTTATAAAGCGCTAACATATTCCGCAGCGCTATACAGTTTTGCACACATTATCATAACTGTCCCCGATGAGGCTCACAATCTAAATTCCCTATCAGTATGTCTTTGGAATGTGGGAGGAAACCGGAGAACCCGGAGGAAACCCACGCAAACACAGGGAGAACATACAGACTCCTTGCAGATGTTGTCCAAGGTGGGATTAGAACCCAGGACTCCAGCGCTGCAAGGCTGCAGTGCTAACCACTGAACTAATTTTTAAAATAAAATAAAAAGAGTGAAACAAGGCTAGCAGATAGAACTATGCTACGTATGCCTGCGGACATATGATTTTTTCAAAAACAGAAACACCAGCCCTCAGCTTGACATAACAGACTGTATTAAAAATGTTTTAGCTTTTTGCAGAATTTTTACAATTAAAAAAAAGAACAAGGCTAGCAGACAGAACTATGAAACTTATGCCTGTCAAGCTACGATTTTTCCACCACAGATACAATAGGCCTCAGCCTGACATATCAAACTGTATTAAAAATGTTTTAGGGTTTTGTAGAACTTTTACAATAAAAAAAAAGAGTGGAACAAAGCTAGCAGACAGAACTATGAAACTTATGCCTGTCAAGCTACGATTTTTCCACCACAGATACAACAGGCCTCAGCCTGACATAACAGACTGTATTACATTTTTTTTATGGTTTTGTAGAATTTTTAAAATAAAAACAAAAAGAACAAGGCTAGCAGACAGAACTATTAAACTTATGCCTGTCAAGCTACAATTTTTCCAACAAAGATAGACCAGGCCTCAGCCTGACACAACAAACTGTATTACATTTTTTTAGGGTTTTGTAGAATTTTTTCAATAAAAAAAAAGAGTGGAACAAGGCTAGCAGACAGAACTATGAAACTTATGCCTGTCAAGCTACGATTTTTCCAACACAGATACAACAGGCCTCAGACTGATATAACAGACTATATTAAAAGGGTTAACTAGTGGGACAGTTTTAAAGGTCGGACTCAAAAATACCAAATCTGGATAATCCCCTTGCCAAAAAGGCCCTCCAGGCTAATAAGGTTAATTATTATATGACCATGTCTTCCCTTGTTGAGTGGAGGTGTAGGAGAGCCTTACGAATTGTTCTGTTTGTAGTTACAATACCCCTTTACGTACACACCTTAGAGGATGATATTCCTGGAGTCTAAAATAACTTAGATGAAGTGATTGTGGTGCTCTGTTAAAAGGTATGTCTCCTTGGCATTACTTAGATTTCTTTCCATAGCCAGTGATTTATTATACACGTTGTAATGGCCATTCAGTTTCAAAATATATTTTTACAGTATTTGCTGTCTTGGTTTTTTGTTTAATATAATCCTTCTTAAAATGTATCTGTTGTAATTGTTTTTTGAAGGATTTTTTTTAATTAAATCATATTGAGGGGGTTTATTCTTTTTTTTTAAATAAAATGTACTAAATGGGTTCTTAAGTGATGGTCTACTAGAAAATAGCATTCAAAAGAATTCTTATTTTATACATAATTATTAAAATCATGTAAAATAAAATTATTTTACAAAAAACAAAGAGAAATTCTATTATTGATTCTATGTGTTTCTAAAGCTTCTGTAATAACCAAAGGTGAGGTGTCCCACATGAATACCCTGGCAACATACAAGTAGCCCAGAAGGAAAGCTATTCTGCTAAAAGAAACAGAACATTGGAGTGAAGGTGGCTTACTGGTGACAAGAGAATAAATGACAAAATGGAAGTGCTTCATATGGTTATAAGCTTTTTGTTCCCTGGGGACTATGAGAGGATACATTAGCTCTTCTTCCTACTCTATTAAAATCCTTTCAGCATGAGAACCTGAATGAAATAAATAAAATCCCATCAATACAAGTTCTTGGATTTCCTTCTAATTTTCAGATGCAACAAACATTGCTTGCAGATAATGAATATAGAAGGCAGAATAAGTTCTTGTAATATACAACTATATAAATGGATGTTACTTTTCAGCACGCTGCCGCCTTTATTGTTTTGCTGGAACATGTCATATCATCTTCTGTACAAATGTGGCTCCTGTGGAACGTGGCATTACTCATCAGTAGTGTTGAGCGATACCTTCCGATATTTGAAAGTATCAGTATCGGATTGTATCGGCCTATATCCGAAAAGTATCGGATATCGCCGATACCGATACCCGATACCAATACAAGTCAATGGGACACAAATATTGGAAGTGATTTTGGATGGTTCCCAGGGTCTGAAGGAGAGGAAACTCTCCTTCAGGCCCTGAGATCCATATTCATGTGTAAAATAAAGAATAAAAATTAAAAATAGGGATATACTCACTCTCTGACGCGCCCTGGTTGTAACCGCTGCAACCGGCAGCCTCCGTTCCTAAGAATGAGCGAGTGAAGGACCTTCGATGACGTCGCAGTCACGTGAGCGGTCACGTGAGCGGTTACGCGACCAATCACAAGACCGCGACGTCATCGCAGGTCCTTCACTCGCTCATTCTTAGGAACGGAGGCTGCCGGTTGCAGCGGTTACAACCAGGGCGCGTCAGAGGGTGAGTATATCCCTATTTTTAATTTTTATTCTTTATTTTACACATGAATATGCATTGCGATCCTGATTCCCGATATTGCAAAAATATCGGAACTCGGTATCGGAATTCCGATACCGCAAATATCGGCCAATAACCGATACTTGCGGTGTCGGAATGCTCAACACTACTCATCAGCACCAACGATAAATATTTTGGATAACACATGGTAATTGTAATATATTTTATATGTAAAAATTTGATTGTATGGGTTACTTTACAGTAATCATACAATTTCCTATTCACTTCAACTAGTGATGAGTGAGCGTTCTCAGATAAGGTGTTAAATGGGCATGCTCAAATAATATGTTCGAGTCCCCGCGGCTGTATGTCTCGCAGCTGTTCGACAGCTGCAATACATGCATGGAGTGCCTACTTGTTAGGAAATCCCTGCATGTTTTGCAGCTGTCTAACAGCCACGAGACATGCAGCCATGGGGACTCGCACATATTTTTCAAGCATGCCGAAGACACTCGGATAGCACCCAAGTGTTCTCGGATAACACCTTATCCTAGCACGCTCGCTCATCACTAGTTTCGACCAATTAGAAAAAGTTGTCACAAAGAAGTGATTGTCACAGACACTTTACACATTCTTCATCTACACAGAGGAGATTGGATTTAATAAATATGAAAGGTGACTGGGAATCTCTCTATATGAAGATGGGTGACTATTAGTGTCCATTATGTGACATATGCAGCATTGCCATCATTTTCATTTTTCTTCTGACATGGAGGAGGATAATATAAATTATTCTGGTGTGAATAGTACCAAAGGTGGATTTTTTTTCAGCCAATAAACTATATTTATCAGTGATCCTGAAATGTGGAGACATCAATAGCTTTTAACTTCTCAAGATGAAAAACTTAGAAGACTAAATATCATACTGATAAAAATGAATGAAAGGATCTAAATGGAATTATTATTATTTATTATTATTATTATTATTATTAATATTATTATTTATTTATAAAGCACCACTGATTCCATGGTGCTGTACATGAGAATGGGTTGCATACAAATTACAGATATCACTTACAGTAAGCAAACTAACAATGACAGACTGATACAGAGGGGTGAGGACCCTGCCCTTGCGGGCTTACATTCTACAGGATGGTGGGGAAGGAGACAATAGGTTGAGGGTTGCAGGAGCTCGGGTGTTGGTGAGGCGGTAGCTTTGGTAGTGGTCAGGAGGCAGCGGGGTCAGTGCAGGCTGTAGGCTTTCCTGAAGAGGTGGGTTTTCAGGTTCTGTCTGAAGGTTGCGAATGTGGTTGATAGTCGGACGTGTTGGGGCAAAGAATTCCAGAGGATGGGGAATATTCTGGAGAAGTCTTGGAGGAGGCTGGGTGAGGAGCGAATAAGTGTGGAGGAGAGAAGGAGGTCTTGGGAGGACTGGATATTGCGTGAGGGAAGATATAGGGATATTAGTTCAGAGATATATGGAGGAGACAGGTTATGGATGGCTTTGTAGGTCAGTATTAGTAATCTGAACTGGATATGCTGAGGGAATGGGAGCCAGTGAAGAGATTTGCAGAGGGGGAAGTGGAGGAGTAGTGAGGAGAGAGATGAATTAGTCAGGCAGCAGAGATAACGATGGACTGGAGAGGTGCAGGGGTGTTAGCAGGGAGGCCACAGAAAAGGATGTTGCAGTAGTCGAGGCAGGAGATGATGAGGGCATGCACAAGCATTTCAGTAGATTGATAGTTGAGGAAAGGATGTATTCTGAAGACATTTTTGAGCTGGAGGTGACAGGAGGTGGAAAGAGCTTGGATGTGCCATCTGAAGGACAGGGCAGAGTCAAGGGTTACTCCGAGGCAGCAGACTTCTGATACGGAGGAAAGTGTGATGTCGTTAATTGCGATAGATAGGTCAGGTAAGGAAGATCTGTGAGATGGAGGAAAGATGATGAGTTCAGATGTGTCCACATTGAGTTTGAGGAAGCAAGAGGATAAAAAGGAGGATATGGCTGATAGACACTCGGGGATTCTGGACAGCAGAGAGGTGACGTGTGGGCCAGAGAGGTAGATCTGAGTGTCATCAGCATAAAGGTGGTACTGGAATCCATGAGACTTTAAGAGTTGTCCCAGGCGGCCAAATGTATAGCTTGAGAAGAGTAAGGGTCCTAGAACAAAGCCTTGGGGGACTCTAACAGAGAGAGTGTGGGATGAGGAGGTAGTGTGGGAGTGGGAGACGCTGAATGTGCGGTTGGTGAGGTATGAGGAGATCCAGGAGAGGGCTTTAATGCCAAAGGAGGAGAGGATCAGGCGAGGAGGCAGTGGTCAATTGTGTCGAAAGCAGAGGACAGGTCTAGAAGGAGGAGTATAGAGTATTGTCCGTTAGCTTTGGCTGTAAGTAGTTCGTTAGTAATTTTGGTCAGGGCTGTCTCAGTTGAGTTATAGGGGCGGAAACCAGATTGTAGGTTGTCAAAGAGCAAGTTAGCTGAGAGGTGGGAGGAAAGTTCAGCGTGGATGTGTTGCTCCAGGAGTTTGAAAGCGAATGGGAGCAGCGATATTGGGCGATAGATGGACATAGCAGTTGGATCAAGGGTTGGCTTTTTAAGGATAGGCGTGATTGTGGCATGTTTGAAAGCAGAAGGGAAGGTGCCAGAAGTTAGTGATAGGTTGAAGAGGTGGGTTAGGGATGGGATAAGAGTGGCGGTAAGGTTGGGGAGGAGGTGGGATGGGATAGGGTCGAGCACACAGGTGGTGAGGTGCCATTTGGAGAGGAGACAATTAAGCCCCCCTTCAGTGATGTTGGATAGGCAGGTTATGGGGTTTGGGCATTGGTCTGGTAAACAAAGGGGTTGTGGTGGTTGAACAATGAAGACGTGCCTCGTTTGGTCAATCTTATTTTTAAAGTGTGTGGCAAAGTCCTCAGCAGAGTTGACGGAGGTTGGAGGGGGCAGTGGGGGTGGAGGAGGGAGTTAAATGTTTTGAATAACTGTTTGGGGTTGTAGGATAGGGAAGATACGAGGGTTGTGAAGTAGGCCTGTTTAGCAGAGATGAGAGCAGATTTGAAAGCGAGTGTTTACTGTCTGAATGCAGTGAAGTTGTCTTGAGAATGTCTTTTCCTCCAATGCCGCTCTGCAACTCTGGACACTTGCCAAAGCTTTTTAGTGGTGTTTTTGTGCCAGGGTTGTCTATTGATACGTCGCACTCTGCCATGAACGAGAGGGGCAACCGTGTCAATAGCTGATGCGAGAGTGGCATTATAGAAAGCAGTGGCACTGTCTGTGTCGTGGAGTGAGGATATGGATTCCAGTGGCACATTATATTTACCAAAACTATTGATCTCCTCTGCTGATGATTAAAGATAATCTGTCAGCAGGTTGATGCTATTTAAACTGAGATCAGCATAATATTAGGCACGTGAGCCTGATTCCAGCAATGTATCAGTTATTTTATTGGGCGCAGCAGTTGGAACACAATCAAAGTATTAAGATGCAGCATGTAGCAGAGCTCAGAAAGCTGATTCAGGCCCCACCAGGCTCTATATACATTGTCTATTGACAGTAAGCTGCTTATCAGAGGAGCAGGCGTGGTCGGAAAGGGGCTCACGTGTTGCCCTAGCCAAGCAGTGATAATCTGCTGATGATAAGTAATCATAGCATATAGCTTAATAAGTAACACATCCTAGAATTCAGTGTCTCAGCCGCTACCTCATGATGTCATCAGGTTACATATCAAAAACCTGCTGACAGAGTACCTTAAAGCAGTGGTCCCCAACTCCGGTTCTCAAGAGCCACCAACAGGTCATGTTTTCAGTATTTCCTTAGTATTGCACAGGAGATAATTGCATCACCTGCACAGGCAATAATTCCATCACCTGTGCAATACTAAGGAAATCCTGAAAACATGACCTGTTGGTGGCTCTTGAGGACCGGAGTTGGGGAACACGGCTTTAAAGAGAGGCAATAATTTGCAGCAATGTCAATATAGTATCAGTTTGGTCTCTTAAAGAGTAACGATCTTTTAATTTTTATTTCAGGTACGGCAAGCTGTCCAAAGGAATCTTATTCCTGGAAGACAATGCCTCTGCTCACACTGCACAAGTGACCAAGGCAAAACTGGCAGAAATGGGCTTCCAGCTGGTTGAACACCCACCTTATTCACAAGATCTAGCTCCCTCCGACTATCATCTGTCTCCAAACCTGAAGAAACACCTCAAGGGTACCAAATTTCACACCATTTTGAATGAAGCAAAAGGGGGGTACATTGAACTTTTATATTTTTTTATTTTTTTAATACTTTTAAAACCTTTTTTTTAACTTTTTGCATGCTTCAATAATCTCCATGGGAGACTAGAAGCTGCAGTTGTCTGATCAGCTTTGCTACTTACAGGTGATGATCAGATCGCCTGTATGTAGAAGAAATGTTCATTTGCTATGAGCACCGACCACTGAGCGGCGCTCATAGCAATCTGGCTATGGCAACCATAGAGGTCTGCTGGAGACCTCTGGTTGTCATGCCAACCCATCGTTGACACGCAATAATGTGATGGGGTTACCGATGGGCATGATTTCTGGCATGCTTTACAGAAACACAAGCACAACATTGACAGTGGCATTTATCTAGTTAACATCTGCAGGTGGATCGCGATTCCACCCACGGCTGTTAGAGGCAAATGTCCGCTGTTCAAAACATCTGACATGTGCCAGAAAAGATGTGGGCTCAGTGCCAGAGCCCACATCAAAGGGAGGTACTATTACACCCGATGTCGGAAAGGGGTTAAAAATTTGGTCAGTTGATGATCCAGAAAAGTCATATGAGTACAATGCAAATTTTCTCACCTAGCATCCGTATGCAATGCGATTTTAAAATTAGCTTTTACATAGAATAAATCTAGTTTTCAAAGTAAATATTCTTTAATACAAATACAGATAGATTGGTGGATTAGATGACATCTCATAGATGCCTCTCCATTACTAAGCCCTGGGCTTGATGTTAGATGCCAATACAAAGCTGACCTCAATCCCAACCCTAATACCCCACTTGCCACCTCCCCAGGGCAAATGGGAAGAGTGAAGGCTAAGAGTCAGAATTGGCACATCTTACGGATGCATCATTTCTGGGAAGACTGAAAGCTTTTTGTTTTTTGTCTGGGAGGGGGCCAATATCCATGGCCCCTTCATAGCCTATTAATAATATCAGCCCGCAGCCATCTGCATAGCATTTGCTGGTTATTAATTAAAGGGGGGCCCCACGCCATTTTCAGGGGGTTCTCCCATTTTAAAACCCAGTAAAGGCTAAATTCACAACTGTGAGCTGATATTAATATCCAGGGAAGCTCCATGTGTATTATCCCCTTCCAAGGTCATAAACATCAGCCCCCAGCTGTCCACGTTTCCTCTGCTGGTTAACAAAATTTTGGGGAATCCCACACAATTTTTTTATTAATTTATTGATTTATTAATTAAGTACATGCAAATTAAAGTACGCACATACTATAATAATTATATACAGTATGTCATTCACAAATTTGTAACCATCTAATCTCTGTATACATATCTATTCTTTTCTATTCTACTCTGTCAGGTCATGCAGTGAATTTTACTGTACTCGGCTGATGAAATTTCACGTCTTTTATGAGATGTGTTTGAAAAAAATCGGACAGTACATGCATGGTCTGAGTGCCATGCGATTTTTTTCTCCCACCCTTTGACTTGTGTTGGCATTTGCAATTCGAAATTTGCATTCACTCATAGCATGCTGCGATTTTTTATTACTCAGATCAAAAACCGATCCGAGCTGATAAAAAAATTGCAGATGAGCACTGAATCATTGAATAACATTGGTCTGAATGCAATCAGATTTTTTTATCGAATTGTGTTCGTCCAATTTCGTTGCAAGTCTGAGTGAGCTCTTAGATTCAGCGTTTCCACCTCTTCCTTGAAGATGCCATAGAGAAAAAGAGAAAGTAATTACAGCAGTTTGTATATTGTCAATGGAGTTACATAATATAGTCTAATGCAATGACAGCAGTATTTGGGCGTCACTAGCAAGTAAAAGATGGCATCCATTGTCATAAGAAATTGGACTCAGGGCTTGCCTGCTAATCATCCTGCTGCTGCAGCTTCATCTGCGTGTTGTTACCTGACATTCAATGTTTACAGGGCTGCAGCGAGTGATGTCCAGTCTACAACGAGTGAGCACTGCACCCAATATCTGATTTTCGCAAAGTTGCCAGGGCTGCTTAGGCAAATATACCTTTGCAAATGGGACAGAATATGTAAATATTGATTGTTTGGAATGGTAAAATAAATTGAGCAGCGTGTCTAAAGAAGTTTCATGATGTCTGGCTGCTAAAGTCACAGGATTGTTGTAACTAGTGTTTAGTATTCCGATACTGCAAATATCGGGTATCGGCCGATATTCGCGGTATCGGAATTCCGATATTGAGTTCCGATACTTTCAGTATATCGGATACTGGAATCGGAAGTTCCCATAGTGCAATGAGCCAGTTTGATTAAATTCAGCCAATGAGGAATCCTAAGAAGTGTGGGCACATCCTGTTATGCATGTTAGGCATGTAAGTAAGGGCATGGCTGTGATTGGCTGCTGAAATTATGTCATGATGCACTATGAAAGCCGTCGCCATTTTGGGTTCACTCTGCTGTGAATTCAGTTAGGGACAGGACACTGTTGTTCTGACTGAGGGACAGTTTAGAGATAGCGATTTGCTTCATTGCACTTTGCCCAGGCTAATTTAGCACCCGCTGTGTGAGAACCTTGTTTTTGCCTTGCAGCACTTTTCACAGCTATCTGCAAGGTCTCTGTGTGAGTGCAGCTCACTCTGTAGTCTGTTCTGCAGCCACAGCTGGTTGTAGTCAGCTCAGAGTGCGTAACTGCCTCATACTGTTCCATTGTCCTTTTTTCAATTAGTGCAGCCTGCTGCACATTTTTTCTGATTTATCCTATTTGTGGGTTTCCATCCGTATCCTGCTAGATTGTGGAAAAACACTATATAGGAGTACATAGAGGAGCTTTTTTGTCCTTGCAGCCCTGTTCACGGCTGTCTGCAAGGTCTCTGTGTTAGTGCAGCTCATGCTGTAGCCTGCTCTGCTGCCACAGCTGGTTGTAGTCAGCTCAGCGTGCGTCACTGCCTCATACTGTTCCATTGTCCTTTTTTCAATTAGTGCTGCCTGCTGCACATTTTTCCAGATTTATCCTATTAGTGGGTTTCCATCCATATCCTGCTAGATTGCGGAAAAACACTATATAGGAGTACATAGAGGAGCCTTTCTGCAGCCTTGTGCCCTGCAGCCCCAGCCAGATTAGTATTAGCCTATTTTTTGGAGCCTCATCTATTGCATTGTAAGTTACCTTCCTGCATTGTAATCGCTACAAAAAGTTTGTATCAGTTTTACATCTTTGGGCACATCCAGTGTCTTTTTGTGAAAAAAACAAAAAGTTAATAAAGTTCACCAAACACTCCACTTTACAGTTGTGTAGGCCACAGTAGCTCATATTAAAGTCTAGTCCACACTTTATAAAATTAGTGTTTCTTATACCTGTTAGCAGCTTTTCAGGAATAAGCACACTAAGCCCTTAGTACTTTTCTGCCTATCTTTATCAGTCTACCAAGATGAAGAAGGCAGGGAGTAAAGCACGTGGTCGTGGGCGTGGAGTTTCTGCAGGGAGAGGATGTGGTGATTCTGTGCCTGCCGCGGGCACCGGTGACTCATCATCCCCCAGTTTTAGCAGGGAACAGTCCTTCATGCGCAGCTTTGTAGGAGCTCACCGTACCCCACTGCTGCATGACGAACAAATTGAAGCCATTGTCGGATGGATGGCAGCTAACGCATCAACTTCAATTAGTGCCACATCCTCTCAGGCTGAAGAGCACCCATCTGTCTCTTCACCACCTGCAAAATTTCCCAGGCAGTCAGAGAGCCCAGGAAAGGAGCCATCTCTACTTCTGTTCTCTGAATCTCTTGGCTTGGAAAGAGGGGATCAGCCAAGCAGCATTTGAGAAACTGAAGAAGAGGCAGTATGCAGTGATGCGCAACTGCTTTGTCTCTCTGAATCCGAAGAGGCGGGTGGGCCAGTGCCTACGCAGTACGCATCTGATGATGAGACTCATGTGCCACTTAATGGTGCGTACTGTGCTGCCGAGACTACCCAGGAGAAGCAGTTGTTGGAAGAGGGTAGTGTAGATGATGAGGTCCTTGACCCATCATGGCGTGAGGTACAGGAAGGTGGTGGGAGCAGCTCTGAGGAAGAGATTCCCCAAACGGTTCAAAAAGGAGGGAGAGGGAGGGGGAAGACTGTGTTGCCTGTAGCCTCCACTTTGGCACCCATTAGGAGCATGCCTCTTCCAAAAGCCAAAACGGGCACTGCCAAGACTTGCAGTGCTTGGTCCTTTTTTGACACAGTTGCAGATGACATTTGCTTTGTCAAATGCAAGCTGTGTAATCAGAAAGTCAAAAGAGGGAAAAGTGTCAGCAACCTCCATACCACAAATATTTGGAAACATGTGCAGACCAAGCACGTGGTGGAGTTACAAAAACACACTGAAGACCTAGGCCAACCTACAGCGGCAACTACCACCTCTTCAGCTTGTGTTGTAGCCTTTTCCTCCAGCTCACACACAGCTGGTTCGGCTTCCTCACAGGATTGCCATGGAAGAACCTCTGGCTCTGTTGTACAGAGACCCAGTGTAATTCAACCCACAGCACCACATTCCCTGTCATCCTCACACTCCCAGGCCAGTCTACAGCCATCGGTAGCACAGACATGGGAGAAAAGGTGGCCATTCTTGGCAAACCACCCCCGAGCACAGGCTCTGAATGCTGGCATTGCAAAACTACTGTCCCTTGAAATGCTGTCATTCAGGCTGGTGGAGACTGACACCTTCCGTAACTTGATGGCATTGGCAGTCCCACAATACGTGCCCAGATGCTTTATTTCAGCAGGCAAGCCGTCCCTGCCCTGCAAAAGCATGTGGAGGGAAACATTAAACATGTGCTATTAAACGCCGTCAGTAGCAAGGTCCATCTGACCACCGATGCGTGGACCAGTCACCATGGACAGGGACGATACCTTTCCCTCACTGCCCATTTGGTAAATGTTGTGGAGCCGGGTACAGATCTTGAGAGTGGCGCTGTTCGTGTTCTGCCAACTCCAAGGATTGAAGGAATCCAGTCTGTACACATTGACTCCTACTCATATGCCAGTCCTCTGAATCACCGCTGCAGGAGCCGTCAAAGTCTACCTCCACATGGACCTGTAAACGTTTACCTGTTACGACCGATATGAGCACAGCCGTGGCCAAACGTCAACAGGCCATATTGAAATTAATTTCTTTGGGGAATCGAAGCCACACAGCGCAGGAGCTCTGGAATGCCATCAAGCAGGAGAGCGACGTGTGGTTTGTGCCAGTGTATCTCCAGCCAGGCATGGTAGTGTGTGACAATGGCTGAAATCTGGTGGCAGCTCTGGGCCTAGGCAACCTCACTCACATCCCATGTCTGGCACATGTGCTCAACTTGGTTGTGCAGAGTTTTTTGAGGGACTATCCGGATCTTGATGCACTGCTGCACAAGGTCCGCTTAGAGTGCGCTCACTTGCGGCGTTCCAGCATGGCAAGATCGTGCATTGAAGCTCTGCAGCACCAATTCTGCCTTCCGGAACATCGCATCATATGTGACCTACCCACCAGGTGGAATTCAACGTTACATGTGTTGGAGCGGTTGTGTGAGCAGCAGGCAGCAGTAATGGAGTACCAGCTGCATCAGGAGCAAAAAAGTCGCACTGCGCGCCGTTCAGACTTCACAACCACTGAGTGGGCCACTATGAAGAACATCTGCCAGGTTTTGCGTGCCTTTGATGATTCCACGCGGATGGCGAGTGCAGATGATGCACTTGTAAGCATGACTATTCCCCTTATCTGCCTGCTTCAAAAAACACTGCAAGCGCTAAGGGATGAGGTTGTGGAAGAGGTGGAGGATGAGGAGTCACAAATGCCATCTGCTTCTGGACAGTCTGTGCAATGTGGTTCCTCACAAAGGCCTAGGCAGGGGACACTTTGTGAGGAGGAGGAGGAGTCAATGGAGGAGGAAGACATCTGTCCAGAGGAGGGAGGTACACAATGCTCTAGTAGTCAGTACGTAGAGTGGGGGTGGGGTGATGCAGAGCAGGCATGGATCACGCCTCTAGCAGGGGATAGAGTTTCTTGGCCAGTTGGCAGTCTGCAGCATATGGTTGATTTCATGCTGCAGTGCCTGAGAAATGACCGCCACATCGCCCACATTCTCAACACGGCTGATTATTGGGTGTACACCCTCCTAGATCCTCGCTACCGGGACAACTTACAAAGCCTCATAACACCGTTGAACCAGGAGCGTAAAATGTGGGAGTACCAAGACACACTGGTGCATTCCATCATCTTCTCCAGTCCAACCGAGAGCAGTGCTGCTAGTGCTTTACAAAGCAGCTCAGTGTGTCGAGGCAGTGAAGGAAGCTCTGCACAAAGAGGGAGCAGAAGCAGTGCCTCAGCACAAGGCAAGACCAGTTTGGCCCAAATGTGGCAAAGTTTTGTGTGCCCGCCACAAATGTCTACACCATCACAGACGGCTCCAGTCAGCAGGAGGCAACATTTCTGTCAGATGGTGACAGAGTTCATGTCTTGCCCTCTCAGTGTACTCCCAGATGGCTCTTCCCCCTTCAAATTTTGGGTCTCTAAGCTGGATACATGGCCAGAGCTTAGCCAGTATGTATTGGAGGTGCTGGCTTGCCCTGCTGCTAGTGTATTATCGGAACGCGTCTTTAGTGCCGCAGGTGGTGTACTAACAGACCGTTGCATGCGACTATCCTCCGATAATGTTGACTGGCTTACTTTTCTGAAAATGAACAAGGCCTGGATCTCACAGGAATTTGCCACTCCTCTTCCAGATTAAATAATTGGTTGGCAACAGTATCCAGGTCTCCTGTTTTGTTCATATTTCTACCAACTGAACTGTAATCCCTGGGCTCCAACACCGCCAGTTGCTGCTCAGAAGTGCCGTCTGCACAGTCAACACATGACCCAGTGTTATTGGGTTTCAGTAACGTTAGCTGATCCCCAGCTGTGTATCCAGCAATTTCTCCTGCTCCATCCACATTCACACTACAACAGATATTAAACTTGCTCCAATTAGGCCTCAGCCTACAGTCTGCTTCTCCTGGATTCCCTGGGCTCCAACACCGCCAGTTGCTCAGAAGTGCCATCTGCACAGTCAACACTTGCTGCCATGTTATTGGGGTTCAGTAACGTCAGCTGCTCCCCTGCTGTGTATCCGGCAATTTCTCCTGCTCCCTCCACACTCACACTACTACAGAAATTAAAGGGAACCTGTTCCCCCCCAGGCATTTGTAACTAAAGGAGCCACCTTGTGCAGCACTAATGCTGCCCAAGGAAAAGGTGGCTCTTTTAGTTATGCTCCTTGCACATGCTGAACTAAACAGTTATAAAATGTGTCCCCTCATACCATGAAAGTCCCTGAGGCGGGACTTTCCTTCCTAATCAGACGTGGCACAGCTGTCATTCATACCCCATTGGCGATGTGCGCCGCCTCCTGAGCGTTGTTTGAATCTGTCCCGGAGCTTGCGCTGTTATGTTATCCCTTGGCCATGCGCAGTTAGTTGTCAGGCTGACTGCGCCTGTGGGGCCACGCTGCCCGATATCCCACCCTGCAGTGTCTTCTTATTTATTCACACTGCGGGGCTGGGATTCATGAGCATGCGCAGTGCATATCTTCTCCTCTCACTCATCTCCCTCCGCCTTCTTCAGACTGTGCGGCGTCAGCTGATCCCTAAGCGCCGTGGCAATACATTTAAAAAAATGACAGTCACATCCAAACATAGACTAAGTGTGAACAGGTGCTGAACCTAGAGTCACCAACTACAGTCAAGTAAATAAGGCAGCACACTGCAGCGCTAAAACATGCAAACATGAAACATGAAAACTGAACTGCATTACTGCACTAGAAATATGAAAAATGAGAGCATTTAGCTCTTAAAAATGGCCAATTTTATGTGTACCTGGTAGCCACTTTAGGGCATCTCTCATGTACCAGGTCCTACGCTTTCCTTTCCTCGCTGAGAATAAACATCTCCATCTGAATGGGTACTTGTGAAACCTTTTCTTAGACTAACATTCTCTCTCTCTGTGGAGGGGTAATGGACCTGTTGCGATTAAAACACCTGTGGCTAGGAGGCGGAGTGCTCGGTCAGAAGGCTAAAGAATACATTTCAAAAAACTGTCTGTCACATCCAAACATAGACTAAGTGTGAACAGGTGCTGAACCTAGAGTCACCAACTCATATACAGTCAAGTAAATAAGGCAGCACACTGCAGCGCTGAAACATGCAAACATGAAAACTGAACTGCATTACTGCACTAGAAATATGAAAAATGAGAGCATTTAGCACATAAAAATGGCCAATTTTATGTGTACCTGGTAGCCATTTAGGGCATCTCTCGTATACCAGGTCCTACGCTTTCCTTTCCTCGCTGAGAATAAACGTCTCCATCTGAATGGGTACTTGTGAAACCTCTTCTTAGACTAATATTCTCTCTCTCTGTGGAGAGGTAGTGGACCTGTTGCGATTAAAACACCTGTGGCTAGGAGGCGGAGTGCTCGGTCAGAAGGCTAAAGAATACATTTCAAAAAACTGACCGTCACATCCAAACATAGACTAAGTGTGAACAGGTGCTGAACCTAGAGTCACCAACTCATATACAGTCAAGTAAATAAGGCAGCACACTGCAGCGCTGAAACATGCAAACATGAAACATTAAAACTGAACTGCATTACTGCACTAGAAATATGAAAAATGAGAGCGTTTAGCGCATAAAAATGGCCAATTTTATGTGTACCTGGTAGCCACTTAAGGGGGTATGAATGACGGCAGTGCTGCGTCTCATTAATAAGGAAAGTCCCGCCTCCAGGATGGTTTCACGGTATGAGGGGGCACATTTTATAAGTGTTTAGTTCAGCGTGTGCAAGAAGCATAACTAAAAGAGCCACCTTTTCCTTGGGCAGCATTAGTGCTGCACAAGGTGGCTCTTTTAGTTACAAACACCAGGGGGGTTACAGGATTCCTTTCAACTTGCTCCAATTAGGCCTCAGCCTACACTCTGTTTCTCCTGTAATCCCTGGGCTCCAACACCGCCAGTTGCTGCTCGGAAGTGCCGTCTGCACAGTCAACACTTGCTGCCGTGTTATTGGGGTTCAGTAACATCAGCTGATCCACAGCTGTGTATCCGGCACTTGCTCCTGCAACCTCTACACTCACACTACTACAGATTTGAAACTTGCTCCAATTAGGCCTCGGCATACACTGTTTCTCATGTAATCCCTGGGCTCCAGCACCACCAGTTGCTGCTCAGAAGTGTCTTTGGCACGGGTACTCCCTCCTGCCCAGCCTGGTTCCAGCACGCCAGCTGTTTCCGGGTAGTGTCAAGGTCTCTTTGCCTCCAATACGTTGTCCTGTCGGGTTGCGGTCGGGTTAGCCAACTCTATGGTGCCTGCAGTTTAGGTGCTTCCTATGTGGGCTGCGGGAACTGGCAATCAAGGCTGGTTCCGTAGTGCCAATAGGACAAGCTCCCCCTGTAGGGCTGTGGTTTTTTTTATTTTTTTCCTGTGGACCTTCCGCTGCCTGAGTTCCAGCACCATTAGCTGGGTCTTTGGAAGACAATATTGAATAGGTCCCCCTGGTTCCAGTACCATCAGCTGGTTCCAGGCAGAGCCTTTGGCTCCTTCTGGGTATCCGAGTTCCACCAACCTCTGGTGGTCCTTGGTAGTGCTTTCTGGCACGGGTACCTCCTGCTTAGTAACCGGGTTCCAGTACCGTCAGCTGGTCCTCGGTAGTTCCATTGGCTCTTGTACCTTCTGCTACCCATCCGGGTTCCAGTACCATCAGCTGGTTCTCGGCAGTGTCTTTTGCTCTTGTACCTTCTGCTCCCCATCCTTGTTCCAGTACCATCAGCTGGTTTCAGGCAGAGCCTTTGGCTTAGGTGCCTCCTTCTGGGTATCCGAGTTCCACCAACATCTGGTGGTCCTTGGTAGCGCTTTCTGGCACGGGTACCTCCTGCTTAGTAACTGGGTTCCAGTACCATCAGCTGGTCCTCGGTAGTTCCATTGGCTCTTGTACTTTCGGCTACCCATCCGGGTTCCAGTACCGTCAGCTGGTTCTCGGCAGTGTCTTTTGCTCTTGTACCTTCTGCTCCCCATCCTGGTTCCAGTACCATCAGCTGGTTCCAGGCAGAGCCTTTGGCTTAGGTGCCTCCTTCTGGGTATCCGAGTTCCACCAATGTCTGGTGGTCCTTGGTAGCACTTTCTGGCACGGGTACCTCCTGCTTAATAACCGGGTTCCAGTACCGTCAGCTGGTCCTCGGTAGTTCCCTTGGCTCTTGTACCTTCGGGTAGCCATCCGGGTTCCAGTACCATCAGCTGGTTCTCAGTAGTTCTTGTACCTTCTGCTACATTTCCAAGTTCAAGCTTTTGGAAATGGTTTTTGCTAATCACTCTGGATCTCATTGACGAGGACCCTAAAGACGAGGACCCTGAAGACCACCCCAAAGAAGACGACGACCCCGGAGATGACGACCCCGGAGATGATGACCCTGGAGACGAAGACCCTGAAGACCACCCCGAAGAAGACGACAGCCCCGGAGACGACGACCCTGGAGACGACGACCCTGAAGACCAAGAAGCAGAAGAATAAGAAGCTGCAGAACAAAAAGCAGAAGAACATTAAGCATAAGACTCAAAATCAGAGCAAAAGATATTATCTAAATTATAAGCAGAAGAAGACTAAGCAGTGTATGGGGGTGAGTCCGTTCCTCCTCGTGGTGCCCCTGGAAAAAACCTGCTGCTGCAGGCCAAACTGAATGCGGACAAATCCTGTTGTAAATCTTTTGTGACAGGCAGAACGGAAGGTGTAATCTTCAAACTTTTATAGATAACAACTACAGGAATGCCTGTCACAAATAAGAATATGATGAAGAAGAATATGAAGAAGATGAAGAAGTAGAATATGAAGAATAATAGTTGAATAAAAAGAATATGAAGAATGTAAAAAAAAGAATAATAGGAAGAAGGTGAAGAAGAAGATGAATAAGGTGAAGAAGTTGATGAAAAAGATGCTGCTGCTGAGGATGATGAAGAAGAAAGTGTGGGAGAAGTAAAAAAGAAGGTGAAGAGCATGGAGGTAGTGAAACATAAATATCTGACAAAATATAAAAAATCTTAACATAGTCAATATCTTTGTAACTCCGAACGTCTTTAAAAAAAATTAATTCCTGCTATTCCATTTGATTGGGCTAAACCTCTATGTCTTTAATGTCTCCTCCACCTCCCCCAATACATCCTACATTACTCTTAGTTGTTTTCCCTCATGTAGAATTAACCTACAAGGAATGAAAGGGTTTAATTTAATTCCGATATTTTTGTCCCATTGACTTGCATTGGTATTGGGTATCGGTATCGGCGATATTTTTTTTGATATCGGCCGATCCAATCCGATACCGATATTTCCGAATAGCGGAAGGTATCTCTCACCACTAGTTGTACCAATCACAAGCTGCAGCAGTGTGGTGGGAGATGGAATGTGATTTCACTACTACCTGTCTTTGCACAAATCACAGAGCAGCCTGAGTTTGTAATTTCTTACATATCTAATTCCCTGGTAAATGTTATATGTTATATATGTTTTAACCAATGAGCCACTTTAAGATCACTGAGACCATCTATTGGCAGTAGTCATATGCACCCCTTAAAGGGAATCTATCAGCAGGTTTTTGTTATGTAAACTAAGGGCAGCATAAGGTAGGAGCAGAAACACTGATTTCAGCAGTGTGTCTGTGTGCTTTAGTTTCAATACAATGAGTCAGTAGCGTAGCTACCGGGGGGCAGAGGGGGCCATCACCCCGGGCCCTGTGCTCAGAGGGTGCCCACCCAGAGCTTCACTACTGTAAGTGTATCGGCGAGTGACTCTGAACATTTTTTATTACCTTTTTGTGCATAACTGCCCTTTTCCAAGATGGCGTCTTTGGTCTCATGTGCACTGTGTCTTCCTGCTATAAAACTCCACCCCAGCCTACAGTCTGTGCTAGAGTATTCTGCCTTGCATCCAGCTCCTGACCTCTGGTGACTCCCTGGCTATATACCTGCTCCTGTGAACCTGTGGGGTTATCCTGCTACTCTGCTCTGAGTTCCTGCTGCATACACCAGTTCCAGTAATCCTCCTTCATCTGCTGCTCATGTTTACTTCCATCTGCATTTGCTGGACATGTAAGCTGTTGCTGCTCTGCAAGAACCTGAGACTATTACCCAGACCTCCCTGGTTGAGCTAAGATATTATTTGAACTGTCTTATAAGCATATCTATCTGTGTTGTGGACTAAGCAAGGACTTATTTGTGTCAAGTATCCTCAAGAATAATTGTGCTTCATAGTCTTTCTGCGTAATTGCATTTTCCTCTGAAGTTTCCTATAGACTGCCTAGCTGCATTTGATATTTGCACCAAGTGTTGTGGACTTGACTTTCTCTCTGCACCTGTTTGAATCACCGTGTGATAATATAGACTTTACCACTTATAAAACTGTGTCCTGTAGTTGTCTTGTTCCACGCAAAGAGTCTCCTGAGTTATCCCCTATAATTATTACAGGATACTCTAGCCTAAAAAAAAAAAGGAGACTGCTGGAACAATGACTGCAGAAAGCAGACTAGAGCAGGTGTTTTCCATAATTAGATCACTGCAGAAAGATGTGGAAGGTCTGCAAAAGAAGTTTGGAAGCTTTGAACACAACCAGCAAGTGTTTGGACAGACTTTGCAGGACTTAAGCACCCACATGGCGGCCCAGGAAAACAAACTTGCTGGCATAGAGTCCCAGTATGGACGGGCTTTTCAGGACATAAGCACACAAATAGCTGCACAAGTGACTTTTTCCTCTGGGCAACCGCCACCAGCTAGCCCACCTAAGTTGCCCCATTCAGATTTAATGGTGATTGCGACAAAATTCGTGGCTTTGTTAATCAATGTATGCTATATTTTGATGTGCATGCTGACCATTTTCCTAATGATAGATCCAAAGTATTGTGTGTAATAATGCTGCTGACAGCACGAGCGCTTGCCTGGGCGAATCCGATGATTGAGTCTCGTGACCAACGGTTAAATAACTTGGATGATTTCTTGACTGCTATGGCATTAATGTTTGATGATCCTAATCACTGTACAACCGCTGAATCTGCTTTATTGTCTTTACGCCAGGCAAAACGTTCTGTTATTGAGTATGCTACTGAATTCAGGAGATTAGCGGTAGATACCAATTGGGACAGTTATGCACAATTGCCTATTTTTAAAAGGGGTCTGTCTAGTATTGTAAAAGATGAACTAGCTTGCTCTGAGTCACCACAAGAGCTAGAGACATTTATACAGCATTGTGTGCGCATTGACATTTGCCTTACTGAGCGTAGGCAGGAGAAGTTTGCTGCATATAACCGTATTTCTAACTTTTCCCTTCCTTCCAAAGAGCCTGCAGGTAAAACATCTCGGGAGGTGGAGGAGGTGCCCATGGAAATTGATTCCGTTCAGAGGCGCGAGATCAATGAGCACCGGGAGCATCGCCTTCGTGAAAGTCTATGTTTCTACAGTACTGCGGCCAGTCTGACCACTTCTTGATCAATTGTCCTAAGTGTCCTAGACAGCCTAACAAGGTGCTAGCAGCAGTAGGGATGTATGACAGCTGTGATTATGAATCTGACATCTCTGAATGTAGCCTGCCTTTAAACGCTGTATTCCATTCACTTTCTATGACTTCACCCTCCAAGGAGCTTAAGGAAAAGAACTCTCACTGTTCTCTCCCTATTAAGATCCTGTGTTCAGGACAGTGGATTTCCAGTGCAGCTATGATTGACTCTGGTGCAGGTGGCAATTTCATGGATATCACATTTGCCAAGGAACATGGTATTGAAATTCAGCAAAGAGCCTCTCCAATTAACATGGAAACAGTGGATGGGTCACCTTTAATCTCTGGGCCTGTGGATCAGGAGACCGTACCCCTTGAAATTTTGTTGGAGCCTAATCATCAGGAGCAACTTTCTTTCTTGCTAATTTCTTCTCCTCATTTTCCTGTGATTTTAGGCATTCCTTGGTTGTGTTCTCAGAACCCAATTATCAACTCGGAGACCAAGGAGATTATCTTTCCAACAAGGAGCAACTCAGGGACAGCTTCTGTTAACGCTGAGTCCATGGCTACGGAACCACATGTACAGGTATTTTCTTTACCTCCAGCATATAAAGAGTTCTCTGACATCTGTGACAAGAAGAATGCAGATCAGCTTCCTCCACACAGGCATTATGACTGTCCCATTGAGTTGCTTCCTGGGGCAGCTATTCCTTTTGGTAACGTATACCCTTTGGCGGCACCTTAGCTTCAAGCCTTAAAAGAGTATATTGATGAAAATCTGGCCAAAGGCTTCATACATCCTTCTTCCTCACCAGCAGCGGCACCTATCTTTTTTGTAAAGAAGAAGGATGGGACCCTGAGACCCTGTGTTGACTATCGGGAACTCAATAAGGTAACCGTACGAAACCGTTACCCTTTGCCTCTGATTCCCGAATTACTGGAAAGAGTCCGCCATGCTAAGGTGTTCTCTAAACTGGATCTTCGTGGGGCTTATAATTTGGTGCGTATTCGTCCAGGGGATGAGTGGAAGACAGCATTCAGATGCCGGTATGGACACTTTGAATCCCTTGTGATGCCCTTCGGGCATTGTAACGCCCCTGCAACGTTTCAACACCTTGCTAATGACATTTTCAGAGATTTGTTGGACCAGTTTGTTGTGATCTATTTGGACGATATACTAATCTTTTCTGACTCTCTACAGGAACATGAAGAACATGTCAAAACTGTTTTAAGACGTCTGAAAAAGAACCATCTGTATATTAAGCCAGAGAAATGCGAGTTCCATCATTCTGAGATACAGTTCTTAGGTTATATCATCTCTCCCCAGGGGCTGAACATGGAATCCGGTAAGATTCAGGCTATCCTTGACTGGCCGGTACCCAAGAACGTTAAGGAGGTCCAACGTTTTATTGGTTTTGCAAATTTCTACAGACGCTTCATTCGAAATGTTTCTGATATTGTCTGTCCCATTACTTCCTTGACAAAGAAGGAAAAGCCCTTTAAGTGGTCATCACAGGCTCAAGAAGCTTTTGATCACCTTAAGATCTGTTTCACATCAGCACCGCTGTTGATACACCCAGATCCAACACTTTCTTTCATTGTGGAGGTGGACCCTTCTGATAACACTTTGGGGGCTATTCTATCCCAAAGAACTGGAGAGAAGGGTCTGCTACATCCTTGTGCTTTCTTTTCCCGTAGACTAACCTCAGCAGAGAAGAATTACCACATGGGAGACAAGGAATTGCTGGCTATTATTGCAGCTTTCAAAGAATGGAGGCATCATCTGCAAGGAGCTGCACAACAGATCATAGTGCTAACTGACCATCGCAATCTAGAGTTCCTTAGATCCGATAGATGTCTTTCTCCTCGTCAGGCTCGTTGGAACTTATTCTTAAATCAATTTAACTTTGTTATCTCGTACCGTCCAGGTTCTCGTAATGGGAAGGCTGACGCTTTATCCCGAATCTATGCTGCAGATTCCGTACCTGGAGCCCCGTCCAAGACCATTCTATTTGATGCAAATTTCATCAGAGTTATCCACGATCAGGACTTGTGGAAGGAGTGCAGGGAGGCCTATGACGGTGATGTATTTCTGGCCAACCCACCTGTGGATATTAATCTTGTCTTTAAGGGTGGCATGTGGTTCAGAGATCGACGTATCTATGTCCCTGAGGTCGTACGTCTGCAGATCCTCAAGTTGGTACATGACTCCAAGTTGGCTGGTCACAGGGGAATACAGAAGACACAAGAGTTCCTGAGGCGATTTTTCTGGTGTCCAACTTGCCTGACAGATACCAAGGACTATGTTCTCTCTTGCGAGGTATGTGCCCATTACAAGACTCCTCATGTGGCACCTACGGGTCTTCTACAACCATTACCTGTTCCATCCTGCCCTTGGGGGTCTATATCAATGGACTTTATTGTGGAGCTGCCTACATCGGGGGGCATGAATACAATCATGGTGGTAATTGATCGCCTGACTAAAGCTGCTCATTTTGTTCCATGCACCGGCCTCCACTCAGCTAAAGATACAGTGAACTTGGTTATACAGAATGTCTTTCGGTTGCATGGGGTTCTGGATGAGATCATCTCTGACCATGGAGTGCAGTTCACTTCAAGATTCTGGAAGGGGTTTTGCTCTGCACTCAATATTAATGTCTGTCTCTCTTCCACTTATCATCCCCAGACAAATGGTCAGACTGAGCGTACCAACCAGACGCTGCAACACTATCTAAGATGCTATGTCAGCCATCTCCAGGATGATTTGTTGGAGTTGCTACCGTTAGCCGAATTTTCATATAACAATTCTCAGAGCGCCTCCACTAAATTTACACCTTTCTTTGCCAATCTGGGTTATCATCCGTGTATCTTACCTAGGTCTCCAATTAATTCTCTGGTTCCGGCACTGGAGGAAAGGCTGACTGCAATAAGGCAAAATCTGGAGGTTCTGAAGGAATCCCTGACCACAGCTCAAGAACGTTATAAGAGATCGGCTGATAGATTCTGTAAACCTGCACCCATGTTCAAGGTAGGAGATTCCGTGTGGTTAGCAACTAAGAATCTGAAGTTAAACGTTCCTTCCCAAAAACTTGGACAGAAATTCATTGGCCCTTTCAAGATCAACGGTATTGTGAGCTCTGTGGCCTGCCGGCTGAAGCTGCCTAGGACTATGAAGGTACACCCAGTTTTTCATGTATCTTTACTAAAGCCTGTATCTCCTTATACCTTCCAGGGACGTGTTGTGCCACCTCCACAGCCTGTGGTGATTGATGGCAAGAACAATTTGTGATGGAGGAAATTGTTGATTCCAGGATTCGCAGGAGTCGGCTCTAATATCTGATAAGATGGCAGAGATATCCCCCTGAGGAAGACTCTTGGGAACCTGTGGAAAACATTAATGCCCAACAGAAGATTTCTCGTTTTCATCAGAGATTCCCTGAGAAACCAGGTCCAGGATCATCCTGAGGCCGCTTCTAAGGAGGGAGTAATGTCAGGACTCTGAACATTTTTTATTACCTTTTTGTGCATTACTGCCCTTTTCCAAGATGGCGTCTTTGGTCTCATGTGCACTGTGTCTTCCTGCTATAAAACTCCCCCCCAGCCTTCAGTCTGTGCTAGAGTATTCTGCCTTGCATCCAGCTCCTGACCTCTGGTGACTCCCTGGCTATATACCTGCTCCTGTGAACCTGTGGGGTTATCCTGCTACTCTGCTCTGAGTTCCTGCTGCATACACCAGTTCCAGTAATCCTCCTTCATCTGCTGCTCGTGTTTACTTCCATCTGCATTTGCTGGACATGTAAGCTGTTGCTGCTTTGCAATAACCTGAGAGTGTTACCCAGGCCTCCCTGGTTGAGCTAAGATATTGTTTGAACTGCCTTATAAGCATATCTATCTGTGTTTTGGACTAAGCAAGGACTTATTTGTGTCAAGTATCCTCAAGAATAATTGTGCTTCATAGACTTTCTGCGTGATTGCATTTTCCTCTGATGTTTCCTATAGACTTCTGAGCTGCATTTGATATTTGCACCAAGTGTTGTGGACTTGAGTTTCTCTCTGCACCTGTTTGAATGACTGTGTGATAATATGACTTTACCACTTATAAAACTGTGTCCTGTAGTTGTCCTGCTCCACGCAAAGAGTCTCCTGAGTTATCCCCTATAATTATTACATGGGGTCCCTGAGCAGACGGTGTGCTCCCCACCTGTCATGGCAAGGTCAGCTGT
This sequence comes from Ranitomeya variabilis, assembly GCF_051348905.1. NCBI lineage: Eukaryota > Metazoa > Chordata > Amphibia > Anura > Dendrobatidae > Ranitomeya > Ranitomeya variabilis. The sequence goes on along the minus strand of NC_135233.1, from coordinate 701,036,971 downwards.
TTCAGAATGTAGCCGATACAGCTGACTGCATTGATGAGGAAAAGAGCACTGTGCTTCGCTTCTTCTCCCATCATCCCCGTCAGCGTCTGACGTCACAGACACCCACACTGACAGTGGGTGCGATGATGTCTCTTCCCGGCCCCTGCTGTCAGGAGATGAGCGGAAGCTCCGAGCACCGCGGAAACAAGGAGGAAGAGAGGTATTTATCTTTTTTTAGGGGTGCTGCTTTATACTACAGGGTCTCCCTATGGGATGCTGCCTTATACTACAGGGTCTTCCTATGGGGTGCTGCCTTATACTACAGGGTCTGCCTATGGGGTGCTGCCTTATACTACAGGGTCTGCCTATGGGGTCCTGCCTTATACTACAGAGTCTGTCTATGGGTGATGTCTTATACTACAGAGTCTGCTTATGGGGTGCTGCCTTGTGTTATAGAGTCTGCCTATGGGGACTTCCTTATGCAATAGAGTCTGCCTATGGGGATTCTGCCTTATACTACAGTCTGTCTATGGGGGGCTGCCTTAAACTACAGGGTCTGCCTATGGGGTGGCTGCCTTATACTACAGGGTCTGCCTATGGGGTGCTGCCTTATACAGTAGAGTCTGCCAATGTGGGCTGCCTTATGCTATAGAGTCTGCCTATGGGGATGCATTATACAATATAGAGTAGGCCTATGTGGAGTGCATTATACTATATTTAGGATGATCTGGTGCATTATACTATATGGAGGCTATCTAGAGATCCATCGTACAGTGTGGGGATTACAGTGAAGGGGCCATCTTACAGTGTTGGAGCCATCAAACAGTTTTGGGGCTAATAAGGGGTCAGTATACTGTGTGGGTGGTACTATACAGTGAGGGGGCATTATACTATGTATAAGAGAGCATCATACTGTGTATAGGGGAGCTGTACAGGGGGGAGACTCGGGACATTATTCAATGTTAAGTGGACACCTATTGTTGTAGGGGAACTCAGGTTACTGTGACTGTCAAAGGGGCACATTACTTTCTAGGGGGCAAAATATGGGCACTGTTTTCTAGGGCACTTACACCTGGCATTACTATATTATAGAGGGTTGCTTTAGAATTTAGAGGGCACAGAGAACCACACAGCAAGTGCAGTAATAGGGACACATATGGCAGCAGTGGCTCAGTATTGGGATATCAGCAGGATGAGGAGTTTGTGCAGGTTGGGAATAGATGGTGATGGCTGGAATGTGAGGAGTGAAATATGTCTTTGTTGTATTCTCTGCAGATGAGTCCTGGCTGGGAGAAATTGTCATGTCGGTCTGGGCCAGATGGAAAAGATGGGAAAAGTGAATGATTCCATCAGAAAGAACATCAGCGATAAGACATTTTCTGTAACTGTGCTGTAATCTCTTATATGTTCTGTAGGACTGGTATCACTATCTACCACTGACCATATGGCGGTAATATCCATGTTGGTCTTTATATAGAGATTAGTTTCAGTAATAGCGCGGTCATCTGCTAAGGTTTTCCTCCGCTCTTAGGATGCATCCCCCAGTTGTAATCAAGGTTACCTGGTTAGGGGCCCACTCAGAAGTTTCGCCCCCCGAACCAAAACCCTAGCTACGCCTCTGCAATGAGTGTTTTATCAGCAGGAGATTATCACTGCCCAGACTGGTGTCCATGTGAGCCCTGATCCTTTCATGCACCCTGCCCTGATTAGCAGCTTACTGCCAATATCCTATATACACAGAAAGCTGTGGTTGGGGCTGGGTCAGCTTTGTGAACTCTGCTACACCTTAAAATTCGGATTGTGTTACAACTGCTAAGCTAAGTGACACATCGTCAGACTCAGCGTATCTTCCTCTACATGAGGTAGCATAAACCTATATTCCTTGCAGGAGAGAAGCAATTCTGGAGCTGCAGGGGCAGCAACAGATAAGTAATGCTGAAGGTGTTACTTTATAGCATTACTAACCTTGGCCACAATTTTCTATGAAACAGACAACCACTTTAGCAATAGCGACATGCATCTTTGCAAAGCTTACATTCTGCAGGAGATATTCTGCAAAAATTGCAGCAATAAAATTCTGTATAACACCCATGAGAGTGGCTGCAAACAGCACCCTACCTGTATGGAAGGCAATAAAGCAGCTCATTCTGTGCATTGTCATTTCCTTCCCTTACTGGATGATACATTTGTATTTACTAAACAAACTTTCCTATTTGTGCACCAAGCCCTGAGAACCTCTCCACAAGGCTGAAGCTCTCTCCCTGGGGGTCTGTGGAGCAGAGGTGTGAATAGCACAGGGTGAGCTGTCCATCAGATGAGCACACAACCAAGCCCAGGAGGGGAAAGAGGTGGTGAAGAAGCTGAGAGAGGATTCCCCCCTGTAGCCCTCCTCCTCCTCCTCTCCTCCTCACACCTCCTCCTTGTGTAGATGAGAGCATCCCTCCTCTGCTGCTTGTGATCCAGGCTCAGGAGCTCTCTCATTGCTTGCAGCATGCAGGCAGTGACATGTTGCCAGGCTGCTGCTTCTTCTGTCAGCTGCCTCCATCCCTGGGCTATGTGAGCAGCACTCCTCCTGCTAGCAGTACAGGTATGCTGGGGCTGCAGGTCACATCCTAGGTCCTAATGCCTATCGGTGCTCAGAGACCAGCACAAGACACTTGCTGTTTGACTTCCCTGGGAGGAAACTGCTGAGGAGTATTGGACATCAGGATTTGGGAAATCATGGGTTTTTGCAGCGGCAGGTGCACACTGATGTTTATCTGTGGGATGCAACTGGTAAGTGACACCCTGGCTATTTGCTTTCTGCACTGTGCCAAGTTCTGTGCATTTATTGGGCTGACTGGTGCAAATTTTCCTAAAACACTTAGCTTGTCATTGATCTTCTTAGAATGGAATGGAATACTCTCTCTCATCCACTTCCACAGGCAGGCAACACATAGTTAATCCTCCAGACACTGCCAAGCCTCATTTGCCCCCTAGAGAGGAGGATGCCACAAGCCCTTGAAAGCTGTCACCCAGTGGCACAGACTAAACTGGCAGCTCAAGGGTAACCTATAGCATGGCAGAGGTGTCTGCTGATTTGCATAGAGATGAATGAAGGAGCCTTGCAAAAGAATGAATGGGACAGATGTGTATGGAGGAAGGACATGTCCCATGCTGTGTGTGATGGGATGCTGCTTAGTATAAGGACTTGGTGCAATATTAAGTTTGGATGTATATTTAAAGAGACCATTTATTGTGATTTGTTGGACAGTAAACGTTTAGCAAATATTAGAAAATTGCTTTAAGTTATTAAAGGGGCACATTCTGTATTCTTCTGCCAGGCTTGACACGGGGTGATCATGGCAATTTGGCACATCCAGTGACCAGTACTCACCTAGTACAGCTGTGCACTGTCTTCTATGGTGTTAGTGATCTTCATTGTAGGGTGGACCTTATTGTACGCTCGCCGGCATTTCTTTTCACCATCTCTACATGTTTATCACGGAAGCCTTTGTTACATTGGCGTGATTAATTAATTTACAGTCCAGAAGGAACAGGATATCGCTGGGATGAGCGCCAACGTCCTTTTGTTTGCACGGCTTTTTTTTATATATCGGCCAGAAGGAGTCAATACTTTACGTTTTTCATTGAAAAAGAACCTTCAAATGAATTATGATTCTGTGTAACAATGCGATGCTTAGAAAGGTGTTTTCTCATCTGGATATGGCATATATTGTAAAGTACTGAAAAGGGCAGGGTGCCATCAATGTTTGTTTTGCTGGCATTCTCTCAGAATAAATATTTCTGATGAAATGGTGCCGATAATAATCCAAACTATATTAAAGTGATTATGATTAAGGATACCGCAAAAAGTAGTTTCTATAAAGTTTCTACATTCCCAGAAGAGACCACTAGTTGGCAGCAAATCTATAAGTTATCAGTGCAGGCAAATATTGCCTTAAGTTCTAAATTCATCCTTATAACGGACAGTGAACTATGAAGAAAGGAGGCTCTTTTAGTATTTTGGTTGAATAAGTACACAGAAAGGGTTAACCATATAATGTCTTTTGGTGAGCTGACCATTGGAGTTAGTGCAGATTGTAAATGTGTAAATTGAATGTATTTTTTTGCAACATTGTTATTTGCTAATGTAGCACAGTTATAGTTCTGTGGAACAATATCAATGCACTGTATGTTGTCTGTGGTTTTACATTTCCATTCTGCGTATCGTGCTAGAATGACTCCTAGACATCAGCCTTGTAATGAGGTTATGTATAACACTTGATACTGAATCACATTTCCAAAATCAGCACCTTACTTACTGCAGAAATAGCCCAAACTCTTATTAACTCTCTGATTCATTCTGGCCATTATTACTATGACTTATTACTAACCGCTTTTCTATCTCTAAACTTTCCCTTCTCCTTAATCTATCTAGATCTATTCTAAATCTTTGTCTCCTGCTCTGTCCCAATCACGGCACTGGCTGCCATTCACTTTCTAAGTCAATTTAAACGTATCATTTTGACCCACATAACGTTCCATAGTGCTGTATCCCCCTAAGGTGTACTCCATCATTTCTGTCTACCATCCTTATACTGTCACCTGGTTCACAACCTTAAAGAATGAGATAATAATAAAGAAGGTATTCAATAAAAACATGTCTAACAGAGTCGCTAACAACCCTTAAAATCACATTTTATTGATTACTTCTAAAGTAGTATACAAAAATGTTCACACATTTATCTATCTATCTATCTAGAGCAAAAAATTGGAACAGCACACATATAAAAGTACTATGGGCGCAGGGCCTCTCAGCAAGGAGTCCCCTCCATGCAAAAGGATATAAATTCAGAAAAAAGAGGCAGCACTCCAGTATTTTAAAAAATACAAAAGGGACTTTAATAGCCCTGGTGACGTGGCACCACACCACCAGGGCTCTTAAAGTCCCTTTTGTATTTTTTAAAATACTGGAGTGCTGCCTCTTTTTTCTGAATTTACCGTATTTTCCGGCGTATAAGACGACTTTTTAACCCCCGAAAATCTTCTTAAAAGTCGGGGGTCGTCTTATACGCCGGGAATCGTCGTGTACGCCGGTGTATATGGTGGGTGGGGAGGGGGAGTGATCCTGATGACGAGGGGGCGTCTCACAGGAAAGTGAGTAATCCCCATTACCTTATCCTAGCGGTGCAGCGTGGGGGTGTCAGTGCTGGGAGCGGCGGCGGCTGCTGTGTTCTGGTGCGGCGGCTCCTCTTCTGTGTGGGGCCTCTGTGCTGTGAGGTGGCGGCGGCAGCGGCGTATCTTTATCCAGTTGGGGCTCCTCCGGCATCTCCTTAGCCCTGGAGGCCCCGCCGCAACTCCATCGGTGCAATGTGGTGGCCTCCGGGAAAATGGCCGCTGCTCAGATTCAGATCTCGTGTCCCGAGATTTCGGGACGAGATCTGAATCTGAGCAGCGGCCATTTTCCCGGAGGCCACCGCATCGCACCTATTGAGCTGCCTCCGGGAAAATGGCCGCTGCATTGCACCGATGGAGTTGCGGCGGGGCCTCCAGGGCTAAGGAGATGCCGGAGGAGCCCCAACTGGATAAAGATATGCCGCCGCCACCGCCACCTCACAGCACAGAGGCCCCACACAGAAGAGGAGCCGCCGCACCAGAGCACAGCAGCCGCCGCACCAGAGCACAGCAGCCGCCGCCGCCACTCCCAGCACTGAGACCCCCACGCTGCACCGCTACGATAAGGTAATGGGGGATACTCACTTTCCTGTGAGACGCCCCCTCGGCATCAGGATCACTCCCCCCCCCCCCCAAAAGGCACATATTCACCGGCCCTATAAGACGACATAGGGTGTATAAGAAGACCCCCGACTTTTAAGAAGATTTTATATTTTAACTGGTAAAGTTGGGGGGTCGTCTTATACGCCCAGTCGTCTTATACGCCGGAAAATACGGTATATCTATCTATCTATCTATCTATCTATCTATCTATCTATCTATATATCCCATATCCATCTATCTATCTTCTATGTATCTAGATATCTATCTAGCTATAGTTGTGCTCAAAAGTTTACATACCCCAGCAGAATTTTTGCCTTCTCGGCCTTTTTTTCAGAGAATATGAATGATAACACCAAAACATTTTTTCTACTCATGGTTAGTGGTTGAGTGAAGCCATTTATTGTCAAACTACTGTGTTTTCTCTTTTTAAATCATAATGACAACCCAAAACATCCAAATGACCCTGATCAAAAGTTCACTTACCCCATTAATACTGTGTATTGCCCCTTCTAACATCAATGACAGCTTGAAGTCTTTTGTGGTAGTTGTGGATGAGGTTCTTTATTTTCTCAGATGGTAAAGCTGCCCACTCTTCTTGGCAAAAAGCCTCCAGTTCCTGTAAATTCCTGGGCTGTCTAGCATGAACTGTACGCTCTAGATCTCCCCAGAGTGGCTCAATGATATTGAGGTCGGGAGACTCCATCTATCCATTCTTAGAAGTTAGAAAGGAAGTATTACAGAAAAGACTTCCAAAGACATATTGCTTTCAAGAAAAGGCTATGCTGGTACAAAATATCCTATCCGTGGGCACTCTAAACTCTACGTCAATTAGGATTACCATAATTATTAATATTTGCCAAATGCAAGAATAATGAGGGAAAGAGATGTTTTAAGGCATTTTTACTACTTACTGCAGAGTTAAAAGTTTACATACATTTCATTAGTATTTGGTACCATTGTCCTTAAACAGATTGACTTGGGTCAAACATTTGGGATATCCTTCCACAAGCTTCGCACAATAGTTGGTTGGAATTTGGGCCCATTCCTCCTGACAATACTGGTGTAACTGATCCAGGTTTATAGGTTGCCTTGCTCGCACCTGCCTTTTCAGCTTTGCCCATACATTTTCAATAGGATTGAGATAAGGGCTTTGCGATGGCCACTCCAAAACATTGACTTTGTTTCCCTAAGCCAATTTGTTACCATTTTGGCAGTATGCTTCTGGTCATTATCCATTTGGAAGACCCATTCTCGCCCAAGCTTTAACTTCCTGGCTGATGTTTTGAGATGTTGCTTCAGTATTGCCACATAATCTTCTTGTGAAGAGCACCAGTCCCTCCTGCAGCAAAACAACCCCACAACATGATGCTGTCTCCCTCTTGTTTCACAGTTGTGATGGTGTTCTTAGGCTTCCGAGCATCTTCCTTTTTTTCTCCAAATGTAACTATGGTCATTATGCCCCAAAAGTTCCATTTTAGTTTCATCAGACCACAGGACATGTCTCCAAAAATTAAGCTCTTTGTTCCTGTGTGCATTTGCAAATGTTTTTCTGACTTTTTATGTTTCTTTTGGAGTAATGGCTTAATCCTGGCAGAGTGGCCTTTCAGCCCATGTTGATACAGTACTCGTTTCACTGTGGATATTGACACAATCTTACCAGCTTCCGCCATTATCTTCACAAGCTCTTTTTTGTCCTTGGGTTGATATGCACATGTTGGAACCAAAGCACGTTCATCTCTGGGACACAGAACCCGTCTCCTTCCTGAGCAGTATGATGGCTGGACATTACCATTTTGTTTGTACTTGCGTATAATTGTTTGTACAGATGAACGGGCACCTTCAGGTAACTTGAAATTGTACCCAAGGATGAGCCCGACTTGTGCAAATCCATAATTCTCTTCCTGATATCTTGGCTGATTTCTTGAGACTTTCCCATGATGCTACACAAAGAAGCAGTGTGTTTCAGGTGTGCATTAAAATACATCCACAGGTGTGTCTCTAATTAACTCAGATGTTGCCAGAAGCTTCCAAACACATGACATCGTCATATGGGCAGTCCAGAATTGTTTAAAGGCATAGTAATTTTGGTACATGTAAAGTTTTGACTTTGCAGTAAGTAATAAAAATATCTTAAAACATTCTCTTCTTATTCTGGCATTTGGCAAATATTAATAATTATGGTAATCCTAATTGACAGTGAAGCACATTAGCATATGGGTTAATGACAGCAGCCTTTCCTGGCACATTCCCCAATTTAATAAGCACACATTTCCTACCTCACTTTGGCACCCTAATCTCGATCGAAAGTATCACTCCTGCTCCACTAGGATCAATAAAATTCTAATCAATAATACTGCGAAGTTTATATACTCGGTAAAGGAATGTGCTCACATCTTTTCAAGGCAGATTCTGCCTAAAATGCACCTGAAATAGTGCTTAAAAATGCTAAAAAAATAAACATATACAGTGCTATGACAAAATGTTCAGAATTTCTAAGCTTCTTTTTCACAGCTTCAGGCTTTGAAAGCCACAAAGAGTTTAAAGAAATGACCTAATGTTTCTTTGTTTAGGGTTCATGATGCATGATGTATGACTTATCCAGTGGATGCAGATTTGTGTACCATGGCTGTGCATGTCACATAGGGAGGATGGATGATGTCCGCTCCTCCTACAGACTCATTCATTTTTCTGCAATTTCTACTACTTGTCTAATACAGATATATGTGCGGTTTTATGTAAGATAGTTTTTTGTATGCTTTTTTAAAAATAATTAATAAATTATCATTTTAGCGGTTCTTGTTGATTTTGTTATGCACTTATCTAGAATTAGCAGTTTGTATAACCAGAACCTTCTACTCCCATCTCTGATACTTTTTCCATGCTGCACCAGTTTTCTGGAATGTGCTACCCTGGACAAGTGAGCCCTTACAAAGACGACATTTTAATCATATGCCTTTTAACATCATTAATCCTTAGACCCTCATACATTTATTTAAAAGTATTCCATATTTTTGCACCATTACAGCACTTGCTATCTCTATAAGCTGGCCGGGTGACCGAATAAACATTTATGTACAGTATCCTATTCTAGATAGACAATGGCTGGACCAGAAGATAAGCACAGGAAAACCAACTAGACCCTCACGCCTCCTGTCTGAATTGTTAATTATTTACAAAGTAATGTCTGATTTTTTATTCTTTTCTGTATGTACCTTCTAAAACGTAAATTGCTGTTGACTGATTGGTGCCGTAACAGAATATTGCTATTGTCTATACTCGGCATAATATCATGGTTGAAAAAAAATCTTATAATAAGTTATCTGCTGCTGATTTGTTGAAATGATCTGAATAAAAAATGTTTCTGCAGTATGGGCATGGATTGTTAGAAACCTTGAAGAGTAATCATCATTTTCATTTTTATTTCATAAATCAGTAGTGCACATGAAAGTAATAAACTGTGAAACGTATTTTAAGCAAAGAGGTCTGCTTTTTCTCACCCTGAACTGATTTTTTACTCTCAAAATGCTCAAAGCGCAGGTAAAATCAGACTTCCATGAATATAGACTTTCCTACTACTGAGATAGCAGATGACAATTGGTGCTCATAAAGTTCTACGGAAAACTGTATATATTGTCGTCAAATAACTTACAGCAGAATATAAGTGTTTATCTCTAGCTCCTCTCCTCAACTCTCCATGGAATTCATCTATTTCTGAATCAGGATTTTACCCATGAATTGAGACTAGCTCTGATAAAGATACATTACAATCAGCTTATCCTTGTGTGTGTACTATTGATTTATGAAATTAAAATTATAACAGTTACTCTTTAATGCGTGAAACAATTGCTAAACTTTTGTAACAAATGTGCCTCTTTAAATATACCCTTAATGGGAATCCATCATCAGGTTTTTATTATGTAATCCTAGGACCGCATAATGTAGCAACAGAGGCACAGATTTCAATGATGTGTCACTTATTAGGCTGTGTGCTATTGTTTCCATACAGTGAAGGTTTTATTACTGCTGGGACCACAGCGCATGTGAGCCCTGGTCCAACCACTCCCCCTCCTCTCAGCTTACTGGCAATAGACTATGTACATACAGAGCCTGAGTTAGTTTTCTGAGTTCTTATATTTTCCTGCTCTCAGATGAAGTAGCAAACATCTAGTGACAGATTCCCTATAATATTCCTTTTCTGCAGATTCTATGCATGAAATACCACTCTATAATGTTTATCTGGTATTGTAAAAAATTTCTGTCCAATCTCAATGAGAAATTTCAGTTTTACGATTCTTTGTTTTTTTCTGCTCCATCCGTCTTTAGTGAAGTACTCCTGGCCAAGCTACAATCTAAAACACTTTGGCAGGCATTGATCTTTGCAGAATGTAACGAACAAGCAAAGGTCTTTACTATAAAAAATCGTCCATTTCCGCAATCAGACAACAAACAGTTAATCCCTTAGACATGTAATTGGCTTTTTGGTCTTCTTTAAATAATTGGATTTTTACTTGTTGATAAGTGAGCTGCGTGCCGTTCTCTTACGGACTCTCTTTGGACATTATAGTGTATGTGTTGAGCTGTACAGAAATGATCACGGGTCATTGGCTGAGCTGCAGGTTATTCTGTAGAATCACAAAGGTTACATGGATTCATTTTGCTCAATGCGGCAACTTTTGGAAAATGACATTGTTATTATGTTGTAACATGCGACTGTTAGATGACACTGCAGATGTTTTCATTCTACGCCACCTGTCTATGGATGAATGCTCGCAGGTGTCTGCTAGATCACAGCGCACCATAGTTATTGAGATATTATGAGACTGGGAACAGAAATTACCATTTCATATCTTGATTGAAGATGATGGTATAAGACCTGAGATATGATATTTAGATCATAATGATAATAACAGATACATTTTTGTGCTGCATGTAAACTATAGGCCATGTTCATGCATTCAGGGATCGGTTAGGATTTATGGGTGGACAGAATTTGCTGACCTTGGGTACATGCAATAGAGAAAAAAATATTTCAAATACTAAGAGCTACTTACTATGTGGATTTTAAGATCTGCGGCATATCAATGTCAGATTTGAGCCCTTGTAGAAGGATGAAATCTGCAATAAATTCAGTGCAAATCATGCAGCTTTTTCTGTAGGATTGCTTGGGATTTCCACATTGGGTGCATGCAGTGTACTCTTGCTTTTCTGCTGTTCAAGAAGACTATGCCTGTCAAGTGTTAAAATAATCGCTAACTTTGTACCTATGTGGAAAGAGTACACTTGGGAAGCTATTATCAGAAAATGACCTGTTATTAAAATCAGGTTTTTGTGTTAACCCTTTATCTACCAATGTCCTTTCTTTGGGACGCCTAATATTTTTGCTTCTAGCAATTAAGATTTTCTAATTTTTATAATTAGGTCCAATATTTTGTGTGTTGTGTTTGTAAAATGAATGTTTTCAAAACAGCAAATCATGTCATTGTCATTTTTAATTAAATATTGGGATGCCCTTTTCTGAAAAATCCGTACTTGTAAAAATTTGGCAAATTATGTTTCTGATTCTTTAGGACCCCAAATCATTAAAAATCTGTCATTTAAAGAAATAAATAAAAATTGCTAATTTGGAAAGTAATGGGTTAGGTATATTTAAAGAAAAATGTAAATGTTCCTTTGGTTTTTTTTTTAAAATCGGATCATCACATAAAAAAAAACATGTTCATGATGACCACAAGGGCTTTATTATTTATTTTATTTTACTAACTAAAGCAGATAATTAGCAAAAATAGGAGTATTAAAACATAACAATTTCCTCACAAAAATGTTATTTTAGCCCCAAATTTGGCATTTCCATAAGGGTAACAAGAGAAATTGCTGTATGCAATTTGTAGTGCAATTTAACCTGTGTACGCCGATACCCCATATGTGGGGGAATACTACTTTTGAAGCACAGAGGAAAGCTCAGAAGGGAAGAAGAGCTATATTGGAGTTCATGTTTTGCTGGACTAGTTTGAGGGTGCCATGTCACATTGGCAGAGCCCCCGAGGTGCCAGAACAGCAAAAATCCCCTATATGTAAACTCATTTTACACACTATACTTCCCAATGAATTCATATGACATCACAGTGATCATATTGACATCACATGTGTCACAGAATTTTATACCACTGAGTGGTGAAGAAAGAATAAATTACATTTTTACCACTAAAATGTTGTTTTAGCTCAAAGTTTTAATTTTTCTGAGTGCTAATAGGAATTTTTTTTTACAACAAACTGAGGTTCATTTTTTTCCTGACTGCACCAATACCCTACATGTAATCAGGAAATATTGTTCAGACACAGTGCAAAGCTCAGAAGCAAGGAGCGCCAGATTTTACTGTTATGGTTCTCAGGTGCCATGTCACATTGGCAGTGCCCCATGAGGTGCCAGAACAGCAGAACCCCCCGTAAGTGACCCCATTTTACAATCTTCACCTCTCAATGAATTCATCGGTGATCATATTGACACCATGGGTGCGTCACAGAATTGTTTACCATTGTAAAAAAATAACTACATTTTTACCACCCAAATTTTGTTTAAGTTACATATTTTATATTTTCATACAAGAAGTGGGTCTCCTGTGGTGTCTATGTCACAGCCCTATGTCTCTTGTTATGTATATAGCACAGCTCCATGTTTTCTGTGATGTATGTACAGCAGTCTCGTTATCTCCTATGTAATGTATATGGCAGATCCACTTTAATTCCAATGGAGTACTTATACAGTACCATAACCACTATACAGTTGACGGAGCTGTGCTATTTTGTACCACAACTTAGTAACTAATTCTCAGCACATCTGGCTGCCACCGACACCAAAAACAGCTGATCAGCAGACGTTAAGGGTGAGGTTCCACCACCAATATGATATCGATAACCTCTAGAAGAATAGACTATTAATACAAAAGTTTTGTACAACTTCTTTAAGCATAAGAAAACTATGAGTATCACATTTATTTTTTATTTGTTGTCTTAATTATGCTTCAATTTTGCATAACATGTATACATATATAAGAATAGGGCAAAGTCCAAGATGCAGGTAGCCAATGTGCCAAGATATTTGTTATCTCAAGTATGCTTACCTATCCTGCCACCACAGTCTCCATTCTGTCTTTCATGCAGCTCTCTCAAGCCTCTTCTTTACTATTCCATGGTATATGGCACAATCTTCCTTTGTCATCACTCTACGCAATGTTTCCAGCACACAGTAGACATCTTCCAAAATGCATCTCTGGAGGCATTGACTAAGACACCTTCTTGGTGGTGGAAGTCTAGCTTCAGGTGAAGTTGAAGGAAGAGGACATTGTGTGCAATTACCAAGTAAAAAATTTCCAGAAGGAGCTGCATGGGGGATCAAACGGAGATTATCTGCAGTTGGACAGATGAATGGTGTGATAAGTATTATTTTTTCTATCCCGTTCCCTACCTTCTACAAATCTTTCTTTTTTAGTTTCCTTCCTTCTTTCCTTTTTTCTTTTTCTTTTTTTTTACTCTCTTTTTGATAGAACTATATGATGACATTATAAGAATGTACATGTTTTATTTCCCAGTTATCCAAAACAGTGTCAGGTATACAAAATGTTCCCGACAGCATAACAAGCTGCAAAGTTTTCACATAACCCAGCTCACCAATTATTTACTGCATCTTTGATCTTAGTGGTTCATAATGTCAAAACAACATTTTCCCTTGGTTGACATGTCATTTCATAGGCTTCCACTTGTGCAGAAATAAGAGATATTCTAAAACCAGTGTATCCAGGCCAGAAATTAGCAGTGTATGCAGAAGAGAACATTAAGCAGCAATTTACTTTACATGATGTGATTTATACATACTTTTCAGCTTCATTATCATTACTGGTACGGAAAAGCATGAAAAATAATTTCTTGCTACCTCAGGAGATTCTCGAGTTCATGGCAGCAGAAAAACACATCTCAGTACATTGCATAATGTCTCCTGATTTCAGTCATTAAACGATTTCCTAAAATTAAGTCACTTCACTTGGTTGTGAATCTGTAGCGTAACAGATCACATTTGTCATTGGCCTCTTTGACTTTTCTTTCTGCCTAATGTAACATTTCAGATGCCCAAATAATGTACTGTAAGAATGATAACTAATCCAGACTTTCGGGTATAATTTTTTATGGCATGATAACGGGGTCCCTTGGGGTCCCTCTAATTTTGCAGAGGATATCTGGCGGCTGGAGCCATGTGATCTGCAATATTCTGTGGGGCACCAAGTGAGAAAACACTTTTTGCAATGAGTAAAAGGCACTCAATGAATTCACTTATTCATTTGTTCGTTAATCTTAATGTCCTCTGGCAGTTTGTGACTAATGTTGCGCCGTGCATCTGAGAAAGGAGTCTTACAACGTATGTTATCTTAATAGATCACATGAAAAATAATTGTGTATGCCAGACAATCCCTTTAAGACTACACTATCTACAGCCAGTCACTAACCAAAAATGGAAAAAATGGATCTCCATGTAAATTGCCACTTCCCAAGGCCTTTTCTTCAGACTAAAAGTCTTAGAAAACTGTAAATAAAAGTGGACCTACAGTCAGATCCGACAGACCTTGCATTACAAATATACAGTTTAGTGTTTACTGGCGCGCTCTCTAATCTTTTCTGGTTAGCAAAATTCATGAAAAGGACATGAAATAACTTCCTTTTACATTGCCTGCGATATAAAGCTGCTTAAAGCCTGTCTGCTTTATTCTCTGAGCTGACTGGCCCCACACAGCTATAATCAGCTCTAAGCTTTGTACTGTATCTTTATATCCCACAAATGCCAATCCAAGTTCATTCTGTAAAGAAAACATACATGCTAAGCATTTCACTTCCCATGGGAGCAGAAAATCTATTTCTGTGTGATGAGATATAACGCACCACAAAATAGCAGATCAGACGTCTTGCACCAGAATATTTTAATAATGTTATTACAATATTTGGTAGAGGCGGCCTGGAATGAATTACACAAAGCATCACAGAAGTACATTTTGCTCAAATAGATTCTATAGTTTTGAGATGCTCAATTCTGTGGGTTAGAAAGTATGTAGTTTTTTTTTAATTTCTTATCTCCATTACAGAGATATTAGTTTGTAAAGTTTAGATTCTTATATGAGCTAAAGCCAAGGGGGCGTTAGCAGAGACTCTTTTCTTGTGATTAGGAGTTGGGAAGGGCAGTAGAGCAGAGCTATTTGTCAGTGCAAACACATCTATTTCTGCAGCTCTCATCTCACGGCATTGTCAGCTCTACTTTACTCTTACTGACAGCCGTGAAATGAAACTAGTAATGTAATGATACACAGCTCTACCCTAATCTAAGCAATAGATTACTGCAATCACAGAGGATAGCAGGGTTGTGTGCTGTAACATATCTAACAGCAGAAATCCATGTCTGACACTATGGGGGAATCATGATTCCAGGACCAGTAGAAGCACAGGAAAGTGTGAAACAATCGTCATCCTGCACATGCGCTCCTCCCTCTCTGCAGACAGTTTTAAACATGTTTTTCTGAATAAAGACATTGGATCTTTAAAAGACCAGGAAGTGCCACTACTTTTTCTTCCTACTAGAAAATAAGGTCGGATATAAAATAATGCAATAAATACACAAATAAGGCCCTTTATACATCTTTGTTGATAGGTGTGGATTACACATCATCACATACTGTAGGCTATTTTAGTCTATACGATTTTTCTGTCAATTCACTCTGGTTCATTTTAGCTCCATCATGTGCGCATACCCTTTTGTTCTATTTTAATTGAAATTTCAAAAAGAAAGCGCATTTCAATATGTCCACCCTAAGGAAAGGTTTTCAAATAAAATAGCAACTACATTCAAAACATTTTTTTAGGTATATAATGAAACTAAATAAAACATATTACACATTTCTTTTAACTCCTCCACGCTCCATGATATATATGCTGCTAAGACAGCCAAGTGTCCGCTATTTGTGAGTTCATATGATGGTTGGACCATACTATACAAGCACATTTTACCTTTTACCTTTCGTGTCTTCCCTATTTCCTAATAGATTGCAAGCTTGTGAGCAGGGCCCTCACTCCATCTGGTATCTGTTGAGTTATGTGTTATTCTGTAATGTCTTAATTGTCTGTACAAGTTCCCTCTAAAATAGAAAGTGCTGCAGAATATGTTGGCACTATAGACATACAATTTTTATTATTATTATTATTATTATTATTATTATTATTATTATTATTATATGAGGCCAGGCTTCAAAGGAGGACCAAAATGGTGGTGACAGGGCTGACTGGATACAATGCTAACCCAGCACCAGAATGGAACCCCTCTTTCCCATAGAATAAAACTACTTAAATCCCACTTTCAGATATTAAAATTAGCATCTAAATTGTTAGACAGCCATGATTGGATAAAGCTCTAATCCCTTTTAAGGCAGGTGCCCAATGCATAACACATGAGAGTCACACGCTCTTATAAGGAAGTGATTAAAATTATTAATATTGTGCAGGATAGATTATTATTATTATTATTTATTGTTATAGCGCCATTTATTCCATGGCGCTTTACATGGGAGGAGGGGTATACATAATAAATCAGTACAATAATCTTAAAGGTCATAACTGGTACAGGAGGAGAGAGGACCCTGCCCGCGAAGGCTCACAATCTACAAGGGATGGGTGAGAATACAGTAGGTGAGGATAGATGAAACTATCATGGAAATATCCAGAGATAATCCCAAAAAGTTCAAATTGTGGGACATAGCATTTGCTATGCTTCATGTCCATACACCAATGGGGTCAATTCATTATGGTGTTTGTGCCAGCATTCTAATGAGTTGCATAAAAATATTATTATATCTACTATTTTTACACTTGTCACTGCCAGCTAATCCAATTTGAACATAGCCTGGGTGTGATGTTTCATGGCTACGCCCATCCACCAAATTCATGAAAAGTTATACTACTTTAGTGATATTCCTTATACTAGAAATGTGCCCCGTCACTGATTGGAATACATTTCTGGTGATGGTGCATGACAAATGCACCTAATTTATTAAGTGGCATGCGCCTCTCAATCAATTGGTTGCATCATACTCTAACAAGCCTGTTCAATAAGATTGGCATGCGCAACGTCAATTTTTATGAATTAGCCCTTAGATGTTCCTTTTCACCTCTGATCATCTGCTTGAAAATTACCATTTACATATTTTCAATCTCTTACTTCCGAGGAGTAATATTTTCAGCACTCAAGACATTTATGATGATCATTCAACAAGCCTTTATTATTTCTCACTTTCAAATTGTTGAGACACTTGAAGGTAAATTATGTTGCCAACTCTATGTCTCACATACTTTTGAAAAAAAAAATTATTTTTATGTCCACAAAGAAAATATAAAAGTGTGTGTACTTCACATAAATTTGTTCATTTCTTACCCTTTTTCTTGGCTTACTGCAATATATCGTGAGATATGTGATATGAGATTATCAACTTTGAAGAAAAACATGATTTTGCAATTCTCCTGATGTCACAACATGTCTATGCTACTATATGTGTGGGACCCAGTGACTGTAATGTTAATTGCCTGCACTGATTTTGCTAGCATGTCACAGTATTGTATTGAATTTGTTTCATGAAAGATGGGAGTCTTTAAATAAATTCAAGTAAAGATAAGGATACGTAGGACACATCTGAAAATATCCCCTTGATAAGTTGTCTCTTGAGCAGCTCACAACTTGACTGTCACAAATTTACTACAACAGAGAGAAGCCAGAAGACAGCAGCATCTGATTACCCCTACTCCTGCACTGATTAGAAGCACTTCACCTTTATATTAAATGGTGCCAGTTTCTTTTAGCAGTGCAATGGTTAATCTGCTCTCATCAGTGTACTGATGCCACTCACATCTCCTATTTAAACTGGGTCCTGGCTAACACTCATTGTCAGAGCTAGCATTTGCTGCATGGCTGGAGGTTGTTGGTTTTATTGGAGAAGGAATTTGGTGGATTTATCTGTGACTGTTGCTTGGTTTTGAGCATGTGATAATTCCCTTTCTTCTCCTAATTTGGTTTAATCTCATCCTCAACTCTCTGGTGCATTCCTCTGTTGTATGTGTGAGTATATTTGTATGGTATTTTTCATTACCCCTGTTTGTATTACCTTGTTAGTCTGGTTGATGTATTACAGTACACTACTACGCCCCTCTTCCCTGGGTGGGGTAAGGGTACAGACTGAGGGCGGATTCAGGAGTTAAGGCAAGTGTGTGGACCAGGCATCTTTACCTTCAGAAGTAATCTGGAGAACAGGGTGCCCCTAGCAGGGAACAGGGAAGCAGCTTCTTTTCAAAAGAGACCCGACAACAGAGTCACAACATTGGCAGTCTCCTTACTTTCTGATTTCTGGCTGGTCAATTACTCCTCCTTGAGTGACTGGATGAGTAGCAGAGCTGCACTGTTAGTAAGACTATAAGGCTGAGCATAAGTTCTACTGTAATACATTCAGCTATCAGTGGTTTTTTCTGAGGTTGCACAGTTATCACAATTTTTTAAAAGAGATCAAGGCACAAGGTAACATAATATGCATACACACAAATGTAAAAATAAATAAATATAAGTGTGCATGCAAAGACCAAACTATGACGCAGAAAATACCAATCAGTGGGTAAACAAAGATTGTTCTAGTTGTTGCTGCTGCCATTCAGGTATTTCATGCCAACATTACCTAGCATATGCTGTATATTGCTTTTATCGCTTATTATTGGAACTATTTATATGATCACCTGAATCCATTCCCACTGTGTGATTATTGCAATTCTTGGTCTATTATATAGCATATACTGTATGCATATACACTGTTTTTTTTTAACTTTTTTGATTTTTTGTGGTACCTTGGATGTTTTCCTTTTTCATCATGTTGCAGTTTATTCCTGTTTTTCATCACTGTTTAATATTGTGATTATATATTACCTTGCATGTTGTACTATTTTTAAGCCCCTCTTTTCCTTGTTGTATGTTCACCTCATTCCTTCTATCCCCGAACAATAAAGATAAAGATGTATATATTTTACAATATTTTTCTCTTGACCTTTTTCTCTACCTTTTTTTGGCTGATCTGCAGTTATTATTATTATTCATTTTTATAGCACCATTTATTCCATGGCGCTTTACATGTGAAAAAGAGGCATACATAGACAAGTACCATAAACATGAGCAATACAAGGCACACACAAGTACAGAAGGAAAGAGGACCCTGCCCTCGAGGGCTCACAGTCTACAGGGGATGGGTGAGGATACACTAGGAGAGGGTAGAGCTGGTCATGCGGCGGTTCAGTAGACTGAGGATCACTGCAGGTTGTAGACTTGTCAGAAGAGGTGGGTTTTCAGGTTCCGTTTGAAGGTTTCCGTGGTAGGCAAAAGTCTGATGTGTTGGGGTAGAGAGTTCCAGAGTAGGGGGGATGCATGGGAGAAGTCTTGTATGCGGCTGTGGGAAGAAGAGTTAAAAAGAGAGCATAGAAGGAGATCTTGAGAGGATTGAAGGTTGCATGTAGGTAAGTATCGGGAGACCATGTCACAGATGTATGGAGGGGACAGGTTGTGGATGGCTTTGTATGTCATAGTTAGGGTTTTGAACTGGAGCCTCTGGACAATAGGAAGCCAGTGAAGGGCTTGGCAGAGACGAGAGGCTGGGAAATAACATGGAGAAAGGTGAATTAGTCGGGCAGCAGAGTTTAGGATAGATTGGAGTGGTGCAAGAGTGCTAGAGGGGAGTCCAGAGAGTAGGATGTTGCAACAGTCAAGGCGGGAGATGAGGGCGTGCACAAGCGTTTTGCAGTTTCTTGGTCAAGGAAAGTATGGATCCGGGAAATGTTTTTGAGTTGGAGTCAGCAGGAAGAGGCAAGGGCTTGGATATGTAGCTTGAAAGAGAGCAGAGTCAAACATTACCCAGAGGCACCAATCATGCGGGACTGAGGAAAGTGAGCAGCCATTGACATTGCTGGATAGGTCTGGTAGAGAGGTAGAGTGAGATGGGGAAAGATCATGAATTGTTTTGTCCATGTTCAGTTTTAGAAAACGAGCAGAAAAGAAAGCTGAAATAGCGGACAGACATTGTGGGATTTTGGTCAGTAAGAAGTGATGTCAGGTCCAGATAGGTAAATCTGTTTGTCATCGGCATAGAGATGATACTGGAAACCGTTGGATTCTATGAGCTGTCCCAGGCCGAAGGTGTAGATGGAGAAAAGTAGGGGTCCTAGAACTGAACCTTGGGGAACACCGACAGACAGTGGGCGAGGTGAGGAGGTGGTATGGGAGATGGAGACACTGAATGTCCGGTCTGTTAGATATGATGAGATGCAGGATAAGGCCAAATCTGTGATGCCAAGAGATGAGAGAATCTGTAACAAGAGGGAAAGGTCCACAGTGTCAAAGGCAGAAGACAGGTCCAGGAGAAGGAGGACAGAGTAGTGTTGCTTGCTCTTGGCAATATTTGCATATAGAGATAACAGAACATTTGAAAGAGCACACAGTTTGGGCTATTTAGACCCATGATGCTGTGATTACCCAGGACTGATAAGAGTAGCTGAATCAGCAGCTGAGAAGAATCTAAGAGGGTGGGGAGGAGCTATCTGTTGTGTAGAAACAAGTAGACTAGAGAGATGACTAGAATGCTAGAAGATTTCTCCTCTGAAATGTAACTGCAGCACACACTCTACTGACTGACCTGCTTAGATACTAATTGTACACTATGTAAGATAAAAGCTCTCACAGCAAGAGAACATTAGTAAATAGAAAATGCAAGTCAATTTAAAAATGACTAATTTTCATTCTGTCTAACTAAACAAAGCAATTTAATAACTAGTGAATAGTGATGAGCGAGTATGCTCGTTACTCGAGTTTCTCCAAGCATGATCAGGTGGTCTCCGGGTATTTCGGCGAGCTCAGAGATTTAGTTTATGTCAACGTAGCTGCATGATTTGTGGCTGCTAGACAGCTTGAACACATGCAGGAATTGCCTGCCTTGTTAGGGAATACCCACATGTATTCAAGCTGTCTAGCAGCTGCAAATCATGCAGTTGTGTCAACATAAACTAAATATCCGAGCACTCCGAAATACTCGGAGACCACCCGAGTATGCGCGGAGAAATTTGAGTAACAAGCATACTCGCTCATCACTACTAGTTAATACCCCTTTAGCTACTTCTAGTCTGCCTCTAACTATAAATGTCTGGGCAATACACACAACCCTGTATTGATGTAAAATGCAAATGCTTTGTAATAAGCTTGAACAAGATCATGCAGCTTTGGGGAGGGAAGCTAGTTTTCACACATAGACAGACTTACCAGAGAAAATAAACAAGGTTTATTACCATGTTTACCTTCTCAATGTTTCTATACAACATTGTATATGTAGATTAGGAAGCAGTAACACTGACCTGACAATGCTTCCTTCCCATACCCAATGAACATGATCACTGGGTGTAGGGAGGAAATAAGAGTTGTTGGGTCCTAGGAAGCCCAGACAGCTGTGCTATGCAGTCATGGCACTGAAATTCGCCTGTAACGGAGGCTAAAATACCAGCCCCATTTACAACTGTGTGTACGCATGTCTGGGTGAGTGCATGTCTGCGTGTGTGAGGGTGTCTGCATGTCTGTGCATGCCTACATGTGTATGTGTGCGTGTCTGCATGCATATGTGCTTTCCTGCATGTGTATGTGTGTGTTCGAATTTCTGTGTGTGCGTGTCTGCATGTGGCTCAGCTAAGCTCTGACCATTATTCAAAAAGTTGTCAGAGCAGGCTGGGGACTGTTGCAAAAATAAAAATAGGTGCTAAATTTCAAACAGTTTGTTGTCAGAATAGTGATGAAAACTGTTTGATGAGTTGGGGCCATTGTGTTATGGTTGATCCCCCAAATAATTATCTCACAAATCTGCTGAGACCAGGAAATATCAGTTAGGCTAAGTTCACATTAGCGTTTAGGGGCTTTGCAGAGGGCTGCGTACGTCCTCCGCTAAGTCCCACCTACTTTCGCATACTTCTGCATGCGTCCTGCGTACCTATCTTTAACATTGGGTGCACAGCACATGCAGATGTATGCGGATGTGTTGTTTTGACTGCACGGGAACGCAACAAGAGCTGTAGCTGTCAGCAGGGTGTAAACAGATATTCTCGACTGTCAAGATAAAGCTAAATTGGTCCAAGTATAGGGACATATGTGTACGATTTAGCTGTTCAATTCTATTGGGGTAGATGAAAAAATACACACTTGAGCAATTCAGCATACTGTGCCATCTCTATAGGTAACAGCTTGTTGTATATAATTTAACTTCAAATAATTATATTGTTATTCTCTACATAATGTACATAATGTAAAATAAACTTTTTTAAAACATAATTTCACCCAGCAAGTGATATAATGATCGCAGGTTCAAGTCCCCAAAGGGGCCTTAAAAAAAGTGAATAATTAAAATACCATCTTAAAACATTTTCAAAATATAATCATCCCCCTATTTCCTAACCTAAAAATGAAGACCTTTAAAAATAAAAATAAAAGTACACCCAGTAGAATTCTCCTGGGCCATGAGTCAGTGTTAAAACCACTTCACTTCTCCATAACTCCAAAATGCCACAGTGCAGTATAGTTTAACCCCTTAGTGACTGAGACATTTTTTTTTAAATCTGACCAGTGTCACTTTATGTGGGAATAACTCTGGAAAACTTCAACAAATCCCAGTGATTTAGAGACTATTTTTTCGTGACACATCATACTTTATGATAATCGTAAATTGAGGTTGATATGTTTTGCGTTTATTTCTAAAAAATATCAGAAATTTGTCAAAAAATGTTCAAAATTTTTTTTCAAACTTGTAATGATTATCCCATTAATACGGATAGTCATAGCACACAAAAAATGATATATAACATTTCCCTTTTGTATACTTTAAATCAGCACCATTTGTAAAATGTTGTTTTATTTTGTTCAAGTTTTAGAAGATATAAAAATGTAGCAGTCATTTTTCATTTTTTTAAGAAATTTGCAAAACTTATTTTTTTTAGGGACCTGTTCAATTTTGACTTTGGAGGTCCTATATATTGCAAATCCCCAAAAGTGATACCATTTTAAAAACCACACCCCTTCACGTATTCAAAATTGCTTTCAGGTAGTTCATTAACCCTTCAGGTGCTTTTCAGGATTTACTGAAAAGTGGCATAACTGGAATGAAAAAGTTTGTTTTTACCACCTAAATTTTGAAAACATCTGAACAGGCCACTGTACCCGGCAGACTTTAAGACCATTATTTGGCTGTAAACTGCCATGGCATACATCAGGACCATACAATCAATATCTCAGAGTTTCAATGGGGTTGAAGAGGAAGCCCCCACACTCTGTTAACCATCTAGATGCCGTAGTCACTATTGACAAAAGCATTTAAGGGGTTAAACGACCATAGTCAGTGCCAACACTGATTGTGTTGATGCAGCGAATTGTCAGCTATACTCTACAGTTGACAGCTACAGGATTGTCACCCATCGGAGAAAGCTAGTCTCTTATATCGCAGATCTGTAATAAGACATATTGGTTATCAAAAAGGGGTTAATAGAAGAGCAGTACTTGTTCCTAAATATTGCTGCCCATTTTTAGGTCAACATGATCTTGCTGATATCAAATACATACAGGAGGGCTTCATTTTAATAGCTCCAAGGTTATTTAAAGAGCAGCGTAGCTTTACTGTGGTGTTATCTACTGTAATTGTTATTTCAGATAAAAGCTAAATCAATAAGATGTTTGAGTAATGAAAAGACATTAAAGGAGAGACAGCATAAGATCAGATAGTGTAGAGACAACAGCACATGTATTTGTGGAAAACCAAAGGTTTATAAACTAATCCATGGTGCTGCCACACACCAACTTTTCCATTGCTTAATCTAGCCATGGAGCCATTGGCTAGACATCTTATGAAGGTTAATAATAGAAAAGGTATATAGATTGGTGAAGTGACTATGAAAAATAACTTATTTGCAAACAATATTGTATTATAATTAGACAATACCGAGTCTGGATCCTTCTTAGGATTTAAGATAAACGTCAGTAAATGTGATTTTTTTTTTCCTTGACGCTATAAGTAGGCAAAAAAGACAAAGGTTTAGCAATCTTTTTCTAACGGTTGGTGCTGGAAGAACACATATCAACTCAATTTTGGCACAGTTATAAACAGAATTGATCAGAAACTGACTAACTGACTTTCCTGTCTTGATCTCTGGAAGAAGCTATCTATTGAAGATGGTAAGTCTACCTAGACTGTATACCTGCTCCAGTCACTTTCATTCTTGGTACAGCCAGAAGATATTAGAGGGATCAACAGATCCTTTAAAAGATTTTCATGAAGCAGCAAAACAAGAATATTAATGTTGAAGTTTCAGAGATTAAGATAGGAATGTTACAATTTGGCTTGGAAGCCTGACTGGGATAGTAAAGAAAAGATTGGAGATCTGAAATTAGGAAAAGACCTGACAATACCCTACACTTTGGGGAAAGCCTGTGACAAGTTTTGGATGTTTGCAAGATTTGAATGGAAAACTGCTAAACAAAAACAATGAACACATTGTCTTGCATACGTTGTCAGTTGTATTACAATATTCACCAAATGAATTTTAGCAGTCATTATTTGAAAGAACTAGGACCAAAATACATCAGGATATAAGATGATAACAAATGTAAAGCCCAATACAAAGCTAAAAGGAGCTCGAAAGTTATAAAGATAATTGGAAGAGGAATCTAGGATCCGACCAAATGAAAGTTGAAGTGAAAGAAAGATAACAAAAGAGATAAAGATGAGTAAAACCCTGAATGTAAAGGGGTATGAACACTGCTAAATAATTGTGAGCAAGCATTGTTAAAAACAATGGTTTCATGGTTATCTTGAAATATGAGTAGGCTGCTGATCATCCGATGAACACGCAAAACAAGCACCATAACAGTTTATCGATCTCAGTGGTGCAGCATCCTATGTAAGCAGGACTTTCATTTCCAAGAACAATGGCAGTCAATGTGCACTATCAAGTGTATAAATAACTCATCGTGCATCTAGTATTAACCTCTTCGTGACCAAGCTAATTTTAACCTTAATGAAAAGGCCAAATTCTGACCAGTGTCACTTTACGTGGTAATAACTCTGGAAGACCTCAATGTATCCCACTGATTCTGAGACTTTTTTCATGACATATTGTACTTCATGATAGTAGTAAAATTTGTTTGATATGACTCATTTTGATACTGACCCATAGAAGCGCAAGCACAGCGCGAAACGGCCATTGTTTGTTCCTGCTCACAGTAGCTCCTTTTCTCACCCTCCTGGCCATGGAATTTTAAATGAAGATTGAATAAAAATTGGGATTTTAAGATCAGTGAGTGCCTTCTCTGCTTTTCCGTACATGACAGTGACTTTGTTCATTTTTTCTGAAGAGCACCCATGATCATTATGTGTGGCTGAGGACTATTTGATTGCTGTATGGCACCTGGGTTCTAGAGTGATATTACCTCAGTTTCTCCAGGCAGTGCTGTTTAGTTTTTTGTTTGTTTCTTTTCAGTATGACTTGTTTATTTGTCAAAATATAGCAATTTTTAGGTCAGGGGACTGTGAGGGCCATTCATTCTGTGCCTTTTTGAGATAGTCTATTGTGGATTTTGATGTGTGTTCAGGATTATTATACATTTGTAGAAGCCGTCCTCTTTTCAGCTTCAGATTTTTTACAGATGGTGTTATGTTTTCATCAAGAATTTTGAAACCATTCTTCCCTCTATCCATGAAATGTTCCCCATGCCATTGACTGCAACACAACTGCACAACATGATTGATCCACCCCCCACTCTTAATGATTGGCAAGATGTTCTTTTAATGAATTTAGGTGCCCTTTTTGCTCCACGCATATCTTTGATCATTGTGGCCAAAGAGTTATATTGTAACAATAGAACAATGTACCACAACTTCATAGTCTGCTAAATCTTTCTGAAGATGTTTTGTAGTCATGCGAGGGTTCAGGGTTTCAGATTTTCCTTTGTAGCAATCCTACGAGCAGCTTGACCTCCACTCTTCCTGTTAGCTGCCATTTCTTAATTACATTTCTAACTGGGGAAATGGAAACTTGAAAACACTTTGCTATCTTTTATCCTTCTCCTACTTTCTGGACCTCCATCATTTTCATCATTTTCATTTTCAGAGTGCTAGGCAACTGGTTAGAAAAACACATGGCTGCTGTTTTTTGCACAAGGTCAGAGGAGACTGGGTTTTAACAAAGCTGGGAAATTTGCATCACCTGGCCTGGCCTTTCCTATCGATGATAGTGAACAAATCATAACTTCACAGGCTAATTAAGTTCCAAAACCTTGGTCAAATTTATCTAAGCACAAAAACCTCCAAAGGTGCTCAAACTTTTGGAACACCTTATATTCCTTTTCTGTAATTTTTTAAATATAAAAGATGAAAAATATATATATATATATATATATATATATATATATATATATATATATATATATATATATATTATGCCTAAAATATAAAGGAAATGTGTCATATTTTAACATTTAAGCCTTTTAGAGATCATTTAATCTTCAAGGTGCTTAACTGTTCACAATAGCAGAGATAGAAAATGTACAAGATAGTGTACGCTAGTGCGGATGGATATCAGTAGCTGCAGGTAATATTCCATACCACACACCGGAATGAATAATCCTAAACCGACATATATAATATGTTTTACCTGCGCTATAAGCTGTAAGCACATTAATCAAACAATCACAGTGCGTGTTTACCTGTTAGGTGACGGACGTATTCAAATTGCTCAGTGAGAAGTGTGTATGATTCGCACACCAGATCGGGTGGAAATAGAAACTATGGTTAAAGGAAGGAGAGAAAAAAAATGGTCTCAATATATGCTTTCTTTTTTTAAAATATAGCTAGGATACTACTGTGACACTTCCTTATACTCTAGGGAGTGCCATGACGCTACTGGTTAATAAATTATCTAATAAATATTTAAAATATGTAGTGATACAATCCTATGATAATATTAATAATAATAAGACACCAGTGTACTACCCGAACTGAGCACCAGTAATATACCAAACAGGTGAGTGATGCAGAAATTCTGATTAAATACTCAGTCTCGGTTAAATACCTGTAATATACAAAGGTGCTTAAAGATTGTCCATAGTTCCTAAGAAGTAATGTTGCCGGTTACTTAGCTTTAGGAGACTATTGTTGATATCTTCCAGGCGGCTTGTGCGAGCGCCGTCCCGGCCGGTGACAGACGCTCGCGCAGCCTATGCTTGAAGTTCCTGATGCGATGCTGTGCAGGACCTGCGGTGACGTTCAGGTCACGTGATCGTCAGTCACGTGGTGCCCCTGAAGATAAAGAAAAAAGAAAGCATATATTGAGACATTTTTTTTTCCCTCTCTTTCCTTTAACCATAGTTTCTATTTCCACCCGATCTGGTGTGCGAATCATACACACTTCTCACTGAGCAATTTGAATACGTCCCTCACCTAACAGGTAAACACGCGCTGTGATTGTTTGATTAATGTGCTTACAGCTTATAGTGCAGGTAAAACATATTATATATATCTGTTCACAATAGCAGTAATTTTCACCAAGGGTGCCCAAACTTTTACATGTCACTGTATAATGGTCAGATTATTTTTGGTTTTATAGTGATTGCAGCTAACCTCACAAGTAAAGAGGTGGGAATGTGTCAAGGAGTGAGAAAAATGGGAAATAAAGTAAAGTGATTTAAAATGATTTATTATATATTTTTTAATGTTTATTTGATTGATCCAATAAAGTACATAAAAAGAAAAAAATAAACTTACCATGACCATAAGTTTTGATAACAAAGAATAATAATAAGTTTTCGGAAAAGAGCAGTCAACTCTATCAACTAAGGCTGGTTTCACACTTGCGTTTTGATCTGCAGCATTTTTTAAAAAAATGCATGTGGTGAAAAAACGCATGTAAACGCATGCAAATGCTGCATTATTTAGACGCATGCGTTTTTGCGCCAAAAAAGGGGGGGAAAGCGGCGTTTTCCCGTGTTTACATGCATTTTTTCCTGCATTTGCGTTTTTGAAACGCATGCTGAGAAGTGTGTGACAGCTGCCAATCATCAAAATCAACTAGAAAACACACTATTAATAGAATTAGCTAGGGTTAGGGTTAGGGATAGGGTTAGGATCCCTAGGGTTAGGGTTAGGGGTAGCTTTTTATTAGAATGTCCTGGTCACCAGGTCACTGATAAGCCACCCCCACCATCAAGATGATAAAGGGATCCAAACCCTAACCCTAACCCTAACCCTAGGGATCCAAACCCTAACCCTAACCCTACCCCTAACCCTAACCCTAGGGATCCAAACCCTAACCCTAACCCTACCCCTAACCCTAACCCTAACCATAGGGATCCAAACCCTAACTCTAACCATAACCCTTGGGATCCTAACCCTAACCCTAACGATCCTAACCCTAACCCAAACCCTAACGGTTAGGATCCTAACCCTAACCCTAAGGGTTAGGGTTAGGATCCCTAGGGTTAGGGTTAGGGTTAGGATCCCTAGGGTTACTAGGGATCCTAACCTTAGGGTTAGGGTTAGGTTTAGGGTTAGGATCCCTAGTAACCCTAGGGTTAGGGTTAGGGTTTTCTTGTTTTTTCTTGTGTTTAGGGTTAGGGTTAGGGTTAGGGTTTTCTTGATTTTTCTTGTGTTTTCTTGTGTTTTTCGTTAAAAACGCATGCGTTTTTAACTCAAGCAAACGCATGTGCTTAAAAACGCATGCGTTTACATAGACAGCAATGCATTTTTTTGCCGCGGAAAAACGCATGCGTCACCGCATGCGTCATGCACCCCTATATTTAACATGGGGGCACATGGACATGCGTTGCATTTGCGTTTTGTGACGCATGCGTCGCTGCGGCGCACGCCTCAGGGTGCACAGGACGCAGCAAGTTGCATTTTTTGTGCATCCAAAATCAAGCAAAAAAGGACGCATGCATCACAAAACGCTGCGTTGTTCATGCGTTCACATTTGCGTTGTGCGTTGCGTCGCAGACGCTGCGGCGCACAACGCAAATGTGAACGTAGCCTTACTACATGTTGCATTTCTGCAAATGAACACACGCGTCAAAAAACGCATGCGTTGCCAAAAACGCGTCAAAACGCACGCTAAAAAACGCATGCATCTTTTAATGTTAAGTATAGGAAAAGAAACGCATGCTTTTTTTAGCGCTAAAACGCTGCAGATCAAAACGCAAGTGTGAAACCAGCCTAACTGAAATAAAAAAGGAGGAAGTCTGTATGGCACATTAATTATCTTACTAGACAGAAAGATAAAATGTAAGCTATTAAATAGGAGACCTTTTCTGTCTTTTGCAATTTCTAATTTCAACATCTATTAGGTATGAGCCATTATTGTGCAGCATTCTGAAATACATGCAAGACATTCAAATTAATGGAAAAAAATGTAATACATGGGTGACCAGATCCACCAATGCCATAGTTGACTTTCTGTTTTGGCTATCATAATGTAATCACTTTCATTAATTTACTACTTTAAAAAAATTATCCGGTATGAGCTCCCACTTCTCATTATTCTTACAGCCTGGTGTTCCTCTAAATAATGTTCAATAAAATCACTGGATGTCCGTTAATATTCAATCGTGCTTGACTCCAGACAACTGTAAGATGTGAGGGAGCACCCTTTATTGCTCTGCAGTTGTTCACATGTGTTTAAGTTTTAATTGAGCTTTATAATTATGCGTAGCACTAATAAGTAGAAATAGTAAGTAACTAGTTTAGTGCTAAAAAATTCTGCTACTTAGCTGGTCAGCTTAGTCAGTTTTCATATGTATTGTGTATTTAAAAATGACTTATAGTTTACATCAGATTTATTGTGTTAACTGACTTTTTTGGCAATGATTTTTACTTCCATATTACAATTTGTATTAAAAATAAGAAATATAAGTGTTATAATTTTCATACTGGCCACCTGGACTTATTTAGACTCTAACTTCCTGTTGTTAACTTCTAGCTTCTTAATGTATGAGCCACATTTAACACACTCAGACCCTATATGTTGTATTTAAGTATTTAAAGCGCATGTGTAAAGTTCTGCAGAGGGGTAGTCATGACTGAGCTGCTGTCCGGCTATGCTTTGACATTTTATAGACAGTGTCCCAGTCCCAGTGGATTGTAGAGTGTGGGGTGCATCACACTCATTTGTAGACCGCAGGCTTCCACTGACTTCAGGCATCTGTCCTCTAGAGTCGCCGCATGAAACTCAGGGAATACTAAGTCCGTTACAACAGGCAAACATTTACTAGTCACTTCAAGTTCATCAGGTGGTGACATGTGGGATAGGGCACAACTGTCATGGGTTTACCGTGACAGAGAGGAGCCAAAAGACCGCAGCCTCTGATTTCTCCTACTCCTGCACTGAATGTAAGCACTTCACCTTCGTATTAAATGGTGTCAATTTCTTTGGGTAGTGCACAGGTTTATCTGCTCTGTTGAGGGCTCCTGGAACAAAGGCTCTCAGATATGCACTGTTAGCCACTACCATCTCCTATATAATCTGGGTCCTGGCTGTCACTCATTGTCAGAGTACTTTTGCCACGTGACTGGTAGTGTTGAGCGATACCGTCCGATACTTGAAAGTATCGGTATCGGAAAGTATCGGCCGATACCGGAAAAGTATCGGATCTAATCCGATACCGATACCCGATACCAATACAAGTCAATGGGACTCAAGTATCGGACGGTATTCCTGATGGTTCCCAGGGTCTGAAGGAGAGGAAACTCTCCTTCAGGCCCTGGGATCCATATTAATGTGTAAAATAAAGAATTAAACTAAAAAATATTGCTATACTCACCTCTCTGACGCAGCCTGGACCTTACCGAGGGAACCGGGAGCCTTCTTTGCTTAAAATGCGCGCTTTTACTTCCTTCCGTGACGTCACGGCTTGTGATTGGTCGCGTGCCGCCCATGTGGCCGCGACACGACCAATCACAGCAAGCCGTGACGTAATTTTCAGGTCCCCAATGCCTAATTCTAGGCATTCAGGATTTTAAAATTACATTCTGGCTTGTGATTGGTCGCGTCGCGGTCACATGGGCGACGCGACCAATCACAGGCCGTGACGTCACGGGAGGCAGGAAACGCGCGCATTTTTAAAATTACGTCACGGCTTGTGATTGGTTGCGTGCCGCCCATGTGACCGCGACGCGACCAATCACAGCAAGCCGTGACGTAATTTCAGGTCCTGAATGCAGAAATAGGCATCAGGACCTGAAATTACGTCACGGCTGGGCGACGCGACCAATCACAAGCCGTGACGTCACGGGAGGCAGGAAACGCGCGCATTTTAAAATTACGTCACGGCTTGTGATTGGTTGCGTGCCGCCAATGTGACCACGACGCGACCAATCACAGCAAGCCGTGACGTAATTTCAGGTCCTGAATGCAGAAATAGACACAAGCCGGAACGCAATTTTAAAATCCTGAATGCCTAGAATTAGGCATCCAGGACCTGAAAATTACGTCACGGCTTGCTGTGATTGGTCGCGTCGCGGCCACATGGGCGGCACGCGACCAATCACAAGCCGTGACGTCATGGAAGGAAGTAAAAGCACGCATTTTAAGCACAGAACGCTGCCGGCTCCCTCGGTGAGGTCCAGGCTGCGTCGGAGAGGTGAGTATAGCAATATTTTTTATTTTAATTCTTTATTTTACACATTAATGTTGTTTCGATACCGATACCTGATACCACAAAAGTATCGGATCTCGGTATCGGAATTCCGATACCCGCAAGTATCGGCCGATACCCGATACTTGCGGTATCGGAATGCTCAACACTAGTTGTTATCTGTCATTGTAATCATGCCTCTGCTGATGACTAGCTTTGATGAAAATACTTCAAAATAAGATAGGAGGTATTAGGTTTAAAGAGCCCCCTTTGCCACTGTCAAAATTGTAAGCTTGCTATTTTTTTTAATTTTAATAAAGATTGCAATATGAAAAAAATATTGCCACAATGTTCTGAGTATTTCTGTGTGGACATGGACAGATGGGAATATGTGACTACCGAGCTTGGGTTGCAATTACCAGAAAGGAAAGATTAGACTGTAACTTTCTAGGAAACTAAAAATTGGCAGTGTCACTTAGGAAGTCACAGGAATGTGAGGCATAGTGAATTAAAGGGAATCTGCCAGTAGGATCCACTGTCCTAAGCGGTCTACATGGGCATGTAGGTCATAGGAAGCTGAATAAAAATAATGCTTAGATATCTGCAATCTGATATATTATTCCACAAAAATTCATGTTTTTTTATATGTAAATAAGCTGTTAAGATTTATGGGCCGGAATGACTGAGGTAATTACCAGTGTGCTATGCAATGGCCACTCTCTGTTCTCTTGATCTCACTGCAGAGCTGCGTATGATTATATCTGACACATATGCAGGTGTCTTCTCAGTGCTTCAGCTTTCATCTCACAGGCTGCCAGAGTTGCAATATTGTTGCAATATAGCAGAGCTGTGAGAGCTGCAGCTGCTACTGTGTTTGTAAGGAGACAAAGTTCAGTCCTACTGTTCTGTGTTAGTTACATGTCTCATACTGGTAATACCTCTTTTCATTTATAATATGTTTT
This sequence comes from Ranitomeya variabilis, assembly GCF_051348905.1. NCBI lineage: Eukaryota > Metazoa > Chordata > Amphibia > Anura > Dendrobatidae > Ranitomeya > Ranitomeya variabilis. Next base: position 701,004,520 of record NC_135233.1, on the reverse strand, counting down.
GGAGGCACATTGTCATGCAGATCAATGTCCAACCCATAGTCATGAGCTGCTAATTTACATCTAAAAAAAAGTGGATTTCTCTAGAATAAAACCTCAGATACCAGATATGAAGACCTGCGTGCCCATATAGACAACTTAGCAGGGCTGATCTGTTGTGAATTTGGATTCTGGGCTCCCCCGGTGGCCGCTTGTGGAATTGGACTTGTCATCCTCTTTCCTGTTTCACCTGTTTCCATCAGTAGTGGGTGTCGCTATTTAAGCTCATTTCTCTGGTGGTTTCTTGCCGGTCAACAATGTTATCTGATGCCTCTCAGTGCTTGTTCCTGCTTCTGACAACTACTAGATAAGTTGGACTTTTGTCCATGTTTCGTTTTGCCTATTTGTTCCAGTTCACAGCTGAAGTTTTGTTACTGTGTCTGGAAAGCTCTCGTTGATCAGGGATTGCTACTCTGGTGTTATGAGTTAATGCCAGAGTTTAAGGTAATCTCTGGATGGTGTTTTGTTAGTGTTTTTCTGCTGACCATGAAAGTATACTATCTGTCTTCTGCTATCTAGTAAGCGGACCTCAAATTTGCTAAAGACTATTTTCCTGCTGCGTTTGTTGTTTCATCTGAACTCACCGTCATTATATGTGGGGGGCTACTGTCTTCTTTTGTATATTTCTCTAGAGGTGAGCCAGGTCTTATATTTCCCTCTGCTAGCTATTTAGGTCTTAGGCCAGAGCTGGGCATCTAGCAATAAATAGGAAATGCTACCTGGCTATTTCTAGTTGCGCGGCAGGCTTAGTTCATGGTCAGTATAGTTCCGTCTTCCGAGAGCTTGTCCCTCTATAGGCTTGCTATGATCTCTGCCTGCAGAGATCATGACAGTTTGACCGGCCAATAAAGTGTTAAAGACCCAGGTTGAGAAAGGAGAGTTATAAGAAGTCTGCTGGAATTTTTTTTTTTTTTTTTTTTTTTTTTTTTTTTCCTCCAGTTTGCCTTGCTGCAGTCTTTTTTCTCTCTCTCCTCCTAATCTCTGTATGGCTCTGTGTGCACCTGACAATAATGGATCTTCAGAGTGTAACTGCGGGTTTGAATAATCTCATCACGAAAGTACAAAATTTACAAGATTTTGTGGTACATGCTCCAGTATCTGAGCCGAGAATTCCTTTGCCGGAGTTCTTCACAGGGAATAGAGCTAGCTTCCAGAATTTCCGAAATAATTGTAAGCTTTATTTGTCCCTGAAGTCTCGTTCAGCTGGAGACCCTGCTCAGCAGGTTAGGATTGTGATTTCCTTGCTCAGGGGTGACCCTCAAGATTGGGCCTTCTCATTGCCAGCAGGGGATCCTGCGTTGCGCGATGTGGATGCGTTTTTTCTGGCCTTGGGCTTGCTTTATGAGGAACCTCATTTGGAACTTCAGGCAGAAAAAACTTTGATGGCACTATCTCAGGGGCAAGACGAAGCTGAGGTTTACTGCCAAAAATTCCGTAAATGGTCTGTGCTTACTCAGTGGAATGAGTGCGCCTTGGCGGCAACTTTCAGAGAAGGTCTCTCTGATGCCGTTAAGGATGTTATGGTGGGGTTCCCTGTGCCTGCAGGTCTGAATGAGTCCATGACAATGGCTATTCAGATTGATAGGCGTCTGCGGGAGCGCAAACCGGTGCACCATCTGGCGGTGTCTATGGAAAAGACGCCAGAAAGTATGCAGTGTGATAGAATTCTGTCCAGGAGCGAGCGACAGAATTTTAGACGGAAGAATGGATTGTGCTTCTATTGTGGGGATTCTACTCATGTTATATCAGCATGCTCTAGGCGTACAAAGAAGCTTGATAAGTCTGTTTCCATTGGCACCATTCAGTCTAAGTTTATTTTGTCTGTAACCCTGATTTGCTCTTTGTCATCCATTGCCACGGACGCCTATGTTGACTCTGGCGCCGCTCTGAGTCTTATGGATTGGTCCTTTGCCAATCGTTGTGGTTTTGATTTAGAGCCTTTGGAGACTCTTATTCCTCTGAAGGGGATTGACTCCACCCCATTGGCTAATAATAAACCACAATACTGGACACAAGTAACCATGCGTATCAATCCGGATCACCAGGAGATTATTCGTTTCCTGGTGCTGTATAATTTACATGACGATTTGGTACTGGGATTGCCATGGTTGCAGTCTCACAATCCAGTCTTGGACTGGAGAGCAATGTCTGTGTTGAGCTGGGGATGTAAGGGTATTCATGGGGACTTACCTTTGGTTTCTATTTCGTCGTCCATTCCCTCTGAAGTCCCTGAGTTCCTCTCTGATTATCAAGACGTCTTTGACGAACCCAAGCTTGGGTCGTTACCTCCGCACCGTGAGTGCGATTGTGCCATAGATTTGATACCGGGTTGCAAATATCCAAAGGGTCGTTTGTTTAATCTGTCTGTGCCGGAACATGCTGCTATGCGGGAATATATAAAGGAGTCTTTGGAAAAGGGACATATTCGTCCATCTTCTTCTCCCTTGGGAGCTGGGTTTTTCTTTGTCTCAAAAAAGGACGGCTCTTTGAGACCATGTATTGATTATCGGCTTCTGAATAAGATCACTGTTAAGTACCAATACCCTTTGCCATTGCTTACTGATTTGTTTGCTCGTATAGAGGGTGCTAAGTGGTTCTCTAAAATTGATCTTCGTGGGGCGTATAATTTGGTGCGGATCAGGCAGGGGGATGAGTGGAAGACCGCATTTAATACGCCCGAGGGCCACTTTGAGTATTTGGTCATGCCTTTTGGTCTTTCTAATGCCCCTTCAGTTTTCCAGTCTTTTATGCATGATATTTTCCGCGATTTTCTGGATAAATTTATGATAATATATCTGGATGATATTCTGATTTTTTCTGATGACTGGGACTCTCATGTCCAGCAGGTCAGGAGAGTTTTTCAGGTTCTGCGGTCTAATTCTTTATGTGTGAAGGGGTCTAAGTGCGTTTTTGGGGTCCAGAAAATTTCCTTTTTGGGGTATATTTTTTCTCCCTCTTCCATTGAGATGGATCCCGTCAAGGTGCAAGCTATTTGTGACTGGACTCAGCCCTCCTCTCTTAAGGGTCTTCAGAGATTTTTGGGCTTTGCCAACTTTTACCGCCGATTTATTGCTGGTTTTTCGGATGTCGTTAAACCACTGACTGATTTGACCAGACATGGCGCTGATGTTGCTAATTGGTCCCCTCATGCTGTAGAGGCCTTTCAGGAGCTTAAGCACCGTTTTGCCTCTGCCCCTGTGTTACGTCAGCCTGATGTGAATCTGCCTTTTCAGGTTGAGGTTGACGCTTCGGAGATCGGAGCTGGGGCAGTGTTGTCGCAGAAAGGTTCCGACTGCTCCGTCATTAGGCCTTGTGCCTTCTTTTCTCGCAAATTTTCGCCCGCAGAGCGGAATTATGATGTTGGGAATAGGGAGCTTTTGGCCATGAAGTGGGCGTTTGAGGAGTGGCGCCATTGGCTAGAGGGGGCTAAGCATCAGGTGGTGGTATTGACTGACCACAAAAATTTGATTTATCTTGAGACTGCCAGGCGCCTGAATCCTAGACAGGCGCGCTGGTCTTTATTTTTTTCTCGCTTTAATTTTGTGGTGTCATACCTACCGGGTTCTAAGAATGTTAAGGCAGATGCCCTTTCTAGGAGTTTTGACCCGGACTCTCCTGGTAATGCTGAACCCACAGGTATCCTTAGGGAGGGAGTAATTTTGTCGGCCGTTTCTCCTGATCTGCGGCGGTCCTTGCAAGAGTTTCAGGCGGATAGACCGGATCGTTGTCCGCCTGATAGACTGTTTGTTCCGGATGATTGGACCAGTAGAGTCATCTCTGAGGTACATTCTTCTGCATTGGCAGGTCATCCCGGAATTTTTGGTACCAGGGATTTGGTGGCAAGATCCTTCTGGTGGCCTTCCCTGTCACGAGATGTGCGAGTCTTTGTGCAGTCATGTGACATTTGTGCTCGGGCCAAGTCTTGTAGTTCTCGGGCTAGCGGACTGCTGTTGCCCTTGCCTATTCCTAAGAGGCCTTGGACACACATCTCGATGGATTTTATTTCAGATCTGCCTGTTTCCCAGAAGATGTCTGTCATCTGGGTGGTCTGTGACCGTTTCTCTAAAATGGTCCATTTGGTTCCTCTGCCCAAGTTGCCTTCTTCTTCTGAGTTGGTTCCTCTGTTTTTTCAGAATGTTGTCCGATTGCACGGTATTCCTGAGAATATTGTTTCTGACAGAGGTACCCAATTTGTGTCTAGATTTTGGCGGGCATTCTGTGCTAGGATGGGCATAGATTTGTCTTTTTCATCTGCTTTTCACCCTCAGACTAATGGCCAGACCGAGCGGACTAATCAGACCCTGGAGACATATCTGAGGTGTTTTGTCTCTGCTGACCAGGATGATTGGGTTGCTTTTTTGCCATTGGCAGAGTTCGCCCTCAATAATCGGGCCAGCTCTTCCACCTTGGTGTCCCCGTTTTTCTGTAATTCGGGGTTTCACCCTCGATTTTCCTCCGGTCAGGTGGAATCCTCGGATTGTCCTGGAGTGGATGCGGTGGTGGAGAGATTGCATCACATCTGGGGGCAGGTTATGGACAATTTGAAGTTGTCCCAGGAGAAGACTCAGCGTTTTGCCAACCGTCATCGTCGTGTTGGTTCTCGGCTTTGTGTTGGAGATTTGGTGTGGTTGTCTTCTCGTTTTGTCCCTATGAGGGTCTCTTCTCCTAAGTTTAAACCTCGGTTCATCGGCCCTTATAGAATATTGGAGATTCTTAATCCTGTTTCTTTCCGTTTGGACCTCCCTGCGTCCTTTTCCATTCATAACGTTTTTCATCGGTCGTTATTGCGCAGGTATGAGGTACCTGTTGTACCTTCAGTTGAGCCTCCTGCTCCGGTGTTGGTGGAGGGTGAGTTGGAGTACGTTGTGGAGAAAATTTTGGACTCTCGTGTTTCCAGACGGAGACTCCAGTATCTGGTCAATTGGAAGGGTTACGGCCAGGAGGATAATTCTTGGGTCAATGCATCTGATGTTCATGCTTCTGATCTTGTTCGTGCCTTCCATAGGGCTCATCCTGGTCGCCCTGGTGGATCTGGTGAGGGTTCGGTGCCCCCTCCTTGAGGGGGGGGTACTGTTGTGAATTTGGATTCTGGGCTCCCCCGGTGGCCGCTTGTGGAATTGGACTTGTCATCCTCTTTCCTGTTTCACCTGTTTCCATCAGTAGTGGGTGTCGCTATTTAAGCTCATTTCTCTGGTGGTTTCTTGCCGGTCAACAATGTTATCTGATGCCTCTCAGTGCTTGTTCCTGCTTCTGACAACTACTAGATAAGTTGGACTTTTGTCCATGTTTCGTTTTGCCTATTTGTTCCAGTTCACAGCTGAAGTTTTGTTACTGTGTCTGGAAAGCTCTCGTTGATCAGGGATTGCTACTCTGGTGTTATGAGTTAATGCCAGAGTTTAAGGTAATCTCTGGATGGTGTTTTGTTAGTGTTTTTCTGCTGACCATGAAAGTATACTATCTGTCTTCTGCTATCTAGTAAGCGGACCTCAAATTTGCTAAAGACTATTTTCCTGCTGCGTTTGTTGTTTCATCTGAACTCACCGTCATTATATGTGGGGGGCTACTGTCTTCTTTTGTATATTTCTCTAGAGGTGAGCCAGGTCTTATATTTCCCTCTGCTAGCTATTTAGGTCTTAGGCCAGAGCTGGGCATCTAGCAATAAATAGGAAATGCTACCTGGCTATTTCTAGTTGCGCGGCAGGCTTAGTTCATGGTCAGTATAGTTCCGTCTTCCGAGAGCTTGTCCCTCTATAGGCTTGCTATGATCTCTGCCTGCAGAGATCATGACACTGATCCTAATGACAGATTCCCTTTAAACAATAGAACAATGATTGAACACATAGCCAGTGATAGATTGTACTAAGGGGTGAGCTATAAAGCAGTTGCTAAGGATAATGTCCAACTGGAACTTTTGCCATTTGTTAAATTTACATTTACATTGCTACATTTTGTCAGTGACCAGAGATGGATGAACCCGAACAGTAAAGTTTGGTGTCCATTTTGAACACCTACTGTTCGGGCACAGACACAGAGCACGGAATTCACCAGGAAGTCTGTGTTACTGTTCAGGTTCGCCCCCCCGAACACTGGGTGTTTGTCGCACTGTCATGTGCATGACAGTGTGGTGGCAAACACCTCTTTTGATTGTTGGTATCCCTCTGCTGTCAGCTTGCTTCAGTAAGGCTGGTTATAAATAATAGAGAGGTCCCCACTCTGACTGATTTTTTTTATTCAAATAATTTAAAAAAACTGGCATGGGGTCCCCTCCATTTTTGACAACCAGCCATGTTAAAACAGACAGCTGGGGGGCTGGTATTCATAGGCTGGTAAGGACCATGGATATTGCCCCCCCAGCCTAAAAATAGCATCCTGCAGCCACCCAGAAAAGGGCCATCTATGGTGCTTTGCCTGGCTCTTCCCACTTGCCCTGTAGTGGTGGCAAGTGGGATTCATATTTGTGGGGTTGATGTCACCTTTGTATTGTCAGGTGATGTCAAGCCCATGGCTTAGTAATAGAGAAGCGTCTATAAGATACCTATCCATTATTAATCCTATTAGTTGTATGGTAAATAAAGGCACATTCAGAAAAAAGTCTGTTATTTGAAATAAAATAAAACACTTTTACTTTTTTATTTAAAAATAACAAAGTTATTCTTACCTAACTCCTAATTCCACTGAATCACTCGTCTACTGTAATTAAACAAAAATAAAAACAACAATATTCCTCACCTGTTCATCGTTCTGTCCCATGCCGTAATCCATGTCTGGGGATAAACAGTTTTCAACCTGGACAGTGCCAAGATGAGACCATCCAGGCTGAGAACCACTGATGATGCGAGTGCAGCATCAGTGACTAGTCATGATGTCATCGAGGTTACTGCCAGTCACTTGCGTTCCCAACTGAGCAGATTAGCTCTGGTGACCTCAGAGAGTTCCCTGCTAAGCCCTGTAAGAAAAAGTCTCATGATGCAGAGGCAAATTCACCGCAGTTCAACTTCACCTTAGTGAAAGAGTGAAAGTCTCCTGGTAAACTGCTGTAAACTCTTCTCTGCACCATGAGACTTTTTCTCACTGTGCTAGCGGGGATCTCACTGAGGTCACCACGGTTCAGGGTTGCAGCCCCAACCGTGAGTTTTACCTGGCTGGTTATCAAAAAATACAGGGGAATCCACAGGTTTTTTTTATAATTATTTATTTACAGCACAGGCACCAGATGATGAATACTCACATCAATCACTCCTGTTCTCATGGGTTCAAACTTCCGAGTTAAATGCAATAGTCTCTCGCATCAAGTCCTGGCACAGCCGACATCACTCGGGACAGAGTGTGCGGCTGCACGTGCCGTTCCCGAGTACCGGCGGCAGTGCCAGGACTTGATGCAAGAGACTAGTGTGAGTTTCTCGCATTGAACTCGTAAGTGTGACTCCGGCCTTATTAGCAGTAGCAAGCATCAACTGATGGGAGCAGTAGTCCCATCAGCTAACACCAGTGACCAGATCACAACTACTGGCTTTTTTGACAGCTTGGGAACTGAGGCTGTTTGATCGGAGGTGATGATTTTACCACCAATCAGAATCAGTGTTTGCCACGCTTTTATGCACATGATAGCATAGCAAACACTGGATGTTCGGGCTCTCCATTCTAGTAAAAGGGTGACGGGTTCGGGACCGAACCCGATGGACTCAAACATGGAGCTGTTCGCCCATCTCTAATAGTGGCTTTAGTACTATTCACTGTATTGAACAATAATCACAAAAGTATCTGAATGAGTCACTCAGGTTTTTTGTTACTATCAAGTGGAAGAAAGTAAAAGGGTTCTTTTGCATGTGCATATGTTTGACACCTCCCTATTGAAAGAATCCCCTGCTTTCATGCCATATCTGTACAAAACCATTTCAAATTATAAGTAGGATGTCACTTCAGGTGAATCGAACATTTTCTGTTAAAGAAACGTGTCTGTATAAGCTTTGGCTAATAAAACTTTGATTAGTGGTAATGGCATTGCTGCAACATAATTTTCAGCTGATAACTTCAGAAATATAAATATACTATTTATCAGTGTAGTCTGCTTATTATACTTCTCTTTTACTTAATACTTTAAATAATGAATTAATTTCTGATTACTGCTCATCAAAACTAAATAAAACACATCTGGCTGATATAAGTTCTTTGCAATGTGTGAAAATATACAAGCAGAGAAGTAACACTCTTCTTTCACACCTATTTGAAAAAGGGAAACAAATGAGCAAGAAAAACACTTCCAAATTTAAGAAGTCTTGATACAGTTTTAGGACAGTTTACACATAATTTTTTTTTGCATATGTGCTATCAATTATTTTTAAAGGTGTAGTAGATTATAATTCCTAAGCAATATGCAATTTCAATGGACCTGTGAAAATGCAAGGGTGCCCAAAAACCCTTGCACTGGTCCATTTTCCATTTTGCAATTTTGAAAATGTTAAAAATTACAATATATATGCATTTTTGGTCTCCACTAGAAAGGAAATGTATCATCTTTAACTTTAGCCTTTTTAGAGATCATTTCACCTTCAACTTGCTTAACTGTTCACAATAACAGTAATTTTGACCAGGGGTGCCCAAATGTATACATGCCAGTGTATATGCTGTCTGTACTTTATTGTTTAATAGGTAAGAGAAGCTACAAATGTTTACATTTTTTTCATCAAGGCTACTAAAAACTGAGACCATGTGCAAAAATGAGTGTTTTTCATGTATGATGTGTGAAACCAGACTTACAATTAATTTGTAAAACATTTGTAAGTACTAAATAGCTATTATGAACTCCGTCTTACTTAACCTGCTCTACAAATATTGAAAAATTCATGTCACGCTTACCTTTTCTCCAAAATATTCATTTAGACCACCACATCTGAAAAATGGCCGAGAAAAAATAGTTATTACCACCAAGTGATTGAATGTTTCTGAATGAGTTTCCTCCCATTTAACGAGCTACTGTTGGAGAGCAAGACTGTAAGGCTCATTATTAGTAATTATATGAATTATGTAAAATTTATAACAGCGGCATACATTATAATGACTATGTATCATCAGGAAGATTTACTATATATAAATGAAAGCTCTGGAACAAAGCATTAAATATACAGCATTATAATTTACCTTAGTCAGCCTAGAACAAAAACGTACAATAAAAATAGATTAAGGGATCAAATTGAATAGAAGAAACACTGCTTGGGAAAATTAGCCATCTGTTCAGTGAGAAATCTGCATGTAGAGTAAAATCGCTTAATCAGAGAAACCAGTTAACTTCTGGTCACAATGAAGATGTTAAGTAATGAACTAAAACCACATTGCCAATGAATGTCATTTTCTACATTTCCAATGCAGTTAGGCAGTGCTGTCTATAATTTGATATGACTTTTTCACCAAAGGACAAAATGACAGCCCCATATGTGTGGGTGCGTCTTTTTATATATTTTTCTCGCAATGAGGTATTAATAGTCATTCACTCCAAAGATAAGCATGCTCCATAGAGGGCTCGTGCTGGCTGTGCTATACGTTGGCACCCGCCTCTAACAGCAGTGTACATAGCTAGTTCCAAACGCTTAGCTGCCACTGTTAATCAGTGATAGTTCAATCATCCATGTACCCGTGCCCATCGGCCTCTGCTGGGCTTTATAAGAAACCCAAAATTTCCATATATAATGTAGTATTCAATTATATAGTATACGCAATTAAATGATCTCACTCAAGTTCAAGTCCCCTAAGGAAACTAAAAAAAAAAAACAAAGCAAAAAGAAATGTATTACAATTTTTTTAAACAAAGTTACAAATATATACCATATATGTTAGGAGTCAAGTTTCCTCTGCTGCACAGGGGGAATCTCGATCTGTCTCTGCTGCGGTCTCCCATTCTCCATCAGCCGCAGTGGAGCCTGCTCAGCGGAGACGTCGGTCCCAGTGTCTCACTGAGCCTGATTCTGTGCAAAGGGTTACTACTGCCTCTCCAGGCTCTGCTATTGTACCCTGCATTGATCTATGGCGAACAGGCTTTTCTGGGACTAAGTCCTGCTTTGCACACACTGAGCATGCCCAGGGTAAGATCTCTCAGTGGAGATCAAGGGTCACATGCTCAGGTACTGCAGCCAAATCTATTGGTCCTTCTAGGAAGGTCCTGTAGGTACGCAGGCTCTGTAGCAGTCTCTCATTGGTTGTTTTTAGGAAGGTCCTATACGTGCTGCAGCTATTTAAGGCTCGCATGGCCGCACGGCCATGAGCTAGTATCTTCTAAAGTTACGTACTTTGCGCCACTGTGGTCATGTGCTTGAATGTGTTCAGGGGCTGAAATAAGCCCCTAGAATTCTGGCACCTCTGGCGAGGAGATTGTGTTTGTGTGTATTCAGGGACCTGGCTGAAATAAGCCCCTAGAATGCTGGCACCTCCGGCGAGGAGTGTTGTGTGCATGCATGACCACTGACTGCTCTCGTCTGGGTAGTTAGCCTGTGCCTCTGTGAGAGTCTAACAGGGCACAGAGCTTTGCTTTTTTAGCCGCTCTGTGAAGCTAACAGAGCTGGTTAATACCGCCATATTGTGCCGCCATTCACTTAGCAGCAGGATCTTTCCTGCACGGTGGATCCCGGGTTGCGAACGCACCAATCCCATCAATAAATATATTCGGTGCATTCCGCAAACCCTAACAATATAGATACCTGTATACGTTTTTAAAGTATAAATCACTCATTTTCTATTTATCATGTCCATATAAGTCAGATCTTATTGAAATATAAAATGAATTAGCACATATAATAAACCATGTAAATCAAGTTCAAAAATTCAAAATATCTGTTTTTTGTTGACCACATCTAAAAAAGGAAAAAAAAAGAAAAAAAGGCCTATGAACCCTAAAATTAGATCAATGGAAACTACAGCGCGCCACACACAACAAACAAGCCTTCCCTCTGCTCCATCGATTGAAAAGTGAAAAAGTTATGCATCTCGGAAAATGGCAACACAAACCAAATTATATTTCTACAAAATTTAGAATTTTTTTAACTACTAAAATTTATAAACACTATACGCATTTAATATAGTTGTAATTATGCCCAAAAAACAATGACAGATTTGTTGAGGTAATTTTTACCACTTTACCCCACCTGCAATTTTTTTCAGTACATTATATGGTAAAGCAAATGATGACATTCGAAATTACAACTTGTCCTCCATGCAGCTTTGTTGACACACTAAAATAAAATGCTATGACCCTGAAAAGAAGGGAAGGAATAAAAAAAGGACAAAAAATTAAAAATGGCCTAGAGCTGATTTTATAATCAACCTATTACTTTACATACATGAATAGGTTTTATTTTTCTTCATAAAAACAAAAACATTCTCTCTAAGCAGATTATTTTTTCGAGCTATATTATAATATAAAAGTGTAATGAGCACAGCATGGTGTAACAGAAAAGTAAAACAAAACTCAAAAGATTACATTTAGAAAATGTGAGGGTGGTCTCTGTATTGGAGCTGAATTGTAAATCTGGGAGGATTGTTAAGATATTACATTACTGATTCTGCATTACTTTGGCGCTATTGATCCCTAGCCAGAGTGGTCTATGCTCTTTACAATAGGATAATGTTTGTGTGATATCATGAGACTGTTGAGATGAGTCAAGGACCACTGCAATGATGTCTGTTCTATGCCAACGTTGAGTGAGCTGTTTTGTCACTTCATATCTATAGTAATTATACATCATTTTTATTCAACTATCCAATGATCCCAGTTAGGACTCAGTTTTAATGGGGTTCATTAGTTTGGATAATATCTCTATGTTTGCTTTACAGGGCATCTGTCAGTAGGATCAGTCCTTCAAAACTGTCTATATGGGCATGCACATCATGGTAAGGTAAATAAAGTGATGCTTATATAGACGGTTTAGGAACATTGAACCTATTGACAGATGCCATTAAAATTTTGTGAGTAGCTCATCATTAAAGTCTAAGGCTATGTGCACACGATACATTTTTGATGCGTGTTTGCAGCGTTTTTATACGTGCGTAAATGATCCAAAAACGAAATACTAAAGCAAAGTAAATCAATGATAATCCCGAAGTGTTGTGCACATGATCCGTAAATTTCCATCCATATTTGTAACATTTTGTTTTCTGCAGCATGTCATTTCTTTTTGCGTTTTCGCAGCATTTTGACTCACTGATTTCAATTGAGTCAGTCAAATCTGCAGCAAAAACACAGGTGTAAAAAGGTTTGCTTCTTTGCTGTGTATTTGCTGCAGGTTGCTGCAAAAATGCTGCGATTTGTCAAAGGGAAATGATGTCAGAAGGAGGAAGAGTGTGAAAGCGAACAATATGTGAGTGTGTGGGAGAAGAATATGTGCGTGTGTCTCTGTGTGTGGGCGGAGAATGTGTGTGTGTGTCTGTGTGTGGGCGGAGAATGTGTCTGTGTGTCTGTCTATGTGTCTGTGTGTCTGTCTGGGTGTGTCTGTGTGTGTATACTCATGCAATGTGTGTACCTAGGTGTCGTTTGAAGGGACTACTACTCCCATTGGACTACTTGTTTTGTCACATATAACAGAGTCAGCATGAGCCAATGATGGGAAAATAGTTTCATCATCTGGCTCCTGTGTAGAAAAAATCAAAGCATTTGCATATTCACATGAAAAATACACACTCACCGAACACCTAATAATAATCTTAATTTTTATATAGTGCTAACATATTCCGCAGCGCTTTACAGTTTGCACACTTTATCATCACTGTCCCCGATGGGGTTCACAATCTAAATTCCCTATCAATATGTCTTTGGAATGTGTGAGGAAACTGGAGTAAACCCACACAAACACGGGGAGAACATACAAATTCCTTGCAGATGTTGTCAAAGGTGGGATTAGAACCCAGGACTCCAGCGCTGCAAGGCTGCAGTGCTAACCACTGAGCCACTGTTAAATTTTTCCCACTTTCTGTGGAAAGTCCTAAATATACCTCTGTATTACGTACCACATATCAAGCTGATCTACTCCAAAACACAAAGTAATTCTTGACTAGTAATTCTACCTAATGGTCACTATATGGCTAAAGGTTTTAGGCCACCTACACATTACCCCAACAATCTTTCCATTAGACAATTCATAGACATTAATTTGGAGTGAGTCCCACTCTGTACCTAAAACATCTACTTTTCTGGAAATTTGGAGAAATTTTTGTTTAATTATCCAGAAGAGCATATGTGATGTTACACAAAAGGGCTTTGTTCGCAATCTCTAGTTTATCACAAAGGTATTCCACCCAATGCTTGACATTCTGCTTGGTAATGTATGGCTCGAATGCTGCTGCTCAGCCATGGAAGCCCATGCCATAAAGCTCTGGGCACAGTTTTTGTGCTGCTGTTAATGCCTAAAGGAGGTTTGGACCAGCTATTGAGTCAGCAGAAGTTTGATGACTTTTATGCACTTTGTGACTCAGCACTGTAACTTGCCTCTGCTCTGTAACTTTACATGGTCTGCTACTTCATGGTTGAGTAGCTGTGGTTCCAAAACTTTAGCACTTTTCATTAATATCACATAAAATATTTAGTAGGGAAGAAATTCCACAACTGACTGGTTACAAAAGTGGTGTTCTATTAGGCCGGCCTCACACTCAGCGTATAAAAATACGGTCCGTTTTTTATGGCCGTAATACGCAGAAAAGTCCCCAAAATAGTGGTCCGTATGTCATCCGTAGGCAGGGTGTGTCAGCGTATTTTGCGCATGGCATCCTCCGTATGTAATCCGTATGGTATCCGTACTGCGATATTTTCTCGCAGGCTTGCAAAACCGACATCTAATGGATTTATGTGCTCAAATGTTCGGAAAAACATATATACAGTATATATATATATATATATATATATATATATATATATATATATATATATCACTGAGACACATATATATATATTCTGTATTTATATTTAACTCAGCGCGATATATATGAAAAGCCGGTAATTCAATTGCCGTCTTTTCATTTCTCCTTCCCAAACCTGACAGGATATGAGACATGGTTTACATACAGTAAACCATCTCATATCCCCTTTTTTTTGCATATTCCACACTACTAATGTTAGTAGTGTGTATGTGCAAAATTTGGGTGCTGTAGCTGCTAAAATAAAGGGTTAAATGGCGGAAAAAATTAGCGTGGGCTCCCGCGCAATTTTCTCCACCAGAGTGGTAAAGCCAGTGACTGAGGGCAGATATTAATAGCCTAGAGAGGGTCCATGGTTATTGGCCCCCCCTGGCTACAAACATCTGCCCCCAGCCACCCCAGAAAAGGCACATCTGGAAGATGCGCCTATTCTGGCACTTGGCCTCTCTCTTCCCACTCCCGTGTAGCGGTGGGATATGGGGTAATGAAGGGTTAATGCCACTTTGCTATTGTAAGGTGACATTAAGCCAGATTAATAATAGAGAGGCGTCAATTATGACACCTATCCATTATTAATCCAATTGTATGAAAGGGTTAAAAAACACACACACATTATTAAAAAGTATTTTAATGAAATAAACACACAGGTTGTTTTAATATTTTATTGCTCTCTCAATCCACCAGAAGACCCTCGCTTGGCAAAATAATAAACCAACAATATACATACCTTCTGATGAACTGTCAGGTCCCACGAAGTAAATCCATCTGAAGGGGTTAACTCATTTTACAGGCAGGAGCTGTGCTAAAGCACTCGCTCGTGCCTGTAACCCCGGGTGCTGAAAGGAAAGCTGGGTGATCTGTACTTACATTGAGTTGCGGTGAGGCGCCCTCTGGTGGATGAACTCATATGAACTCGAGCGTGGGAACTTTTCCAAGGCTCCAGTTCATGAGTTCATTGGCGATTTTTTTGCGCAATACGGTGACAAACGCAGCATGCTGCGATTTTCTACGGCCGTACAAGACCGTATATTACGGATGCGTAATATACGGCAGATAGGAGCTGGGACATAGGGAATCATTGGGCCATGTGTAATGCAAATTTTACGGACGGAGTTTATGCGCTCATACGTCTGTAAAACTTGCTAGTGTGAGACCGGCCTAAGTGTTCCACTCTTAAATTCAGTGATCTCTTTAGGATTACCCATTCTGTCACAAATTGAGACTGCATGGCGAGGGGCTGAATTGTACACACCTGTGGCAAGGGGGCTGTGTGACATACCTTAACCCCTTCTCTCTCAGGAGATTTTCTATTTTTCCATTTTTGTTTTTTCCTCCCCTTCTAAGAGCCATAACTTTTTTTAAATTTTTTTTGTCAATGTAACCATATGAGGGACATCCTGCAAAGGATGAGTTTTACTTTTGAATTATATCATTTATTTTATCATGTGACACAGTGGAAAATAGGAAAAAAAAAAAAAGTGTTGAAATTGCAAAAAAGTGCAATTCCGAAATAGGGTTTTTATTTACCTTGTTCACATGATGGAAAAACTGATCTGGAAATATGATTCAACAGGTCAGTATGAGTACACAGATACCAAACATGTATAGATTTATTTAAGTAGTGAAAAAAAATAAATAAATAAAAAATTGCTTGTGTGACCATTTTCCGAGACCAGTAACATTTTAATTTTTTGGGATATGAGGTTGTGAAAGCTTATTATTGTTTCCTTAAGCTGACATTTTTACTGATACCATTTTGGAGTAGACATGATATTTTCATCTCCCCATTTTATTGAAATTTTGCAGTGGCCCAAAAAACCTAATTCTGGCATTTAAGTGTTTCACTCGTTACACTCTTTACCAATCAGATTAATTTATTTTCTTCTTTGTTTTATTGGACTTTTATGAAAACAGAAATACAAAGTGTGTGTATTTTTTAGTAGCTTTATTTTTAACCCCTTCACTCCCGGAGCTTTTTCCGTTTTTTCGTTTTCGGTTTTTGCTCCCCTCCTTCCCAGAGCCATAACTTTTTTATATTTCTGTTAATATGGCCATGTGAGGGCTTATTTTTTGCGGGATGAGATGTACTTTTGAATGATACCATTGGTTTTACCATGCTGTGTAACAAAAAACAGGAAAAAATTCCAAGTGTGATGAAATTGCAAAAAAAGTGCAATCTCACACTTGTTTTTGTTTGGCTTTTTTGCTAGGTTCACCAAATGCTAAAACTGACCTGCGATAATGATTCTCCAGGTCATTACGAGTTCATAGACACCTAACATGTTTAGGTTATTTTTTATCTTTTTATCTAAGTGGTGAAAAAAATTCCAAACTTTGCTAAAAAAAAAAAAAAATTGCGCGATTTTCTGATACCCGTAGCGTCTCCAATTTTTATGATCTGGGGTCAGGTGAGGGCTTATTTTTTGCATGCCAAGCTGGTGTTTTTATTGATACCATTTTGGTGCAGATACGTTTTTTTGATCGCCCGTTATTACATTTTAATGCAATGTTGCGGCGACCAAAAAAACGTAATTTTGGCGTTTTGATTTTTTTCTCGCTACGCCATTTAGCGATCAGGTAATCCTTTTTTTTTATTGATAGACCGGGCGATTCTGAACGCGGCAATACTAAATATGTGTAGGTTTGATTTTTTTTATTGTTTTATTTTGATTGGGGCGAAAGGGGGGTGATTTGAACTTTTATATTTTTTTATTTTTTTTATATTTTTAAACACTTTTTTTTATTTTGGCATGCTTCAATAGCCTCCATAGGAGGCTAGAAGCATGCACTACACGATCGCCTCTGCTACATAGAGGTGAAGCACAGATCACCTCTATGTAGTAGAAATGGTGGTGTACTTTGAGCGCTGACCACAGGGTGGCGCTCAAAGCAATCGGCCATCAACAACCATAGAGGTCTCAAGGAGACCTCTGGTTGTTATGGTAATGCACCGCTGACCCCCGATCATGTGACGGGGGTCAGCGGTGCGAGCACTTCCGGCCGCGCGGCCGGGAGCGCTAGTTAAATGCCGCTGTCAGCGCTAGACGGCGGCATCGCAATTCCACTCGCGCTCACTGCGCGCACATGTCAGCTGTACAAAACAGCTGACATGTCGCGGCTTTGAGGTGGGTTCACCACCGGAGCCCACCTCAAAGCGGGGGATCTGCCAGCTGACGTACTATTCCGTCAGCTGGCAGAAAGGGGTTAATGGGGTAATATGGGGGTGGTTTAAACTTTTACATATTTTGTTTCATATTGTTAAAACATTTTTCAATTTATACTGTATTTACTAGTCCCCTTAGAGGACATGAAGCTGCAATCATCTGATCCGAGCACCAACACTGCTATGTATAGCTAAAATTATGATCTACTTTGAACACCAGCTGAACGCTGGCTTTCACAGCAAAATCTAATGACAGGCTCAGGGATTTTCCGCAGACCACCAGCTGTCATGGAAGCCCATGAGCACCCGTGGTTACGTATTAAATGTGCTTGTTGAATGCCACTGTTTGAGGCAGGTGATGGATAAATACTTCAGATATCATCTGCCAGGAAAAATGTCGGATTGACTTGTGAGACTGGATCAAAGGCAGGGACACAACATATTGTGTAAGTTTACGTCATATACTGTGAAGAGGTTAATTGTTCTGAATTGAAAATCCTTTATCAGAACATTGAAATGAAGAAACTTCATACTTTATTTTGTGTTAACATTTAGGGTTCTTCCTGTTCTGTCATGTGTGGTTGTGTAACCCACAAACTTCTTCTTGCTGCTTCCATTCAAAACACAGATTACATATATTTCCAGTTTGTGCTATAAATTGAATTTAACTTGACAATCAAGTATAGCTCTGGCAAAAATGTAGAGACCACCACATCAAAACCTGTCATGGGCAGCCCAATCTCCAGACTTGAACCCCATTGAAAACCTCTGGCATGTAATCAAGAGGATGATGGAGACTCACAAGCCATCAAACAAAGAACTGCTTACAATTTTGCACCAATAGCAGTGTGAAAGACTGGTGGAAAGCATGCCAAGACGCATGAAAGCTGTGATTAAAAATCATGGTTATTCCACAAAATATTGATTTCTGAACTCTTCCTGAGTTATAACATTAGTATTGTTGTTTCTAAATGATTATGAATTTGTTTTCTTTGCATTATTTGAGGTCTGAAAGGACTCGGTTTATTTTGACCATTTTCCCTTTCAGAATAAAAAAACAAAATTTATTGCATGGAAATTCGGAGACATATTGTCAGAAGTTTATAGAATAAAAGAACAATTTACATTTAACTCAAAAATATACCTATAAAGAGAAAAATCAGACAAACTGACCATTTTGCTGTGGTCTCTTAATTTTTGCCAGAGCTGTATAACTCTGCATGCACAAGGGCTATCAGCTCTCAGAGAAGTGTGCTTAGTTTGGTGATGTCATGGGAGCATGATCGTTCAACCTCAGCAAGTTTTGAGTGATGGAGCATGTCCTTAGGGACAGAGAGATAGTAATTTTATGAGCTAGTGACTGGTTGGAGGGAATGGTGCAGAGCTTCTCGAGTTTTAGATTGCATTATAATAAATGGATGCATTATAAGACTCATTGCTCCCCTACAAGACTCTGATCTCATATGTTGCCTGTATCTGCACTTATAGCATTATTGACTGCAGGATTATATCAGAATTACAAGTAAAGTGGAAGGAATATTAGTTGGGAGAAACTGTGTGATTTTCCATCTGTGTAGAGGTCTCAAGATGGTGCTTTGGATGCAAAGTGGACTGTCACTGAGGTTGGAAGAGTGTGAGTTGGGAGATGCTGAGAGTTCTAGCAGTGGAGTCAGAGCACACGTCCTTCTTGGAAACAAAAGTCTAGATGCACAGAGGGAGAACCATGAGGATGTTCAGAATGTAAACTCAAACACATCACACGTTGGCTATGACTTTGTTGTCTTTTTTTTTAGTTGTTAGACTGAACATTTCCTACTGTAAAGCCTACAATATATTCCTCTACTTAGTCTCAGGGTAGAGCCACAAAGTCACACAAGTGAAAATTACATTCAGTGTTGAATGTCGCGCATCGAATAAAACAAATACAAATGAAACGCATTACAGAACTTGTTTGCCTTTAAGTCTCTTGATCTCTGGAAAGCTCTGTTTAAACCATACTTACTGATATTATGATAATAGTTATCTTGTATAAGTGGTATTCTATTTTCAGCTCCTTATTTCCAGCTGCTCAGGAGTGGAACATGAATATTTTAATATGTTATGTAACCTCAAGTAACTGATTTCTTCATATTGCCAACATAAAATGCCATTGGCGATCTTAAATGGTTTCCTTGAGCCTTTGATTCTCCTGTATTTCGTCAGTTCTCAATAGTCTGGAACATTTTTTCCTGTTATGTAATTAGCCACATTGTTCATATAATCCCAATCTGCATGTTTTTCCCATTTTATAGCTGCTTTTCATTTACATATCATTCCTGTGCCTTTAGGCATTTTTCAAGCTCAGCTAGCCCTAGTGAATTTAATGTTAAATGTTTAACTGGAATTTCAATGCAATATTTAATATAATTGACACATAGGCTTTATAAACCTGTTAGATTCATATACCGATTGTGGGTTTAAGCTTGGAACTATAACTTTCCATTAGTCTGGGCATGCTACCAAAAATACTGCATAGGAAACAGTTGTTGCATTTCTCAAAGCTGGGATTGTTTCCAGAAAATATATTTCTGTGCATCTACCTGATAGCTTAAAGCACAAGCTCCGAGTTGCAAGAAATAAAACTACATTTTATTCTTTGATATCTTAATTGTTATTTGAAGTCTTGGGGACTTGTTTTTTTTAATATATTTTGCAAGCCATACATATTCTGCGGCTCGGGGCTTGTGCACACGACCATATTTTCGACTGTATTTAAAAAAAAAAAAGTATCACACTCAGATCAATTTTACTTATTGGGTAGTGGAGATAAGCAATTTTTTTTCACTACTGCATGTGAAAAAAATCGCGGTATGCAAGACTTTCCTCTGAAAATTAAATACAATGCCCCCAATCCAGTCGATGGGTGTGAGAAAAGAATTGGATGCCATATGGAGCCATAGGATAGCATCTGATTATTACATGTACATGAAATTCTGTAACATAGGAAACTGTAAATGGTCTTGTAAATGATTAATAGCTGCTAAGTAAAAGAAATGGATTGCACACAGATGAAAAGTGAGGACTCTAGCCTCAGTCAAGGAGATGAGCGGAAGGGTGCAATTCAAATTCACCTATTCGCCCAGATTTTCCTGTGAAATTCAATTCATGAAGAAGTTTGAATTTTATGTCTCTAAATATACTCTGGAGTTTGAAGAGACCCCAGAGCATGATAAACATAAGATGGTCCGAACAATGAAAGCAATTGTTACCATCCACCTCTCGTGTCTCCCCTTTTCCTCATAGTTTGTAAGCTTGCGAGCAGGGCCCTCATTCCTCCTGGTATCTGTTTCGAACTGTGATTTCTGTTATGCTGTAATGTCTATTGTCTGTACAAATCCCCTCTATATTGTAAAGCACTGCAGAATATGTTGGCGCTACATAAATACAATTATTATTATAATTATGTAAAAAGTAAAATAATCCTAAGGGTATGTGTCCACCTTCAGGAAACGCTGCGTGTTTGACGCTGCGTTGAGCTGCAGCGTCAAACAGGCAGCGTCCTGGTGTTACAGCATAGTGGAGGGGATTTCATGAAATCCCGTCTCCACTATGCATTAAAAGATGCATGCGGCAGACCCGTGTAAACGGACATGTGGCGCATCTTTTAAGAACGCAGCACCTCACCACATCATCAGATTGCTGCCACTCATGCTGAAATCCCTGGGCACCTCTCAGACTGGTCCAGAACATCTGTCTTTGATAAGGCCCAGGAAGGCTCTGCGCATGCACGTAAGTGTGATTGGCGATCTAAAAATGTGGCAAGGACAGGGCGGATTAAGTGATGGGGCCAGCGAGGTGAGCAGCTGGCCCCATTGCATGGCTTTGGTGAGCGTCTGGTCCATAGATGGCTTTTTATGGTTCATGTACACATAACTTAGTGCTGCCACCTACTTATAGAGTGCTCTGCCCAAAATGTTATCCAGTGGAGATGGCATTATTGAACTACATGAATGTTAGGATTCCTGGGCATTAGTGTGTCATGGTCATATTGTGGAGCTGTGCAAAATTGCACCTTTTAATTTATTTTCCTGCAGTGTAAGAAATGTATTCCAGTCATGATAATTTAACAAATGGATAAAGCATTGCTACCAAGTGACATCCAGTGTGTAAATAGCATATGTACAAAAAACATCTAATTTTAGAAGTTTTAAATCATAATTTGCAAGTGGCAAATTTCTTTAGATCTAACAGACAATCCAAATAATAGCACCAGTTTTCTGATTAAAAATTAATCAGAATTTTTTTTTAAAAAACTAACTAAAACTAACCAAAAGAAGGAACATGGCAACTTACTGCCGACTGAGTTATTATTGGTTTCAATGTATATCAGTATGTTGTAAGATCCTGTGTACTGCATCCTACATACTAGGTTTTGAATCTGTATCTATCAAAGATGAGCAAATGTATTAGAGTGGAATTGAATTAGTCTTGAATTTTACTAATATTCATATTCTCCAATATATGGATTATTTCGCTCCATGCTAATTCAGGAAAATGGTGTATGGCTGTGGCTTCACCCGAGTGACAGCACGGCACACAGTGATCTGTCAGGTCTAGTTGAGCCAGAAGCCAAGGAGTGAAGAGGCCAAAGACGATGCGAACAATGGAGAAGGAGAAGTGGCATAGAAGACCGGGCTCCTATGAGGGAGGGGCAGTTTTTTTTTTATATAACCTACATTTATTATGCTCTGGGATCTGAAGAAACCCAAAAGTATAATAAGGAACATTCAAATTGTATCAAATACCTTAGCTGGAAATCGAAGACTCCTGTGAAATTTAAATAATTTACAGATTTGATCTTCCCTGAAGTGTCCAGACTGAAGCGTCAACCACAATATAAATTTACTATGAATAAAATCAGCATTTCCATGTGATACTGCAACTTTCTTGTATGAATATTGCAAATAGCCCAAGAGTTACTCTCCTAGTGATCAGTTACCCCCTCTAAGGCTGATTGACCACTAAAGCACCCACTCTTCCTATCCTAGGAATAAGGTTTAGTGATTTTGTCAATTCAGAGTACAGCACAGAAAGAACCAATAGCAATTATGATAATAAAAAATATATAACATTTTATTTAGATATTATAAAACTTAATAGACACGTTGTATAATTAATGATACAGAAATGTAAAATTACGATGGGACATAATAGGAACTATGAAGCAGAAACACACAATATAATTTAGCGTATCTGGAATAATATAGAAATATGATGGGTATCTATTGAATAGCTATATCAAATCTATGTTATAAAATAGATACTTATCTAATCTTGTTGAGATATAAGACAGGTAAGGGGCAGATCTAGATAATGTGAAAGGCTTCTCTATTAATATATCCAATGTAGAAAACAAATGAGTCTATTATGTGGTTTCTGTATGCAACATTGTAGTGTAATATCGTAACAAATTTTTTTATGTATGTCATTCTACAGTATGCAATATCTTTGATGATTGTAATGGATTTCAATATATGAATATTGCTATTTGTCATTTTTCCCATGTGTAATCTAGTATTTAAGTAGATATGTAAGTGTGACGAATCAGGATAACGATTAAGCTATGCCCTTATGTAGGAGATAGGATTGATAGTAATAACTGTGTCATAATGACCTAATACAAACTAATGTCTCATATTATTGTGGCAAAGCCACAGTTCTGTTTCATTTGCTATTCATAGATATACTCACCACTATCCACTTTTATTGTTGGCATTAGGATCGCGTACTGGGCATGCGCTGCTGAGAGGTAGTGGGGAGGCGTTCTCCAAGTGCAGAGCGCTGTCTAGGTTGAAAACCTGATCACATGAGTGGGTCACATGATTAGATGATGTGTGCATTGAGCGCTGTCCTCTCTGTGACATGGCAACATGGTGGATACGTGCCAGCGAACATGCCCAGCTAATTTACTAACATAACACAGTATAAAATGTGTCACAACTCGGGTGTCGAGTGACCTGGGACCAGGGGCACCTTTCCTGGCCCTAACAATAGCGGGAGTCCTAGCTCTCCCTGTTCCCCGGGACACTCCAGATGGCAAAGACACCAGGGTGTCCACCCTTGCCTTATCTCCTAAGTTATCCCTTCATCAGGCCCCTTCCCCCACCCAGGGAAGTGGGGGCGGTACTGTGCACTACTGTAAGCCAACCTGACAAACAGGGCAACAAAGACAAGGGTAAACTGAAAACTGTAAACACAAAATAGTCACTCACATATAACACCAGGATTCCACGACGGTGTGCAGGAATGGGAAGAGAGCAAAATAAGGAAGGATAAGGGATTTACAAGCATACAAACCAAACAACAGTCACTCATAACTCCTCCAGCACTCCTCATACCAACTTCTCTCCTTCCTTTTGTCATGCAGCAAGAGCTAACTCTGACAAGAACTAGGTAATAGAGCCCAGATTTTATAGAGAAAAGGAGTGGCTAATCGAGCACAGCTGAACACAGGGATTTCTAACATGGCCAATTAATTCCTGTTCTGCTGGAAGAAATAAACACATTTAATAAGCTGGAGAAGTGCTTCTTCTCAGTGACGGAGTAGGAGCAATCAGACGCTGTGGCTTTCTGGCTTGGGACCGTTGCAGTAACCCTGTGACAACATGGCTAATTACTGCCCTACTCTACCTTACGACAAAGCTTCAGTAGCAGTGAAACGCGCATCGAGGTGCGAGTCCGCAGTACATATATCCTTTGCATTAAGGCTACAGGTAATTGATTAGGCATTCTGACAGCTATATGACTACATGCACCTTCACTGTGCTATTCATATTATGGTGTTACTCCTGCTACATGTATATTTTGCCTTTCACATTATCTAGATCTGTCCCTCACCTGTGATAAATTTCAACAAGGTTAGATAGGTTAACAAAAGAAGGGAAAGAGTATATGTGCCATAAAAAACATATTTTATTAAATATAGATTAAAATACAAATTTTGCTTAAGTAATGACAGAGGCTGTAGTGCCAAATATAATAAAAGGCAAACACTGTATATAATACAACTTGATATTACCTGAAATAGATCCTATGTGTAAGGATAAATGCTGAGTGGAATTGAACCACTAACACCTAAAATGCATTAGATATCAGGTGCTGCTAAAGAGCGTGCATGCATAATATATAAAGAGTAATTGAAATAAACATGTACATCAGTAATATAGTTGTAATGCAGGTGTTCCCGCCGCCCCCAATGTACGTTTCATGTGGTCACTTCTGTTAGATAGGTATCTATTTCATAACACAGGTTTGATATATCTATTCAATAGATACCCATCATATTTCTATATTATTCCAGATACGCTAAATTATATGGTGTGCTTCTGTTTCATAGTTCCTGTTATTATGTCCCATCATAAATTAAAATTTCTGTCTCATTAATTATACAACTTGTCTATTATGTATTGTAATATCTAAATAAAATGTTATACATTTTTTATTATCGTTGACACTTTGCTCCTTCATAATTGCTATTGGCTATTTTAGTTCTAGCAAAGAAGGGATCATCATCTCATTATTATGAGGAATTCTGTTGGTTCTAAATTAAAGCACAGCACAGAGGCTGTAGGCAGTTGTTTTACAGCCCAACACAGGAAGGTTAGAGGAGGATAGTTGAACTTGGCTGAGCTCCTAAGATTTTAAGTTTCATTATATTTCAAGACAAAATAAGAGTATATTAACAGCTTCATTCATATGGATGTATATACAGCTCTGGCAAAGAATTAAGACACCACCACATCAAAACCCTGTCATGGGCAGCCCAATCTCCAGACCTGATCCCTGTTGAAAACCTCTGGAATGTAATCAAGAGGATGATGGATAGTCACAAGCCATCAAATAAAGAAGAACTGCTTACATTTTTGTGCCAAAAGCAGTGTGAAAGACTGGTGGAAAGCATGCCAAGACGCATGAAAGCTGTGATTAAACATCATGGTTATTCCACAAAATATTGATTTCTGAACTCTTCCTGAGTTAAAACATTAGTATTGTTGTTTCTAAATAATTATGAACTTGTTTTCTTTGCATTATTTGAGGTCTGAAAGCAATGTTTTTTTTTTTATTTTGACCATTTTTCTTTGTCAGAAAAAAATAAAAAAAGGAATTGCCTGGAAATTCGGAGACATGTTGTCAGAAGTTTATAGAATAAAAGAACAATTTACATTTAACTCAAAAAATATACCTATAAAGAGAAAAATCAGACAAACTGAACATTTTTCAGTTGTCTCTTAATTTTTGCCAGAGCTGTATATGTCCTGATAAGTAGTTGGTTCCCATATTACAGCATAATATTTTTCCCAGGAATGGAGTGGACACAGGAGATTTGCCTTTGCCGCTCCCAGATGCAGCTGGCTGTAATATACAGTTCACCTCCTACCGCAACTGTTGGGAGTGGAGCTAGTGCCTATTCCAGCAATTTTACTTCTCATATGTTACAATCAATAGAAAACGCGGCAGTTGAGGTTCACATATAGAGACCTGTCAATCCAGTGCAGCAAGCAGGGAATATCCACCAGAGACTTGCCTGTCTGACTTGTCTATAGCAGGGTCTCAGTCCTCGGAGGCTTCTAATGTATATTCCTCTCTGAAATGTTGCAGCTTTTCAGAGTTAAACATACCTGACTTAGATAATACAGCCGGATTGAGCAGCATTTATCAGCTTGTCAGGTTTACTTCAATAGGAACCTGTCACCAGTTTTTTAATGTCTGAACCAATTCCAACACCTTTACAGTGCCTGTGCTGCATTACACAAATGTGTTCATCGTCCCCTAACACCCCTGTATACCGTCAAAAATACCATTTTTTTCCCAGCACTGTATGTATGCTTTTGGTCGAGTCCGATGGGTGTTAACTCCTTGGTATCTGTGCCACTTCCTTGCCCCAAAAAGCCATCCTACGGCTTTGATTGATGTGGATGACTCTGGCCACAGATCTTGTGTCTGTGCATTAGCATCATCGGCTCGCGCTGGATCACTTTGCCAGCCCTACTTCGGGCAGAGCACAAAGCTTTTCAACACATGCACCCTGGAAATATCATTCTGGCAAATAGGTTCCAGTAAAAAGGAGCTGGAATTATATTTTCCGTGCAGTGGTAAATTACTGAAGGAGAATAAAGTAATATTTCTATATAGCTGAAAAGTGGGCCCCAGAGTCAGTGTTACTGGAGTGCTTTTACCTCTCCATTCTAATACTGGATGAGGGGCAATTATCCCAAAATACGTGTCTACAAATGGAGGCTCTAGTTTGACAACACTTTTTAACCCCTTTCTGACATCTGACGTACTATCCCGTCGAGGTGGGGTGGGCCCGTATGACCACCGACGGGATAGTACGTCATACGCGATCGGCCGCTCAGGGGGAGCGCGGCCGATCGCGGCCGGGTGTCAGCTGCATATCGCAGCTGACATCCGGCACTATGTGCCAGGAGCGGTCACGGACCGCCCCCGGCACATTAACCCCCGGCACACCACGATCAAACATGATCGCGGTGTGCCGGCGGTATAGGGAAGCATCGCGCAGGGAGGGGGCTCCCTGCGGGCTTCCCTGAGACCCCCGGAGCAACGCGATGTGATTGCGTTGCTCCGAGGGTCTCCTACCTCCCTCTTCGCCGCAGGTCCCGGATCCAAGATGGCCACGGCATCCGGGTCCTGCAGGGAGGGAGGTGGCTTACCGAGTGCCTGCTCAGAGCAGGCACTGGTAAGCCTGCAGCCCTGCACAGCAGATCGTCGATCTGACAGAGTGCTGTGCACACTGTCAGATGAATGATCTGTAATATCTGCCCCTGGGACAAAGTAAAAAAGTTAAAAAAAAATTCCCCACATGTGTGTAAAAAAAATATAAAAAAAATATCCTAAATAAAGAAAAAAAAAAAATATTATTCCCATAAATACATTTCTTTAGCTAAATAAAATAAAAAATAAAAGTACACATATTTAGTATCGCCGCGTCCGTAACGACCCAACCAATAAAACTGCCCCACTAGTTAACCCCTTCAGTAAACACCGTAAGAAAAAAAAAAAAAAAACGAGGCAAAAAACAACGCTTTATTATCATACCGCCGAACAAAAAGTGGAATAACACGTGATCAAAAAGACTGATATAAACATCCATGGTACCGCTGAAAACGTCATCTTGTCCCGCAAAAAACGAGCCACCACACAGCATCATCAGCAAAAAATAAAAAAGTTATAGTCCTGAGAATAAAGCGATACCAAAATAATTATTTTTTCTATAAAATAGTTTTTATCGTATAAAAGCGCCAAAACATAAAAAAATGATATAAATGAGATATCGCTGTAATCGTACTGACCCGACGAATAAAACTGCTTTATCAATTTTACCAAACGCGGATTGGTATAAACGCCTCCCCCAAAAGAAATTCATGAATAGCTGGTTTTTGATCACTCTGCCTCACAAAAATCGGAATAAAAAGTGAGCAAAAAATGTCACGTGTCCGAAAATGTTACCAATAAAAACGTCAACTCGTCCCGCAAAAAACAAGATCTCACATGACTCTGTGGACTCAAATATGGAAAAATTACAGCTCTCAAAATGTGGTAACGCAAAAAATATTTTTTGCAATGAAAAGCGTCTTTCAGTGTGTGACGGCTGCCAATCATAAAAATCCGCTAAAAAAAACGCTATAAAAGTAAATCAAATCCCCCTTCATCACCCCCTTAGTTAGGGAAAAATAAAAAAATTAAAAAATGTATTTATTTCCATTTTCCCATTAGGGTTAGGGTTAGGGCTAGAGTTAGGACTAGAGTTAGGGCTAGGGTTAGTGTTAGGGCAAGGGTTAGGGCTAGGGTTAGGGTTAGGGCTAGGGATGGGGCTAGGGTTAGGGCTAGGGTTAGGGCTAGGGTTGGGGCTAGGGTTAGGGCTAGGGTTAGGGCTAGGGTTGGGGCTAGGGTTAGGGCTAGGGTTAGGGTTAGGGCTAGGGTTAGGGCTAGTGTTACGGCTAGTGTTAGGGCTAGTGATAGGGCTAGGGTTATTGCTAGGGTTAGGGCTAGGGTTAGGGCTAGGGTTGGGGCTAGGGTTGGGGCTAGGGTTAGGGTTGGGGCTAAAGATAGGGTTAGGGTTTGGATTACATTTACGGTTGGGAACAGGGTTGGGTGTGTCTGGGTTAGAGGAATGGTTAGGGTTACTGTTGGGATTAGGGTAAGGGGTGTGTTTGGATTAGGGTTTCAGTTATAATTGGGGGGTTTCCACTGTTTAGGCACATCAGGGGCTCTCCAAACGGGACATGGCATCCGATCTGAATTCCAGCCAATTCTGCGTTGAAAAAGGAAAACAGTGCTCCTTCCCTTCAGAGCTCTCCCGTGTGCCCAAACGGGTTTACCCCAACATATTGGGTATCAGCATACTCAGGACAAATTGGACATCATCTTTTGGGGTCCAATTTCTCCTGCTACCCTTGGGAAAATACAAAACTGGGGGCCAAAAAATAAGTTTTGTGGGAAAAAAAAGATTTTTTATTTTCACGGCTCTGCGTTGTAAACTGTAGTGAAACACTTGGGGGTTCAAAGTTCTCACAACACATCTAGATAAGTTCCTTGGGGGGTCTAGTTTCCGATATGGGGTCACTTGTGGGGGGTTTGTACTGTTTGGGTACATCAGGGGCTCTGCAAATGCAACGTGATGCCTGCAGGCCAATCCATTTAAGTCTGCATTCCAAATGGCGCTCCTTCCCTTCCGAGCTCTGTCATGCGCCCAAACAGTGGTTTCCCCCCACATATGGGGTATCAGCGTACTCAGGACAAATTGGACAACAACTTTTGGGGTCCAACTTATCCTGATACCCTTGTGAAAATACAAAACTGGGGGCTAAAAAATCATTTTTGTGAAAAAAAAAGAATTTTTATTTTCACGGCTCTACGTTATAAACTGTAGTGAAACACTTGGGTGTTCAAAGCTCTCAAAACACATCTAGGTAAGTTCCTTAGGGGGTCTACTTTCCAAAATGGTGTCACTTGTGGGTTTTTTTAATGTTTAGGCACATCAGGGGCTCTCCAAACGCAACATGGCATCCCATCTTAATTCCAGTCAATTTTGCATTGAAAAGTAAAATAGCGCTCCTTCACTTCCGAGCTCTGCTATGCGCCCAAACAGTGGTTTACCCCCACATATTGGGTATCGTCGTACTCAGGACAAATTGCACAACAACTTTTGTGGTCTAATTTCTTCTCTTACCCTTGGGGAAATAAAAAAATGGGGGCGAAAAGATCATTTTTGTGAAAAAATATGATTTTTTATTTTTACGGCTCTGCATTATAAACTTCTGTGAAGCACTTGTTGGGTCAAAGTGCTCAACACACATCTAGATAAGTTCCTTAAGGGGTCTACTTTCCAAAATGGTGTCACTTGTGGGGGGTTTCAATGTTTAGGCACATCAGGGGCTCTCCAAATTCAACATGGCGTCCAATCTCAATTCCAGTCAATTTTGTATTGAAAAGTCAAATGGCGCTCCTTCCCTTCCGAGCTCTGCCATGCGCCCAAACAGTGGTTTACCCCCACATATGGGGTATCAGCGTACTCAGGACAAATTGTGCAAGAAATTTTGGGGTCTATTTTCTTCTGTTACCCTTGGTAAAATAAAACAAATTGGAGCTGAAATAAATTTTTTGTGAAAAAAAGTTAAATGTTCATTTTTATTTAAACATTCCAAAAATTCCTGTGAAACACCTGAAGGGTTAATAAACTTCTTGAAAGTGGTTTTGAGTACCTTGAGGGGTGCAGTTTTTAGAATGGTGTCACACTTGGGTATTTTCTATCATATAGACCCCTCAAAATGACTTCAAATGAGATGTGGTCCCTTAAAAAAAATGGTGTTGTAAAAATGAGAAATTGCTGGTCAACTTTTAACCCTTATAACTCCGTCACAAAAAAAAATTTGGTTCCAAAATTGTGCTGATGTAAAGTAGACATGTGTGAAATGTTACTTTTTGCGTATTTTGCGTGACATATGTCTGTGATTTAAGGGCATAAAAATTCAAAGTTGGAAAATTGCGAAATTTTCAAAATTTTCGCCAAATATTCATTTTTTCACAAATAAACGCAAATTATATCGAAGAAATTTTACCACTATCATGAAGTACAATATGTCACAAGAAAACAGTGTCAGAATCGCCAAGATCCGTTAAAGCGTTCCAGAGTTATAACCTCATAAAGGGACAGTGGTCAGAATTGTAAAAATTGGCCCTGTCATTAACGTGCAAACCACGCTTGGGGGTGAAGGGGTTAACAGGGTCAAATTGACTTTTATGATTGCTAATTTCAGGAGCTGACCCTCCATGTAATCTCCTTTGCTAAGCGCCGAATTGCTTATGGAATACTGTATTATTTTCTTGCGAGTTTTCTGAGTTCAGCATTTCTTTAAATACGAGAACTAGCTTCAACAATTTGTAGTCAGATTTGTATGTTTGATTTTATTTTTTATCTTTGATTGCGGCTTTCACTTTAGACAGACATCTCCCAATTTTCTGACACAGTGATAACAACTCAACTTTGAGACACAGCGAGAATATTTATTCTGTCAGTCATTTCAAATGCTCTCTATAAAGAAACATGGAGATAATTTTGAAGAAAGTCATATACGAATAATTCTTAAATCTACTGGCTTCTAGATAATTTTGCTTATTAATCATACACCAATTGTAACCCCATAAATACTGTATGAAATAACATATAACATTTGTAATTTCATTTTTGTTTTTTTTTCAAAAGCCAAATCTTTTTATTTTTTTGTCCCACATAGCTGTATGAAGTCTTGTTTTTATCGGGATGAGTTGCAGTTTTAAATGATTCCATTATTTTTACCATTCAATGTATTAACCCCTTCCTGACATCAGACGTACTATCCCGTCGAGGTGGGGTGGGCCCGTATGACCGCCGACGGGATAGTACGTCATCACCGATCAGCGGCGCTCACGGGGGGAGCGCAGCCGATCGCGGCCGGGTGTCAGCTGCATATCGCAGCTGACATCCGGCACTATGTGCCAGGAGCGGTCATGGACCGCCCCCGGCACATTAACCCCCGGCACACTGCGATCAAACATGATCGCAGTGTACCGGCGGTATAGCGAAGCATCACGCAGGGAGGGGGCTCCCTGCGGGCTTCCCTGAGACCCCCGGAGCAACGCGATGTGATTGCGTTGCTGCGAGGGTCTCCTATCTCCTTCCTGGCTGCAGGTCCCGGATCCAAGATGGCCGCGGCATCCGGGTCCTGCAGGGAAGGAGGTGGCTTACCGAGTGTCTGCTCAGAGCAGACGCTGGTAAGCCTGCACCGATGTAAGTGAGATCGTCGATCTGGCAGAGTGCTGTGCACACTGCCAGATCAATGATCTGTGATGTCCCCCCCTGGGACAAAGTAAAAAAGTAAAAAAAAAAATTTTCCACATGTGTAAAAAAAAAAAAAAAAAAAATCCTAAATAAATAATAAAAAAAAAATATATATTATTCCCATAAATACATTTCTTTATCTAAATAAAAAAAACAAACAATAAAAGTACACATATTTAGTATCGCCGCGTCCGTAACGACCCAACCTATAAAACTGCCCCACTAGTTAACCCCTTCAGTAAACACCGTAAGAAAAAAAAAAAAAAACGAGGCAAAAAACAACGCTTTATTACCATACCGCCGAACAAAAAGTGGAATAACACGCGATCAAAAAGACTGATATAAATAATCATGGTACCGCTGAAAACGTCATCTTGTCCTGCAAAAAACAAGCCGCCATACAGCATCATCAGCAAAAAAATAAAAAAAAGTTATAGTCCTGAGAATAAAGCGATACCAAAATAATTATTTTTTCTATATTTTAGTTTTTATCGTATAAAAGCGCCAAAACATAAAAAAATGATATAAATGAGATATCGCTGTAATCGTACTGACCCGAAGAATAAAACTGCTTTATCAATTTTACCAAACGCGGAACGGTATAAACGCCTCCCCCAAAAGAAATTCATGAATAGCTGGTTTTTGGTCATTCTGCCTCACATAAATCGGAATAAAAAGCGATCAAAAACGGTCACGTGTCCGAACATGTTACCAATAAAAACGGCAACTCGTCCCGCAAAAAACAAGACCTCACATGACTCTGTGGAGCAAAATGTGGAAAAATTATAGGTCTCAAAATGTGGAGACGCAAAAACTTTTTTGCTATAAAAAACGTCGCTGGTTTCACACTTGCGGTTTTGTCTGCAGCGTTTTTTGCACAAAAAAACGCATGCGTTTTTTCCCTATATTTAACATTGAAAACGCATGCGGTTTTTTTTTCTGCATGCGTTCATTTTCAGAAATACAACCTGCAGTATTTTCTTGCGTTTTTAAGCACATGCGTTTGTTTGCGTTAAAAACGCATGCATTTTTATCGAAAAAAAACAGAAAACACACTGAAAAGCCACCCACCACCATCAAGGTGATAAAGGGATCCAAACCCTAACCCTAACTCTACCCCTAACCTCACCCCTAACCGTTTAATGAACATTTTCTGACAGTCATAGTGCCACGTATTTCAGTGCCACGTATTTCAGTGCCACGTATTTCAGTGCCACGTGTTTCAGTGCCACGTGTTTCAGTGCCACGTATTTCAGTGCCACGTATCACGTATTTCAGTGCCACGTATCACGTATTTCAGTGCCACGTATCACGTATTTCAGTGCCACATATTTTAGTACCACGTATTTCAGTGCCACGTATTTCAGTGCCACGTATTTCAGTGCCACGTATTTCAGTGCCACGTATTTAAGTGCCACGTATCACATATTTCAGTGCCACGTATTTCAGTGCCACATATTTCAGTGCCACGTATTTCAGTGCCACGTATTTCAGTGCCACGTATCACGTATTTCAGTGCCACGTGTTTCAGTGCCACGTATTTAAGTGCCATGTATCACGTATTTCAGTGCCACGTATTTCAGTGCCACGTATTTCAGTGCCACGTATTTCAGTGCCACGTATTTCAGTCACGTTTAGGGTTAGGGGTAGGGTTAGGGTTAGGGCTAGGGTTGGAGGTAAAGTTAGGGTTGGGGCTAAAGTTAGGGTTGGGGCTAAAGTTAGGGTTAGGGTTTGGATTACATTTACGTTTGGATTAGGGTTGGGATTAGAATTATGGGTGTGTCAGGACTAGGGGTGTGGTTAGGGTTACCGTTGGGATTAGGGTTAGGGGTGTGTTTGGGTTAGGGTTTCAGGTAGAATTGGGGAGTTTCCACTGTCCAGGCACATCAGGGGCTCTCCAAGCGCGACATGGCGTCCAATCTCAATTCCAGCCAATTCTGCGTTGAAAAAGTAAAACAGTCCTCCTTCCCTTCCGAGCTCTCCCGTGCGCCCAAAAAGGGGTTTACCCCAACATATGTGTTATCAGCGTACTCGGAACAAATTCAACAACAACTTCTGGGGTCCAAGTTCTCTTGTTATCCTTAGGAAAATAAAAATTTGGGGGGCTAAAAATAATTTTTGTGGGAAAAAAAAGATGTTTTATTTTCACGGCTCTGCGTTATAAACTGTAGTGAAGCACTTGGGGGTTCAAAGTTCTCACAACACATCTATATAAGTTCCTTGGGAGGTCTAGTTTCCAATATGGGGTCACTTGTGGGGGGTTTGTACTGTTTGGGTACATCAGGGGCTCTGCAAATGCAACGTGACGCCTGCAGACCAATCCATTTAAGGCTGCATTCCAAATGGCGCTCCTTCCCTTCCGAGCTCTGTCATGCACCCAAACAGTGGTTCCCCCCCACATATGGGGTATCAGCGTACTCAGGACAAATTGGACAACAACTTTTGGGGTCTAATTTATCCTGTTACCCTTGTGAAAATACAAAACTGGGGGCTAAAAAATCATTTTTGTGAAAAAAAATAAAAATTATTTTCACGGCTCTGCGTTATAATCTGTAGTGAAACACTTGGGGGTTCAAAGCTCTCAAAACACATCTAGATAAGTTCCTTAGGGGGTCTACTTTCCAAAATGGTGTCACTTGTAGGGAGTTTCAATGTTTAGGCACATCAGGGGCTCTCCAAACGCAACATGGCGTCCCATCTCAATTCCAGTCAATTTTGCATTGAAAAGTCAAATGGCGCTCCTTCCCTTCCAAGCTCTGCCATGCGCCCAAACAATGGTTTACACCCACATATGGGGTATCATCGTACTCAGGACAAATTGCACAACATTTTTTGGGGTCCAATTTCTTCTCTTACCCTTGGGAAAATAAAAAATTGGGGGTAAAAAGATCATTTTTGTGAAAAAATATGATTTTTTATTTTTACGGCTCTGCATTATAAACTTCTGTGAAGCACTTGGTGGGTCAAAGTGCTCACCACACATCTAGATAAGTTCCTTAGGGGGTCTACTTTCCAAAATGGTGTCACTTGTAGGGAGTTTCAATGTTTAGGCACATCAGGGGCTCTCCAAACGCAACATGGCGTCCCATCTCAATTCCAGTCAATTTTGCATTGAAAAGTCAAATGGCGCTCCTTCCCTTCCAAGCTCTGCCATGCGCCCAAACAATGGTTTACACCCACATATGGGGTATCAGCGTACTCAGGACAAATTGCACAACATTTTTTGGGGTCCAATTTCTTCTCTTACCCTTGGGAAAATAAAAAATTGTGGGCGAAAAGATCATTTTTGTGAAAAAATATGATTTTTTATTTTTACGGCTCTGCATTATAAACTTCTGTGAAGCACTTGGTGGGTCAAAGTGCTCACCACACATCAAGATAAGTTCCTTAGGGGGTCTACTTTCCAAAATGGTGTCACTTGTAGGGGGTTTCAGTGTTTAGGCACATCAGGGGCTCTCCAAACGCAACATGGCGTCTCATCTCAATTCCAGTCAATTTTGCATTGAAAAGTCAAATGGCGCTCCTTTCCTTCCGAGCTCTGCCATACGCCCAAACAGTGGTTTACCCTCACATATCGGGTATCAGCGTACTCAGGACAAATTGTACAACAACTTTGGGGGTCCATTTTCTCCTGTTACCCTTGATAAAATAAAACAAATTGGAGCTGAAATAAATTGTGTGTGAAAAAAAGTTAAATGTTCATTTTTATTTAAACATTCCAAAAATTCCTGTGAAACACCTGAAGGGTTAATAAACTTCTTGAATGTGGTTTTGAGCACCTTGAGGGGTGCAGTTTTTAGAATGGTGTCACACTTGAGTATTTTCTATCATATAGACTCCTCAAAATGACTTCAAATGAGATGTGGTCCCTAAAAAAAAATGGTGTTGTAAAAATGAGAAATTGCTGGTCAACTTTTAACCCTTATAACTCCGTCACAAAAAAAAATTTTGGTTCCAAAATTGTACTGATGTAAAGTAGACATGTGGGAAATGTTACTTATTAAGTATTTTGCGTGACATATGTCTGTGATTTAAGGGCATAAAAATTCAAAGTTGGAAAATTGCAAAATTTTCAAAATTTTCGCCAAATTTCCATTTTTTTCACAATTAAACGCAAGTTATATCAAATAAATTTTACCACTATCATGAAGTACAATATGTCACGAGAAAACAATGTCAGAATCGCCAAGATCCGTCAAAGCGTTCCAGAGTTATAGCCTCATAAAGGGACAGTGGTCAGAATTGTAAAAATTGGCCTGGTCATTAACGTGCAAACCACCCTTGGGGGTGAAGGGGTTAAAAAATGGGTAAATATTCCAAGCATGGGGACGTTGGGAAAAAATGCAATTCTGCCCTTTTTTATGCTTTATTTTTACATTCTGGATTAAAAATTACTCTAAATTGTGATTTTTCAGGTCACTACCATTACAGCGATACCAAATGTGTACATTTTTTTTATGAAAGTGGATAAAAAAATGCTGATATTTGTAAAAAAAAAAATCAGGTTTGTGCTAACATATTCTTAGACAAGTAAAATTTTTGTTTATCCATCAGTTGAGCTGGATTGTTTTTATTGAATTTTATTGAAGGAGTATTAACCAAAAAATATATTTTCTGGTGTTTTGATTTTTTTTACTTGTTCCAGTGTTTGGCGATTGTGTTAATTAACTTTATGTTTTGATATGCAGGACTTTTACGAACGCAGAGATACTACTTATGTGTATTTTTGTTTCTTTTTTTCAATGGGGAGAAGGAGGGGATTTGAACTTTTACATCTTTTCATATTTTTTTAGATTTTTAAACTTTTTTATTAACATTACTTTATCTGTTAGTCCCATTAGGTGTCGTGAATAGTGTTGAGCATTCCGATACTGCAAGTATCGGGTATCGGCCGATACTTGCTGTATCGGAATTCCGATACCGAGATCCGATATTTTTGTGATATCGGGTATCGGTATCGAAACAACATTAATGTAAAAATGTGTAAAAGAAAGAATTAAAATAAAAAATATTGCTATACTCACCTCTCCGACGCAGCCTGCACCTTACCGAGGGAAGCGGCAGCGTTCTTTGTTTAAAATTCGCGCTTTTCTTTCCTTTACGTGAGTCCCGGCTTGTGATTGGTTGCGTGCCGCCCATGTGACCGGGACGCAACCAATCACAGCAAGCCGTGACGTAATTTCAGGTCCTTCAGGATTTTAAAATTACGTCCCGGCTTTGTGATTGGTCCGCGTCCCGGCAACATGGCCGCCATTAACCAATCACAAGCCGTGACGTCACGGGAGGCTGGACACGCGCGCTTTTTAAAATGGGCGCGTGTCCAGCCTCCCGTGACGTCCCGGCTTGTGATTGGTTGCGCCGCAGTCAACCAATCACAAGCCGGGAGGCTGGACACGCGCCCATTTTAAAATTTTAAAATGCGCGCGTGTCCAGCCTCCCGGCTTGTGATTGGTTGACCGCGGCGCAACCAATCACAAGCCGGGACGTCACGGGAGGCTGGACACGCGCCCATTTTAAAAAGCGCGCGTGTCCAGCCTCCCGTGACGTCACGGCTTGTGATTGGTTAATGGCGGCCATGTTGCCGGGACGCGGACCAATCACAGCAAGCCGTGACGTAATTTCGTCACGGCTTGCTGTGATTGGTCCGCGTCCCGGCAACATGGCCGCCCTGACCAATCACATGCCGGGACTTCACGTAACCAAGTAAAAGCGCGAATTTTAAACAAACAACGCTGCCGGTTCCCTCGCTGAGGTCCAGGCTGCGTCGGAGGGTGAGTATAGCGATATTTTTTATTTTAATTCTTTCTTTTACACATTTATATGGATCCCAGGGCCTGAAGGAGAGTTTCCTCTCCTTCAGACCCTGGGAACCATCAGGAATACCGTCCGATACTTGAGTCCCATTGACTTGTATTGGTATCGGGTATCGGTATCGGATTGGATCCGATACTTTGCCGGTATCGGCCGATACTTTCCGATACCGATACTTTCAAGTATCGGACGGTATCGCTCAACACTAGTCGTGAACCTGTTATACTCCGATTGCTATATAGTACAGTAACACAGTATTACAATATATAGTGGAAATCAAGGTCTCCTTGAAGCTCAGCATATAAATGGACTACAGAAGAGAATTAAGATAGCGGCAACTGGGGCCTTTAACTCATTGACATAACCATGTACAGTACAGACCACAAGTTTGGATACACCTTCTCATTTAAAGATTTTTCTGTATTTTCATGATTATGATAATTGTACATTCACACTGAAGGCATCAAAACTATGAATTAACACATGTGAAATTATATACTTAACAAAAAAGTGTGAAACGACTGAAAATATGTCTTATATTCTAGGTTCTTCAAAGTAGCCACCTTTTGCTTTGATGACTGCTTTGCACACTCTTAGCATTCTCTTGATGAGCTTCAAGAGATAGTCACCGGGAATGGTTTTCACTTCACAGGTGTGCCCTGTCAGGTTTAATAAGTGGGATTTCTTGCCTTATAAATGGGGTTGGGACCATCAGTTGTGTTGTGCAGAAGTCTGGTGGATACACAGCTGATAGTCCTACTGAATAGACTGTTAGAATTTGTATTATGGCAAGAAAAAAGCAGCTAAGTAAAGAAAAACGAGTGGCCATCATTACTTTTAGAAATGAAGGTCAGTCAGTCCGAAAAATTGGGCAAACTTTGAAAGTGTCCCCAAGTGCAGTGGCAAAAACCATCAAGCGCTACAAAGAAACTAGCTCACATGAGTCCTGCCCCAGGAAAGGAAGACCAAGACTCACCTCTGCTTCGGAGGATAAGTTTATCCGAGTCACCAGCCTCAGAAAACGCAGGTTAACAGCAGCTCAGATTAGAGACCAGGTCAATGCCACACAGAGTTCTAGCAGCAGACACATCTCTACAACAACTATTAAGAGGAAACTTTGTGCAGCAGGCCTCCATGGTAAAATAGCTGCTAGGAAACCACTGCTAAGGACAGGCAACAAGCAGAAGAGACTTGTTTGGGCTAAAGAACACAAGGAATGGACATTAGACCTGTGGAAATCTGTGCTTTGGTCTGATGAGTCCAAATTTGAGATCTTTGGTTCCAACAACCGTGTCTTTGTGCGACGCAGAAAAGGTGAACGGATGGACTCTACATGCCTGGTTCCCACCATGAAGCATTGAGGAGGACATGTGATGGTGTGGGGGTGCTTTGCTGGTGATACTGTGGGGATTTATTCAAAATTGAAGGCATACTGAACCAGGATGGCTACCACAGCATCTTGCAGCGGCATGCTATTCCATCCGGTTTGTGTTTAGTTAGACCATCATTTATTTTTCAACAGGACAATGACCCCAAACACACCTCCAGGCTGTGTAAGGGCTATTTGACCAAGAAGGAGAGTGATGGGGTGCTACGCAAGATGACCTGGCCTCCACAGTCACCAGACCTGAACCCAATCGAGATGGTTTGGGGTGAGCTGGACCACAGAGTGAAGGCAAAAGGGCCAACAAGTGCTAAGCATCTCTGGGAACTCCTTCAAGATTGTTGGAAGATCATTCCCGGTGACTACCTCTTGAAGCTCATCAAGAGAATGCCAAGAGTGTGCAAAGCAGCCATCAAAGCAAAAGGTGGCTACTTTGAAGAACCTAGAATATAAGACATAATTTCAGTTGTTTCACACTTTTTTGTTAAGTATATAATTCCACGTGTTAATTCATAGTTTTGATGCCTTCAGTGTGAATGTACAATTTTCATAGTCATGAAAATACAGAAAAATCTTTAAATGAGAAGCTGTGTCCAAACTTTTGGTCTGTACTGTACATGTTGCAGAGAATCAATGGGAGCTGGTAAGCATGTGCAGCAGCATACGTTCAATTTAAAGACTCCTAGCAGAGATTGTCAGCAGTATTTAAATGCTTTAAAGGGGTTACCCACTACTCAGACAATTCCTTCTCAATCGCTGTTTCCCCTAAGGAAAATAATAGCAGCTATACTCATGTATGGTGCTGTCACCAAACCAGTGGTGTCAGCTCTTGCTCTCCCAGGGCTTGTATGACATTGTTGTCACACAACACCTGCAGCCAATCAGTGGCGACTTCTCTCTCCCCTCCTTCAGACATAACTGAAATCTGGAGGAATGTAATATATAATATAGCTCCTAAGTGCCCTGTACACATGATCAACCCACAATATTGCACATGCATGTGACATTATGTTAAGGAGTTAAAGAGATACCCTGACAAAGGTTACAACTCAGCATTATATAGTCTATTATAAAAAGAAGTACTCTCTTATATAACTACTGCATTTTTCCTCCAAAAAGAATATTTCTTGGTTGATATGTTGACAAGATTTAGCAGAGATCATTATAAATTTTATGTCATTTAATTAAAAGTGCCCATCACACAGTGTAATCAGAAATGTAACTTTCAGCTCTTTTGCCCCATTGTAAAATATGTACCAAGACTTCCGACCTACCATTGCCATTTATAATATTAGTTACAGAAGTGCTATCCATGGTTTTTACAGATGGTTTTTGTACCTGTGATAGTTTATGGGGTCATTCACATGTCCCTGAATTTTCACAGGCGATTTAATTGTTCATGGAAAATCGAGGAGACTTGTCCGATTTTAATCCAAGGGTTGGATCAAAATCTGCAATTCAAATCTATGGCTCCGTGAAAAAATTAGACCACATTCGGACGATATCTGAGTGAGGTCCGATTTTCACAGACTATCAGAAATGAGAAGGTAGAGAAACTTTTTCTTTCCATGCACGAGAAAAACTGATGACACTCTTACCACACTCTGATCAAGCTCTGATCAAAGTGTGCTGAATATATTTGGCCTGTTTTTCTCATGAGAAAATACTAACTCTGAATGAGGCCTTAGGCAACAGAGTAAAGATGTGACTGCTGCCTGTGCAAGTTATAAAGCTGCACCTTTAAGCATAATAAATAATGTGCTTAAGATGGTCATAAAAAAAATATTAGGGCATAAAAGAGTTGGAAATGAGTTTGCTAGATCAATACAAAATTAAAGATTAATGCCACCTAACTGTTAACCCCTTTACAACATGCGCCATACTAGTACTGCTCTGTGACTAGTATGGCACACTGATTGCACGGCCTCACGCTGAGCACTGTGGCTGTCGGGTGCAGGTGTCAGCTGGATGTGACAGCTAACACCCTGCAGCAACGCCCTCGATTGGTGCTAGTGTAGTGACCAGGAAAGCCATTACTAATGTTTGTTATATATCATATGCTAAGTGTGTTCTCTATTCCTTACATGATTACACTTGCGACAGCAGCTCCTTGTGTTGCCTTGGGAGGAGGTAAACTATTTAATTCTATGTTGCCCTCTCCTGCCTTGTTTTGGTATTACAACTTGTAGTACTATACTGCCCTCTTCTGCCTTAGTTTGGCATTGCAACGTGTTTTTCTGATTGGAAGATAAGTGGCAGTTGCAGGTGGTGCGCACGGATGAAAAGGACTTTATGGACGGTTTTGGTGGGGAGAGGAGGAAGAAAATTGTGGCTCCTGGATTGGGACAAGCGGGGTGTACAAATAGCACCCTATTCAGAGTGCCCCGCGTCTTACACCAACAGAGTGCTGAGACAAGAGAAGGAACTGCAGAACTGCGCAGCCAGTTACCTGGATACTCCGATCTGAGTAAGGTCAGTTTGATCCTCCCCCTTCATGCAGCACAGTTAGTCAAATGAAAAGTTATCACCATCCTCCCAAGGCCGGGACCGAGAAAAGGCTTTGACCGTCGCAATTTTAAGAATAATTTTATCGGCTACCCATAACTGTT
The DNA here is from genome assembly GCF_051348905.1 of Ranitomeya variabilis. Taxonomy (NCBI): domain Eukaryota; kingdom Metazoa; phylum Chordata; class Amphibia; order Anura; family Dendrobatidae; genus Ranitomeya; species Ranitomeya variabilis. The sequence goes on along the minus strand of NC_135233.1, from coordinate 700,963,247 downwards.
ATATTGAAAAATAAAAGGATTGTTACAAGTCTTCAGTAAAGTTCATCTTTCAAGTTTGCATGAGACCCCGGTGTATGCTTCTTTCATCCGCAGCCTCATCCCTTGCGGGCATCAACATAACTCACAGTCTCTTATCTCCGTTGTCTCCCCTTTATAATTGCCACCGAACCTAGGGATTGTTAGAGCCATCGGAGTCACCGTTACTGAACCATCCTCCTAGATACTAGGCTCAGCATCTCACAAGGCGGTGCGTCACACCTATTCTAGAATTTTGAGGAAATTGCCTGGTTTATTGTTGGTTTTTTCTTCAGCCACTTTTGAAAGGAATTTGACTAATGCTGGAGATGTCTTGAGCCAGCAAATATTGCTCTCGTTGAAGTTGCTCAAATCCTTATGTGTACCAATTTTATCTGCTTCCAAAGTAGCTTCAAGAACTGACTGTTTGGAAGTGGCCTTATATATCCCCATATTTTTCAGATTCCATTAACAATCAATGCTATTCACTTAACTTGCAAAATGACCAACATAGGAAAGAAATAGCAGACCCCAACTACAAATATTAATGGACGTAAAATATTGCAACAAGTGCACTAGATTTTCCCGTAGTGTCTTATGGAGGCATGTTGCTTGCTGATGTCAGCAGGAAAGGACCACTCAGAATAACCTTTGTTATAGCTGACTGCTGGGGTCCTTTGTTCTTGGCGTATTGTATTTCAATATGGTTTATTTCTTTTTCATTATTCATAGTTGGAAGTTTTAATCATTATATAAAATCATAATATAGAGGTATTTATAAAACCACATCCTTGGCTCCAGTTCTGAAATGTAGCAATTAATAAGATGGAAAATGCGCGGAACGTTCTTGCATGCACTCATTGTCCCAGAGTGAGATTTTATTATACTTTTATTGTAAATATAAATAATACATGAGATATTAAAAATTTAAGCAGGTGGCCAAGGATGCTTCTCTGGAATGAACAGGACATATCGTTGACCTTCTGCTGACATTCTGTGACATTTTTATGTTACTATTTTCTTTTATGTCGATCGTTTATTGCATAGTGAAAGGACAGCGGAGACGGAACAGATCTATCTCATGCTAAACATTGGATAGCAAATCTGAACGGATTTGTCTCGTAAGATCATTGTCTAGAAAGTTAACCGGATTTTAAAATGAAAAAAACAATATTGTAAACAGATTTAATTAAAGTGCAGAACAAAGCACGCTATTACAGTGCCGCTGTAATGAGACGGACCCACTTGAAATTAGTGTAAATGTCTATTTAAGGTTAAACTAGTGAGGGTAATCGATATTACAGCAAGCTGAGCTTAACGCTATGCTTGTATCCAGCTGAACAAGATGTCCGAGGTGGAATACTGTAATCGGATGTCAGCTAGCACTTCTCTGGTAGGTGACAACTGTAGATCTACTATCAGCAGTATCAATTGTCTAACAGCAGCAGCTAATAGGCAGAGATCTTCTCATAATGGCCCTCTAAAGTCCAGTAATGCTAGAGATAAGACACAATTTAAGGTGCACATGTTGCCCAAACCATGGACAGAATGTATCAGGCGCTGGCTGTATGATCACAGCCATGTATGTTAGTCTCAGAAATACTGCTGTGTTTTATATAAAAACATACTTTTAATAGTAGCCATGGACTGAGCCACACGGTTGACTAGTGGGACAGGCGGGTCCCCAGCGACTTCTATCCATCAGCTGACAGTGACGGACAAGCCTCTGCCTATATGCGCATGCAGGGAGAGGGTTATCAGTCACTATCAGCGGGTATGGAGAAGCTGAAGGGGACCCGTCTGTACCATTAGTCACCCACACAACTATTAAAAGTATTATTTTCTCTGAAATGCACTAGCATTTCAAAGACAATCATACATGACTGTGATCGTACACCTGATGGCTGATACATGCTGACCACAGTTTGGGCAGCACGTATCAGCTTGCAGGTTCACTTTAAGTCTATAGGTGCACTAGGATTATTTCTGGCTTCAAGACAACAAGTTCTTCAATATTCCAGCACTACATTAAAGTATGTAGAAAAGCCACGGAGACACCATCACGTGTTTCTCAACGCAAGCAATGAATAGCCAGGTCTTTCACCGGGAAGGAACGACCACGGGAAGGGCAGCATCCAATAAAGGAAAACCACCTATGCCAAAACATGGTATCCATCCACAGACAGCTGTTTCGGGGTATTTGCCCCTCATCAGTGTGGAGTAGGAAACTGGCTATTAGGAGCAGTGCCTAGTGAAATCTGGATCACTGCGTTGAGAAACACGCGGTGTTGGATGTTTTGATCTCCACGAGGTCATTCATCCTTACATTCACTACATAACAGTAGACATCTTTTTTGTATATTTTAAAATTTAGCACATGTCCGTCATACACCTTACGACTGTTTACACTCATCTGATATCTGTCACCAGGCTTCTGTTTTGTAATCTGAGAGGAGCATTATGTAGGGGCTGAGATCCTGACTGTAGTGATGTGTCACTTGCTGGGCTACTTACTGTCATTTTGGTACAATCACTGTTCCTCAGCTGCAGATCTAGCAGTTCTCTGAATGCTGAGCTCTGTATAACCCTGCCTACACCACTGATTGGCTGCTTTTTGTTTACATTGATAGAAAGCTGTGGGGGTGGGGTTATAGAGAGCAGATGACTAAGAGGCACAGTTACATAGTCATGTATTGATAATATACTGCTGATAACACACTGATTTTCATGAAACAGAAACACACAGCCTACTAAGTTATACATTGCTGCAATCAGGGTATCTGTTCCTATATCATGCTGCTATAAGATTATGTAGCACAACTCTGCTGAAAGTTTCCCTTTAATTATAAACAGCGACTATGTAGATGTTGGTGTATATTACAAATCAAGTCTGAATTGGATTTGTACAAGCCTTATTCATTCAAACAAAGATAAAGACAAAATTGCAGAGGTCCATGCCTAGAAAAAAAAGTAATCTTTTTATATAAAGTCTGAATATTGGTAAATGTTAATTTTTATATTGATATATAGTAGATCTGTTCTCCATCTGAAACCATGCAGTGTTCAAATTCAGAATCCAAGCTGACTCTTCTCTGTGGAGGAGTTCACACCAGTCACATCAACACTTTATTTTTTAAGTCAATTCTATACCACAAATTGTGGAAAAATGTCAATCGCTATTATGTTCCTAAACAAATTATTTTGTTTCACCCAAATCTCTGGTGGTCTTATTGTATCATACACATGTTTTGCTAAGCATCTCTTTAGATTAAGTTTTGCGCATTCAGTATACTTTAAATGGCACTTGATGCATTGTACTGTACAAACATGCGCTATATCACCATTTATAAAGTTTTTCATTTTCATTTTTTAGGGACATTTGAAAAACCCCTATTGTGATAACCAGGTTTCCTCTATTTCCTTTCCTCAAATAAGCTAGCGTAAAAAAAATTCTCATAGAGTTGTATCTCCTTTAGCTACTTACTGTATATTGCTCTTCAAAATCCAATCTTGGTTAAGAACGGGCAGGACCATTTCTAATAATAGCACTGGCGTTATTAAAATCTTTGCTATGTGCAGTCATAAAAAACAAATTATCTTTTTCTTTTATTATCAAAACTTTTTTGTACATTAATTATTTCAAAGTTTTATTATGGAAGAAATATTTGTTTTTACAAGCACTTTGCGGTTGTATTTTTTTAAAACTTTTTTACATTGTCCCAGGATGGAACATCACTACATAATGTCAGATCGCTGACCTGAAACCTTGTGCAGCATAGTGTCAGATCAGGATCTGACAGGCAGGGAAGGAGGCATGCCGGCACCTGCTCTCATCAGGGTCTCGCAAGCCACCTTCCTTCCAGGACCCGGAATGACCCCACAGCCAGGGGTCTCTGTCATGATTCTCAATGGCGAGAGAACATAGCCCAGCATATATAAGAACTAGCTCTTGGAAGATGGAATCTAAACTGACCATGAACTAAACCTGCCGCACAATTAACAGTGGCCGGGTAGCGTGCCTACGTTTTATCCCTAGACGCCCAGCGCCAGCCGGAGGACTAACTAATCCTAGCAGAGGAAAATACAGTCCTGGCTCACCTCTAGAGAAATTTCCCCAAAAGGCAGACAGAGGCCCCCACATATATTGGCGGTGATTTTAGATGAAATGACAAACGTAGTATGAAAATAGGTTTAGCAAAATCGAGGTCCGCTTACTAGATAGCAGGAAGACAGAAAGGGCACTTTCATGGTCAGCTGAAAACCCTATCAAAACACCATCCAGAAATTACTTTAAGACTCTAGTATTAACTCATAACACCAGAGTGGCAATTTCAGATCACAAGAGCTTTCCAGACACAGTAACGAAACAGCAGCTGTGAACTGGAACAAAATGCAAAAACAAACAAGGACGAAAGTCCAACTTAGCTGGGAGTTGTCTAGTAGCAGGAACATGCAAAGAAAGGCTTCTGATTACATTGTTGACCGGCATGAAACTGACAGAGGAGCAAGGTTATATAGAGACTCCCACATCCTGATGGGAACAGGTGAACAGAGAGGATGATGCACACAAGTTCAATTCCACCAGTGGCCACCGGGGGAGCCCAGAATCCAATTTCACAACAGTACCCCCCCTCAAGGAGGGGGCACCGAACCCTCACCAGAACCACCAGGGCGATCAGGATGAGCCCTATGAAAGGCACGGACAAGATCGGAGGCATGAACATCAGAGGCAGTCACCCAAGAATTATCCTCCTGACCGTATCCCTTCCATTTGACCAGATACTGGAGTTTCCGTCTGGAAACACGGGAGTCTAAGATCTTTTCCACAACGTACTCCAACTCACCCTCAACCAACACCGGAGCAGGAGGCTCAACGGAAGGCACAACCGGTACCTCATACCTGCGCAATAATGACCGATGAAAAACATTATGAATAGAAAAAGATGCAGGGAGGTCCAAACGGAAGGACACAGGGTTAAGAATCTCCAATATCTTGTACGGGCCGATGAACCGAGGCTTAAACTTAGGAGAAGAAACCCTCATAGGGACAAAACGAGAAGACAACCACACCAAGTCCCCAACACAAAGCCGAGGACCAACACGACGACGGCGGTTGGCAAAAAGCTGAGTCTTCTCCTGGGACAACTTCAAATTGTCCACTACCTGCCCCCAAATCTGATGCAACCTCTCCACCACAGCATCCACTCCAGGACAATCCGAAGATTCCACCTGACCGGAGGAAAATCGAGGATGAAACCCCGAATTACAGAAAAACGGGGACACCAAGGTGGCAGAGCTGGCCCGATTATTGAGGGCGAACTCCGCCAATGGCAAAAAAGCAACCCAATCATCCTGATCCGCAGACACAAAACACCTCAAATATGTCTCCAAGGTCTGATTAGTCCGCTCGGTCTGGCCATTAGTCTGAGGATGGAAAGCAGACGAAAAAGACAAATCTATGCCCATCCTAGCACAGAATGCCCGCCAAAATCTAGACACGAATTGGGTCCCTCTGTCAGAAACAATATTCTCCGGAATACCATGCAAACGAACAACATTTTGAAAAAAACAGAGGAACCAACTCGGAAGAAGAAGGCAACTTAGGCAAGGGAACCAAGTGGACCATCTTAGAGAAACGGTCACACACCACCCAGATGACAGACATCTTCTGAGAAACAGGCAGATCCGAAATAAAATCCATCGAGATGTGCGTCCAAGGCCTCTTCGGAATAGGCAAGGGCAACAACAATCCACTAGCCCGAGAACAACAAGGCTTGGCCCGAGCACAAACGTCACAAGACTGCACAAAGCCTCGCACATCTCGAGACAGGGAAGGCCACCAGAAGGACCTTGCCACCAAATCCCTGGTGTCAATGCAAAAGCCCAATCTTGAGGGTCGCCCCGGAGCAAGGAAATTACAATCCTGACCTGCTGTGCAGGATCTCCGGCAGAGCGAGACTTCAGGGACAAAAACAATTTGCAATTATTTTTAAAATTTTGAAAGCAAGATCTTTTCCCTGAAAAAAATTCAGGCAAAGGAATTCTAGGTTCAGACATAGGTGCATGAACAACAAAATCTTGCAAATTTTGTACCTTCGTGGCGAGATTATTCAAACCTGTAGCTACACTCTGAAGATCCATTTCAAACAGGTGAACACAGAGCCATTCAAGGATTAGAAGGAGAGAAAGAGAGGAAGGCTGCAGTATAGGCAGACTAGCAAGTGATTCAATTATGAGCACACTCAGAACTAGAGAAAAAAAAAAAAAAAAATTTTCAGCAGACTTCTTTTTTCTCTCCTTTCTCAGCCAATAATTTAACCCTTTTGGGCCGGTCAAACTGTCATGATTCTCAATGGCGAGAGAACATAGCCCAGCATATATAAGAACTAGCTCTTGGAAGATGGAATCTAAACTGACCATGAACTAAACCTGCCGCACAATTAACAGTGGCCGGGTAGCGTGCCTACGTTTTATCCCTAGACGCCCAGCGCCAGCCAGAGGACTAACTAATCCTAGCAGAGGAAAATACAGTCCTGGCTCACCTCTAGAGAAATTTCCCCAAAAGGCAGAGGCCCCCACATATATTGGCGGTGATTTTAGATGAAATGACAAACGTAGTATGAAAATAGGTTTAGCAAAATCGAGGTCCGCTTACTAGATAGCAGGAAGACAGAAAGGGCACTTTCATGGTCAGCTGAAAACCCTATCAAAACACCATCCAGAAATTACTTTAAGACTCTAGTATTAACTCATAACACCAGAGTGGCAATTTCAGATCACAAGAGCTTTCCAGACACAGTAACGAAACAGCAGCTGTGAACTGGAACAAAATGCAAAAACAAACAAGGATGAAAGTCCAACTTAGCTGGGAGTTGTCTAGTAGCAGGAACATGCAAAGAAAGGCTTCTGATTACATTGTTGACCGGCATGAAACTGACAGAGGAGCAAGGTTATATAGAGACTCCCACATCCTGATGGGAACAGGTGAACAGAGAGGATGATGCACACAAGTTCAATTCCACCAGTGGCCACCGGGGGAGCCCAGAATCCAATTTCACAACAGGTCTCCATGGAGACCATCAGGACATCGTGATCGCATCATGATGTTCTGATGGAAGCGTGCAGGGAGAGGGCTGCTTCTTTATGCCACTTTCACTACTGACAGCAGCATCGGAGGGGTTAAATGCCCACGATTGGTGCTAGTGACGCACCGCCTTGTGAGATGCAGGGCCTAGTATCTCGGAGGATGGTTTAGTCACAGTGACTCCGATGGCTCTAACTATCCCTAGGTTCGGTGGCAATTATAAAGGGGGAGATGACGGATATATGAGACTGTGAGTTATGTTGATGCCCGCAAGGGATGAGGCTGCGGACTAAAGAAGCATACGCCAGGGTCTCATGCAAACTTGAAAGATGAACTTTACTGAAGACTTGTAACAATCCTTATATTTTTCAATATAACAGTTATGGGTAGCCGAAAATTTTTTTCTTACAATTGTGACGGTCAAAGCCTTTTCTCGGTCCCGGCCTTGGGAGGATGGTGGTAACTTTTCATTTGACTAACTGTGCTGCATAAAGGGGAAGGATCAAATTGACCTTACTCAGATCGGAGTATCCAGGGAATCTGCTGCGCAGTTCAGTAGTTTTTTCTCTTGTCTCTGCACACTGTTGCTGTAAGACTCGGGGCACTCTGAATAGGGTGCTATTTGTACACCTCGCTTGTCCCAATCCTGGAGCCCCAATTTTCTACCTCCTCTCCCCACCAAAACTGTCCATAAAGTACTTTCATCCCGAATGCACCACCTCCAACTGCCACTTATCTTCAAATCAGAAAAACACGTTGCAATGCCAAACTAAGGCAGAAGAGGGCAGTATAGTACTACAAGTTGTAATACCAAAACAAGGCAGGAGAGGGCAGCATAGAATTAAGTAGTTTACCTCCTCCCAAGGCAAGACAAGGAGCCGGTGGTGCAAGTGTAATCATGTAAGGAATAGAAAACACACTTAGCATATGAAATATAACATACATTAGTAATTCCTGGTCACTACAGGTGTAGATGATGCGTGGTGTACATCATGTGGATTGTAAGGCACTTGTGCATTATTTACCCAAGAAAGAAAGGGCACCAAGATGCAGAATGCACCACGGAAAGATGGCAGTGTGGCAACTGCAAAGTATACATGAGTAAAACAATACTGGTCAAAAGTTTGGACACACATTTTCATGTAATGTTTTTCTTTGTTTCTTCTTTAGCATGCACACTGTAGACTCAGATGAAAGGCAGCAACACCACAAAGGTACATATATGGGAATAAGGTGTAAAGAAATATGTGTGAAATACACCAGAGTAAGTGTAAAACTTTAGATTCCACAAAGTATTCTCCTTTTACTCTGATAGCAGCTTTATACTCCCTCAGCACCTTCATCACATAGTCAGCTGGAATGTGTTCCTTCATGGTTTTCCTGCCTTTAGTCTAAATGTATAATGTGTTTCACAGACTGTGGTCAAGATTTGGTAAAATATCCACTTTGCTGCTACTGTAATACACTGTAGATAATATTGTACAGGGAGAAATATTGCATAGGGTGCAGATATTGATTATTACTAATATTGAGAATTAATAATACATATTGTTTAGGTACAGTAAGAAACTTGTTTTACTGATTATTATTATTTACTGATCTGTTCATGGAAAAACATGTTTCTTGTTCAAATTAGTTTGCTTATTGAGCTTTGTATTTACTTGGTTATCTCAGTAGTCATTAATCAGTAATTATTAATCAGTAAGAGATTATCTTGATACCTTTTCATTTTATCTATCTATCTATGAAGAACTATAGGTGGAAACTCGGTTGGTATCACACCTACTTTGACCTGATGAATTTGCTCCTGCTTTGATATACACTGTAGGGAGTAATGCTCTCAGGTAGGCATTAGGCCTTAGGTACCGTTCAATCAGGCAATGCAGTTTTGATCCAAACACGTGCCGCTTTTATATTCCACAGGTTGAACAGCATCAAAACAAAGTCATAAACATAAATGCCTAGCTTTGTCCAGGTGCTATCTCAACAGAGCAGACCCTGAGGACTCATCCATGGATGAGCTAGTACCAGCTCAGAAAAACAAAACAGCTATTGTTCATAGCAATCACTGATACTTGTGGTTCTCTTCACAATGCCTGTGCAGACTCTTCTCAGAGAGCGATTGTGGCTTTCCAACACTTCTCAGCTCAAAGGCATCCAGTCTGTTCAGCTTCCCTGGGCTGACACATTTGCCTTTGCTACATCTAGCAGACTGACTGACTCTACAGTCACTCCATTGTTATGGCTGGACCTGGTGGTTAGGAGCACCAGGAATGACCTGATAGTCAAAACTGAAAAATAGAGCGAGCTCTGGGAAGTGGGAGCTCTGCTGACCGCAGCCCTAATCTATTATCACACACACTAGAATTAGCCGTGGATCGTACCTGACTCTGCCTAGACGACTCTTCACAGCCTGAGAGGTAACTTCCCCTAAAGAGAAATATAGCCTCACCTTGCCTCAGAGAAATTCCCCAAAGGAAAAGAGCAGCCCCCCACATATATTGACTGTGAGTTAAGAGGAAGGCACAAACATAGAAATGAGACAGGTTTCAGCAAAGGAGGCCCGACTTACTAAATAGACAGAAGATAGATAAAGGGATCTTTGCGGTCAGCACAAAAAACTACAAAAAGCCACGCAGAGTGAGCAAGAAACCCTCCGCGCCGACTCACGGCGCGGTAGGTGCCACTCTGCAACCCAGAGCTTCCAGCTAGCGAGAAAATATCATGATGGCCAGCTGGACAAAACTTAGCAGGTACTCAGAAATATATTCAGCACACAAATGAACAACAAATGAGCTTAACAGGGACTTAGCTTCTGCTGAAGTAGACAGGTCATCAGGAGATCCAAGTGAGATCTGAACCAGTACTGATACATTGACAGCTGGCATCAGGTAACGATCTGAGCAGAGTTAAATAGAGGAACCAGCCCAGTCTTAAACGATGCAGCTGAGGAAGCCACCTCCAGACCAGCAGCTCCACTTTCAGCCACCAGAGGGAACCCACGGACAGAACTCACAGAAATACCATTCCTGACCACAGGAGGGAGTTCCAGAACAGAGTTCACAACACTCCATACAAAGAGAGTTCCGACGCGTCTTTCTCTCAGCTACACCTCACGTCTTGGCTGGTCCCACAATGAATCTACTTTCTGCTTCTTAGAGAAGCCATGCAGGTGCTTCTAATCAAACACTGCAGAGCTGGGATTTAAGTTTGTACATCCCAGCTATGCTTCAACACCCGTACACTCGCCTCTCCATTCATTATTTTATGATATTGTAATCTTGGTGAAAAGACTTGTCTAGCATTGAAAATTAAGGTGGTAAGAGTTTGTTGGAATAGTAAATCAGAGATAAAAAAGACTTCTGAACAGTACTTTCACAGTGTCCTGCCATTGCCACTGAAGTTGATGCTTAAATGGGTTGTGCCCTTTCAGTAAATTAATGTCCCCAGCCGCAAACTATTATAAACAAATTGTTCTTTACTGACTTTCCCTAGGTCCACCGCGAGTCTCCATCATTGCACCTCGTGAATAGAATTGGCTGTGGTGCTGACATCACTCCAGGAGCATAGCAGCCAATTGATGTACTCAGCAGCTCTGAAGGGGACATTCCGTCTACACAGACAGAGCCACTGAGCACATTTTTTGGCTGATGCAGTGTGAACATGATGTCAGTGCCTCAGCCAATACCAGACATTGGGAGCAATGGCAGAAACTCACTGGTGGAACCGGAGAAAGTGAGTAGAACAAAGGTTGAGTCTTTATTATATCCTGCAGCCAGGGACATTCGTTTACTGACAGGGAACAATCCCTTTAAGTTGTACCATTGCCACTGTTAAATTCACACATCTTAAAAGTTTATTTCATGTCTAGCTCCGGCGTATGAATCTGGGTGTGCTGCTCTATTGCACTGCTGCATCAAACAGTGAGCCATGCTCCATTGCCTTACTATATCCCCTGCCACTATATCTTCTAATGGGACACAAGGGATCTTTATGTTCTTTGATAATAACAGCCCAAATTTATTCGATCTTTTTGATCATTATATTTAATTTTTCAATTTCTGGTTGACATTTTTGAGGTTCAGAACCTCTTACTATAGCATTATAACTTCAAGTTACAAGCCTTGATTTATTATGACTGTTTTTGTGCATGCCAGTCTTATTGAAGGGGTATGGTTGAGTAGTAGGCATCAGATTCATTAAGAGGTTCATGCTACATAGTGAATCAGGCAAATCTTACAAGTCTAGTGTACATCTGTGCTTCTTTCCAGAAATCTTACTCCAGTATGAGACTGAAGTAAGATTCATGGCATAAGGTACACCATGTCCGACCATGAATTTTATGGATAAGCATTGTTACTCTCTGTCCTGCCAATCCTCAGCCTACTTTTGTAGAGCTGGCTGAGACATTTGTAAAAATGCTAAAAGTCTCAATATTTTTTATTAACTTCATCTTATGTAAAATTTTTGCAACTTTTCAAAGCGTTTAAGACATTTTTCTGTCATAAACACTTTAATTTTGGCCATTATGTTTTAAGCACGCATGGTTGTCTTAAACAATATAGCAATAGAAATAGAAATGATTATTTTTTATCCTGACTGTTACTCGTGTAAACACTTAGTATTGAAGGCTGATTTAAATGAATACTGAAGAGGGAAAAGCATCCTTGAGGCCATTGGAACTGATAACAAGGATTCAGCTCACTCCAAAATGTGCAGTGACTGAGAGTGATTTCTTGCTCGTCAAACAAATTCATTGGCAAGTGCTCATTTGGCTTAGAACCACATGAAAATTAGTTATTGTGACATGGAGATGTGTATGAAGCCAGCTGGGTTCAACCCTGTCAGACACAATTAAAGTGAATTTGCAGTTCAAGAAAAGAAAAGCCAACCTCTCTTCTTGCAGTCAGCACAGCAATACTTTGCTTGTAGTGTTATTATTGACATATCATGCCTAGAAATATATTTATTTTCTTTCACCGGTTTTGAAACATTTAGCAATATTTTAAATAATTAAGCTTTGTAGTAAAAAAACTAGTAAAATTGATTTGAGATGTAATTATATAATAGATATAATGTCAAATGGAATTTTAAAAAGAATATATTGGATGTCAAGCACACAAACTACAAGTATGTAATGTATCGTCTTTATGTAGTGGTACTAGGCATCTTCTAAATAGTAGGCAATATAAATATTTAAATAACTCCAAAAAAGGATTATGGATTCACTGGGGTCAGCGGGTGCTCTAGGCTGCTGGCTCTAGACAGCATGGACCAAGAATCATCCAACATCCTCTCTCCTTTTACTGTGGCCATAATGCTACTCAGACAACACATTTTGAGGGTAAAACTGTGTGGCAATACTTTATGGAACCACAAAACAGACAATACCATGTAGAACAGTCCCAGGAAAATACAAAAGCTGGTGCAAAATTACAGTCTCACGGTTCTGTTGACTTGCCGGGATTAGAGCAGCTACGACTTAGGAGCTTCCAGGGCCAAGTACCCACACCCACAGAAAGGAGGAAGTGGCAAGCTTAGGAAGCTGACAGTCCTTTGAGGTACGAGGCCAGGTGATCAGAGGGTCACAACCTGGCTTCTCTGAACATCTCTATGGAGCCAAGTGACCAGTTGGTCCCAATCCCGGCTTCTCAAATGTATTAATGCGTTCAGTGATGGTCAACGGAGCAGATCTATATTCTTTCAGCCTGGGCCGTGGTTTCCTATGCTGGCATCCTGTAGAATGTCAAATCTGTGCCCCTCATGATGGAGCCATGATGTTCTGGCAGCTATCCTGTAGAGTGTTCCTGGCTGTTGTTTTGTAAAGAGTCTCTGGTTCTTTGGATCTCTGGACCTCTTGTTACAGACACATATCCACTTTACATAGTTTACAACTGCTGTCCTTCAAGCTATCATCCAGAAGTCAAGAAGATGGTGTGATGAGATTAACTCACATTGTTTGCATATTTAATCAATCTGCATCGTTTTTCATCCTCTGCTCTGCAGGTCAACAAGCCACGTGGTCCTACAATGGTCAATAAATATATTGCAAACATCTATTGTTCAATTACCCTGTGTCTCTGTCATCCAGGATAACAACACAATATGTTACAACAAAGAGCAACTCCAGAGTCACATTCAGGCTAGTATGACCAGTAGTCTGTGGTTCCTGACAAACACATAAATTCAAAAATCAATATAAAGATTATAACGTATGTCTACTGAATTTACTATAGAAAATTAAGATTAATTGCTGTATCGTCACAAGGATTTTAAACATTTTAATAATATTGCAAAAAAAATTCTCAGGTCGCCTCTTACATAGTTACATAATTACATAGATTGAAAAAAGACCTAGGTCCATCAAGTTCAACCTTTCTCCACCAATAGTACATTTGGTCCTTACTTTTGCCTATAGCCCACAATGTTATGTGTAGCAAGGAAATCATCCAGCCCTTTTTTTAAAAGCTGTCATAGTTTCTGCCATTACCACCACTTGTAGTAGGGCATTCCACAGTCTGACTGCTCTAACTGTAAAGAACCCTTTCCTTTTTAGCTGCCGGAATATCCTTTCTTTCATCTGTATTGAGTGCTCCCTAGTCCTTAGTAGGGCCTTTGGAAGGAATAAGTCATGTGCAAGTCCTCAGTATTGATCACAAGTATCTTTATAAATGTAAATGAGATTTCCTCTGAGGTGTCTTTTTTCTGAACTACATAAGTACAACTTTTCCATCCTTTCATCATGTAAGAAACATTCCATCCCTTGTAATAATCTAGTTGCTCGCCTTTGAACTTACACTATCTTGTGAATATCCTTTTTAAAATGTGGAGCCCAAAACTGGATTCCATATTCTAGATGTTGCCTCACCAGTAATTTGTAAATGGGTAATAATACTTTGGGATCGCGAGATTTTATCTCTCTTTTTATACATCCTAAAATTTTGTTTGCCTTTGCGGCTGCTGCTTGACATTGAGTACTGTAGCTCAGCTTACTTGTAACAAGAATACCCAAGTCCTTCTCCTGTTCTGTAGTCCTGAGTATACTTCCATTTAATGTATATGCAGCAATAGGATTACTCCATAGTAGGTGCATTATGCTCTATTTGTCTACATTAAACCTCATTTGCTAAATGTTTGCCCATTCAGACATCTTGTCCAGGTTGTTTTGCAATATTGTAAAGTCAAGATCAGATTTTAGTATCCTACATAGTTTGGTTGGTGTTGTCAGCAAAGATTAACACTTTACTCTCAATCCCATCCACTATGTCATTAACCCCTTTACTCCCAAGGGTGGTTTGCACGTTAATGACCGGGACAATTTTTACAATTCTGACCACTGTCCCTTTATGAGGTTATAACTCTGGAATGCTTCAATGGATCCCGGTGATTCTGACAATGTTTTCTTGAGACATATTGGGCTTCATGGTAGTGGTAAAATTTCCTTGATATTACCTGCGTTTATTTGTGAAAAAATGGAAGTTTGGTAAAAATTTTGAAAATTTCGCAATTTTCCAACTTTTAATTTTTATGCCCTTAAATCACAGAGCTATGTCACACAAAATACTTAATAAGTAACATTTCCCACATGTCTACTTTACATCAGCACAATATTGGAACCAAATTTTTTTTGTTAGGGAGTTATAAGGGTTAAAATTTGACCAGAAATTTCTCATTTTTACAACACCATTTTTTTTTAGGGACCACATCAAATTTGAAGTCATTTTAAGGGGTCTATATGATAAAAAGTAACCAAGTGTGACACCATTCTAAAAACTGCACCCCTCAAGGTGCTCAAAACCACATTCAAGAAGTTTATTAACCCTTCAGGTGTTTCACAGGAATTTTTGGAATGTTTTAAAAAAATGAACATTTAACTTTTTTTCACAAAAAATTTATTTCAGCTCCAATTTGTTTTATTTTACCAAGAGTAACAGGAGAAAATGGGCCCCAAAAGTTATTGCACAATTTGTGCTGAGTACACCCATACCCAATATGGGGGGTAAACCACTGTTTGGGCGCATGGCAGAGCTCGGAATGGAAGGAGCGCCATGTGACTTTGAAATGCAAAATTGACTGGAATTGAGATGGGATGCCATGTTGCGTTTGGAGAGCCCCTGATGTGCCTAAACATTGAAACACCCCACAAGTGACACCATTTTGGAAAGTAGACCCCCTAAGGAACTTATCTAAATATGTGGTGAGCACTTTGACCAACCAAGTGCTTCACAGAAGTTTATAATGCAGAGCCGTAAAAATAAAAAATCATATTTTTTCACAAAAATGATCTTTTCACCCCCAATTTTTTATTTTCCCAAGGGTAACAGAAGAAATTGGACCCCAAGAGTTGTACAATTTGTCCTGAGTACGCTGATACCCCAAATGTGGGGGTAAACCACTGTTTGGGCGCAAGGGAGAGCTCGGAAGGGAAGGAGCACCGTTTGACTTTTCAATGCAAAATTGACAGGAATTGAGATGGGACGCCATGTTGCGTTTGGAGAGCCACTGATGTGCCTAAACATTGTAACTCCCCACAATTGACACCATTTTGGAAAGTAGACTCCCTAAGGTGCTTATCTGGATGTGTGGTGAGCACTTTGACCCATTAAGTGATTCACAGAAGTTAATAATGCAGAGCCGTAAAAATAAAAAATCATGTTTTCACAAAAATGATTTTTTCGCCCCCAATTTTTTTTCCCAAGGGTAAGAGAAGAAATTGGACCCCAAAAGTTGTTGTACAATTTGTCCTAAGTATGCTGATACCCTATATGAGGGGGTAAACCACTGTTTGGGCGCAAGGGAGAGCTCAGAAAGGAAGGAGTGCCGTTTGACTTTTCAATGCAAAATTGACAGGAATTGAGATCGGACGCCATGTTGTGTTTGGAGAGCCACTGATGTGCCTAAGCATTGAAACCCCCACAAGTGACACCATTTTGGAAAGCAGACCCCCTAAGGAACTTATCTAGATGTGTGTAGAGCACTTTGACCCACCAAGTGCTTCATAGAAGTTTATAATGTAGAGCCGTAAAAATAATAAAAAAATTTTTTCCCACAAAAATAATTTTTTAGCCCCAGTTTTGTATTTTCCCAAGGGTAACAGGAGAAATTGGACCCCAAAAGTTGTTGTCTAATTTGTCCTGAGTACACTGATACCCCATATTGGGGGGAGCCACCATTTGGGCACATGGGAGAGCTTGGAAGGGAAGGAGCTCCATTTGGAATGCAGACTTAGATAGAATGGTCTGCAGGAATCACATTGCGTTTGCAGAGCCCCTAATGTACCTAAACAGTAGAAACTCCCCACAAGTGACCCCATATTGGAAACTAGACCCCCCAAGGAACTTATCTAGATGTGTTGTGAGAACTCTGAATCCCCAAGTGTTTCACTATAGTTTATAACGCAGAGCCATAAAAATAAAAAATCCTTTTTTTTCCACAAAAATTAATTTTTAACCCCAGTTTTGTATTTTTCCAAGGGTAAGAGTTAAAATGGAACCCCAAAAGTTGTTGTCCAATTTGTTATGAGTACACTGATAACCCATATGTGGGGGGGACCACCGTTTGGGTGCATGGCAGAGCTCGGAAGGGAAAGAGCGACATTTGTAATGCAGACTTAGATGGATTGGTCTGCAGGCGTCACAATGCATTTGCAGAGCCCCTGATGTAACTAAACAGTAGAAACCCCCCACAAGTGACCCCATATTGGAAACTAGATCCCCCAAGGAACTTATCTAGATGTGTTGTGAGAATTTTGAACCTCCAGGTGTTTCACTACAGTTTATTACGCAGAGCCATGAAAGAAATAAAAAAAATCCACAAAAATTATTTTTTAGCCCCCAGTTTTGCATTTTCCCAAATGTAACATGAGAAATTGGACTGCAAAAGTTGTTGTCCAATGTGTCCTGAGTACGCTGATACCCCATATGTTGGGGTAAACCCCTGTTTGGGCAAACGGGAGAGCTCGGAAGGGAAGGAGCACTGTTTTGCTTTTTCAAAGCAGAATTGGCTGGAATTGAGATCGGACACCATGTCGCGTTTGGAGAGCCCCTGATGTGCCTAAACAGTAGAAACTCCCCACAAGTGACCCCATATTGGAAACTAGACCCCCCAAGGAACTTATCTAGATGTGTTGTGAGAACTCTGAATCCCCAAGTGTTTCACTATAGTTTATAACGCAGAGCCATAAAAATAAAAAATCCTTTTTTTTCCACAAAAATTAATTTTTAACCCCAGTTTTGTATTTTTCCAAGGGTAAGAGTTAAAATGGAACCCCAAAAGTTGTTGTCCAATTTGTTATGAGTACACTGATAACCCATATGTGGGGGGGACCACCGTTTGGGTGCATGGCAGAGCTCGGAAGGGAAAGAGCGACATTTGTAATGCAGACTTAGATGGATTGGTCTGCAGGCGTCACAATGCATTTGCAGAGCCCCTGATGTAACTAAACAGTAGAAACCCCCCACAAGTGACCCCATATTGGAAACTAGATCCCCCAAGGAACTTATCTAGATGTGTTGTGAGAATTTTGAACCTCCAGGTGTTTCACTACAGTTTATTACGCAGAGCCGTGAAAGAAATAAAAAAAATCCACAAAAATTATTTTTTAGCCCCCAGTTTTGCATTTTCCCAAATGTAACATGAGAAATTGGACCGCAAAAGTTGTTGTCCAATGTGTCCTGAGTACGCTGATACCCCATATGTTGGGGTAAACCCCTGTTTGGGCAAACGGGAGAGCTCGGAAGGGAAGGAGCACTGTTTTGCTTTTTCAAAGCAGAATTGGCTGGAATTGAGATCGGACACCATGTCGCGTTTGGAGAGCCCCTGATGTGCCTAAACAGTGGAAACCTCCCAATTATAACTGAAACCCTAATCCAAACACACCCCTAACCCTAATCTCAACAGTAACCCGAACCACACCCCTAACCCTGACATACCCCTAACCCTAATCCCAACCCTATTCCCAACCGTAAATGTAATCCAAACCCTTACCCTAACTTTAGCCCCAACCCTAACTTTAGCCCCAACACTATCTTTAGCCCCAACCCTAACTGTAGCCCTAACCCTAGCCCCAACCCTAACCCTAACCCTAGCCCTAACCCTAACCCTAGCCCAAACCCTAGCCCTAGCACTAACCCTAGCCCTAACCCTAGCCCTAACCTTAATCCTAGCCCTAACCCTAGCCCTAACCCTAAAGGGAAAATGGGAATAAATACATTTTTGTTATTTTTTTTATTGTTTATTTTTCCTTTACTAAGGGGGTGTTGAAGGGGGGTTTGATTTTCTTTTATTGCAGGTTTTTTAGCTGATTTTTATGATTTGCAGCCGTCACACACTAAAAGACGCTTTTTATTGCAAAAAATTTTTTTTTTGCGTTACCACATTTTGAGAGCTATAATTTTTCCATATTTTGGTCCACAGAGTCATGTGAGGTCTTGTTTTTTGCGGGACGAGTTGACATTTTTATTGGTAACATTTTTAGGCACGTGACATTTTTTGATCGCTTTTTATTCCGATTTTTGTGAGGCAGAATGACCAAAAACCAGCTATTTATGAATTTCTTTTGGGGGGGGAGTTTATACCGTCCTGCGTTTGGTAAAATGGATAAAGCAGTTTTATTCTTCAGGTCAGTATGATTACATCGATACCTCATTTATATCTTTTTTTATGTTTTGGCGTTTTTTAACGGTGTTCACTGAAGGGGTTAACTAGTGGGACAGTTATATAGGTCGGGTCGTTAGAGATGCGGCAATACTAAATATGTGTACTTTTATTGTTTTTTTTTATTTATTTAGATAAAGGAATGTATTTATTGGAACAATATTTTTTTATTATTATTATTTATTTAGGATTTTTTTTCACACATAATTTTTTTTTCTCGAATTTAACTGGTTTATTTTATTATTTTTATTACCTATTTCCGTTTTATGATGCTTTGTTTGAGAATCCACATTGCATGCTGGGATACTCAAATGAGATGTCATCAGGGAGCAGAGGTTGTGGTGACTGCCACTGAAATCCAGCGTAATCAGTGATGTCAGTTTCAGAGGCAGAGCTAGTTCCTGCTGTACCAAAGATAGAATAGGTTCAGCAAGCACAATCATACACAATCAGGGCCAGTTTTAGAATAAAGTGTGGCCCTTGGCAAAGCAGTAAAAGTGGGGCCCAAATTCTGCACTCACATGATATTAACAGTACATCCACTAACCCATAGGCTGTCTAATAAGACACGTGAAGATACCTGGAGATCATACATACCACCCTGTATGTGTAGATGTGAGTCCAAAAATAAAAGTAAGCGCTAAACACCAAGTACTAACATCATAGTGAAAATTAGATCTGCCAGGGCTAGGGTTAAAAAGCAGCAGTGGTGCTCAGTAAACAGATATAGATAAAGTATAATAAGAAGACAGAGGAAATTAAGCAACACCATATCATATACTGTATATATCACGGGGGAGTTACATATTGTAGGACTGGGTATTTTTATTTGCTTTTTTATGCAGCTTGGTGAGAGGTGTAATTTATTTTCTTATTATGTATAGATGTGACATCATCAGCTCAAGCACTTTAAGTTTAAGTCAAGTGTTTCACTTAAAGGAGTTATCCAGTGAAAACAAATTATCATCTATCCACAGGATATGTGGTAACTTGTTGAGCTTCAAGGGTCTGACCTCTGGGCCCTGCACCTATGGGCAAAACGGGGGAATTTTATCCCCATTAGAATGAAGCGACAATGAGCATATGCGACTTGGGGTAAGTTAATCTCCTACAGGGCTGCTGACCTCTGCGCTCGGCTTTTTCTGACAGCCTCATAGAGATTCAATGGGTTAGGATACCCCTCTGACGATTGGTGTGAGTACCGGAAGTCAGGCACCCACTGATCAGTAAGTTATCCCCCAATCATATATTCTTGATTTCACATTTCTTTACATTTGTGCTTATTCTTTCATTATATATGTGCACAGTACAGACCAAAAGTTTGGACACATATGTTTGGACAGATTTTTCTGTATTTTCATAACTATGAAAATTGTATATTCACACTGAAGGCATCAAAACTATGAATTAACACATGTGGAATTATATACTTAGCAAAAAAGAGTGAAACAACTGAAATTATGTCTTATATTCTAGGTTCTTCAAAGTAGCCACCTTTTGCTTTGATGACTGCTTTGCACACTCTTGGCATTCTCTTGATGAGCTTCAAGAGGTAGTCACTGGGAATGGTTTTCAATTCACAGATGTGCCCTGTCAGGTTTAATAAGTGGGATTTCTTGCCTTATAAATGGGGTTGGGACCATCAGTTGTGTTGTGCAGAAGTCTGGTGGATACACAGCTGATAGTCCTACTGAATAGACAATTAGATTTTGTATTATGGCAAGAAAAATGCAGCTAAGTAAAGAAAAATGAGTGGCCATCCCACACCAATATCACTGATTGGTCGCGGCCGGCCGAGCACGACCGATCAGCGCAGCAGGATTTAAATCCCGAGCCAATATCGCTGATTAGTCATGGCCGGCCGGGCAAGACCAATCAGCGAAGCATGGTTCAAATCCCGTGCCCATTCGCAGACAGACTGCATCAATATTGTTGATTGGTCACTGCTGTCCGGGCACAACCAATCAGCGAAGCATGGTTCAAATCCCACGTCAATTCATGTCCGGACTGCGCCTGTTGCTGATTGGTCGTGGCCGGCCGGGCGAGACCAATTAGCGAAGCATTGTTCAAATCCCATGCAAATTCGCGGCTGGACTGCACCTGTCGCTGATTGGTCGCGGGCAGCTGGCGAGACCAATCAGCGACGCAGGATTTCCATTACAGATAAACAGACAGAATTAGACGATTATATAGTAGATACCCGATGTGTTAGAATCGGGCCACCATCTAGTATTCATATAAACATTGGTGCTTACATTTATGTTTTAACCCATTGGACACACTGCCATTGTTTTTCTCCTGTCTTTATTTTAAGAGTCAAAATTTATTAGTCATCTATCGCTTTATGATAACTTGTTTTCTACAGGATGACTTATAGTTTTCAAAGACATGATTTATTTTACCATATGATAAACTTAAAAACGAGGAAAAATTTTATTCTCTCCCTTACACACTGTTCTCCATGTTGTTCTCTCCCTCACAGACTGTCCTCCATGTTATTCTCTCCCTCACACACTGTCCTCCATGTTGTTCTCTCCCTCACAGACTGTCATCCATGTTATTCTCTCCCTCACAGACTGTCCTCCATGTTATTCTCTCCCTCACAGACTGTCATTCATGTTATTCTCGTTCTAGTATATGTATGTAGTTTATTTATGAACGCTGATTGGTCGAGGGCGGGCAGGCGCAACCAATCAGGGATGTGGGATTTTGGTTACAGACAAACAGACACTTAGACAATTATACATATAGATATTACATATTTTTGACATTAGGGGTAAGGTTCAGTGTGTTGGCAGTATAAAATTTATGCTGGCTAAGGGTAGGCCTCTCTTGGGTGGCAACACAGCAGATGTACTGTGAACTGACAGGCACTGCTATGTAATGTCAGGATTATGTGGTCAGGTGTAACTTTCAGCCTGTGAATGTTATGTCCTGACACTGAACAGCAGCTGTCGGGACACAATATAAGTAACTATGGATTGCTGGCTCCCAGACAGCAGAACAAGCATAGCAGAGGTGTCAGTGCTGCTCCCCTTACCTCTGTCAATGCAATGAAGCTACAAATAGCTGAATGTGCTTTGCTTAGATATCTTCCTGCCACCTGTCCTGCTGAGTGCCGCTCCACACAGTGTTGTCTGTAGCTGCATCGCAGAAGTAGAAGGCAGGAGAGCCCTGATCACCTCACCTCCTGTCTTCGTGCTGCATTACCCAGTCTTGTATGGAGCTTCATGGCAGGGATGTAGTTCAGGAGCACACTGTGGACTTAAGCTTAACATCATCTCACCTGCTACAACAGTGCAAGCATCACAGCACATGTGGGGTCCCAACAGGGTGCCTGCTGTGGATAGGATGCCTTCGTAGCGTGCCGTCGTAGCGATGAAAATGGCACTGTGTGATGGTACCCTTAGGCAAGTGCCTTGTCTGCCTGCCACTAGTGCTGGCCCTGTATGCCTTTGAGATTTTTTGGGAACATTCTCCTTCATTAGGCATGTGTGTTGGATCCTGCTGGATCCTTCTTCATGATTAGATAGCATGTGGATTTCTGCCAAACAAGAACACACTAAAATAATAAAATAAAGTGACAAACCCATTACTAACAATACAATACAAAAATACAAAAAAGTAAAAATGATTATAAAAGCATTATATATAGAGCTATCTATCTTTCTATCTATCCATTTATAAGTAATGGTAATTGATTGGATAAATAATATAAACACCACACAAATACTTAAAATCTGGTCATATATAAAATAGTCCCCCTAATTCAAACAATAAAAATGTTTACTTTCTGAGACAAAAAAATGTGTGATACATAAGCAGTATTCTACGCGCAAGCCTCATGGAGTGTGCACAGAAATGTCACAATGGTGTGTGATTGGGTATTCTGAACCTACTCCATGTTATGTCTCTGTTGAGAACATGACTTATGCTGCATGGCTAAGTTTACGCAAAAGCTATTTTTTAGCATATGATATGATCAAGCAGGCACAGAAAATGGACAAACAGAAAGAAGCTAGTTTAACAAAACAAAATATTATGCACCAGAAATATATAATACTGAGTGGCAGCAGGAAACACAGAAAGATAATTTAAATGCAGCTTTTCTATTCAATAACTTCCTTAGGAGCCATTCCGTCAATTAAAAAGACCAACAGACTTCTATGGGTAGACTTTTACAGCTATGCTATGAATGAGCCCTTATAATAATAATACTCAATATTATTAATTATTCTTATATTATTATAAATAATCACTCAAGACACCAGAAGTCATTAGGAGAATAGCTATGAGCAAATCAGCAATGAGTTCACTGGGCAAGGTCTTCAATTCAAGGAACTTTTCATTGGATAAAGACAGGACTCATCTGGTCTTTTCTGTAGTAGAATATGCTTGCGAAGCTTGGACAATAATGAAACAAGACAGAGAAGAATAAACACCTTGGAAATGTCCTGAAGAAGGATTTTATCGATATCATGGATGGCAAAAAGATATATCAGTTTTGGAACGAATCGAGCCACACAACAAGGATTGCCAAGCTGTGACTTGCCTACTTTGAACACATTATATGAAGAGAACAATCACTGGAGAAGGACTTCATAACCAGAAGAATAGAAGGAACAAGGCTAAGAGGAAGGCCAGCAAGCCAATGGCTTGATACAATCAAGTTAACGGCAGAGAAGACACTGGTGGACCTATCTAGAATTGCACATTTTTTTGCGTATTTTTCACTATAAAAAAGCGATAAAACTGCGAAAAAAATGCATAATTAAGCATCCTATTATTAGAATGCAATCCGCAATTTTTGTGAACATGTTGCATTTTTTTCCACGGTGGAATCACATTCTGGAAAAAAACGCAGCATGTTCATTCTTTGTGCGGAATCGTGGGGATTCTGCACACATAGGAATGCATTGATCCTCTTACTTTCCACATGTGGCTATGCCCACCATGCGAGAAGTAAGTGGATCATGTGCGGTTGGTACCCAGGGTGGAGGAGAGGAGTCTCTCCTCCAGGTCCTGGGAACCATATAATTGTTAAAAACAAAAAGAATTAAAATAAAAAATCATGATATTCTCACCTTCCGGTGTCCCCGGCAGTCTTCCCGCTCCTCACGATGCTTCCGTTCCCAATAATGCATTGAAAAAATGACCTGCGATGATGTAGCGGTCTCGCGAGACCGCTACATCATCTGAGGTCTTTGCCGCAATGCATTATTGGGACCGGAGCATCGCGAGGAGCGGGAAGACTGCCGGGGACGCCGGAAGGTGAGAACATCATGATTTTTTATTGTTTTTAATTATTTTTAACATTATATCTTTTTACTATTGATGCTGTATGGGTAGCATCAATAGTAAAAAGTTGGTTACACTTGTCAAACACTATGTTTGACAAATGTGACCAACCTGTCAATCAGTTTTCCATGCGATGCTACAGATCACTTGGAAAACGCTAGCATTCTGTAAGCTAATTACGCCTGCAAAACACTAGTGTTTAGCGGGAATATGCATGCCAATTCCGCATGCGATATACCCGCGGCAGGAGTTGCGGAATTGCCGTGGAAATTTCCGCAGCAATTCTGCAACGTGTGCACTGAGCCTTATAATATAATAATAATATATCCCTGCCTTGATGAATCGACAATTTTATGTTATTATATTGGCTCATATGGTGCCAGATACAGTGAAGCTAAGTTACAGGAATAATAAAATATCATAGTCTGTACAATAAAAAAGGGCAGCAGATGAAAGGATAAATCGTTTCAATGCAAATTTATTTTAGCATAACTTCCTCATGACACATTCATTCAGGTAAATGAGACTTTAATCATCATAATCATTGGTAAGTGTAATCAATAAGAAAATAGCGGCTAGATATTTCCTGGTAAAGGCTTGTCCTTAGAACGATGACAGTGTCAGTAGATATATAGCATTTAGTCTTCTAAGAGCAGAAGCCAAGGCCAGTGAATGACAAAAGCAGGCAATTTAGTAACAGGAGGCACAAAATGTTTGATCTGTCGTAGCCATATATCAGTAAAAGTGACACTTTCAGATATATCAGTTTGCTGAATGTTGTTCAATGGTTTCAGCTTATGACATAAAGCAGAAATTGCACACTGCAAGTTGCACTCAGTTACCATAGATTACATTATTATTACTTTAATGAACCACAATGGAAAAATGAAATGGTGTAAGTTCAGAATTGCACATGTGCCGTATCCAGAAGGAAAAATCTTAAGGCTGGGGCAGCACATACTGTAGACCTTTGTTGTCAGTTCAATAGAATTTGTTGCACAGCAGTACCACTTTCATACAAATTTGATGTGATTTTTGAAATTATGGAACGTTCACCAGGAGGTGGCATGGATATTACAAGACTGCGACTGTCGCTCCACTGTTACTATCATAAGTCAAGTGATGCTTAAAAGGAAAATCCTTAGTGAATAAGAGCTTGTTGAATCAGCCCCTTGTAATGCAGATAATGAATGAAGGGAAAAGAAAATTCTTAATTAATTTAACCTTTTGAAGACCCTTATAGGAAACCATGTTTTGTCTTTGTTGTTTTATTACGTACCATAATTCATATCATTTCTATTCTGCTGTTAAACTCTGCAATTATTAGGCAATTGGTAGTTTTGATGATTAATTTTAACTACAATGCTATCAGTCAGTCAATCCAAAAGGTAAACCTGAAACTTGAGTATTACAGAGTGTGAACTTTTGTCTTTCTTAGGAGAATATCTATATGTTCAGAATTTTTGGGCAACTATTAGTGTGCAGAATTGTTATGCAATTCAGTGAAAAACATACATTTTTCTATCACAATTGTTTATTTTCATCTGTTAAAGTGAGAATAATACCCGAACAACTCAAAATGGGCAAAACTACAGTACATTTCTGACATTAAAAAAATATGTTGTTTAACACAAGTTTCCTGATTACCAGTTAGTACATATCACTTCTAGACAATAACATAACACTACTAGAGTTGAGCAAATTCGTTTGCATGCGGTTCCGAATGCGATCGGTAGCGAATATTGTTTTTGCAATATTTGGCGAACACAGCCGAATGTCATTAGAATCAATTGCAGTTGAAATTAGCTAATATGTTCAGAACCGATCAATAAACATATTGTACATTCGGCATGAATAGGGTACCAATATGGCACGAATATGGCAAATTCAGATTTGGTGACCGAATCTGAACAAATTAGAACAAATTCGCTCAACTCTAAACACCACAGCGCAGGGACCTGTTCTTAGGGTTAAGAAGAGACATATGCTGTATTACATTTAAAAAACATATTTTTATTGAAAATATAAAAATACCATAAAAAATGGGGAAAGCCGTTGCCACACGAAATGTGAAATAGTACATCTGTAGCATTGAAAAAATAATTCGGGAAATGGTGGCATCGGGGTGCAGCAACACACAACATGTTGACACTGGTCTATGATCAATTGTAAGTAAATATGGTGTTTTGTTATATACAAACTTTAATCTATACCTGGAAATTTTGATAGAGATATTCTAAAGATTGCTGCACTTAGCACTTTGCATAAAGATCTCCATTTGCACTTCATTTGATATTTTATTGGAAAAATGTTTATATATATATTTAATTAAAATAATATTTTTACAGTATTATAGCATATGTCTCATCTTAGCACTAGGAACAGGTCCCTGTATTGTGGTTTAATATTTAAAATAGTATATCAGTGACCAATATAGCCACCCTTCATTTCATTAACAGTCACAAGTAGGGTTGAGCGAAACGGGTCGTTCATTTTCATAAGTCGCCGACTTTTGGCAAAGTCGGCGTCTCATGAAACCCGATCCGATCCCAGTGTGGGTCGGCCACGTGGAACGCGAACTTGGCGCCAAAGTCGCGTTTCGAATGACGCCTTCCCCGCCATTTTTTTGAGCCAATTAATTGTGGGCAGCGTGATGACATAGGTTCCGGCTCCTGCGGCATCATAGTGCTATGTTACGTTTTCGGACGTAGTAATTTCCGGAGTCAAAAAATAACATATGCCTTGCACGGAGGAGAGAGAGAGAGAGAGAGAGAGAGAGAGAGAGAGAGAGAGAGAGAGAGAGAGAGAGAGAGAATAAAAAAAATAATTTCATTGACATACATTGGGTTTCGTGTTCCGGGTCCGGAACCCGACTTTACAGTGGAATCGGCCGATTCCATACGATCCGACATCCGAGAAGGTCGGGTTTCACAAAACCCACCTCGATCCTAAAAAAGCTAAGGTCGCTCAACCCTAGTCACAAGCCTTCCATCCATGGAGTCTGTCAGTTTCTTTATCTTTGGACAATCACATCTTTGGGCATGACCAACCACAGCATCCCAGACATTTTTCAAGGAGGTGGACTGTTTTCCTTCACTGTAAATCTCAAGGGCCCACAAGTTCTCAGTAGTGTTTAGATCACGTTAGTAAGGGGGTTATGTCATTATTCTTTCAGGCCTTTCCTGGCTAGCCAAGCAGTGAAGAACTTCAAGTCATGTGATGGGCCATTGTACTGCTTAAAAATCATAGTTTTCTTGAAAGATGCAGACTTTGTTCAGTACCACTGCTTTTAACTGTTAATCATTCAGTAAAATAAAATACTGATGTAATCCTACAATCAAATAGGCCACTATTACTAAAACTTAATATGTTTTTCATGTTTTAGTACTTTTTTCATAATAAAAACATGATTTATGGAAAGATATACCTTTTTTACTGATTATAAGGATTACACTTTTTTCCTTCAAATTTGGGGGTAAAACGGGGTCGCGTTTTTTAGTCCGAATGTAGCTTACCGACTGCAATGGAGCAGGGTCCCAGGGTTGCTGTTGCAGGAAGCTGGCGATGGCATCAAGAGTGGGAGCAAAGCTGTGGGCCCAGGCTGGTAAGAGGGGCTGTTCGGCGGTGCAGGGGCTCTGCCGACATTTTGTGAAAACCCGCAGACCCACACTTTTTATGGTTTTCAATGCAGTGGACTTCGGGAAAATGGCTGCTGGAGGTGGCCCATGCGCAGATTTAGATCTCAGCACCGAGATGTCATCTCGTGAGATTTTAATCTGTGCATGAATCGCCTCCTGCAGCCATTTTCCAGTTGTCCACCACATTGTAAACCATAGAAAGTGCGTGTGCTCGGGCTTTCATAAAATGATGGCAGTGCCCCCCACTGCCAAACACCCCCTCCTACCAGCCTGGGATCCGCAGCATCATCCCTCCAGCCATAACTGCCAGCTTCCTGCCACAGTGACCCTGCCTCCTGGGACCCTCGCTTCACTGCCGCCACCCCCAGGTAAGCTATCGTACAAACGGACTGTAAGATGCACCACTATTTGATTAAGACATTTTTTCTTCATATTTTCCTCCCCAAAATTAGTGATGCATGTTAAGATCTACAACAAACTGTAATTTCTGTGTAGCCATGTAAGTGCTTGAGTTCTAGTTTTCATTGGTAAACCATTATTATTTTTTCATTTGGATAAATGCAAAATAAACAGCAATTCTACTATTGTTTTTTACTTTTTATTTTTTAATGCCATGCTCTATGTAATACAGACAAATATTAGACCAAGCCAAATGCAGATGACACTGGCAGACTTGGGGTGTCAGTGTTAGACCCTTGGCTGCCTTTGTAATTTGTTGGCACCTTACATTTGTGATGTATGAAAAGAGCAAAGGGATGACAAAGAGAGAGATCTCTCCCTCTATGAAACCCATTAGCTTCCTTGACATGGTCATCTAAGATGTTAAACAGCTGGAATCAGAGTTAGGGCTCTTTCTGACATCCGTTATTATCGGTACGATTGAGGATTGCAATGCACAGACTGGCCGTGCATCTCCTGACCTGAGCATGACAGTTTTCTATATTTCTATGAGGTTCTCATGCTTGGTTTGGGAGAAGTGCGGTCAGTCCATGCATTGCAATCCGAAATTGGACCGATGATCTTAGATGTCTGAAAGAACCTTTAGCCTCATTTCCAGCAATTATGGTGAAACCCTCGCTGTTAAAATACAGATTCAGATCTCATACTTAATTCTCTTATCATTACCAATGGTTTAGGTGGTAATTGATACCATTTTACAATTTGTTTGCAATTCAATGAGCTATATTTTTTAAATAGTTATTTTATGAATAACATATTAAAACTATGTAGGTAATTAAAGGGAACCTGTGGGCAGGATTGTGCACAGTAACTTACAGTATCAGGTCAGCGCCGTTATACTGATAAAATGATACCTTGGTTGATTAAATCTGTCTTGTGGTTGTTGTTTAATCTTTATTTGTAATTTCCAGTTAATTAGATTCTCCTGCTTCGGGGTGGCCTGTGGGGGGTCATCATGTGGTGCTCTGCTTACAAATGCATCTGTATGGCTTATGACAGGTCACTGACCCCCCAGTGACCTGCCCCTTTTTTACATACTGAATGTGATATATTTTGAAAAAAAAAGTCAATATTTCACATTCAGCGTGCAGGCATCAACGGCGGCACCTGTGCTGTAGCATGATCACATGTATAATGTCCATGTCATTATTTTATTTGGTAATATAAATGTGTTCAGGAAAAAAATAATCTCAAAATGGCCTGGCCACAGGTGCCGCCGTTGTCTTTTTGGTGGAGACAATTTTTTCTTTTCTTCTAGCAAAATGGCACCCGCGGCGCCTGCGCAGTAGCATTTATCAGATCGCTGATAGATGCTACTGTGCAGACGCAGCCAACGCCATTTTGAGAGAGAATTTTTTTCTGAATACATGTATATTGGAGCGCCCCCACTGTCACAGGGCCGAGGGGTACCCGGTACCGGGCCTCTCTGTCTCGATTCGGGGATTGTCACGGTGGCTAGACCCGGTCCGTGACCCTGCTGAGGGGCGTCCAGTGAAAGTTGAGAATGATGTGGTGTGGTGCAGGTCACGGTGAATAACGAGGACACCAGGTTGCAGTCTCTTTACCTCTTTACTGAAGGCTTCAGGATCCTCAATCCGGAGTACGGTTAACAGAGCTGTCTGAGACCGGCCGGTCCGATGGCACTTCCAGAGTTCCCTTTGCAGGTGGAAATCTGTGCCTACCTTCTAGCGCTTGTGTGTTGTAGTCCTTCCCTGCTTAGCACCACGGGATAGTCCTCACAACTGTTGTGTCTGTTTCTGAAGTTCCCTCACAACTGATTCTATTGTTCTTCTCCGTGCCCCAGATGATATGGCTAGGACGCACCCGTATGATGGGTAGGCCTGGAGTTCTTCCGGGACCCTAGAGTCGCCCCTCTCCAACTGTTGCCCCCTATGTCTGCTTAGGTGATTTGGGTGAGACAGCCCACCTATAACTGACTGCCCTGCCGTAGGTTTGAAGTAAGGCCTGGAGCTCAATACTTCCTCGGCGTTTCCGGCCACCGGCTACGCGCCTCAGTAGGATGTTGCCTCGGTCTTACAGCATGACTCCTACTGGTGTTATCTCCTTGTTGCGTTGATCTCGTTTCTCACTCTTCACAATAAACCTCGCTTCTTGTCCTTTCTTGGGGTACCGCCGCAATGAAGTGCAGGCGCGGTCCCGTAACGTTCTCTCTGTTCGCTAGGCCTCTATCAGGATCCCACCCCTGACAGGGACCCCCCTGAATCTTCCCCTGCATCACCCTCTGCCACAGGATGTTGCCTGGTTCCAACCCAGTCAGCTTTCTGTCTAACTTCTAATCTAACCCCCAGTTTTACCAGACTGTGAGGAGTGGCCTAATACATAGCACCCTTAGCTCCCCCTGGAGGCCAGACTGTGAAGTGTATTGGTGTCTGTGATACCTGGTCAGGTGAACTCCTTCAGTGCCATCAGACGTACCAACACTCCCCTTAGCGGCGGAGCATTAGCACTGCAACGACCAGGACTCTGGGGCGCTGCATATATCACCAAATAAAATGATTACATGTACATTATACATGCGATCATGCTGCAGCGCAGCTGAATGTAACATTTTTTTTTCAAAACATTATATTCAGTATGTAAAATAGGGGGCAGGTCACTGAGGGATCAGTGACCTTTCAGAAGCCATACACATGAATGCATAATCAGGGCACCACTTGCAGACCCCCACAGGTCGCCCCCAGAGCACGAGCATATCATTAACCCAAAACTGAAAATAAAGATTAAACAACAACCACAAGACAGATTTCACCAACCAAGGTATCATTTTAATCAGTATAACGGTGCCGACCTGACACTGTCTGTAGGTTACTGTGCACAGTCCTGCTGACAGGTTCCCTTTAAATAATCTAATATATAAAGCTGAATGTATTTATGTGTGTATGTGTGTATGTCCGG
This sequence comes from Ranitomeya variabilis, assembly GCF_051348905.1. NCBI lineage: Eukaryota > Metazoa > Chordata > Amphibia > Anura > Dendrobatidae > Ranitomeya > Ranitomeya variabilis. The sequence goes on along the minus strand of NC_135233.1, from coordinate 700,932,182 downwards.
GATTGGCATCTGAACCGTCGCAGCTACAGCCGCAAAATTTTTGCACAGTCACACGTCTGGACCCCGAGAGCATCATAGGCTATGTTGTGAGGTGAAATTTTAACCCCGCGCTTTCCAATTCACCAAACAATTTCGCCCCTATCTACATAATGGGGAAAAAGTGAAAGGAAAAGTGTTGGAGGCGTCGCAGCTACAGGCACAAAATTTTGCACAGTCACAGGTCTGGACCCCGAGAGCGTCAAAGCTATGTTGTGAGGTGAAATTTTAACCCTGCGCTTTCCAATTCACCAAACAATTTTGCCCCTATCTACATAATGGGGAAAAAGTGAAAGGAAAAGTGTTGGAGGCGTCGCAGCTACAGGCACAAAATTTTGCACAGTCACACGTCTGGACCCCGAGAGCGTCAAAGCTATGTTGTGAGGTGAAATTTTAACCCCGCACTTTCCAATTCACCAAACAATTTTGCCCCTATCTACATAATGGGGAAAAAATGAAAGGAAAAGTGTTGGAGGCAAATTAACCGCTGCCAGATGTGAACAAGGGGGACTTAAAGAATGAGAGCGATGGTGCCAAAGAGTATATACTGTACAGTTGCTAAGGTGGGGCCTCGACATAAGATAATCACCACACCACCACGGGGAAATGAACACACACACAAAATGCGCCACACACTACCATGTGCTCGAACACATATACCACCCTCAGCGCACATTTCACCACACATACACCAACCTCACCACATAAAAGTTGAAACACAAAAGTCGCCGCTCAAAACTCGCCTCGCACAAAACTCTCCACATGCAAAACTCGCCCCACGTGCAATACTCACCTCATGGAAAACTCGCCACACGCAAAACTTGCAAACACGGAAAAATTGCCACATGCACAAAAGTTGCAACACATGCAAAAGTTGCCTCACACAAAACTTGCACATACTCAAAAGGCACCACACATAAAACTCACTACGCGCAAAACTCGCCATGCGCAAAACTTGCTGCACACAACTTGCTACACTAACCTGTCACATGCAACTCGACACACAAAAAGTTGCTACACACATGTCGCCACACAAAACTCATCTCACAAAAGTCGCTACATGCATGTCGCCACATGCAACTCAACACACACGACACACGAAACTCGCACAAAACACACACAAGTCTGGTATTATCCTTCAAAAATAAAAATCTGATTAATAAGCAGACAAACTACAAGAGCAACAAATGTACCATATAGGAATCCGGCAGCTGTCAGTCACATGACCAGTCTATTATGTGTATGTGTGAGCTAATATATACTGCAAGGGGGTGGGCTTACTGTTGGCTGGGGATTTATCAGGCTGCCAATTTAGCTTACAAATACTGAGGTAAAAATACTGACCAAATAACGTGTGAACGAGGTCCAATACAGGAGGAGATGACATACAGATATATACTATATACAGGAGGAGATGACACACAGGTATATACTATTTACAGGGGAGATGACACACAGGTATATACTATATAGAGGACGAGATGACATACAGGTACATACTACATACAGGAGGAGATGACATACAGGTATATACTATATACAGGAGGAGATGAAACACAGGTATATACTACATACAGGAGCAGATTACCTACAGGTATATAGTATATACAGGAGGAGATGACATACAGGTATATGCTATGTATAGGAGGAGATGACATACAGGTATATACTATATACAGGAGGAGATGATACACAGATACATACTATATATAGGTGAGATGACACACAGGTATATACTATATACAGGAGGAGATTACATACAGGTATATACTATATATAGGAGGAGATGACATACACGTATATACTATATACAGGGGAGATGACACACAGCAGGTATATACTATATACAGGGGAGATGACATACAGGTATATACTATATACAGGAGATGACATACAGGTGTATACTATATATAAGGGAGATGACAAACATGTATATACTGAGGTGAAAATGAGGTGTGAGGTGAAAATGAAAAGGTGTGAGTGCAAAATGAGAGGAGTGAGGGAAAATAGTGGAGTGATCGGAAAATGACAGATGTGAGGTTGAAATGACAAGTGTTAGGGGGGAATGAGAGGAGTGAGGGGGAAAATAAGAGGAGTGAGGGGGAAAATGAGAGGTGTGAGGGAGAAAATGAGAGATGTGAGGGGGAAAATGAAAGATGTGATGGGGAAAATGAGAGGCGTGATGGGAAAATAAGAGAAGTGAGGTGCTATAACTAACCACAGATATTTACTATGCCCAGGCAACGCCGGGCTCTTCAGCTAGTACTTTTATAAAATATAAAAACTTTAATGTTCCACTTCTAACTATGGCTTAGAATCTGTGTTAAATGCTTGACTTACTTGTCCTATAGATAATTTTTAGCCAAAAGTGTTAGTTTTTTCAAAGCTAAAAAACTTTAAATTATACTAAAATAATAGTAATAATAATAAAAATAATAATGCACAACTATTATTAACATTATAACAAGAAGAATGCTGTTTTGTATTCTGGCGTCAACTCTACTATTCACTTCTTTATATTTCTTGGTCATCCAGAAAAATGATGCTGGCTGAGCTCCATGTGAATAAATAGACTGCACAAATGCTTGCCCATGTTGATAAGCTTGTTCTACTTTTCCACTGTGACGTGGAAGGGTTGATTTTCTTGGCTGTTCAGATATATGGGCATCATTGTGTCTAGGGAGAAATGCAAATAAATATCACAAGGAGTTTATCATAGATATCAAGTAATCAAAAGGCTCCCTAGTAATGAATCAGTGAACTTGATAGATAATTTATTACGGTACAACCCATGATTGAAACTGAATTAATTTCTTTTACAAGAATGCATATACGGTATTTATGGTGTATTTAGATACCCTTGTGGGAGCTTCTAATTAGACAAAAAATGATCTGTAATAAAATAAAGTGAAAAGTAAATAAAACAGAAATTAAAAACAGTAAAATTGCTATAATTTATAGGGACAGTTGTCATCATGCATAACACCAGTACTCACAACGCGATAGAAAACAGATATTAAAGAATAATTCTAGGCTTTTGATTACAAGCCTTAAATAGCATGAAATTAAAGTTAATAGGTTGAAAGGTTGCCAGGAGTCCTGTCCTGTCTTACAGAGTTGCTGTCAATTTATTTTTTAATTAATCAAAAGTACACATGAAAACTAGAAATTTTATTCCTTTCTCCTCTTGGACTGACCTTCCAATCTCAATGCAATCTTACAATCTGTTTCAGTGAAGATATATTTTCACATTTACTGAAATACATTACGTAACGACATTTGCTGTTTATAAGAATCTTATAGTGAGGAGGAGGAGCAAGGAGCTAGAGGCAGATAAAGACATTATGCTGCAAGTTTACCTGAATTCACAAGACATTTATTACCCCTTAAAGGGAATCTGTCACAGGGTTTTATGACCTAATCTGAGAGCAGCATAACGTAGAGGCATATATACTGATTCCAGTGATGTGTCACTTACTGGGCTGCCTAGTGTATTTTTTATAAAGTTAATCATAAGTAGATTATCATTGTGGGTCTAGTCAATCTACTGTCATGTAGTCAAGTATATTCATGAGCCCTATCTAACCCCACCCCCATACTGTGCATAGGCAGAAAGTTGCCAATCAGTTGTGTGGGTTCGGTTATGCAGAGTTCTATAGTTATCTGTAGCAGATAAAACTGTGATCGTGTCAAAATAATATCAAGCAGCCCAGTAAGTGGCACATCACAGGAATTACTTGGATAATAACACCCGGTTGGAGCGCTGTTCTTTCTACTTTTCGATATATGCTCTTCCTGGAGGGTTCCCTGGATCTGGAACGAGCGGCTCCCAATAACAGTGAGTGCTGTCGGCCAACTTGTATACCATATATCACAGGAATCAATCATAGTCCATAAATCTAGTGCAAGGGAGTCACTGTTGTAAAGTGGATAGCTATGACAGCCAAGGGGTCAAAGCAGTACTTACATTGTTTTTTATAGTAACAGGTAATGGAACAGTAGTTATTAATCTGCATTACGCAGTGACCACTAATATAGCAGTATCATCCAAAATGTGCAAGATGGGCTATTGGAGGCTTTTCCGCACTTTTGTTGTATGGCGAATCATTTATCAAAAGTTTTGTGCCGATTCGGACATATTGATCCAGAAATTAATATGGGGAAATTCTCTTATCTCTAATAACTATGTAGTTTGGCTATGCTGGCAACAATAATTGATGCCAACTCATTGGAAGGCTCGGAACGTGTTATACTTTACTACAAAGAACTATAAGCTGTGCAGTCAAGCCAGACATGAATGCAGGAAATAAACACCGGAGAATTCTCACAGATACAAAGTGCACTTTTAATATTTCACAACACGATAAATAACTTGGTGACTACTTACTTTTAACATCCAAGAATAAAAAACAAGGAACCAGAAGGAGACGAGGTTTTTTTTTGCTGAAAGATTTTGCAAGGCTATTAGTTATAGTGTCAGCAGCTAATCCAAGTTTGTTTTTTTTAATCCTAGTTTTAATTTTCATTTTAAGAGAAGCTTATATTTGTTTAGTTATAGGGAATAAGTGTCAAAACATTTTTATCAATGATTGGTTGAAAGATTCTGTTCATTTTCCATTTAAACTCTGCTTTTTCCTTGTACATCACAAATCCCGGTATTTTAGCTCCTTAGATTCTGCTGCATCTCTAGGAGTGGTAAAGGGATAAAACTGTCAGTAATTCGCTCTTTCCTTCTAAACGTAAAATAATTAAATAAAACACACAATGTCTTTATAGATTTACGTTCCAAAATCTCTCTTCAGTTCTGTATTGAACATAATTAAAGAAAATTAGCGATATCCTGATGCATTTATAAGCAAGCTGCAAATAAGAAGAAATGTTGCAAAGTGTGCCGTAATTTGGTTAGAAGCGCTAAAATAATCTGATTAACTCTTCTTTAAATACCCTTGTTGTTTCTTTTTAATTATAGAAAGTGCATCTTTATCATTATAATCCCGACCTGCAGGAGCAGCTGGTAATATATTACATATACTTGATAATCCTTTTCTTTTTATAGTGCTACAGTGCACTGACTGCTGAATATATTTTGCTGAAAAGCAGTGCATTTTTCAACTGTTGCATTAAGCCTTTTAAATCTAGTGAGGCTGGTGGAACACTGATAAGCAAAACTTCAATGATTACAGCTTAGAATGAAATCTTCAGACCGTTCTACTTGGAGCCCAAAAACGAAACTTGATCGGTTTTTTTTCGCCGTATCAGTATTAGTACATAATGGATATACAATGAAAAATTGAAATTTTTGTATTTAATATATTTGTTAATTTCTTTTATTACAGGCTGTTAGCTACTGCCCTAGGGTATATTTAGGTTTTAGACAATATTTCCCTGGTAATTTCTTTTGTACAGTTAGTATTATTGGAAATAGTGTTTGATTATACATTGTATTAACAATTGTTCTAGCACAAGGACATAATTTCATATTTACCAGATTATGAATGTGAGGGTCTCACATATAAGAGTGTTGTCTCAAGTTTGTATTGTTAAAATGGCAATGCTTCTTATCAAAAATGTCTGGAGTAAGATGTGCCTAATTTATTAAGAGGTACATAGCATTTAATGGGTGCATCATAGAACTCAGCCTGTAATGCTAGTCCAGGACAACCCCTTGATCTAAATGTTTGGCCCCCGAAAATATAAAAAAGCCTATACTCACATCCCGTGTGAGCGCTGTTCCAGTCATGTCATCACTCATGGTCCCGAAGCTCTTATGCGGTTGTTGTGACCGCACCTAATCATTGCTGCTGTCACCGGCCCCACCTTTGGATGTTTTGAACATGAAGAGGAAGTCAGAGATCAGCTGCAGCCATGACTTCCTCTTCATGTTCAATTCATACTAAGGCGAGGACAGTGATGTTATCGCTGATTGGGCACCAAGCTCACATGTCACAACAACTGCATGAGAGTCCCACAACCACCAGTGCTGACACCACTGGAAAGGATCTGATACGGGAGGTGAGTGTAAGCTTTTTTATTTTATCGTGGCTAAATATTTAGATCAAGAAGGGGTTTTCATAATAATGGACAACCCCTTTAAGGACTAGTATAGCCTTTCTGGCCATAATATAGTATAGCATTTAAGTTATGACACAACATTTCATGAATTTGTCAGGTAGGCTTTGCCATGCCCCAACCTACTCTAGCTCTTCTTACTTTGATGGAGCTGGCTAAAACTGGTGTGAAAACAGCAAAAATCTAACATTTTTTGCGCAAGATGGTGTTTTACTCTTGAAAACTGGTGAAAACAACTTAATGAATTTGGCCCTTTGCTTCTGTTTTTCAGTCATTATTTTTAATTAAGCTGGAGCACTTTGTACATAAAATGGTGATTGTAAGCATCATCATTTTCTAGCTAATAGTGAATACTGATAATATCTTAATATCACTATTTTAAGTTGTCACTCACATAATTTATTATCTCAATTTATTATGATTTTCTAATTTGTTTAAAAAAAGTTGTCCGTAATCTTTATATAGGTTGTTGAGGAAAAAATACTTTGCAACCCTGCTTAGGAGACATTTTTACATTACTTTTAATTTCTGATTTCCCTGCAACTGAGTCTCTCATACACTGCTAAAAAAAAAACCGCTAAAATACCACATCCTAAATATCACTGAATGAAATATTGCAGTTGGAAATCTTTATTCATTACATAGTGGAATACGTTGAAAACAAACACTTGGGCATGCCATGATTAGGCTGTGGATGTTTTCCTGAGGGATCTCCTCCCAGACAAAGTAAAAGCATCAGTCAACTCCTGAACAGTCTGTGGTGCAGAGTGGCCTTAATGGGTGGAACAAGACTCGATGTCCCAGATGTGCTCGATTAGACTCAGGTCTGAGGAATGGGTAGGCCAGTCTATAGCATCAATGCCTTCATCATGCGGGAATTACTGACACACTCCAGCCACATGAGGTCTGGCATTGTCATTAGTGTTGAGCGATACCGTCCGATACTTGAAAGTATCGGTATCGGAAAGTATCGGCCGATACCGGCAAAGTATCGGATCCAATCCGATACCGATACCCGATACCAATACAAGTCAATGGGACTCAAGAATCGGACAGTATCCCTGATGGTTCCCAGGGTCTGAAGGAGAGGAAACTCTCCTTCAGGCCCTGGGATCCATATTAATGTGTAAAAGAAAGAATTAAAATAAAAAATATTGCTATACTCACCTCACCGAGGGAACCGGCAGCGTTCTTTGCTTAAAATTTGCGCGTTTACTTCCTTACGTGAAGTCCCGGCTTGTGATTGGTCGCGTCGCCCATGTGGCCGCGACGCAACCAATCACAGCAAGCCGTGACGTAATTTCAGGTCCTTCAGGATTTTAAAATTACGTTCTGGCTTGTGATTGGTTGCGTCGCGGTCACATGGGCGACGCGACCAATCACAAGCCGTGACGTCACGGGAGGCTGGACACGCGCGCATTTTAAAATGCGCGCGTGTCCTGCCTCCCGTGACGTCCCGGCTTGTGATTGGTCGCATCGCCCATGTGGCCGCGACGCAACCAATCACAGCAAGCCGTGACGTAATTTCAGGTCCTTCAGGATTTTAAAATTACGTTCTGGCTTGTGATTGGTCGCGTCGCGGTCACATGGGCGACGCGACCAATCACAAGCCGTGACGTAATTTTAAAAATGCGCGCATTTCCTGCCTCCTGTGACGTCACGGCTTGTGATTGGTCGCGTCGCCCATGTGACCGCGACGCGACCAATCACAAAGCCGGAACGTAATTTTAAAATACTGAATGCCTAGAAGGACCTGAAAATTACGTCACGGCTTGCTGTGATTGGTTGCGTCACGGCCACATGGGCGGCACGCGACCAATCACAAGCCGTGACGTCACGGAAGGAAGGAAACGCGCGCATTTTAAGCAAAGAACGCTGCCGGTTCCCTCGGTGAGGTCCAGGCTGCGTCGGAGAGGTGAGTATAGCAATATTTTTTATTTTAATTTTTTCTTTTGCACATTAATGTTGTTTCGATACCGATACCCGATACCACAAAAGTATCGGATCTCGGTATCGGAATTCCGATACAGCAAATATCGGCCGATACCCGATACTTGCGGTATCGGAATGCTCAACACTAATTGTCATGCAACAGAAGGAACCCAGGGTCCACTGCACCTGCATATGGTCTCACAAGGGTTAGGCTACCTCTGGATAGCACATGGAGGAACATGTGGTCCTCCAAATGCCTCCCCACACCATTACTAACTGATTGCCAAACCGGTCATGCTGAAGGATGTTACAGACAGCAAAACATTCTCCATGGCGTCTCCAGACTCTGTCATTTCTGTCACATGTGCTCAGTGTGAACATGATCTAACCATGAAGAGCACAGGGCACCAATGTTGAATCTGCCAATCTTGGTTTTTTCTGGCAAATTCCAATAGCCTTGCATGGTGTTAGGCTGTAAGCACAACAGCTACTTGTGGATGTTGGGCCCTCATACCACCCTCATGGAGTCTGTTTCTGACAGTTTGAGCAGACACATGGATGTTAGTGTTCTGCTAGGAATAATTTTGCAGGGCTCTGGCACTGTACTTCCTGTTACTTCTTGCACAAAGGAGTAAGTATCGGTCCTGCACTGGGTTGTTGCCCTCCTACTGCCCCCTCCACATCTCCTGGTGTACTGGCCTGTCTCCTGATATCTGCTCCATGCTCTGAACACTACGCTGACAGACACAGCAAACCTTCTTGCCACAGCTCACATTGATGTGCCATCCTGGATGAGCTGCACTACCTGAGCAACTTCTGTGGGTTGTACTGTAGATACCATCTCATGCAACTGTATCTCTAGGGGGTGAAAGGAATGACAAAATGCAAAAGTGACAAAAACAACAGGCAAAAAGGATGAGAACAGAGACATGGTCTGTGATCACCACCTGCAAAATCACTCCTTTATAAGGTTGTCTTGCTAATTGCCGATCATTTGTACTTGTTGTCTGTTACATTTGCACAACAAGATGAATTGATTTTCAATCAGTGTTGTTTAACTGAACAGGTTGATTTCACAGAAGTGTGATTTACTTGGAGTTACAATGTGTTGTTTATGTATTCCCTTTATGTTTTTGAGCAGTGTATTAGTTAATGCACTGAATTTGGGTCTGTTAGGTCCTAGCAAATGCTCTTAACTACCTTGCAATCGGCGATCATGTGATCATGTCATAGCCACTGTCATAATTGCCATTTCTTTAACTCATACAAAATAAAGAACCATGTCCACAGCAAGCTGTGTCTGTCTTCTCTGTTTGGAGTCCAACTTCCCTTTCCTGCACCTGCATGCTCAATAGACATTTTTGGAAACATCTCTCCAAAGTTTTATTTAAATGCTTGATGTTTGAAGACATTTGTCTGTCCACTTGCAGTAAGCTGCAACATTGGCATTACATTACATATCATATAATTAATGTATTGCAATATTACATTGTAGTACAGCAGCAATGTGATAAACAAGCAATTTGTGCAACAATTAAGTGTAATGCAAAATCATTATTTTTTACATTACTATGATCATTGAAGTATGATTCTGAAATATAATATTAACCAATTTTTAGGGCAAGCCTAGACAACCCCTTTCCCAATCACTGGACTTTGGGAATCTAAATCAGCATACATCTATCTGGGGCATTGGGCAATAGACTCTGAATCCCATCCCAGGATATCTGAGACTTTTTGGGAAACTAGACAAAAAAAAAATCACTTGCATTGCTACCAAGAACTTGGATATCAAAACAACTAAGCTTCAAGTAAACTAGACAATGGTTCATAGAAATGGACAGACTCAAGGAAGTTTGGTTTCTGGCACTCAACCTGAACTTTACTCCAGGTACAGAACTGTACTTGAACTTGAACCAGAAACTGAACTTTTGATCAAGAAAATGCTCTCTCTTTTTCCCTGTCTCCTTCCTCTGGAACTTTGCACACTGCAATGCACTTTCCGGGAGAAGTCCGTGTTCGGCGTTTAGCAGTGGACAATAACTGTTCTGCATGAACCCCAAACTTAAAAGTTTGGCATCCCTTATCTCAAGTCATAATATGGTTTGAAAAATTGTTTTTATACCAATACAGTTATAAGTGCCTATATTATGTAAAAAGTTCTGATTTACTTTGCACTTTAAAATAGTATTTTGCACCATACAAGTTGTCACCTCGGTGTATAATTCAAAACTACTGGACCTGAAGAACCAAAGACAATAAATACTGTTATCGGAGACTGTCAAAGGATTACAACCAGAAAGCTGGTAAATTACAGTCTAGATTGCAAAGTCAAATGTTTTCATATGGTATGGACCATGCCACGCACCATGACTGATACTCAAAATTGATTTTCTCTGCCAAGGAGAAGTTACAAGAGACAACAAAATCTCAGACATTATTGAAAGGGAATTATATATGGTTATTTTTACTGCCTATTTATTCAAAGTTATTTCTAAAGTATCATTTTGTACTACTTAGTGGTGCACAGTAAGTGCTCTATTAAATCAATCACCAAGAAAAGAATTTTAATGATGAGAAAAATCAAAGTCTGAGCTTTCATTTGTGATATTTTTTAGTAACTTGGTTACGTTTCTATAAATTTCACTGAGAAGTCTATAATCAAGCTGAAGCTGCTGTATGTAGAAATTCAGCATGTTAAACTTATCACTTAGTCTGCTTTTTCCATTAATTTTCAAAGTTATTCTGGATAATATCTAATCCAGCCTCTATTGCTAAAGTTTCCATTGTGTGTATCATGTTTGATGTCCTTGTAATACTCCGAACCAAAAATTTCTATTGAAATAAAACAAAAAATAAATATCAATGCTCATATTTTCCAGTAATAACATTGCAAGTTGAACATTTGTGCTTGAGAGATCACTTCAGTTTCTTGGTATTTTTGGCATCACATATGAGAGAGAGCGAGAGAGAATATATGGCCATACATTCTACAGGAGAGAAAGAGACTTTCCAAGTTCCTCTGACACTCTCATACAGACTGGTCTCCACTAGGACCTGCTGATTTCAGATGGCCCGGGTACTGACCACCACAAGGTAAAATAATTTGCTTGATGCTTCAACAGTGTAGGAAATTGTGCCAGACAAGTGTTTTTTTTGTGAACCACTATTCGAATCTCAAATGTTTGAATTTGTGTAAAACCACATATTTCAGGAAGTTCAACTTGAACTTTATTCTCTGAAAATTGATCCGCTCATCTCTGCTCAGTATATTTTAATTAGAGCAAAGTGGATAAGATTTTACAAACTCTTATATAAACATTACTTAAAAAAAATGGAATTGGAACAAAGAATGGCCTGTAGAGTGGATATTCAGTTAACAGCATGTTAATACAAATCTGCAGTGCAAAGGGCAACATTTCCAGTTCATTTGCAAAAAAATTTGCATGTGAAACATGCAGGTTTTTCAGTGGATTGACCACAAATTTGTGGTAAATGTTTCCAGTAGATTTGTGAAGGAAAAATCTAAACTAAATCTGCCATGTGTACTTCTGATCATTCAATGTTCATTCATTTAGATCAATAGAGTGCCAGTGGACTCTTCCTATTCCTTCCTACAAACTTCATATAGATGTTGTTCTTGGTCAGAATGAACTCCTCTGTAGGGGTTCACGAACAATTAAAAAGGGTTCAGTTCGGGTACCAGAATAGTACCCAAGGCCAAACCTGAACCCAGACCCCATTCACTTGAATGGGGGGCCAGAACATCCAGTGGTTGCCACATTGTCACTTGCATGACAGCACGGCAAACACTACATCTGATAGGTAGTAAAATCTCTACCGCTGGGCAGAGAGCTACAGTTCACATGCTGTCAAATGACAGCGTGAGCTTGCAGCTGTGATCGGAGTTACTTGTGTCAGCTGATGGGACAAAAACTCCCATTAGCCGGCGCCTGCTGCCGATAATAACAGCTGATGCCTGTGGCCTAAAAAAAATAAGAAAAAAACGGCTTGGGTTTCCCTGTATTTTTGAGAACCAACAAGGCAAATCTGACAGCTGCGGGTTGCAACCCTCAGATGTCAGCTTTAGCAAGGTTGGTTTAAAAAATGACATGGGGTCCCAACTATTTTTTACAACCACTCAAGGTAAAGCAGACAGCTTGGGGCCTGATATTCTGAGGCTGATAAGGGGCCATGGATATTTCCCCCAGCTTAAAAATAGTAGCCTGCAGCCACCCAGAAAAGGTGCATTTATTAGATGTGACAATTCTGGTGCTTTGTCCGGCTCTTCCCACTTGCCCTGTGGTGGTGGTGCCAAGTGAGGTTCATATTAGTGAAGTTGATGTCACCTTTGTATTATCCGGTGACATAAAACCCAAAGCTTAGAAATGCAGAGGTATCTGTAAGAAGTCTATTCATTACTAATCCAATCATTTCCTATCGAAAAAGCTATCACAAAAAGCACGTCGGGATTGAGCCAGGTAAGCTTCCAGGCTAATGACTTCTTAATTTTACTTAATTCTGCTATGCCACTATAGTCATTAAGATGACATCTTGTAGTAGCATAATATAGTTTGTTCTTAGATACCATCTGTGGCATGGCAGCAAATTTATACTTCTTCGCACTTGCTTGTTAACCATCTACCATACCATGTGCTGCCAATGGTACATGTGATTATCTTTGATCAGGATTAGCTCTGACTACCTCATTGATGTTGTTCACTGTGACTATATACTGATCATTATATTTACCCAGGGTCTATGCTGCTTACTAGGGGGTTGTCCTTGTTATTAATGTTGGTAGTATTGTTCTAATGGTCCAATTGCTGCTTCATCTCCATGCTGTAGAAGCAATCAGCCTGCAAAAAATTGTTGTCTCATATGGTGGGACAAAGTTAAAAGTTAGAAAAAACAATATATATTTTTTTTAAATAATTGTAAAAATATGTAAAAAAAAATAAAAAATAATAATAAAAAAATCTAAATATATTATATCTCTAAATAAATATTTGAATGAGAAAAAACAATAAAAGTACACATATTTGGCATCACCATGTCCGCAATGACATATAAAACTATCCCACTAGTTAACCCCTTTAGTAAACACCATAAAATAAATAAAAACAAAGCAAAAAATAATGCTTTATCATCATACCACCTAACAAAAAGTGGAATAAAATGTGATAAAAAAAAGATATAAATAAACATAGTACCACTGAAAATGTCCCACAAAAAACAAGCCATCAAACAGCTCCATTCAGCGGAAAAAAAGTGAAAAAACTATATAAATGAGGCATCTCTGTAATTGTACTGACTCGAAAAATACAACTGCTTTATCAATTTTACCACACATGGAATGGCATAACACCTCCCAATGAAATTCCTGAATTGCTGGTTTTTGTTCATTCTGCCTCACAAAAATCGGTATAAAAAGTGTCAACTGGTCCTGCAAAAAAACAAGCCATCACATGACTCTGTGGGCCAAAATATGAAAAAATTATAGTTTTCAAAATGTGATGCAAAAACTATTTTTTGCATTAAAAAGCGTCTTTTAGTGTGTGACAGCAGCCAAACATAAAAACCCCTATAACTACAAGTATTACCCCACTTGCCACCGCTAAAGGAAAAATGGGAAGAGCGAGGCTAAATGCCAGAATTGGCACATCTTAGAGATGCGCCTTTTCTAGCATGGCTGAGAGCTGATGTTTTTAGCCAGGATAGGGCCAATATCCATGGCCCCTTTCTAGGCTATTAATATCAGCCCGCATCTGTCTGTATAGCCTTTGCTGGTTATTAATTATGGGGGGACCCCACTTCATTTTTTTGGGGGGTCCCCCATTTTAATAGCCAGTAAAGGCTAAGTACGAACATACAGTTGTGAGCTGACATTAATAGCCTGGGAAGCTCCATAGGTATTACCCCCTTCCCAGGCTATAAACATCTGCCACCAGTCTCTGGCTTTCCCTGGTTTTGAAAATTGCGTGGGAGCACACGCCATTTTTCCCCCCAAAAAACCTTTAAATACATGCATAGTAATTTGCACACACACTGTACTTATGGTATTTGTCACAGACATCTATATATCTACCTATATTTACTGTATGTAATCCATCTCTTCTATCCTGTCGGCTCCTGCAGTGATTTTACAGAACACGACAGATATATTACCGTCTTTTCTTCTATCTACCTCTCTATGCAAGATAAATACATATATATACAGTATGTGTGTGTGTTTTGACGATTATTACCTTTGAAAATGATGTGTAAATGACATAGAGAGCTGCTGTATGTAAAAGCTCATGTTAAAATCGTATAGCAATCGCAATGCACTCGGATATAAATCGGATGCTAGGTGTGAAAATCGCATTGTACTCGCATGACACTTGCATGACGCTTGCATGTCACTCATTTGTTTTTTCGGTTCTGATCTTGGAACGTTTTTTTTCTTGCATATGGGTACGTACCCCAATGATATTAATACTCATTTAGCCATTTAAAACTAAAAGTTATAAAAAATTTCTGGCCACTAAGCTTAAAATAATGTGAGCACTCATGGGTTAACAAAAGTTAATATACTTTTCTGTCTTTGTAAAAATATGCAATAAGTTATTCCTCCTTTCTAGACATCAATGGTTATTTATTCCAATGTTCCAATGAAGACTAATGTTATAAAGCACCAGAGAATCATCCATTCATCTTACTTGTCAGTCCGTTATAGATTACCCCTTGCTGTTACAGTATTCTGTGTCTCTGTGGATGATGCTTCATATTATACATCAGATGTGACTATACACTGACTAATAAGCTTTCTTATTTATAATGGGCCATTATTGAAGTTTAGACTTTCTATTCACATTTGTTTATAATATCCAATGCATCGGAGAAGTCAATGTAACATTTATGTATAGTTTGGATTATTTCTGTTTTGTGAAGTCACTAGTCGCTAGTAGTGTTGAGCATTCCGATGCTGCAAGTATCGGGTATCGGCCGATACTTGCTGTATCGGAATTCCGATACCGGGATTCCGATACTCTTGTGGTATCGGGTATCGGGTATCGGAACAACATTAATGTTAAAATGTGTAAAAGAGAGAATTAAAATAAAAAATATCGCTATACTCACCTCTCCGACGCAGCCGGGACTTCAGCGAGGGAACCGGCAGCGTTGTTTGTTTAAAATTCGCGCTATTACTTGGTTACGTGAATTCCCGGCTTGTGATTGGTCAGGTCGGCCACGTTGCCGGGACGCGGACCAATCACAGCAAGCCGTGACGAAATTACGTCACGGCTTGCTGTGATTGGTCCGCGTCCCGGCAATATGGCCGCCCTGACCAATCACAAGCCGTGACGTCACGGGAGGCTGGACACGCGCCCATTTTAAAATGAGCGCGTCCAGCCTCCCGGCTTGTGATTGGTTGACCGCGGCGCAACCAATCACAAGCCGTGACGTCACGGGAGGCTGGACACGCGCCCATTTGAAAATGAGCGCGTGTCCAGCCTCCCGTGACGTCACGGCTTGTGATTGGTTAGGGCGGCCATATTGCCGGGACGCGGACCAATCACAGCAAGCCGTGACGTAATTTCGTCACGGCTTGCTGTGATTGGTCCGCGTCCCGGCAACATGGCCGACCTGACCAATCACAAGCCGGGAATTCACGTAACCAAGTAATAGCGCGAATTTTAAACAAACAACGCTGCCGGTTCCCTCGCTGAAGTCCCGGCTGCGTCGGACAGGTGAGTATAGCAATATTTTTTATTTTAATTCTTTCTTTTACACATTTATATGGTTCCCAGGGCCTGAAGGAGAGTTTCCTCTCCTTCAGACCCTGGGAACCATCAGGAATACCGTCCGATACTTGAGTCCCATTGACTTGTATTGGTATCGGGTATCGGTATCGGATTGGATCCGATACTTTGCCGGTATCGGCCGATACTTTCCGATACCGATACTTTCAAGTATCGGACGGTATCGCTCAACACTAGTCGCTAGTCAATGGCTGGGAATTATGTTGCTTATATTGACTATAGTTTAATTTCTCAAAAATCTTTCCAATAAATATTAAAATCCACTTGTCTTCTAGCTTATATATAATTTAACCACTTTCCATCACATGTTTGTGAGATATCATTCCTCAACATGTTAGGAATCAGCTTTGGCACATTTTGTGTTCTCCTTCAGATACCATTTGTTTTTGTGTCACCACTAAATAAGTATAGGTTTTATTCTCATTCAATAATTCAAATTCCACCTTTCATCCAATTTTCATAGACTGTTTTTGTTTTGTTACTTGAGAAACTTGTTCGTGGCAAATAAACACTTTCTACTAATGTATTACTAATGAATTCAATGTCCTAGTTCCTTGTTTTCTTTTCACCAATTCCCAGGACAAAACAAAATGAGATTTTGTCACATGCAATATAAATTAACTGTTTTCACAGCCATGAAATTATATTAATTCATGTACTTTAACCAAGGACCTCTTTACTGATTATGATGCCTAGAATTTAACATTCCAGTCATTTGTTGTGACAATTCTGAAACAAAATTATTTAAATGTGTCTGTGGCGTAAGTATTTGGGAGCTCTATCATAGGGCACCCTTTCAGCATATATCATGTCACTATTTGTAATAGCTGTCTGCTTAAGCTAATATGTGGATTCTTAAATGGGTATTGCTTCATAGCAGGGGTCTCCAACCTGTGTCTCGGGAGCCTCAAGGGGCTCATGGCCCCATGAAATGTGGCTTGCGGCTGCCGGTCAGCTTGGTGCATTAGCACCTGGTCTAGAATAACAACTATGAAGAGCAGGTCTCCAGTTGGTAAATTTTATAAGTAGCCCTGCACAAAAGAGCAGATATGAATGTACATATTCTGGTTTTGGGGTTTGGAGATAATTTAAGTATGGTACGCTGGAGACCGGATGATTCTCATTGTTAGAGGAGGTAATTAAAGCTGTATACAACAGTGTGATACAATGGTGGGAGTGATTAATGGGAGAATACTGATTGGGGGTATTGTGGGATCCTCTGGTTCTTGGCATACTGTCATGATTCCTCTGCTCAGAGTGTCTGGGACTCTGTGATGGACATCCTATCCTGTACTGGGGCGTGCTGAGCTGTCAGTGCCTTGATTGACAGCTCGGTTGACCTAGCTGACTGGGAGGTGCAGAGATTTCCACAGGTGCTTCCTATTCTTAGTAATAGCCCTGCTATATAGGTGAGCTTTCTAGCCCAGATCACTGCCAGTTAAAAGCTTATGCTCTCTGGTGTGTGTTTGCCTGACCCATGTGCTGTAAGTTCTGATCTTCTGCTGCTGACCTTTGGACCATGTTCTGACTACCTATTTGTTATTCCCCTTTGCTTCCAATATTTAAAGATGATAAGAAACGCGCGTCGGGGCACGTTCCTGCGCACACCAGTGTGACCTCTTAATTTTAGTCATGTATTTACTTATTTTTGTGCCTGTTGCTCTTCAGCTATGTCTTACCTCTTTGCTTTATATTGATTAGTTCCTCTTGCACCATTTCAGCAAGTTTATACTGTGGTAATGCATAAAAAAAATACTGTTACTCTTTCTCTGTAGGCAAGTCACGCATTGTGGACTTATAACTGTTTATATTTACTATCCCTGTGCTTCACCACTATTTTTTCATGTGCCATTCTCTATCATACATCAATTATACAACACTGTTATCCCACAGGCAGTGTGACACACACACTTTATTTTGGTGCATGCATCATTTATACTTTTGATGATATTTAGGTATTTTCTACAACTATTGATATGCTGTTTACAGGTTTTGTAACTTTTTTACCTTTTTACCTATACAGTATATGCACAACTTTTATACTTTATTTCATATTGCTACCACAGTGGATTATATTACCATCATCTTGTATTATTGTGTCACTTTGTATACATTTTTGTACATATTTCTTTTTTTCTTTGATTTTTGTCAGTAATATCTGGTCACCTCTGTATGTGCAGGAATTCACTGTATGTTGTTAGTGCCACATTTTTCCCTTCTTTTTGTCTCAATAAATATAATGATTTACTCCTTATAAGTACTGGTCCTTTATCATTTTTTTGACCTTATCGTTCGGGTGTTCCTCCTGATTCATTGCTCTTGTTTCCGAATGGCCTGCCATTTATTCTATAAGCAAGGATATATGAGTACCCATTATTCTTTTTACTCTTTGATACTTTACACTATTTTTTTTAGCATATGTTATTGCTTTGCTCAGTGTGTCATTTTTCTTGAAATGGACTGGGCTGAGGAAGAGCACAGGCGTGACTACGTTCAGCTATTCAATTCTGCAAAAGTGCCGATGTCTCTTACTCCAGAAATGCTGCTCCAGTTCCTGAATGGAGTAGCATTTCTTTTGACATGTACTAGAGCCCTTCATTTAGACTGAAATGCCCAATGCTAGTCTTAATGAATCAGCCCTTTCATGTATAAAAAGAAAAAAACTTCAAATGTCGTGTCCTTGTTTTTGAAATGACTGAATGCAAACTTTTTAGCAAAGCTTGACTTCACAATATAAAAATCAAGATTTGTATATAAATATTTATAACATAATTATAGTAGTTATATTATCGACATGTCCTCATTAAGTTAGAATATTATTCTTTGTTTCAGGGCAATCACTGTCATTTTATCATCACATTAAGTGCATTTGACTTGATGTGAGTGATATATCAGGCACTGTTGGTCAGAAGTTTCCTCAGGCAATTACTGAGCTGATGTTGATATGTCCAGTCATTCCTCAAAGGACTTTCCCCGGTTGTTTGCAAGAAATGAATGACAGCAAAGCATTGCCAATGCCTAGAGACATATTTAGATGAAAGAAAAAACTCTATTTTCCCGGAATTTAATATTAAGCAAAGTTTTAAGGATTTAATGAAATATATTTCCTTTTAAAAATGTAATTTTAAATGCATTCCCCAACTACAAAAGTAATGACAATATTTTCTCTTTTGTTGATGATCAATGTAATGTTGACAGAAGCTTAATTATGAATTCACTATGTAAGAACTGTGCATTTGTGTTTGTGCTCTACCAGCAACACAAATCATTAATAAACATGATATATAACCGTGTTTAATCTTGTAAATGGCCTCCTTGGTACACATATACTTAAAGGGAAGGTGCCGTGATTTTAGTTTTTGTATTAATAATTATTGATTATATAATCAATTATTTTTAATACAAAAGTAAATGTACTACTTTCATACTTTTTTACTTATTCACTTTTACTTTTACCACTGGAGGCCGCCATTTTCATTAGTGTGGGTGTAAGTGTCTAGGCACGACACTTGCACACCTCACTTACGACAGCCATGGGCATAGGAGCCAACAGTCGGCCCCGACCGCATCTCTTTCATTGAGGCCGCTCCTCCTGCCTCTCAGCTGTGACTTGGGCACGCCCACTGAGCTGCTACGTCACAGCTGTGAGAGGAGATCGCGGCCACTTTGTTTATTTCCCCCTGTCATCGCACACACAGCTCAATGCGTGCGATGACAGGAGCTGCCAGGGAGAAGCTGCCGCTGGGAAGCAGGGGCCGAGGTAAGTATCTGCATCGAGGAGCTGTGATTGCAGCCTGTACTTCGTATTACAGTACAGGCTGCAATCACTGCTGACCTGTTCAGAGCACAGCAGGGAGATCGTCACACTGCTCTGCCCTGAACATGACTCAGCACATCCTGGGAGAGGACGGGAGGTAAGTACAGGGTTTTTATTTTCTTATGCATATACCACTGCTACCAGCCCCTATATACCACTGCTACCAGCCCCTATATACCACCTACCACTGCTACCTGCCCCTATATACTGTTAAGTCCTTCTCAGTCCCTGGCTTACTGGAGGTAAGCTTCCAGGTAAATGACACGCAAACAAAGTATTGTGTGATCATATACAGGGGAAGCTCAGGAGCGCGTCTGACTCTCTGGGCTTTACCCCTCCTTTATAAAGAAAAAGAGTTATGCATTTGCAGACATGCGCACAAGCGCTCATTATTTCACATTCTCTTACAAAGCTTATCTATACTGTGAAATTTACAACCTCTAGTATGTAAGTAAAAGGCTATAATAACAGAAGGAATGCGTGCATAAAAAGGAAATGTCAACTTGCTCAAGTTTCTTCATATGAGCCAGATGTTTCAGGAGAAAGATACAATGGATTCTTTCAGTCTAATCTCTACAATTCCCCCCTTTGACATATTCCTTTTATTTATTACCACAGGGCCAAAGACAAAGCCTTTATTTTTGGTATTACACATGTACATGCTTATATTATTAATAAGAGAATCAAATCTAGTATTAATTCTTCTATCGCAAATTATTTTCTTCTTTAGCAGTATACTAAAATATAAAAACAAAAATTAGTACAGTAATATTAATCAGAATCACTAGAGGATAACATAAGAATAAAGGAGAAAGAAAAAAAAACTTTATACTCTTGCATCTATTACACAAAGTTTATCTGTGCATACTGAGATACCCTTGAGCACAATCTGGAATAGTACGTATATGACTACAATAATCATAACTATATGTATTATGCTCTGCATAATCCCAGCAACCCACCCACCGATTCCTCTGAACCAGTTGGCTGGGTTAAGAAAAGAAAAGGTATCTGACCACCAGTTATCCTTATTCTGGTCATTGTCTTTGTCATACTGATCTCTGAGTCGTTGTACGTCCTTTAATTTAAATGTCATACTCATAGTACTATTCGGGTCTATATAATGACAGCAGGTGGGTCCGATGATTTGACACATACCTCCTTGTGAGGCAGTTAGGTAATCCAATACCAGAGTATGTTGGTTGATGACTATTATAAGCTGATTCTGTACAGCTATACTAGTGTTTAGTATATCCAATATATCCCAGATCTGATCATCTAGATAATCCGTGGCTCTAACTAATTTATCCCACATCTGTGTTAACATTATTAACATCAATATCATGAGTTTTGTACTGCTTTTTTGCAGTGGCTTGCATGTATCCATGATGCCTTTCCTTCAAGCTTGACTGATGTAGGTGTTGTCAACAGGACTTGGAAGGGTCCGTCAAATCTTGGTTCAAGAGCCTTTCTGGTGTGTCTTTTTACATAGACTTGATCACCTGGTTCCAACTTGTGACTTCCTTCAATGTTGTCAGGATCTGGAAGGGAAGCAAAAACTTGTGCATGCACCTTAGTTAATTGTTTCTGGAGGTTTTGCACATAAGAAGTCAATGACTCAATATTTAACACAAGTTGTTGTGGAAAATAACATCCTAAATTGGCAGTCCTGCCAAACAAAATTTCATATGGAGACAGTTTAGTCTTACCCCTTGGGGTATTGCGTATTGAGTAAAGGGCCAGTGGAAGGCATTCTGTCCAAGGCTTTCCTGTTTCAGCCATGGCTTTCTGTATTTTTAATTTTAAAGTTCCATTCATGCGTTCCACCTTACCAGAACTTTAAGGATGGTATGGAGTGTGTAACTGACTTTCAACACCCAACATTTTCAGTACATTTTGAAATATTTCTCCAGTAAAATGAGTACCCCTATCTGACTCGATCACTTCAGGGAGACCGTAACGGGGTATCAGTTCGGCAACTAGCTTTACAGCAGTGTTTTTAGCTGAAGCCTTCCGAACTGGATAGGCCTCTGGCCACCCTGAGAACATGTCCACACACACCAACACATACTCATACCCATTACTTTTTGGCAGCTGGATAAAGTCTATTTGTAATCGCTGAAACGGATAGAGAGGTCGGACGTGGTGCTTCATAGGGGTCTTTGTCGTCTGTCCGGGATTATGTGCCAGGCATATAACGCATGCAGCACAATAGTCTCTTGCGTAGTTGCCAAAACCTGGAGCCAACCAGACTTGCTTTGCCAGTAGTGTCATTGCATTTGCAGACACATGAGTAGGGTGGTGCAGTCCACCAACTACAATCGGGTACCAGGCTCTAGGTAGACATATTAGTCCATCTTTCTTCCAAATTCCTGCTTGTTCTTCTGCCCCTTCCTTTTTCCACCTGTCCCTCTCCTCTTCTCCTGCATCTTCCTGTGCTTGTCTCAGTCTATCTTCAGTATTTTCTGTGGGGTTTACAGTATGAACCTGCTGTAAGGGTTTGACCGCTGCTGCCTTGGCTGCTTTATCAGCCCTATCATTTCCCCTAGATTCCCTAGTGTCGAGTCTCACATGTGCAGCTACCTTAATTACTGCTACTTCTTTTGTTTCTTGTGCAGCCTCTAAGATCTGTTTGATCAGAGAAGCATGTTTTACAGGTTGGCCTGACGCTGTCATGTAACCTCTAGCTCTCCAGATTACTCCAAAGTCAAACACAATACCATGTGCATACCTAGAATCAGTGTATATATTAGCTGTCTGATTCTCAGCTATTTTTAGCGCTTCAATCAATGCTGTTAGTTCTGCTTCTTGTGCAGACTGTTTCGGTGGAAGAGGTTCTGCTTTGAGAGTTTCAGATTCTGACACAACTGCATACCCTGTATGGAAGTTACCTGTGTCATCTGCAAACCTACTACCGTCTATAAACAGCTCTAAATCTGGATTTTGAAGTGGTGTTTCGGATACATTGGGTAAGCCTACCGTTTCTTGTAAAATGAGCTCTGTACAATCATGTGTGTCTGTAGGGAAAAAATTTGCGTGTGGATCAGTGTCCTTATTCCCCCCTTCAGACTCGAGAGGTAGCAGTGTAGCTAAATTGAGAGTCTGAAGCCTTGCAAATGTGATAGTAGAGGGAAGCAGCAAAGAACACTGTAGCCGCAAATGTCTGGCCATGGAAATGTGTTTTGGTTGGACCTGGTTTAATATCCCATAAACATCATGTGTAGTTTGAACTGTGAGTGGATGCTCTAGGACAATTTCTGATGCTTTGTCCAACAATAGCGAGACAGCAACAACCACACGTACACAGGTTGGCGCTGCCCTGGCTACTGGATCTAACCTTGCTGAAAGATATGCAATTGGTCTTTGTTTCCCTGCATGCTTCTGGGTAAGAACTCCTGTAGCATGGGAATCAACTTCTGCAGCCATAAGCTGAAATGGTTTGGTGTAGTCTGGTAGCCCTAACGCTGGAGCTGAAACAAGGGCATCTTTTAATTGTTGGAACGAAATCTGACCTTCTTTTGTCAACAAATAAGGTTCACTTTTTACACAGTCATACAGTGATTGCATTAGTTGACTGGCATGTATAATCCATTGTCTACAATGAGACACTATTCCTAAAAATGCTCGTAGCTGTTTATGATTTCTAGGCTCATTCATCTGTCTTATTGCTTCAGTTCTTTGAGGTGTAAGATGCTTTTTACCTTGAGAAATGCAATGACCTAGAAAGACCACTTTGATCTGACAAACTTGTAGCTTTTGTCTATTCACTTTACACCCTTCTTTTTCTAGAAAACATAGTAAACTCACAGTGGACCTTTCTGCAGTTTCTAGATCTGGGCAGCAAAGTAGTAGGTCATCCACATACTGCAAAATTACTACCTGTGATTCAGGTTCAAACCTTTGAAGAACTGTTTGTAGGGCATTTGAATAAAGAGTAGGGGAGTGTATCATTCCCTGTGGAAGGCGTGTCCACGCCAACTGTTTGCCCTTAAATGTAAATGCAAACAAATGCCAACTATCTTGGTGTAAAGGAACCGAGAAAAATGCATTTGAAAGATCTATTACAGTAAACACTTGAGAACTGGCTGGTATCTGTGATAGTAACGTATGAGGATTGGGTACAACTGGGGTGATTGGATCTAGAACTTTGTTTATTTCTCTTAGATCATGTACCATACGGTATTTGGGCATAGAACTCTTATCAAGAGTTCTCTTCTTGACTGGATACAGAGGAGTGTTAGCAGGTGATTGTATCTCTACCAAAACTCCTTTCTCTCTATATCCCTCTATCTGTTTTGTAATTGCTAATTCCTGCTGGGCACTCACAGGGTATTGTCTGAGCTGTGGGAGAACAGCTCCTGGTTGCACAGATAATTTTACAGGAGAAATATGCAATAATCCCACATCAGTGTCACCCTGTGCCCACAGTGTTTCTGGGATCATTGAGAGGTCTAGATCTGTGGTGTACTCTTTTTCTTCAGTATAATCCTCAAAAGCCTGAATTCTGACATATTGTTCTAATGATTCTGCATCATCAGGGATAGTCAGCATAACTGTGCCATCGTCCCTAAATTTGATGTTAGCTTCTAATTTCTTTAGTACATCAGTTCCTAACAGACATGTTGGGGCACCTCTGGCATACAAAAATCTGGATGCAAAACATTTAGGTCCTAATGAGACCTCTAGGGGCACAGTATATGGCAGTGTTCGAATTACCCCATCATAACCCTCAGCAAAAGTTGTTTGTTCTGAAATATCTTCCGGATTCGGAAGAAAATCTTGATTCAAAATTGAGGAAGTTGCACCTGTATCTATCAAAAATGGAATCTCTCTCCCCCCCACATTCACCTGTATCATAGGTCTTCTAGCTGGTAGGGAAGTTTGTAACACATCGAGTCAATCTGAATCTGGTATGGGACCATCTATGATGGTAGATTTCTGCTGGTTGTCCGTTTGGGGAGGGTTATTTCTGGGAACAAATTTGCCTGACTTTATATCTGCCAACTTCTTCCTGCACTCTCTTTGGAAATGACCTGGCTTTTTACAGTAGTGGCAAAGAAAATTGTGTCTCACTCTTCCTCCTGTATTAGCTTGTGCTATTCTAACAGGCTTACGATTCTCTCTCATATCCATGGCTATTCCTAAACATCGTTGTTTCACAATATTTGGTTGTTCAATTGTTCTCCAATCTGGAGTAGAGGATTTAAATTTTTCTCTGATTTTTGGATCTAGCCCCTCTATTAATTGTTTTGTAAAAAGTCTCCTTACTGAAGCATCAGTCAAATCCAATCCTTCATCCCTAAAGTTATTTTCTAGTTCTTGACTATATTCTTCAATACTTTGCCCAAATTTCTGCATAATCACACCTGTAGACCCCCTTTCCCTCTGTTTTCCTCTCATGAAAATTATTAATGCCTCTGTGAACTGGGTACCTGATGCTTCTGTCTGTAAGGCACCCCCTTCTGCCACTGGTCTATTGGGCTGTAGGTGTGTCAATAATTCCTGAAAAAGTCCGGGGGACATTTTCATTCTACATAATTCTTCCCCATCCGCCCAGACCCCAGCATGAGTCTGCATGATTTGTTGTATATACTGCGCAAATCGTATAGGATATTGAGTGGGATCAGGCGCATTATGCAGGAGGGACATACCCTCGGCAGGGGACCAAGGAAAGTATTGTCTGGTCTGATGATATCTGGTGTTCATTACCCCGTCAGCACCAGCTTCTCTAAAAGGTCTTGGTACTACCCTAACAGGGGCAAGTACAGCGCCATATCTAGGTGTACCACAGGCTAGGCAATCATTTCTCCAATCTGGATTTTGTTGTCCACAGTGTGAACATTCCCATC